>NC_133299.1:5465733-6102306 GCF_005239225.2 Populus alba
TAGGCCCGATGCAAAACTTAGTTGGCCCATCCTAGGAACCCTCACCTTGGCTTTCAAACTCGATCTTGGCCGACTCTTGGATGTTTGGGACTTGATCTCCCCAAATTCAAGATGTACAAGACTCGATCCTAGCCACCCATCATGTCCCTGATTTAGTCCCAGCATGATCTTCATGTCTTAGATCAGGTCTCGGCCTGACACCCACATGCTCTAGATATAGTCACAACCCCTACCTTAGAGCTCCAGACCTGATCATAACCCGAGTTTAACTTATTTTTACATTTTAAAAATATTTTTGAAATAATTTAAATTTTTTTATTTTTTTTACTTCAAATTAATATGTATATTTTAGTTTTTTAGATCATTTTAATACACTGATATCAAAAATAAATTTTTTAAAAAATATATTATTCTAATACATTTCCGAATAAAAAACACTTTAAAAAATAACTACATTCCCAAACACATTTAGGAAGCGTTTGGGAACGCGGTTGAAACCGCGTTCCCACAAAATTCATTTTTTTATTAAAATTTAATACGGTTTGTACGTTTTGGATCATTTTGATGTGTTGATGTCAAAAATAATTTTTTAAAAAATAAAAAATATATTATTAGCAAGTATTTCAGCATAAAAAATTATTTAAAAAATAACTACTATTATACTATCAAATATACTTTTAGTCGAGGATTAACCCTTAATTACTTTGGTCACGACTTGACCCCAAGAGCCCCGTATATAGCCCTAACCCAACCCTACCTTTCCTAACTCGATCTAGATATAAGGGTGGCTTAATTCATAAATTTTAGGTTAATAGTGTAAAAAACAAGTTTGGAGAACTTTTAAAAACCTTTTTTTTTTTTTTTTCAGTGAAAGCATGTCAATTTTTATTTATTGATAATAAAAAAAAAAAAACAGAAATGACAAGTGGATGATCTAATTCGGTAACCCTACTAAGAGCCCCATTTTATTGTAGTATAAAAGAAAATCTTCTCCATTTGGAGGCGATTGTCATAACAGCAACGGAATTGTATTCGACATGTTCTAATGAAGGTAAATTATTTATTTAGTCCCTATATTTTTAACAAAGTAATTAGTTAGTTCTTCTATTTGAAAAGTAATTTATCGTATCAATAAATAAAAATTATCTAACTTTATCGTATCAATGAACAAATTCCTTGAAGTTGATCTAGCTAGGTTTCACCTAGATTTAGTCTGATTAGCTAGATCATGAATTATCTTGTTAAATTATCTAAATTTAATCAAATCAATATCCATTCAAAAGAAACTATACCAAAGCTAGATTACATATCAGCATGGTAGGTTATCTCCTCCATATAGCCCAATATAAGTTCAGCGTTAAAAAAAAATCCAAGGATTCATTTTAATCTGGCTGGCCAATTTCCTAAGAAAAAAGACTTGTATAATATTTTTAAAATCTTTAAAGTTTCGTATTATATCTTTTCCTCAATTATCAAATAATAATAATGTTATTATTATTTTTTCTTCCTTCAAAATTATATCGTCCTAAAGGAGCAACTAAACAAAATCAAACAGCAAAAATCAACAACGACAAATTACTAAAGATCTGTAGAAGCAAATAATCAAATGGTTAAAGCAATGAAGAGCTTCTAGCCAAGTTCTATTGTTCAAGGTAAAGAAATAATAGCTCGGAAAAAATGATAGAAATACATAGGCACAAAGAAACGACAAATTACCTTGACTACCTCAATAGAAGAGCATATATTATTACATTAAATCTAGTAAAAAAAAAAAACTAAAGAAATGGACAGCAAAATCTGTCATCTCATTAACCACAACATTTGAGAAAAATATGAAAAAACTGCAATCAAATTACTACTTGAAACACGGATTAATGCATTGCCCCCTTTCCCCGTTTATGGATGATAAAATTACACTGATAATCAGTACATTCAAGGGCCAAGTCATCGCAAGGCTCACCACAAGCATGGCACGCAGGGTAATCGTCTGTTTTTTCAACCAAAGCGAGAGGGTGAGGGTGGATGTCGTATGTGTAACTGCCCCCTAGCTTGATAAATGGATTTTTCCCAAGAACGCATTCTCGATGAGCATCAAAGTCACATTCTTCACAACGGTAGAACCAGAGCTTTGGGTCTCTTTCTTTTTCACAAATTTGACAGACATATTGGTAGTCATTTGGATCAATATAGGTGAGGAAGAGAGGATGTTCATCATACCTGTGTCTCGCTTTATCTGGCAGAGTAGCACATTTAAAATCCAGGTTGAATTCACAAACAACGCACCTGAATGTTTGAGACTCTCCACTAACACCACAGCCACTGCAATGACGATTCTCGCTCTCCACGGCAAGATAAAGGGGATGCTCATGACCACCATGTTCAATGGAATCTTTTGTTAATTTGAAGCATCGCACGTCGAGGAAGCGATGGCATCTATCGCAGTTGTAGCTGAATCCATGACAATATTGCTCACAAATAGCACACTGGAATGGATCTTCATCCCATGTGTTCAAGATGAGTATCAGAGGGTGTCTGTCATACTGCCAATATTTTTTCCTAGGCAATCCTATGCAGGCTTTGTCTAGAGAGTAATTACACTCAGTGCAACTATAAAATGGAGTAAAAATTGGTAACATGCACCCGTCACACTTTGGATCATTGTTAAACTCGTCAATGAGGATTAGGTTATGTTGATGACTGAAATGTTTGATCTCTGCAATTATTCTTTCGTCTCCATGCTTGATCTCACGGACAACATCAAAGCTAGATTCCTTGAATTCATCATTCATAGTTATACTTCTCTCATCTCCATCGCTCTCTGTATTAGATAGACGATATTGTATGCCACAAATCACATGTGCAACAAAGTCGCAATCTTGGCAATAATAAACTCCATAATTTGTGTCAACTCCATCACGACAAATTCCACAGTACTTGTTTCTAGAGTCACATTGTTCAAGGTGATAGGTGTGGATTATTCGAGGATGCTGGTGAATAAGCAATTTAATGGAGCGAGGAAACGAAATGCAAGTTTTGTGGACTATGAGCTGACACATGGTGCACACGAAGGGGGAGTCATCTCCATCAGTGCCACAGGCATTGCATGTGAAAGAGACGATCTTCAACGGAAGCGACTTTGGTAGACAAATAAATTGATGTTCCTGACCTTCAACTTCCAAAAGGCACGGTGGAAGAGCACATTTGATATCAAGGTAAAAATCACAGAACGAACAACGGTAAACAAAACTCTTGCAGGTTTTGTTGCACAAATCACACATCCATTTCTTGGTATGATGAGCTGGTGGATTTGCAAATAGATGAAGAGGGTGTTGAGGGTGCAAGCACCGCTTGATCTCCTGGGGTAGCTCAGTACACTTTTTGTGAAGAAAGAAGTTGCAAGAAGTGCATCGATAGCTAGGACCCGATATTGGTTCATCGCACCCAGAGCACATAACTCCTTCAACATGGAATTCTTGCTCTTCATTCGAAATCAATGAATGATCTATGTGAGCAAATTGATGTGCCTGACCATCAACTTCAAAAAAACACTGTTGAAAAGCACATTTGATATGAAGATCAAATCTGCAGACAGAACAATGGTAAACGAAACTCTCGCAAGTTTTACTGCACAAATCACAAAAGCATTCCAAGATATAATGTGACGGTGGCTTTGCCAATAGATGAAGAGGGTGTTTAAAATGAATGTGCCGCTTGATCTCACGGGGCAGCTCCGCACATTTCTTATGAAGAAAGAAGTAGCAGGAGGTGCAACTGTAGCAAGGACCCCAGATTGGTTCGTCGCATCCAGAGCAAATAACTAGTTCACCACTATATTCTAGCACTTGATTAATCAAGATCAATGGATGAACTGAGTGGCTAAAATGTTCAACCTCCATTTCACTCTCTCTTAGAGCAGGTACAGAGGAGACTTGAGAGTTAGGTAGATCAATGGCATGAAATTGGAAAAGCCAATTAAACTTGAGTCCTACTAGTATTCAATTGCTCACCTTTTTGACCAGCAACTTGACTTTTTCACTGACGGCTAAGCAAAACCAAATAGAGAGAAATTCCATTTAGATCGGAGCTTAACAAAGGCATCGATCAACTGCTGAAGATCCATTTTTCTTACTTCTTGCTATCATTCGAAGGCTATCTGAAACAGAGTAAAAAACAAAATTCATTCAAAAGACTCAAAATTCAAAGAATCCCAGAGGGAGAAGGAGGCGTGGTCTGTCACAAAATAGAAGAAGCTAGGAATGGGTAGATGATTAATCGATGCATCAGGAAATCCATAGGTGCCTCCATTTGTGCTGAGGAGAGTGAGTATCTGTGGAGGAGAAGACAAAGCCCAAAGGTTCGGTCGAAATAACTTTGAAGCTTTCTCTACATAATTAGAAAGGCAGTTTATTTGTACCATTTTGGACTTTTCCTTTTAGATAAAACTTAACAAAAATAAAATAAAAATCAACGTTGTAGACATTTTCGATATCATTAATTTTTTTTTGGTTATATAATAATTAAAATTGATATTCATAAGATTAAAATTATGTAAGAAAATGTGATTTTAGTCCATATCCTCCTTTTCTTATTATTGTATTTTTTTTCATAAAAAACATTTTTTTTTATTAGTGGTGTGGTTAATTGAACAAAAACTAAAGGCAATTGAAATGATTTGAAATACAGAGGAAAAAATATATCTTTTAAATCAAAATTTCATTCCCTTATTCATCTGTTTTTTCTCTTATAAAATATATAACTTTTTTATTAGAAATATTTTGTTAAATAAAAAATTACCATAATCTTAAAACCAAGTTTTAATTAAAAAACAAAAAAAAATCATGAATTATAATTTTGGTTATTACAAAATATAAGAATAATAAAATTTAAAAAATATCATATAAAAAATCACAATAAAAAATAAATATTTTATTTGTATTTAATATTCATGAGTAAATTTGTTTTTGAAATTATACATATTAGATTCATATGTATTTATTCAAAAAACATTGTTAAAAAATATTAATATTATTTAAAAATATTGGTATAATCAAATAATTATTTAAATATTACTTAAATAAATTTATTTAAAATAATATTTTCATCTGCAACTTTCTCTAGTCAACAGAAGTTGCACCAATGATTAAAAAACCAAAGTTCAATTTCAACCACCTTTTACTAAAAAAACATAAAAGCAACACTTGAACATCGAAAACCTCGATTAACCATAAAATACATTTTAATAAGATTAAAAACTCAAAATCAAATTAACTTAAAAAACTTGTTGAAATCCAATCTATATTTTTATGCACCATTAAATTTAAAAATCATTTCTATTGAATTCTGCTTTTAAAAATAAAGCCATAGATATATTGGTGGTCAAAATATGACTACAAGAAAGTTTTTTTTTTCCTTCTTATTTTCTAATGATTTTCCTTTTTTTTTTTTAACAATTGCACGAGTATTAGATTGTAAAATAAATAAAGTTTCATAACTGAAATATAAAATCTCAAAAAATAAGGATTAAACATTCAAAAAATAAAATTGGAGTGATGAAATTGAACTTTTCTTGTTTATTGTACAATGCAAGCTGGAAAAGGTTTTTCTCTTTTTCTAATGTTAATTGTGATACTTAATTTTTTGATTTTTTTTAAAACCAATTAAATTTTAATTATGAAAAAATGAATTTTAATTTAAAGTTAAAATATTTAATGACACATTAGTAAGCAAGAGTAGATAAATAAAAATAAAATCCAAAAAGATATCAACATAACTTGAAAGAATAAAAATGAAAAGAAGAAGAAGTTTAGTGAACAAAGAGAAAAAAAATTTAATAACCAAAGCTAAAAAACATTGCTATGAAAGTCTAATTGTAATTTTCAAACTAATTATTAAGTCTTAAAAATCTAAAATAAAGATGTACATATTTGCATTTGAAACTAATAAAATGATGGAGTAAAAATGCATCATAGTTTAAGATATTATATTTATAAATTATTCAAGTACATCGATAGTATTTTATTAAAAAAAATATTTAAAGCCAATATATACATATTCTAATGTAACCTACTAATTAGTTTTCTCTATAAAATTCCATATATCTTTGGTCAAACACTCTTCATTTATATAAGAATTGTTGGAAAATTGGTTATGATATGGAGTATTAATTTATCAAAATTATGGATGAAAGCAAAATTGATTCTGATTAGTTTCATTGAGTTTATTAAATTTTATCATTTTAATGTTGTTTAATCAGTTTCATTGAATCATTTTAAATTTATTGATTCTGTAAATTCAATGAAGTAAAAGATTTAATTTTGCATCTCTGCCCTTAGGTATAAATCGAGGTGGAAAGAGTTCATTATATATATATATGCCTCTCCTTTGTTTGCTATAGTTTTAGGTTCTCTTATTTTAAAGAATTTTTTATTTTTTATTTTTTAATGTTTCGAGTTCATAAGCCTGGAAGTGTATTTTTTTCAAAGTGTTGTTAAAATTTTAATAGGTTAAATACAACTTAGATTGTTTGTATCAATTGATGAACAATTTAACTTTAATAACAAATAATATAATCCTTGATAATAATTTTCTTTCTTGCATTATTCTGATCTGAAATTCTGCAAATATATCATTAGTTTTACTAAACAATTTCGGACATTAAGAAGCTGATTATGGAATAAGAAAATCAGCTTAGGGAAATGTAATAAACACAACACAATTAAAAAAACAATTACACGGTGAATAATTATAATAAAAAAAACATTAAAAATTCATGGTGAAAACATTGTTTAAATGAATAGAGAACCATTTTTATTTATTTTTTATTTGTATTCTTGTTTTTTCTTTCCATTTAACTATTCTAATTTGGTTTTACAAATTTAATGCTCATTAAACCATGAAATAACATTTGAAATTATAAATAGTTAACCATTTTAACTTATTTTTTCCAGTCACATCCTTGTTTTTTTTTATTGTATGTTTTTTTATTCAAAGCAATATGAGATAGAAGAAATATATTAAAAAAAACAACAACTTAAGAAAGACAATCTTTTATGTGTTGCCATAATTACCCACAATATATTTTTTTCTTTAGTTTTCAGTTGATTTTATAAGGGCTCTTGCGATGTTAAAATTAAATTTTAATATTGAGTTAATGCTAGATATGGGTTAATAAAATTTAATTTTATTAATTCAAACTAATCAAAACTTTAAAGATTTAATTTCAAACTTAAATAAATATTCAATCATTTTTTTAAGAAAACATATTTTCTCAACTTTCTATTCAATTTTTGGGTTGAATCAACAAATTTATTATTATTTATTTCTACATATATTTCTTGATTTGTTTTATTGAATATGCATATAAATTTTTTTAATGTGCAGTTAAAATTTATAGTTAGGAAGCTCCTAGGGTCTGCTAGCTGAAAATTGTAAGCCCTTGTTATATACTCTGTTTACTGCACCCACCAAGCACTGGATTGTATAATGTTGTCAGCTTTAACATTATCCTAACATGCCAGTGACTAATCCCCTTTATAGAGGTCCGATTAACTGGTATAATGAAGCATTCTTAGGCCAAACTGGGGAAAAGATAATAGCTACTGGATACGAGAGCAGGGCAGGCATTAAAGATCAGAGTCCTAAATCAAATATGGTAAGTTCTCTGATAACAAAATCATGTTTTTTTGTTACCCTGTTTTTCTTTTCCTGTTACAGTAAGACACTTTTTTTACAAGATTATCAAACCTTTACTATTTATCCTGTAACATTGGCCACCTTCAAACTAAATAGAAGTCCATAGCTCAACTATCTATAAAGCATCATACGTGCCTGTTTACACACAGTATGCAAATGAAAAGAAAACATATGATTTTTCTGCCCTTTATCTTGCAGAAGAGTTCAAGGTATTCATGTTGCTGGAAGCTTCTTCCTTGTTTCTATCGTTCAAGATATGAGAAATGTTCTAAAATTTTCAAGAATGGAGGCCTATGAAAATCAATGTGGGGTCGGAGTGGCTTTCAATCAAGAGTTTGTACTTATGATCTGTCGGATAATGTTAAAGCCAGTATATTATTTGTGAAAAATCTGTCAGCAAACAAAGGTTTTAAACATTGACTGCCAGCAGAGATGCAAAATCATTTTCCTTGAAGTAATTTAACAAATAAAACAAGGTGTGTGATGTTAAGAAATCCATGGAACTTCATTTTTCTTCTTCTTTTTTTTGAGCCTCCAAAGAATGAAGATGGCGATGAACTACAGTAACTAGTTGTCTATGCAGAGCTCTTCTCCTGTGTCTTCTTGCCCTTCTGAGGAGATATAGGTTCGTTGACGAAGAACAAACCCTGAAAGGAACTTCCATCTGTCAATTCTATACTTCTTTGAAATGACACGGCGTAGTTGGTGGTGATTTTACTTTGTTTATTTCGGAAACTGACTTGATTAAGAAAACGACAGAGAACAAAGTCGAACGTAAGATAATTAACACAATCAGGCCATGGGCGGCATGATTAAGATATTATACGTAGTAATTATACAAAGCTACTTTGGGATGATGAAAACTGCCAACTACTTTTAAAGTGATTGTTTATAACGTTTTATACTATAATTACATTTGGCTTTTGCAGTGGTGACAGGTTAGCACTCTGTCTGTAAGGCTAGCCAGCGTGTGCATTAGCCTCCATTGGCTGCCATATGACGACAAGAGGGAAATAATTGTAAAAGGAAACATCTTTCGGTTTCATCAATGATTGTACGTACGTCCCGATATGATTTAGGATTAACTTACTCGAGGCATTGATTTTACCTAATCACCACATGAAATTGATCAGATGCGAGGTTCAATTTAGCTAACACAAAATGTTCGATTATTTTTTTCCTGCAATAGTCTGCGCATTAGAATTGGCAGATTCTTAGCTTTTCCGAATCTCTACGTTAGAGGATCACTTCAGCTGTCGCAATACTTGTACATGCTATGTTCCAAGCCACTGCCGCAATCATTGTCGCTCCTCTAACTTTGATGCTCATTTAAAACTCTGATGTAGCAAATATCCAGTCTAACTTGATTCAGGAATCCAACAGAAATCTCAGCAGCAGCGCAGCTACACCAACTGATTAAGCCTATAATGTCCGTAGCTCCATTTTTCTAAACTAGTAAATCATCAAACGAACTGGGTTCTAACAATTCTATTGGAATTAATTAGCTGTATATCTTGTAATTATGGAGAATTATTCTCCATTCCATAACTATAGGAAATCTCATAATTATAGGAGATTGTAATCTTCTGTTTTTCCTAAACAGTACCAATATCTTTGATATAAATAGCCTCCAATAGAATATGGTATTAGAATATTGTTCAATTCTAAAGAACATGAATCTCAAAAGAATCCCGAATCAAAATACTTGTTTCTCGAATCCAAACTCTCACCAAGAATTTGTTGCACACTCAAATCTTCAAATTTCCTAACTAATATCCAACAGTAGCAGCTTGCAACTGATCAACGAGCAATACCAACAACAGACTTTGTGCTCTAATGAAAGACAAAACCATCACTCAACCTGTAACAGTTTCTCAGCCACAACAGATCATCCATATCATTATACAAACAAGACTCAAGCTGACATTGCCCGTTTCTTAACTAATGGGATGATTCTCAATGATAATTACTATCAGATTTAGGCTTCAGCCATGAAATAATTAATGTATCGGTGCCAAGGGAAAGGTCGGTTATGTCATTGGAGCAAACAACCAGCACTCAAAGATCTTACATTCAAGAACAGAACTAGGCCATGAGGAATGACATGATTAAGAGTCGGTTTATTGACTCTATGATTCCTAAGTTAGCGAATCGATATATTGTTCTTCCTACTGCCAAGGATGTATGGGGTGCAGTCTTGGCTATGGCAGTTCGGATAAAATCAAATTTTTTGAACTAATCAAATCGTCAATTCTTATTGGCAAGTCAGGATTGATTTTCCCTCTCGACCTACTACAATGCACTTGTCTCTATGATTCGGGAAATTGACAACGAGACTCCACCGATAGCAGGCATGGCTGCTGGTGTGAAACAACTGCACGCTGCAATTGCATAAATGTTTCTTAGTGGACTCGATCTAGTCTTTGACCAAGCACACGACAAAATGTTGCATAAGGAACCATATCTTAAGAATAATAATTATTATTATATTTTTAGGTTGATATGATTTTTTAGCATTGTTGATCAAGTAGTGGATTTCATCATTTTTATTTTATTTAATAAAAAAATTAAGTATAAGTAATAGTTCAAAGAATTTTCACTTAAAAAAACATATTAAAAAAATAATACAAACATATCTTATAACTTCATTTAATAATTTAAGTTAAAATTTCATTAAACAAAGTTAAAGCATGCATCTGAAAGGTGAAATTTGAGACAAAAACAGACATAAACACCTTTGACAATTGGTTTTTATATATCCCATCTAGGTATTATTGGTAAGGCAAGTGTTCTTTCTTTGTATTCTTTGAGTAGTGCATGGGTCATTTATAATCATCACCACAATATATTAACTATATATTGCCAATGGCAACTTATTTTGGATACTGCTTTAGCTGTCTCATTCCTTTCTTATAATTTATTTTAAAAAAAGTTGAATTACCATAATCCTAGCATTTATTGTTATTTTTTTGGCCTTTTTTATGTTTTTTTAAGACATTCTGATGAGACAAGCTCATGGTTATAGTGTTAGAAAGTCAAGAGAAAGGTTGTGAAGAAAATACCCAGAATGATGGAGAAGATTTTAAGGAATTGAAGCAATTGAAGAATAATTAAATTAGGAAATACCTAGAATGATCGATGGAGAAGATTTTTCAAGTTAATAAAGGCATTTATCTATAAACAAAGCAACACTAAATACACTTCATTCATCAAACACAAGGCAGGAAGAACAACAATAATGATAGTATATGTGGATGATATGTTATATATGCAACAAGAGATAATTCACGTGAGATTAAGGCATTGCAAGATATTTGTCGAGCGAATTTGAAATGAAGGTACTAGGTTAACTAAAGTACCACTTACGAATCGAGGTTGCAAGATCCAAATAAGTTTTAATTGGAATCTTCTAACAAAAACAAGAATGGTGGCCTGTAAACTAGCTAAAACACTTATATAGATCTATATAGATGAATCACAAACTAGGAAAGTATCAAGATTATATTCTAACAAACAAAGGTAGTTATCAACATTTAGTTGGCAGATTAATTTGTTTGGCATATACATGATTATATTTTGAGTATGGTAAGTTAATGAAAAATACGTAAAAGTTGTTTATATGATATTGATATATTTAAAGAATATTCTTAGCAGATATTTGTTATTTATAAAAAAAATAATGTGTAAAGTAGAAAAGATATGTAGATGCTGAATGGACAGGAGATGAGACAGGTAAAACATCTACCTCTAACTACTTATATTTGTTGGGGAGAGCCTATTGACATGGAGGAGTAAAAAGCAATATGCTGTCTTGAGATCTAGTGCTTAAACAGAATTCTAAGGTATGACTAACTGTGCATGTGAATTACTATGGATAAAAGGATGTTTTGGAAGACTTGAGAAACAAGAACAGAAAACTGATGAATTTAGATTGTGACAACAAGATTGCAATTGAGATAGCACATGATTCAGTCCAGGATATTTGCACTATGCATGTGAAGGTTAACCATCACTTCATCAAAGAAAATCTAATCAAAAGATTATTAAGGTTTTTGTTCATTCAATCAAAGTATTAGTTAGAAGATATACTCTTCAAAATAATCTCAAGAAAGTTATTAATTACCATGATTTCAGGAGATTCAATTTAAAAGTTGGGAATACATATAATTATCTTTTGTATAAATAGCCTCCTATAGGAAAATAATAAAATATTTCTTCCTTTGAAAAAACAAATTAAGCTATCCATTAGCAACTTATCAGGAGTGAGATTACTGACCCCTCATTAACCTCAAGATTGATAGCCTACTATTCTCGTCTATGATTATAACACGGTCAAATCCTCGCCATTGCCATGGCCATTTTCATAACTAGAATGAGACACTGCCTCCTAAATATAAATGAATTTCTCCTCTCCATAATTTCATCTGTCAAGGAATTAAAAAGCCGAAAGGAAATTCTCAAGTCACATTGATGCTTTGGCAAGTCTAATTAATGTAGGATGTTTGGATTCAAAATCCTTCAAAAAATAGTCAGAGCATGAAAGTAACTAAGCACAAAGGAATAGTCGCTCTTCGCATTCAAAAATTGACCTGCACAAGCATGAGGCTCGTCCCCACTGCAAACGTTTCTATTTTGCGTAAATGTGCTAGCTCCCAAGCCTTCAATCCACATTTTCCATTTCTGCAGCTATGCCCTACGTTATTTTGATCCCCTCGTGACTGCATTAAATAACAATCAGAAGCAGCTGTTTGCTAGCGAATTTCATGTCACAGTTTTGTAGTATTTTGTTGGATTCGCAAAATCAGGACACTGCGAACAATTACCAGGTCATAAATTGACAGCAGGGCATGCAGGATGATTATTGTTCCTTCATCTAGAACTTGACAAGTAAAGCTTTGAAAACAGCTGGTGCAAGTACCACTACAGCACAGTTGTCTTTTAAAATGAAGGACTTTAGCGACTTGTGCAAATGCCACTAGGAATTCTATCAGCAGTCTGACGACTGACTGCCTAAGCATAATTGACCAATGATCACTGCAGGCAGAACAGTCAGTGGAGAAGCCGGTCACATTAACCTTTTTCCCTTGCAAAATAAGAAGGGGAAAAATGAAGTAAAACTATATAAAGTGTACGTATTCTTAGGTTAGTTCATAACCTAACTTCCTAAATCACTATTCTAGGTAGAAAAAAAAAATTCCTTTAATTTGATTCTGTGCTTAAGTTGATACATAATCATCCAACACAATCTTCCTTAAAGAGAATCTAATCTTATCAACTTGCACCCAAATGCGATTCAACATAGGAACTGCAGTAAGTAATGGAATCCAACGAGAACAAAAGGCAAAATGGAGTATCAACTTTGTTGAATTACGGCCGACAAATGATGTGCTTATTGCTCCAAATTGTAACAGTGCTTGCACTAATTATTTATAGTACAATTCATGTGTTTGTGTGTTATAATGAGATTAGGTCACCAGGATTAGACCGTAACCCAAATTTATCTTGCCGGAAACGATTGCTTATATATCTCTATGAGTGGCATGATTTCATAATATAAAGTCAAAATCAATGAGAATTTGAAGACACTTCGTCTTTCTCTTCTGATATTTAAGGGGTGGAGATCATCAGAAATGAAATATAATGCAATTGCTTTCTACACTAGCAGCAATGGCTTTTGCTTCCAATGTTGCTTTCTGGACAAGGAACATTCCCTTTTAATCCAAAATAATTATAAAATGTTATCATCTATAGAATTGCTCAAACTGTTCTCCTAATTTATCTCTGATTATCAATGTTTTTTCTTCTTTAAGAGGTCTTCTAGTCTCAAACTATACAATAAGTTAACTCTCTAACATCTAAATCCTTACTACATCCCTTCTAATACTTGAATATGAGACATTTTGATTAAAATTCCAAGTTTTAACTGTTAGAACTTCTACTTGCAAGAGATTATCAACATCATTGTTAGCTACTAATTAAATTTTATCATTAAAAATTGTAGCATTTTCTGTTGTTTATAAATTCATACTATCCAGTCCCTGTACATGGGCCAATGACTAATTGATTATGACATGCACCTCTATATAAGATCCAAAAATAAGGTAAATTTTTCATAATGTATGTTTCTTTGTACGTACGTAGACTTGCTTTTAATTGGCTGGAAATTCTTCATAAAAAAAAGTCACGTAGAATAAGTATAAGCTAGAAATTTTATAATATTCAAATTAAGTTATTGGATATTTACAATATAAAAATATATAGATATATATATAATTAAAGAGAAAAAATAATCATATTTGATATCACTAAAAATGATTCGTAGTAATTACAGTTTGAGCAGTATAAAGATTTCTCAAGCAGCATATGTTGCATCATAACGAATTGTTAATTAAATTTTTATACCTTTGTTTTAGGAAATTAAATTTCCTCATTGCCTTCCTTTATGCCAGTTTTAACAAGAATTTTTAAACTCGACTGGGTAGACTCAGGCCTACTGGTTTTGATCAGGTTATTATGTGTTGACTTTAATTTTTTTATAAATTAAAAAGATAGTTTTATTAAAAACAAATAAATAGTTATATGGTTTCAACCGGGTTTTTCCAGGTTAATTGGATCACCGAGTCGACCTAGGTTTTTTACCAAGTCACTTGTGTTTTTGTCTTCTCTTATTTTTTGAAACCCAACCTAGTTTCAACCCCTTATCGACTTGGTCCTGGATCAACCCGTCGGGTTTTAAAATTATGTTTTTCACTACTGCATTACATTATTGTTTGAGAGTATAATGATTTTTGTTTTTTTATGCTTTTTAAAACAATATGTTTACCTTGAACAATATCAAATTGATTTTTAAGTGTGTTTTTATAATTTTAATATACTAGTATAAAAATTAAATTTAAAAAATTATTTTAATTATATTTTCAAGCAAAATGCATTCTTCAACATAATATCAAACATTTACTACATCTCCCCCCAATTTGATCCAATCAAATTCAAATTATTTCTACACTCATAACTTCACATTCATGTGGAAAATGCATCAATACAGGTATGGAATATCCTAGTTAAAACAATATATATATATATATATATATATATATATATATATATATATATAAAACCGTTAAAAAAGGGATGAGCAAGATAAATAACCTGTCTAGTATTGTGATAATAATAGTTGTTTTTTAAACTAATTTTTTGAAAAAAAAATGTATTCGAAATATTTTTTTTTATTTTTTAAAATTTATTTTTGATATTAACACATCAAAACGATATAAAAATAAATAAATAATATTTATTTAAAATAAATAAAAAAAATTAATATTTTTTTAAAAAATCATAAAAACAAAAACAAACAAAATCGTTAAATAGTTCAATATCCAATGAGCTGGGCCTGTCTAGGTAACATGTGGGCTAAATATTGACCGAGGTGGTGGGCTAGCATGAGTTTTGAGATGCATAGTGGTTGAAGCTTTTCTCTTTCCTAGCTGTCAAATCCTGTCCTCCAAATTGCCGGGTTGTGCCTTCTTAAGTAAAGGCTAAAAATCTCTAGATATTTAAGTTTTTTATGATATACTCGGCTTCTATTATATTTTGGCCCACAATAACTTTTCTATTTGCAATTTTGGAATATTTTGAACCCTATATAGTATATATGTCTATCTTCGTTAGCGCCGGAATAAGATGCTGACTGAGTTTACCAGTTGACTCAAATAAATGGCGTTGATTGCGTCACGTGAATGATTAACTGAGAATATAAATAAAAAGATAAAGCGATGCCTTCATTGAAAAAAATAAAAATAAAAATAAAAATAAAATAAAAAAGACCACGAACTCATCTTTGGAAACAAAACAAAAATAAAACAAAAATCATTATTTTCCTAAGAATCAAACAAACGAATGAATGAATAAAGAACTAGTTTTCCCTTCACTCTCTCGATACCTAAACACAGACAAACATAAATAAATTATGCTCCAATGGAAATCAAGATCTACAACTCAAAACACCATCCAATCGGAATTCAAATCAAATTATGATCCCAACCATAGACTTTCTTTCTCTTTCTCTTCTTCCGTTCCGTTCTTGGCTTGGATGCACCTTGATGATAATGATGAAGAGAGCTGGATCGCTCTTTACAGAAGCCTAAGAACGAGCCACAGAATTTAATTTACGTTCCATCAAATGCCTTGTGGGGTTCTTCGACGTGTCATTTTCCTCCATTGAAGAACACAATTATAGCTTTGTTATATCTATTGCCATGTGACTTGTTGTGAATTGTCCATATTAAATACGTATTTCTTGTGTCTTTGAATGGGAAGGAATGATTTCGGACTTGGCCACTCTCCCAGGAGAAAAATAAAAAATAAAAAGATTACTTTCTATCGGTTCTTGTGATTTGATTTTGTATGTGAATTTCTTTTTGTTTTTTTTTTTTTTCTTTTGTTATTTATCAGGATTTTTTTTAGATTGTTTTGATATGTTGATAATAAAAATAAATTTTAAAAAATAAATTAAAAATAATTTAATATATTTTTAAATAAAAAAACATTTTAAATAATAAATTATACCACATTTTCAAAAAAAATCCCTGAAAATAAAAGTAGAGATGATTGTGACTTCCAAACAATAATGAGATGGACAGAGAAGGCTATTTTAATTATTATTTTTTTGCTGGAGAAGGAACACCAAATGGAGAAAAAGGAAAAGGAAAACCTTCTGCTTCTGGTGACTAAAGTCCCTGCTTAAACATAATTTTTTTTTTCTATGATTTTATTCAATCGTTTTTTCTTAGATAAAAAAAAAAATTAAAAAAACCAAAGATATTAGACGCAATTAGATCCGTGACCCTTCTTTTCGTCCGAGAAGACAATATATCTCTTCGGCCGAGCCCCTCATAATGACTTATATAAGGCCCAGGAAAAACCGGGTGGGGGATTCTAATATAAAAAGAGTAGTATAATATTACTGATGAAGAATCCTACCTTTTTTTAAAAAAAAAAAAAAAAGGTTTGCACAGAAGAACATCTATTGATATTAGAAAAAAAAATGTAAGAAAACCAATCAAAAACTAAATATTGTTTAATTAAAAAAAATTAACATAAGCTTTTTTTAAATTCATCCATATTAATTCATTTAATTTAAAATTAAATGTCTACTAGTCAAGGGCGCATGTATATATAAAGTTAAAAAAGGATTAGGAGTCTGTTCTTTTGAGGCCCAACTTGTTCGGCCTTTCCCTTTTTTTAAGATGAAAAGGCAGATAACTTGATTTTTTTCTCTTTATTTTTAAAAGAAATGAAGGTAGGTGACATGTTGTTTGTTAAGGCAGACGACGGGTTATTTATCAACTCAGTTTCTAACTATTGGAGAGAAGGTTAAAAAATTAGGTTGGGTATATGATGAAAAATCATTTTAAAACCCATTTTCACTTAGAAATATCTAAAAGCATCCTTATAATGTCAATAAACCAATAAATCAATTCAAAACACTCCAAAAATCATATAAAAATAAAAAATCAAACAAAAAACAAAATTCTCTTTTAAGCCCAATCTCATTTTTTCCAAGAATATGAAGAGAAAAGCATCTCAATGAAATTTTTTATTATTAAATGAAACTCATTGATAACATTAAAAATGATCTTTTTCATAGTTGAAGTATAATTAACCAATGACTTTATCTTTTTTTTTTTGTTATTTTCTAGCAACTCTCTTGCTTTTTTAAAAAAAAAAAAGTTTTGAATCAAAACAAAACTTTCAAAAATTATAGGACTCTGGTAGAAGAGGAGAAAAATAGATGGCAAAAATAGAACTTTTTGTGGGAATTCTAGTGCAGCCACATTATTTTGATGTGTTTAACACTTTGGTGTTCTTTGTTTTAATTGTACCTCGTAACAACAAATTATAAGAAATTAATCACTAATTTGGTCCTAGAAAGTTAGGATTGAGAAACATAGTTTAGAAAAAAAAAAAAAAAAACACTGTCATAATCCATAATACTTTATATTTGGGTATATAAAACGTGAGGCTACAATAAAAACTTCTTGCCTTTTAGTGTTTTATTTAATATTGACATTTTAGATTTATATTTTTATGGTAAATACTCAATATGTTTTTATATTTTTTTTTTAAATCAATATATTTTAATTATAAATTGTTGTGTTGTTTTATAGTATTATATTCTTTAATATATCTTTATAATAAGTTTTTTTCATGTATATTAACGTAATTATATTTTTCATTTCAAAAATATAATTGATTAATATAATGATATTATATAAAATTGCTCATTTTTTTAAGAAATAATTTTTAAAAATTACTCAGACATCAAAATCTAGAAAAACAATTTAAAAAAATTGATTTTTTCAAAAGTTTAAAATTATATCATTTTCTAGCTCAAAGACAATTTTAAGATGAAAAATATAATTATGTTAGTTTAGATGAAAGATTTTAAGATAGAAATATATATATATATAAATATATATATATATATATATATATATATATATATATATATAACGTAGAAACATATTAGAGATTTAATCAATTATATAAAAATAGATTAAACTATTAAACCTTTTTTTTCAATTATGGGAGTTGAACTTATACTAATAATCTCTCCTCATTTTAATTTAAAAGGGATTGAGATTATTTTGAGGGCATTTCACAATTGTTTATACAAGTTTAGTGGATTAATGCATGAATTTGTTTATATATATTAAACTATTTCTCCAATTGGTCTTTAAATGCTTTTAAATCCTTATATTCTAATGTATTTTTTCAATACATCCTTTAGTCACCTAAAATTAAGTTACAAAATTCGGAAATTAATTTTGAAGAGTAGAAACATGTTGTTAAGAAGGGGAAAAAATAGCCTAAATCAAATGAACCTTAAGAAAATAAATTTGATGAATTTGGCGTAAAATATTAAAAAAAAAAAATATTTGACTAGATGATTTATTACAAGTTATGATAAATACTCATTATTTTCTCAACTCGTGCCATCTACAATCATAATTTATGAATCCATATAAGTTATTTTTTGTTGTGAAAATAAAAAAAAAATTAACTAAAGGACCAAAACAATTTAAAAAATAGGATCAAAATTGAAATAAAAATATAAATAAATTTTGATTGAAGGGTGAAATTAAAAAAAAAATTTAACAAAAGGCCTAAAAAAAAAAAATAAAAACTAAAACCAATAAAACTCTAACAAAAAGATCAAGAAAAAAATAGAAAAAAAAAAATAAAGACTAAGTTGAAAAAAACAATAGATGACAAATTAAGATTGAATGATGGAATTAAAAAACAATTATATAAAGAGACTAAGAAAAAAATTAAAAATCAAAAGAGTAAAGACTGAAGTTAAAATACCAACAATAAAAAGGGCCGAATTGTAATTTTTAAAGAAGAAAAAAGAGAGAAAAAAACAAGTGCCCGATGGTGACATATCGTGTCATCACCTTTGACACACATCATATTATGAGAAAAATAACATGATAACGCTTCCAATGAAACACGGAGAAAGAATGGTTTTCACCACCTAGCGACAATGCACGCGCTACCCAAAGTGCATGTGCGTACTCATCTCATGAGCTAGTGCGTGTGCTTTACATGCTAGCAACCTTTTCAATTTAATTATTAATTAAATCATGCTAAAAGACCAAAACACCCTTGATAAACTATGTAATTGCAAAAAAACTAATGTGAAAAGACCGAAAGCCCCCGAATACATGGTTTAATTTTTTTGATTACAAAGGTAAACTTGTCATTTTACTATATTCAAAATAATAAAAATATATTACTATCATTATTTCTAGTTTTATAAATTTTAATTTAAAGAGCAACGAGATCATTTTTATGCTATAAAAAATAAAATAAAATAAAAACACAAAAATCCCTGATCAATCCTATAATAATCAATGGCCTTCGAGAAAGTTTTCAATGCCCCCAAAACCAAGACATTTGTTTTTCTAAGGAGGGCAAAGACACTATTATACTCTTACAATGAAACGTGACAATGAATTTGTATCTAAAGTATTCTTTAAACAACAATAATTAGCTTGTGAAATTGCAATTGTAATATACTCGTTGTCACAATTCACAAACTCCCACTCTAATAATAATGCACCAACAGGTTATTGGCTCAGTGATTGTTGGGGCAGCTCTCCTTCTTTCGAACTTTGGTTCGAGTCCTAGTGGGAATGAGGCTGGAGAGTTTGTTCCTTTCTGTCTTTATTGGGTTCCTTCCTGTGCGGTATGTCTTTCACCCCGTGGTGTCTTACCTGTTCACTGGGCTTGCAGAATGTTCAGTGGGCCGTGGGATTAGTCGTGGTGCACGCAAGCTGGCCCGGACACCCACGTTAATAATAATAAAAAATAATAATGCAAAATTAATCCACACATATGCAAAAGAAAGAGCATCTTGGCTACTCTCAAGGGATAGAGAGCTGTATGGGACCCGTTACCTCTTCTCTTCAAAAGAGAGAAGTAAAGAAAGAATGAACCATATTTTAGTCTATGTAGATCCTCCTACGCTTCACTTTAGCTCCTGTATTTTAAAATTTCTCAATGTCTAACTCTATAATTTATCTAAAGTTACAATTCATTCTTCATCCGTAAATAGCTAATAAAAATTAGGCCATAGCTACATGAAACGGGTTTGAAGGATGCTGTAGCATAAACCATTTATGAAGGGGTGAGTTGATAAAGAGCATAGTTCAAAAGGTATGTTCCCTTTATGATTTCAGGCTATTTGTTTCAGTATTTTAAAAGTGTTTTTAAAATATATTATTTTTTTTTATTTTTTTATTAACTTCAAATTAATATGTTTTTAATGTTTTTAAATTATTTTGATGTGATGATATCAAAAATGATTTTTAAAAAATAAAAAAAATATCATTGACATATATTTTAGAAAAAAGTTATTTAAAAAGCAACTACAACTACACTATTAAACAAGTTCTAATGATCACGAACAATAGGACATGTCTTGTTATTGAAAACCTTATTGGAAAAGAAATAACTTAGTATAAAATATACGAGTTTGAAGGATACTACAACATCAATCATCTATGGATAAGTGAGTTGATAAAAAACATGGGGTCAAGAGGGATGCTCTATGTGATCTGTAGTTTGAATCTCTCTGTCCACAAATATTAATGGTCACGAACTACAGGGCATGCCTTGTTATTAAAAGCTTTGTTCAGGGAAAAATAATTTAGTATGGGGCGTAAAAGATATCCTACTTCAAAAAAAAAAATAAAAAAAATGCTGCAGTATTATTGCAGGGCACATCACTAGATCTATATTTTTTATTATATCATGGAGTGTCGGCTTCTAAATTCACGCAACTAAAATAAGTTGATATCTTGGTTTAAAATGTTAACATTTTAAAAATGATCACATTGATTGATACACTAATATAGCAGTGAAAACTCAACTTATCAATCTGTTATATCACTAAATCATTTAATGATATATGATATTAAATATGTTGAGTAGTTTTTCTTTCCTTTTTTCATCATATAATAAATAATTACCATAACTATTAATGAAAGGTTAGTTTATTTTCAGGTTTTTCTTTCATCCTTTCTTATTTTTATTTCATATTTTCTTTTCAAAATCTCAAATTCAACATCAGTCTAGCTACGTAATATTAAGGGGATTGTAAATAATTTTTTAAAAAATTATGAAACCGGTATGGAGAAATGTTAGTACAAAAAAAGTGAAAATGAAATATTATTAGATTGATTAGAAATATAGGAGTGTACAATTAATATATAGTAGCAAAAGAGTACAAACAAATAAATAAATGATTAGAAAAACAGACAACCCGCTCCCATCATTTTGTATTCTCTGCCCCTCGCTTTCACCCTGGCAGTCTCGTCCGTACCCTGTCCCCTCCTCCTCCGTGATTCCCCTCTTACCTGCTACCCTTTTGGCCAGTCACTCGCACGTGCCACCCCACCTGCACACCTCCTCTAACCATGAGGATCACTACTACCCTCCCAAACCCCTTGCTCTCTGTTGCGCAACAAAATAAAAAAGTAGAGAGAGAGAGAGAGAGAGTTGTGTGTTGTTGTTATTATTATTATTAATAAAGCATTTATATATTTTTTTCTTTTTTCTTTTTTCTTCTTCTTGGAGTTATTGTATTTGTTTTTGGTACAGGAAGTAGTGTTGGGGTGCAAACACCCTGTTTATTAATTCTCTCTCTCTACATATTTGTAAAATTCCTCTGACCCTCACTTGAAAGATCACTTCTTGGTTGTGGGTTAGTTTTGGTTTCTTTGTCTGATCAAATCTTTTTAAGACACAGAGAGAGATAGCAAAATCTTATATTGCACCTATGAGGATCAGGAAAAGACAGGTTCCCTTACCTCTATCTTCTCTATCTCCTGTACCTCTCTCAGATCCCCAGTTCCAGTCTCCTGTGGTGCAACTTCAAATACACAAAAACCCACCTCAAAATCTCCCTCAACAACCTCACAGGCTTGCTTGCTATGACTCCCAGCCATCTGATCAACCAAATCAACCGATCGGAGGTGGCCAAGATTGCTCTGCAGTTAGTGCTGGGGCACAACAAGGAGAGAAGGTAAGCAGTGATTGTTAATTTTGGTTGGTGAGAAAAAAAACACTATACCCCCCTTTTAATATATCTTGTTTTTGAGTTTATTTTGTTGGTGGTTTAGTAGAGGAGTGCATTTGTGTTCAGTGTTACATGAAAAAGGCATTTCGTTGGATTCACCTTTTATGGTTAATTTTGCACCCCCATAAGATCACATTAGACAGCAAGTATGGTTGATTGTATCCTCTATTTGTTGTGATTTTATTGTGTAGATTATGTTGGAGAAAGATGAGAGATGGAGAGATGGAGAGAGGAGTAATGATACCAGGTGAGAAAGAATTGAAGACATAAAGTAAAAAATCCATGTTCTTCCCTCATTTCATAAAATCTTGTACTAGAAGAGGTTGAAAATAGAGGCCCTTGTATGAATTTTACCAGGAAAAATACTGTAATTACTAATTAGTGGATGGTACTGTTCAAGTGTTTTTATTTTATTATTTATCAGCTTTGGCTAGCAACCATACCTCACCATCTACTCTAAATCTAATCTAGGTGCTCTCTTTTTTCTCTATTTTGGCTAGCTAATATGCCCATGCGGTGCATGTTATCATGGGATGATGGTCCTACACATTTCGCTCTACATTCTTGCATTCTTCTCTTCTTCTTACTTGCTACCTAGTATTTGTTTCCTTGGGCTTTGTGAATTTCATGTGTGTGTTTGTGGATCTTCTTGGTCTGGTTATTTGTTTTAGGAAGGGAAGTTTCATGGGTGCAGAAATAGAAACTATGAATCTTACACCATCAAGTTGTTCCCGTCAAGGTAAAATTCTTATCATGTTTCAAAACAACAATACTAGCTATGCCCCCACAGACTCACCACCATGAAAGACATATACATTTTGATATTTGTTGTTTGATTGCACTATAGGAGTTGAGAGATGGGGTGAGGGAGAGAAAGCATATCCATTAAAGAGAAGAGGAAGGTTCGAAAGACCATCAGATGATGAAGAAATAATAATGGAGAAAGCTAAGAAAATGAAGACAAAGATGAACAAGAAATGCGTGCTGCAGAAAGGAAATAACAAAAAAGAAGAAGAAAGTAATGAAATCGTCAAAGAGGGCCTTGGTGGTGCTACTAATAATACTAGTGTGAAAAGGAAAGCTAGAGGTGGTGCACTTATGGAAGGATCGAGGTGCAGTCGTGTAAATGGGAGAGGATGGAGGTGTTGCCAGCAAACTCTTGTGGGATACTCGCTTTGTGAGCATCACTTGGGCAAAGGAAGGCTGAGAAGCATGAATAGCGTTCGAAGCCGATCCATGGCTCGCACTGCACCCAAGAAGGTCGAGTCCAAGCCATTATCGAGCTCGTCCTCATCGGAGGAAAAGAAAACGAAACGTTTATTATCAGATACTAAACTTGATGGTGTTCCAGCTGATGTAGATGGAGATGACACGAAGCCTCTAATGATTGCAAAGAAGAAGGTGAAGCTTGGCGCGGTCAAAGCTCGATCGATTAGCAGTTTGCTGGGCCTAGCAAATAATGGCATTGCAGTATCAGAGAGTAGCAAGTAGAATTGCATGTTTATGAAATTAAAGTCGAGAGTCGAGGTCATGTTGAGTACTGCAGTTTTTCCTTCTCTGTTTAGAGGCTCTTAACGAAAGAACAAAACGATGTTTGATAAAGTGTATTTCTTATAGCACCACCTCCATTTTAATGCTTATGGTATGATCTTTATAAAAATAGAGATGTAACGAGCCAGAAAAGGTTCATACTAAATTATAAATAGCTAAAATATGGGTATTTATTTCGGGTTTAAGGTATATAATCTGCCGTAAATGCAAACTTTAGCGAACAGTTATATGGTATCATAAGGGGGAACCACCCACATGAGAGTATTCTTGTTTAATACTATGGTTACTGTGTAGCTTTTGACCATGGTAAACAGCAGTTGAGATTTGGCTGCATCACAGGGTGTTTCTTCGAGTTTAGTTTTGAGTGTGTTTCTTAAAAAATAATTTTTTTTTAATTTTTAAATTGTTTGGATATACTAATATAAAAATTACTTTAAAAAACAATATTCACTTACACTTTCAAACACACCCAAGAATAAGTGGAAATTATTCACGGAAAAACTGAAAGCATTCCTTGTTTCTGTCCTCATGCATCAAATATAGCTAGCAATTCCAGATCTTGTCCTATTGTGATCAATATCGAGAAAGAGGCAAGAACAAGGGATTGACTATGTTTGGTTTGGTTTCTTTATATAGTCTTTTGCTTTTGCAGCTGTGATGGCAGCTTGCTCACTGGACTCCTTTTTCTCTACTTTGGAGCTCAAATTGATGTTTAATAAATTGGTGGCAAAACAATAAATAAAAAAGAATAGGCAAGAATAAGGATTTATCACTCTAATTAACAAGGACAGGGCTTTCACAATAATAATCTTAGTAAAAATACCCATTATGGTACATTTTATTATTATTATTATTGAAATTCATTGTTATATTAGTTGACCACAAATTGTTTTTATTATTATTATTATTATTATTATTATTATTATTGAAATTCATTGTTATATTAGTTGATCACAAATTGTTTTTTTTTTTTTAATAACCAAAGAACTATTTCAAACTTGAATTACTTCTGGTAACATGTGTTCTGAAATTTAAATAGGATGTATAGTCTCTGTACACAAAATATATTGAGAAAACATCACTTCAACTTTGTCGTGATCATAAGAAGATATTTGTATGTATTAAACCTTAGATCTCATCCCAGATGTTTACAAAATAGAGAACAACACTAGTAATGAGATTTTTGTTATGCTCTGGTTCAGATGATTTTTTTTTTATATAAAAAACAGAAAATAAATATGCAAGTTTTTTAAATTTAAGTTTTTTTTTTAAATTATAATTATAAATAAGAAAGTTTATAATAATTATTTGTGTCAACAAATACAAAATTTTTTTTTAATGTGTTTGTTCAATCTAATTATAAATAAGAAAGTCTATGATAATTATTTTTGTAAATAAATAAAAAAACAAATTTTAATGTGTTTATTCAACTTGTTTAGCTGCAGGTTAAATAATGTTTTTTTCAATACAAAAAAATTAATGTTTAGGTGTTATTAAAACGTTTTTTTACATCAAATAAAAAATATAACCATGAAACACAAAGTCAACACTTATATATAATAAAGTATGATAAAAATCACATGCATTAATAGAAATATGTACGATTTTAAGTTAATTTTTAATGTAGCTAAAAAATGGAATAATGTTGCAATTGAAACACCATTTCCGTAGTCTGTGTAGAATAAATTTCAAAAAATAAAGTGTAAAGAAAAAACATTAGAAAAAGAATAAAAAAAATGAACAGAAAGAAAAGTATAAATAGGCCAAGTGTAAAGAGTAAAAAAAATAATATTTTTTCCAAAAAACAAAAGTGTAAAGAAAAAAATGGAAAAACTAAAAAAATATTAAAATCATGAATTTGACATGCAAGTTATAATACTTTAAAAAAAAAAAAACCAGGTATGTAGACTGCTCCAATATATTTTTTTACATGAAAAATTAAAATTGTCATTTTAAAAGCCTATGCAATCATCTAACTAAATAAATTGATAACCATTTATGTAAATAAAAAAAAATTGTTAACAATAACCAATAAAGAAACTGTAAAGATGAGATATAATCTGATTATTTTTAGTAAATTTTTTATTTAAATAAATAAAAGATAAATCTATTCTAAAAAACTCATATTTTAAATTATAAATATGATGGAATGAGCATATGCCAATATGATGGAAACTATATATATATATATATATATATATATATATATATATATATATAAAATCTCGAGTGAACCCAACAACCAACTCGAGTGAACGAATCAAATACATGACCTAAAACATGAAATTGGGATAACTTCATAAATAGCAAAGCAAACACAAATACCGGCGACAAAAATATTTGAAAAAATACGCTTTAAAAAAAGATCACAGTCGATCTAGGCTAATCTTTAAGATCTATGACTCGAGTCATGAGATCAAGGTGTCTCCATTAAAGGCAAACCTGGAAAAATAAAGAAGCAAGATTCTTAACCAAACCTATATTGAGGGATGAAATTGAGGAAAAAAAGTCAATAAAAAAATAATGCAAAAAAAAAACAAATAACAATTAAAAGAATTAGGACTAAATTCAACATAAAAACCAACTAATATTAAATGTGAAGGGAAAGTTTAAATGAAATTAAATGTTTAAGGATGGAATTGAAAAAAACAAATCAGTTAAGAAAATAGTAAAAAATAACAATTAAAAGAATTGGCACCAAACTTGACATAAAAATTAAATGAAAAGAAATGCTCAAGGATAGAATTGAAGAAAAAACAAATAAAACAAGAAAATAATTTAAAAAAAAAAAGCAAGTAAAATATTTAGGACCAAATTTGATTAAAAAAAATCAAACAACTAGGGATGAAATTGAAAATAAAATACAATTAGAAAAATCAATGTAAATAAAACAATTCCAATTAATAGAAAAAGGATTGAATCAAAAGAAAAAAAAATTGAATGGCTTGTACAATTTTTTGAATTGGCCAGCACACAATCCTAAAAAGAGAATAAAGCCCCTGGAGCCAATGCTAACAATTTTGCATTATTAGGTTACCTGCACAATTCAACTATTTATGACAAAATTGAAATTATCATTGTATCAAAAGTTCTGATTGTATACTCTCCAAGGGCAATATAGTAATTAAACTGTTATTAAAAAATAAAAAGAAGGTGGTACCTCCAAACAAATCAAAAATAACAAATTATCTCCTCTGTGTTGAGCTATATTTTTCTCCAAAATATATAGCTTAGGTTCGATCATGTTAAAAGATACTTGAGTTATATTATCTTTGGTTAATAGAGAAATACATCTAAAGCCCCGTTTGTTTGCTGTAAAGTAGTTTTTTTTTTTTTTGTAAAGTGGTTTCATTAGAAAATAAATTTATGGAAAGTGAATTATTTTCCGATATTTAGTAGTATCATGAAAAATAAATTGGAAAACACCTTATAGTATTTGACTATGTCATGGAAAATGAGCTAGAAAATAAATTATAAATATATTTTTTTAAAATTTATTAAAATAATGAGATACAAATCTTACAAATTAAAAACTTGAATGAGAATAAAATAAAATAAAATATAATTTCATAAATTATCTCAAATAAAATAAATAAGAATCAAAATAACAGATATCAAATCTAATAGATAAAAAAGTTGAAAGATGATGAAATTAAAAAAAATACAATTTCATAAATTATTTCAAATAAAATAAATATCAATTAAAAAATGATGATCAAATCTGATAGATTAAAACATTTCAATTAAGAAAATGATAATAGAAGAGCAAATAACAATCATAAAAATGAGAACTAAAGTTGATATAAAAATCAAATTAAATCAAATTCTATGAGATAAAATTAAAAAAAAAAAGATTCAAAATAAAATATATAGCAATCAAAAGTTTGATGATCAAATTTGATATAATCATCAAACAACATGACATTTCTAAATTTTTCACAAATTCTGGAAAGTGTTTTCCATCCAAAAAAAAAAAAAAAAACACTTTTTTAAAAACCAAGCCAAGTTTTTCTTTGACTAGAAAGTATTTTTCGTTGAACAACTTTTCTAGTGACAAACAAATGCAGGAAAGTTTGGAAAATGGTTTTCATAAAATCATTTTCCATGAAACAAATAGGACCTAAATAATATAGTGTTATTAGAATCTTTAGAGACATATTGCAAACATTATTTGCCTCCAAATAAGAAGCAATAAAATCTTAAAAATAAAAGATTTATTTCTGACAATAATATAGCTTGACCAATTCTAAAATGCTTCAACAAAAAAGTATTCATTTTTGGTTTGTTTAATCAAATACATCAATATGCATGCTAGTATTGAATTTTAATTTCTTAATCATGTTTCTTTAAATATATACTTAGTGTTCTTTATGTATGTATATATGTATATATGTTATTATACTCTTTAGTTTTTTTTCTTGAATATCTAATTTAATTAGAACACTCATGTTGTGATAAAATAAATAATCCATACTTGCTTTATGTAATTTTGTTCTTGCTCCACAAACACCATAGAAATAAAAACAATTTGATCTACTTCAATTTATTTCATAGCTTTATGATATTGTGGTTCCATATAGATGGTGACTTTAATGAAAATTAATAGAAATCTTATATGGCATGGGTGTTTAATTGTCGCTTTAGACATAATTTACTATAAATTGCTATAATAAAATTACTATTTTTTTTCTTGGGTGGAAAAAATAAGAGCCTTTATGCTAAGGATAATTTGGTCTGTTTTAGAAGCTTGTTGGTTATTAAAAGATTATTTGGGAGGTATGTTAGTATTTTCCAAATTTTTTGTATTGTACAATTATATTTTTACCCTTGAAGTCAACAAAATTTAGAATTGTTGACCAAAGATTATTTTTAACTTTTCATAAACTTTAAAACAATAAAAATACTTCTTTACTTCTAAGGTAATTTCTTTTTTAATGGAGATGTTAACCAAGGATTTTTTTTTTTTTGCCAGTTGTTGCCTTTTTAGGCTATAGTTAAAATATAAATTTGCTCTTAGAAAAGACAAAAAAATGGTATACATTTAGGGGTGTTTTTTTCATTTCACATAAGTTTTTTATTATGAAAAGTTGCTAGTGTGTGTAGGTGGCGTTCGCATCCTTTGGATGACATGTGAGATATCACTTAGTGGCCAAACTTGACCTTCTGTTGTGTCCTTGGAAGCTCTACCACATCCTCTTTCTTCTAGTATGACTCGTAATGATGAATAATGGAAGGTTTGTTGCAGGTGGCTATATCTTTTTTGTTTCATTCTTTTCTCTCTCCTATTAGGAAAAGTGCATAATTGTCCCTCAAATTTTGGTGTTTTAATTTCAATTCTCATTTGTTTGATTCTTTTTAAAATTTTTGTTCTTATTCCTTTTCTAAAATTTTTGTTTGTTTTCAATTTAGTCCTTCAATTATAATTTCTCATATGTAATTTTTTTTATTTTGGTCCTTATTCATTTGATTTTCAATTTTTTCCCATGGTCTTTTGTTAAAGTTTTATTGGTTTTCAATTTCATTATTCAATCAAAGTTTATGCTGTTTTATTTGTTTTTAATTTGACCCTTATTCTTTTGATTTGTTTTTTTCTTTTGTTAAAATTATTTTTTATTTTAAAAATAAAAAATTACTTATCATTCATTATTAGTTTTTCAAGCCCTATAATTGAAAATTTTGGTTTGTCCTCCAATTTATTTTTTATTTTAAATTTCACCTTCATTCTTTTAATTACAATTTCTTAGATCCTTTGTTGTAAATGATGTTTTTTTCCAGGTTTCATCCTTTAATATTTGATTATGAGGATTGAGCTTCATATATTTTTTTTTATTTGTAGTGCTTCTGATCTAATGATTTAAGTCATAAGTTTGAAAAGTTAAGATCATTCGCATTTTTTTCATTTTCTCTCATTTTCTTTTATGATCTTTATCATTGCATATTAGTTTTTTGTATTTTTCTTTTTAAAGATTTTTTTATGATTGTCTTTAATTTCTTTTCCACAAGTTTATTATGATCTCATAACCTAGATCATGGGTTTTGAAGGCTTTTTTTTTTAATAAAAGTTTGTTTTTAATTTTTTTTATTTGATTTTTGAAGATATTATTTTAATCCACTTATATATATATATATATATATTTTTGTTTTATCATCATCTTATATTATTTTATAAAAAATATATATATTATCTCATATATTGCAATCTCAACATTTTAACATTTTTTTTCAAGTTAGAAAAATATAATTTAAGCGGGGGCTAAGAATCTAAGGACAACCTCTAGCTCGAATAATGATTGGTGAAACATGTAAAATTTCCTAATTGTCTACAACGGCCGGCCAAACAGGAACCTCCACGTATCCAGTTTTGCTACACAGGTCAACAGAGTCATTGTAGTCTTACTACAATTGTAAAGCGATGGTCTTGACAATTATAGACTTGAGCACTTGTTGAAATCTCTCTCTTAGTAGTGGAAACGAATGTAAATGGAAGCACAGTTGCCCAAGACCGGAGAGTGCTTTGCACTGAGTCGCTGTGGACATATTTGTGGATATATACTGGTGTCTCTGTAGTCTAGAGACCAGAAGCTGGGTGGTGTGGGGGCGGTGGGGCTGCATGGCATATAATGTGTGCATGCAACACTTTCTAAATTGATGGTTGAAAATGCCCAGCATGGTTTATTTTTGTGAACTATATTCACCGGAATATTATAAAATCTTCACAGTAAATGATAGCCCTGGAGTCCAGCCTATCAACAGTAGCAGTCGGAAAGAGCACCACCGTAGCACAAATGATATGCACCACGCACTAATCCATCCCTATCACACGTCTAAGCTAGTGTTTTTTAAATCGGATGATATTTGTAGGCCTCGGGGTTTCATCCCCAATAATGCGTGCATGTCCTGGGGGGCCTGTGCCCTCCTTATTTCCAATAAGAACAAAGAAAAAAAGAGAGATTTCTTAGCTAGTTTTCTTGGTATTTTAACAGTGCTTGAAATTTCATGGATGTTGTGTGGATATACTTTTGCTACGTGTAAATCAAGCAATTAATCACGATTTAGTGTTTGTGTGTGTAATTAAGCATCATTTCATTTGAATGAGAGGAGAGGAGAGGAAGAGAAAACCTTTTTAATTCCAAAGGTGAGTTTTTCTTTTCTAGTTACAATTCAAAAGGTGAGTCATATATATATACCAGAACGCATTTGTAGTGTTTATAGTTGAAATTTAAAATTTCAGATTATATCGCCAGGTAAATTATATATAGATGCTAATATTGCTGCGTGCAATCAGTTTTTTTTTTTTGTAAATTATTTTGATATAGATCAATTTTATATATATATATATATATATATATATAAAATAAACTCAAGCGAAATTCAAATTTATAATAAAAAAATATAAAATGATAAGAAAAACTCTTGTTAAAGAGTTAAGTTGATTTTATCTTTAAAAACATCAAAATAATTATACTATTTTAAAAAAACTTAAAAAGATCAAAAGTTCCACGAGTAATAGGCATTAATTTCTTTTTATTTTAGGGTTAATAATTGACCAATCTAACACCAAATAATTTATAAAAAAAACAATCGTGTCTCGAAAAAAAAACCAACATATATATATAACCGGTTTGAGTATCGATATTAACTAAATTTTCCAAGGTTTTGTGTGCCTCGAGCATTAAATGTGACAGATTTTTGATCGATGGAGACCTCCAAGATAGAGAAAGCCATTTCCACAAGTTGATAGACTAATCCTCTCAGCCAGCTGGCTAGGTAGATGCAACTTAAGCCAGATAAAGGTTAAGATTGTAAAATTACGTAGTAAGATCTGCATAAATAATTAACTATAATTAACTTTCAGCTCTTAAGGTAAGGCGCAGACCAGCGAGATGCAATCAAATGAAGACAAACATTGCTCTAAAACAAGGTGTCGGTACACAGCCACTCTCTTGCATATATATATGTGTGTGTGTGTGTGTGTGTGTGAGAGAGAGAGAGAGAGAGAGAGAGACTATTTAATCTAAATTAGTTGTTTCTTGATCAATATTGAGTTGCCAAGAAACTTTGTCTTAATTACTTGGCGTGGGGTGAACCGGCCAGCCCAGTGGGGTGGTGTCACCAATTGGAAAGCCAGGGGTCCCAACAGCTAGCTAGCTATTGTGGGCATCTTTACCCACTAAGATATGTAAAATCAATGTCGTGTAGTCAGATAATATTAGCCTGATATCAACAAACTCATGATATAATTAGACAGACGCATGCTTCTACATGTATCAGCCGAAAGGCAAGGACAGGAGTTAATGAGTTTCTTAAGCTTGCATGTTCCTTTTTTTATACAGAGAAAACCATCTTAATTTACTAGTGATTTGCATTAACTGGGTGTATATGCTGTTAATTAAGCTACCAGCTAGCAGAACGTACAGAACTTTACAAACTGGGGGTGCCTGAGAATTGAGGAGAGCATGGAGCCAGCCTGGACATCACAGAATGTAGAAACACAACTGAAAGTGACATGGTCCGTTAATCATGATTAAAATCATAATCATTTGATGATTGATTCAACTTTCGTCCCAAGTGGACCTTTATGCTTAAAGCTGTCTCATCAGCCATATGTATTCTTCTGTTGTCTTCATTTTGTATCCCAAAATCCATTACGCATCTCATTAGACCAAAACAAAAATAGAAAAATCGTCGTGGGACTCGCATTTCGTAAACACTACTTTGAAAAATTCCCTGAGCCTATTACATGAGTTCTTACTGAGGAGCAGTACTGGACATTATTTCGTCAACAAGGGGTTTGCCTGCTGACAACATTAAAATAACATGTTCCGTAATACTATACTCGAAATATGTATCGTGAGTACTAAGCACTGGTTAAATAAAATAAGAAAAATGCAGAGTTCGCATGTTGAATACACACACACACACACACACACAAAGACTTTGTATACTAAAGTCTTTGCGAGGTGACATACTAGGTGATGTGTACTTGTGCTGTCTGCATAATATTCCAGGCTGCACTTGCACTTGGCACGAGGAAGGTCTGGAATGCACCCGCCGCCGCCCCTAAGGCGTTAGGATTCCCTCACTTAATTAACAACATCATCTAAGTTTGGCCTTTGAAACTCATCGAAAGTCCTGAAAAATATCTTGAGTGCACATCTATAGCTCTACCCGCTCTCTCTCTCTCTCTCGACACACACACACACACACACACGTATTGTATTAACTAGCTGTTTGGAATCAATACTTACTTTTTTTGTAGGCCAGCTGGAATTCAATACTGAACAGGCAATTGTAAGAGAACACAATAAAGCCCAGAAGGACTAGAGTCTAGAAGTCATGCCCTCCTCTCTAGCTTGCGGGGATTGAGTTCCAAAACATATATACTAATTAGTCATGAGTTCGAGGTTGGTGAGAGAAACCAGGAATCAATACGTCTTTCTGGTAATAAGTTGGATTCTTCAACACAATTCAATAGTAAAAACACACGTTTTTACTAGCCATCCCCATGAAACTATTGTGGTCACTCTTTGGTTTAAGAAGTTATTTCCACTAGGGAGGGATCGAGTTCTTGCCTAAAAAATTCTAAAATCGTGAACAAGTCCCAGCTCGCACATGCATATATTCTGAATTTGCCTAGCTTTTATGATTCAAACTGAGACTGCAGGTGAGGTGCCCGTGAGTACTACCGATTACCAACCCCATTTTGGCACATTCAGTACTGCGATTTGCGATGCTTCCATTCGGGCAAGTACTCTGTACGCGGGGCTTCTTCTAACAAGTGAGTGATGAAAGGCACAAAAACGTAAACTGAAGAAAGGAATGGATCATTATATTTTATATGGGATTTCAAAAACTTTGGATGTCAGAGTTTGCATGTTGGACTTATTTTCCAATCGATCCACTCCATCCATAAGTTTGCAGTGGTTTCATGTATAGACGAATTTCCTAGTTTTTTCCAGCTCGCCATAATGTAAAATTCTTCAGAAGGGATCCTTTCGGTTTGTAGTCAAAAGAACATGCATATGCTCCTCTGCATTGAAAAGGAAAGGGACGGCGACGAGCTTGGTAACCCTGAGGACACAATAAAGCTTGAGAGAAGAGGGGGAGGGGAAAAAAAAGTGGCAAAAATTCAAAGACCTTATTGTCAAACAGTGGAACTTAAAGGTCCACAGGCTTGGAATTGCTCTTAAATAATGTAGACGGGAAAAAAAAAAAAAAAAAAAAAAAAACTTAGCTCCATTTTCATGGAAAAGATGCTCTATTCCTAGCATCTTTTTGGTCCCTACTCGAGTCGATTGACAGCGAAGGATATACAAACAGGTGAATGAATTTAAGAAACCCCTCGAAGAATTTTCACCTTCAACGGATAAAGATGTCTAAATCTCTCTTTCCATCACTTTCTCTCCAACTTTTATTTGTTGCACCACACTAGCAAACAATTTATATGCTTATAGAATAACGTGCAGCTTAGGTAGGGGAATTGAAGGCCCAGCACGTGTGGCTGAGATTGGCACCGAGCTTGAGGGCCACCGGCTACCGTGAGCTGGGACTCTGGGGCACTGAGAGGCACAACGCCAGGGTGGAAATATGAAGTAATGGGTTGTGGCCAGCGGATCCATGGGAATCCGGACTTGAGTCTCTATCCTCTCGTGCTTATTCAAAATCAGAAACAACTACGATAACGCAGGCAAAATTGAATAAATAAATGAGAATTTAGGGAAAAAATTATTTTAATTAAACATTATAAAACTACCAAAGAATCACTCGATTCATACAACTTACAAGCTTAAATTGTTAATTAATGAGACTTTAGGAGATGTCGTTTTATGTCATACGCCACTTTCGTGCTCATATAATTAAATTGTTTTTTTGGTAATAAAATGATGCGTTTCCTTTGAACATATTCCAAGCGCAACGTTGACCTCTGTGTTTGGATCTGCACTTAATGTGCGGATGCTTTCCTTCCTTGCCCCTCGCCTCTAGCTGTCAATGGGAGCCCGTTAGCCAAACAAACCCTTCACAAAAGGAAAGTTAGCAAGCCCGAATTTAGCTACGACAATAGGCCGCCCGATGACACATTCATGCAATTGATTAATTATTCTTTATGGTATAAGAAATAATTAAATACTCTCTTGATCTGCGTTGACTGTTCTCTCTTCTTTTTTTTTTTTTCTTTTGGAAATACGTTTTCTCTAGTCAAATATTTGAAACAACTTACGTCTCTTTTATTTATTCTATTTTTTTTTTTAGAAAAATAAATGAATTGGAGAATAACATGAAATTGAGAAAAAAAAAATTATAAATACATTAAAGAATACAGGGGTTAAACATAAAATTGCTGAAGCTGTGGATTAATTGTTTAGTTTTGTAAAAATTTGCACAGATACCTCTTAATATCAGTTTTGATTGACAATATTCTCTAAATAATTTAAATTTCTATTTTCAACCCTTAAACTATAAAATGCTTGGATCCATACTCTTTTCATTATAATTTAATCATTTAGTTGAGCATGTTTCCTCATCCTCATAAAATATCAAAAACCTTAAAAAAGTAGTAAAAGAAAATATATTTTTTAAAAATAATATCCATCATTGTTAAGATAAGCACATTGATAATGTAATAAATTAATAAAAAAAACAATAACCCTCCACAATTTGATGACTTATATATAAAATTTAATAGCTAACCAAATGAAATATAACAAATTAAAGGTATGTAAATCTAAACATCTTGTGGTTCAAGAATTGAAATCCAAAGAAAAAAAAATTATTCAAGAGGATGAATTTAGTTGTTTAATATACTTCTCGATGTATTTTTTTTTATTATTAATATAAATGTTTAAATTATATTACACATAACTTCAACTAATTTTACGAACCTTGAAATTAAAGAACTATATAATCTTCAGTAGCTCTAAATTTTATAAAACTTAAAGTGATAATATCTAAAAATACATAAATTTTATAATTTTATCAGTTAAACTACATCTACAATTTTTTTTTTTTTTTAAGATGCGTTTTTACCAATATCCTGAAAGAGGTTAATCTGTACTTAATTTTGGTATGGAAACGTTTAATTTGGAAAATAAAAGAACACAAGGGCGCGCAGTACAAGGCCCTATTATACGTACGAGTCATTACCCACCCAATCTCCAGCTAGATACGAAGAACCATCTTATCCATGTTCTCAATAGCTCAGGCAAGATTCGAGGACTACTCTCCACCCTAGAGATCAGTAGTGTCGGAGAATGGCTCCTTGCAGCTAAAATTGATCCTACCTAGCTTGAAAACGTCTGTATAGTATGGGTTTGGCTGATCTGCACATACAATATATAAAGTGTCTGCTTGCATTGACTTTTCTCTCATAGTTAATTACGAAAAAGAAATTATTACAATAAAGAACAAGATTGTTACGAGTAAAAATCGTCACGAAGAACTAGGTTCATGAGAGGCCACGTCAGGATATGTAAATTCTAGTGTCTGAATAAAATCCTCAATTTACGTAAGTCCAGCAATCCAAGTCTTCCTATATGCTCAAGCTAGCTGAGGACACCATCAAACTATCAAATTATTATTCTTCTTCCTTTTATATTATAAAAAAAATTATTTTAATTAAATCAGGTTTTTTTTTTTTTTTGGCTACCTGGGTTTTCTGAAAGCAAATCGATAAATATTTGTAGTCTACCGTTGATTTTCAATAAATCTTCAAACAAACTTGTCAAAATGTCATTGAGATCTTTACAACAAATAAATCAAAATCAATCCAATGAAACTTTTTTATTTTTAATAGTGTAATTTCACCATTTAATGAAGAAAGCCTCAACCAATAATTAATTCTTGTCATATATAGTTTCCACAATCACGTTTTCTTGGTCAACACATGCACAGTCAAAGTCCACAATCACATTTTTTCATAATATATTTTTTTTATTTTTAAAAATTTAATTTTTCAGATTAACATTTCAAAACGATTCATAAACACTAAAAAATTTAATTCGAAGTAAAAAAAACATATTTCAAATATTACACAAACAGTGTTTTGACTGCACTACAAAACTCCCCGTAAATATATACAAGTAAAATACACATTTTTTCCAGAAAAATCTGAATTAAACTGAAAGTAAAATCCATATGATTCACTTAAGTAACATATATCAAACCCACCAGTCATACTACAAAAGCATTAAGCAAAACATTAAGATTAGTTCAGAAACAGAAAGAAAAGAAGAGATTAATTTTAAAAAACAGTTCGAGAGAAAGATAACACTTGATCAAGGATCTATCCAGCTTCCTTTCATTCTTTAATAAGACTCTCAAACATAAAAGAACTTGTTATACTTGCACTAGCTAGGCAAATCACCCAACACCATCTAGAGAGTTTCCCTAGCCGTTATTCTCAGCCACTCCAACTGCATTGTTTGCTTGGCCCAACAAGCTGCTCATTGATCGAGCTTTCACCAGACCAAGCTTCATCTTTCTCTTTGAGATCACCAATGGCTTCTCCTTATCATCTTCATCATATGCAACACTAACTTTATCATCTAAAAAGCCCTTTTAGTCTCTTCTTTCTTCTGCGACGGTAATGAATGGCTCGATACTTCCTCAGACGCATCCTTGTTTGGTACAATACTGGCAATGGATCGGCTTCGAACACTATTCATGCTTCTTAGCCTTCCTTTACCTAAATGATGTTCGCAAAGAGAGTATCCCACAAGGGTTTGCTGACAACACCTCTATCCTCTACCATTAACATGACTGCACCGTGATCCCTCCAGCAGTACACCACCCTTAGGCTTTGTTTTTACGTTGGAACCAACACCTTCTTTTGTTTCCTTCTCATCTTCTTCATTATCACCATTCTGTTGCACACATGTGTTCATATTTGTCTTCATTTTGGTTTTCATTTTCTTGTTTCTATCCATTATCATTTCTTCATTCGATCTCCTTTCAAAGCTCCCTCTTCTCTTCTTTAGTGGAAATGCCTTCTCTCCCTCACCCCATCTCCCAACTCCTATAGTGCAACCAAATACAGCAACATAAACACTAACAATAATTTTATGTCTACTTTTGAAATGGCTTTTGAACATATATGATCTTTACCTTGATGGGAAGAACTAGACTGTTGAAGAACTGTAATGTGTACTCCTTCACTCAAGAAACTTCCTCTCTTAAAAATAAACCAAACCCAGAAACCCAAATCCACATAATTTACAGCGATAAGAAAAAGAAGGAGAAAGCAGTAAATAAAATGAGTGCAAATTAAATAGAGGAAGATGTGTATCTATTTTGGGGACCAGCAGTGTGGACCCATACTAGCGTGCACCTCATGGGCGTATTGGTTAGCCAAAATAGAGAGGGTAAATGGACTAGATTAGATGGGAGAAGGTATGGTGGCTAGCCAAAGTTCAAGTTCATATAAAAACACTTGCAAACAGAATTTCCACTTACAGTATTTTTATTTTCTTTTCCGTAGCCAAAAAATTAATCCATAGGTCTCCCTTTTTTCACCTTTTTCGCTACAAGATTTCATGAAAGAATAAAAGAACATGGATTTAACTTTTTTTTCACCACTTTCTTACCTGGTATCATTACTCTTCTCTCCTAGTTCTCTTCCTTTAATCCCATCTCCCTCTTCCAACAAAACCTACAATAAAATCTCAAGAAATATTGATGTACTAAATCATAACGTAACCTTGATGGGTGCAAATTGGCCATACAAAAAAGTAGATCCAACAAAATTGACTATTTAAATGACATTGAACCCAAGTGCACCCTCATGTATAATCACTCCATAAAACTTAGATAAAAGGGTTGTAATGATTTTTTTTTTCTCTTAACTAACCAAACTAACAGTCAGTACTGCTTACCTTCTTCTCTTCTTGTGGCCTAGCACCATGGGAGCAATCATCATGACCTTTGCTTCCACCTCCGATCAGTTGATTTAGGCGATCAGAAAGCAGGTGAGGATCAAAGTATTCATCTTTTTGAGGTTCTTGAAGGAGACTCTGATGTGGGCTGTTGTGTAATTAAAGTTGCACCACCGGAGACCGGCTAAACTGGGGATCTGAGAGAGGTATAGGGGAAAGGGATGAAAGAGGCAAAAGAACCTTTCTGTTTCTAATCCTCATCGGTGCAAGAAAAGAAAGATTTAATTATTGAAGAAGGATATAAAGGCCAAAAGAGAAAAATTATAGCTTATAGAAGTAGAAAGTAGTGATCTTTGAAGGTCAGATTTCACATATAAAACTTAGAGAAAGAGAGTGCAAAGCTACCCAAAAATACTACTACAACAACAACAACAACAAATATAAGACCAAGAAATGAAAATTTTTAATTATTAATTATTAATTATTATGCTATGCTTTAATAACACCACCACAACAACAACACTCTCTCCTTGTCTTTCTCTTTCTCTCCTTGTATATTTCCTCACTTTCTCTCTCCAACTTTTATTCGTTGCACCACAGAAAGGTTAGGAATAGGAATAGTAGTATCTTTGTGTATATGTAGGTGATGTTCGCACGTGTAAATACAGGGAGCACATGTGGGAAACCTGTCGAAGAGGTAGCCAGTGAGAGGGAAGAAGAGGACAGGGCAGCGACGAGGATTGCCAAGGTGGAATGAAAGAACACAAATTGATGGGAGTGGGTAGTAAGTAGTTTTATCATTTATATTGTTTAGAAGAGAGGGCCCCCCACACTCGCACACACAGGAGGCTCTTATTAACAACGACCAAGATTCTTTCTAATTCTTTGCTCTTAGTTCAGCTTCTTGCAAGCTTAGATAGGGCGCTACCTAGGTGAAGAAATCTTTTTTTAAAAAAAAAATACATTGTCACAATATTGTAAATGAAACATTGAGCTAAATAGAAAAAGGATATATGGTGAAATTAATGAATTAATAAATTGGTATTCATATAAAGAAACTTCAACATCACATTAATAAATTGGTATGCATATAAAGAAACTTCAACATTGTTTAGACGTTCCTCGAAACTTATTAAATTATAGTTCCTGTGTTTTTATGATTTTGTATATTAGTCCCTTTGTTTTGAAAATTTTAAGCCGACCAGAGTCTATTATTAATTCTTTCTAAAATACCCAAATTGTCTTTCTTAAATTTACGTTTGATTTTATTTGTAATAAATGATATGAGAAATTTGACTAGAATTGAAGGATATTTTAGAAAACACATGAAAAATTAATATAGAGACTTAATATTAGGTTTCAAGACTAAGAAAAATTAACTAATTATATTGTTATGAGTTATGTACGTTTAGTATCTCATCAAATATGATAGTGTGGATGGATATAGTTTCTCTAATAATACTTGATGATGTTCCAAAATTACATATGCTGAGGAACAAGGTTTTTTAGTATTTGGATAATGATTAATCAAATGTTCATCTTAATATTCCATTTTTCATAACTTAGAAAGTACATAATTGACGGTAGAATTCTAATACCTGTATAACAATCCTTTTTTATGGGTTTTAATGACCCTTTTATGACAACTTTAGTAACTTTAAATAAGGATTGCAATAAATGAAAGAAAGAGCTTTAAATTCTAAGAACAAAAGTGTTTGTTCTTGTTTTTATATGATAAATTCTCTAAGGATTAAGGTATGGATGATTGGAGAGTAGAAAAAGTGGATCATTTACTTGGATGATTTATGGAATATTTATATTCTTTGAACTTATTTTTTTGATGGAGTGAAGAGATTGGAGAGTCATCTGGTCTTGATAGCATTAATGAATGAAAATCTCTGACACATAATTAATGAGAGACAAATATCTCTTATAAATTATTAATGAGATGAAAATATAGACCAACGGGAGATCTTTTATACACCTACAAATGTAGAAAGATGATTATTATTGACATGAATAGTTCATGTTAAAAGTTTTAAGATAGAACTTTGACCAATTGGGTCTGGCATGTGGCTGAACCCAAGTATATTGGGTACGACACCTTGTCAAACCCATGGTGTCTTTGGTTCAGCACATGGTTGAATCCAAGTATATTAGATCTGACAACTTGTCAGAATCACAATGCCTTAGGCTCAACTCATGGATGAACCCAAATATACTAGGTTTGACACTTTATAAAATCTATGACGCTTTAGGCTCAACATGTGGTTGAACCCAAGTGTATTTAGTTTGACACCTTACCATACACATGATGTCTTAGGCTTAGCTCAAGGTTGAACCTAAGTATATTGGTCTGGCACCTTGCCATACCCACAACGTTTTAGACTCAACATGTGGCTGGACCCAAATATATTTGGTTTGGCACCTTGTCGTACACATAATGTCTTAGGCTTAGTTCGTGGTTAAACTCATACACACAACACCTTGGGTTTAGTTCGTGGCTAAACCCAAGTATATTGGGTTTGGCAACTTACCATATCCACAACGCTTTAGGCTCAACACGTGGTTGAACCCAAGTGTATTGAGTTTGATACCTTACCATACACACGACTTCTTGGGCTTAATTTGTGGGTGAACCCATACACACAACGCCTTAGATTTAGTTCATGGCTAAACTCAAGTATATTAGGTTTGACATCTTACCAGATTCACGACGCTTTAGGCTTAGCGCGTGGCTAAACCCAAGTGTAATGAGTTTGACACCTTACCATACACACGAAGCCTTGGGCTCAGCTTGTGGGTAAACCCAAATATATTGAGTTTGATATCTTGACAAACTTGCGATACTTTGAGCTCAACGTATGACTAAACCCAACTATGTTGAGTCTGGTAACTTGTCGCACTCATGTTGGTTTGGGCACAATACATGACTGAACCTATGTATAATGGGTTTAGCAGTTTGCTAGGCTAACGACATCTTATGCTCAATACATGACTGAACCCAAAGTATATTGGATCTAGAAATTAGCTAAATTCATGTTAATTTGAGTTGAGCATATGGCTGAGTCCAAATATATTAAATTTTAAACTCTTTCAAAGCATTAAAATATTGAATAAAAAAAACTGACTCATTAATACTATAGTAAAAACCTTGAAGGGTATTGGATGGGCATTGGATATTATAGATTGATTGAAAAAAAAATTAGGATGCATGAAATTATGAAGACTGCTAAGTTAAGATTACCTAAATATTCTTGTGTTCATATTAAAAATTAATGGATACATATAAATATACTTTTTAAGTTGAATCTTCTCTTAACATAGTTAAAATTACTAGGTTAAGAGAATTTTTTAACATAAAATAATAAAATTATAAATTTTATTTAAATAGAATTAGGAGAAGTGGGATACCATGTAGAGGATAAAACTAAAATACATTTTGAGATTAGATTTATATTTTTTTTTTGGAGGATCTAAATAGAATTTTAAATCTTAAGAATGGAAATTCAAATTTTTAATTGCATAGAGCTCTAATTCAACATTTTCAAGTACTCATTGATAATTATTGTTATGATTATTTTTTTCCAAAAGAAGGACCTTCAAGTCATTCTTAAGAGAAAGAGAAGTAAACGCAAGTGGCCAACATACAAAAAAGTGACACTATTAACTTCAACTTGAAAAGGGCAAAAAGCACCTGGAATACCGTGCACATACAGCAACCAAGCAATGCAACTCTCGTTACGGTCTGCTTGCTTAGCTGGTGAGGTCGCAGGGCCAGTAGCTTCTGCTATTCCTGTAAGAAGGTTGACAGACTGTATTTTCATGAACAGAAGACAAATAGCATTGAGAATTTGATGAATCTCGCCGGATAAATTGTATAATTAGCACAATAAATTAAAGAATTTGATAAATTTACGAAAATTCAAAAAAATTAACAAAATAGTATAGTTTAATCATCTCATGTTTTTTAAGCACGACAAGATCAAAATATGTCATTTTTAGCATAACCAATCAACTGATTTATAATGATAAATAAAACTAGTCAATCAATTCAAAAAATAACAAGAAAAATCTCAAAACTGTTAAAATTAAGCAAGACTTAACGAGATTTTTTATATTTAAAATTTATCATTTAATTATGACAGACTCATATCTGACTACTTAAAATCATCAATTATTATATGAACAATAATTTTTTGAGATTTTAATTAAAATCTATTTTTAAGTTGATAAGTTGGACAAAGATATATATATTTTAACTCGAAAAATAATTTTTTTTAAAAAAATTTCATAAAATTATTGTTGTTACGTGAAACGGTCTATTACTTAATACAATTAAATACAACCGATCGATCAATTGAGGTAAAAGATTAAAGTTTAACCATGACGCGCTTTAAAAACATTGCATGGCTAATTATGCTATTTCACTAATTATTTTTTAACCAATATCAATTCATCAAATTTTTTAATTTATTAAGCTAATTTTAAAAAAAAATTAATCCAATCTCCCATGACAAGCTGTTTCGACTGACCGATGAGTAGCATTCATTGAGTCTAATTCAACCATTCGAATGGCATGATTACCGTAGAAATATATGTAGGATATTTTATAGATTGCAAATGTTTAATTTAAGTTCAATTTGTTAAACTAATATATATATATATATATATATATATAGTATTAATTAAAAGTACTGTATTATATATTATATATAATACTAAAAAAGTTGTGGTTTTATAGGTTTTATATAAATAGTGAAGCATTTGAACTATTTTTTTAATTATTTTTTTATTATGTTTTTTTTTAATCCCAAATTCACGACAATTTTATATTAGTCCAAGAGATTATTTTATTTATTTTTCATCTCTAAAGTCAATAAAAACAACACAAGAGAGAGGAAGTTTTTGATTATCATGATTTCAACAACTAAAATAATTAGACTTAATATCAAAGGGTTCAAGATAAAATCAAGAGTAGTTAATGTTGTAGTTTTTTACATTGAACAAATTCAGACTTAATATAAAATCAAGAGCAAATTCTCTTGATTGTTGGTTTTAAAATTTAAATTCAATAAAAAAAAACTATGTCCTTATTTATCATGTCAATCTCTTAAAATTCAAGATAAATAATTTTATATCCCAGATGTCATTTGTGGAGAAATTTTATAGTGATTATGGAATAACTAATAATATCATATTAGTTATACACTGGATCCATTTAAAAGAAAAATAATAGATATAATTAGTAGAGAGAAATCCTAAATAGATATATTCTTGTTATTTTTTTTTATAAATAATAAGTTCTATTTTTTTTAAATCAACTCATAAAATAATTAATAAAATATTACTAATTACTCCACTTACTCTAAAATTTCTTAACTTGTGTTGATATCTGGTTTACATAAACATAATATTCAGTGTAATAACTAGTAAATTTCATTTTTATGTGAACAATAGTGTAATACATGACAAAATAAAAAACTAAAGTCTAAAACGATTTCCACGAGGTCACCCAATTTAGGACAAGGCGGCAAAGTCCACACAAGTACTTGAAAACGTGCGAATTCTGGGCCAACATTAGCTTGGCAGCTCATTCCGATAATCAAACCACCGCGCGGATCCATCTTTCACCCGAATCAATAATGAATTTCAGCAACCATCTAAGTGATAAGAGTTTAGGATCAAGAGGTTTACTCCCTCTGTGGTTTCAGGTTCAAGTCCCGGAGTTGCTCATATGATGGCCACTGGAGGCTTACATGGTCGTTAACTTCAGGGCCCGTGGGATTAGTCAAGGTGCGCGCAAGCTGGCCTGAACACCCACATTAAACTAAAAAAAATAATAATAATAATGAATTTTAGCAAATCCAAGTCTCCATCCCACAATCTTTCTGTACAATATTCAGACCAATTTTTGCTGGTAAATAGGGTATCAAATAATAACAAAAGCTACAGCTTTTCAATATCACAGAGAATTCCATCCAAGCACCTCAAGACTACAGCTCTAAATCCAGAAACAGAACTTTACATATGGCGAAAGAGATATTACAATAATGAGAAGACAGACAAATTCTACACACACACACACACGTACCCTTCCTAAAATTCTAGTTCCATCTCTGCTTTCTTCTTTTTAGATATCAGGCACTGATGTGTATCCTTGGCATCCACAACGCATAATGGTAGCTTTTTAATCAATGCATAAAGCAGAAGTATCAGTTCAGATCAAGGTTGTTAATTCCGTTTCGTTTCGCATGGAAGGACCAAAACATTCCATACCAATTCAAAAAACAGAACAAAACAGAACAAATTTCATCTTATTTTAAATCTCGGTCCGTTCCGGATTTTTTCGGCTAAATTCCGTCCGAAACGTTCCGGTTTTATTTCACATATTCCGTTCCGCTCTTGAAAAGCTATTGAATCAAATGGAACCTTGCTCAATTTCATTAATTAAACCACCTAATTATAAAAAGCTCTTTTTCATTACTATTTTCAATAGCAATGATATTAATAATAATATTAAAAATTATTATTACTATTTTCATTAACAATAAATATTAATTTTTTTAAAATTAGATTTATCACTAATATATATACTTTATATTCATGTTTTTTTTTTCATGTTTATACTTTGTAGGAATCGGAGCAAAACAATGGAAACTTTAGATTCACTAGCCGCTTGATAACATTGACCTAACTTTATATTTAAAATTTTTTGTTAAAACATTTTACTTTCATAATATTTTGATATTTTTTTTAAGTTGAATTACTTTAAGTTAAAGATCTATTTAATCTTGACTATTTAGAAATATTTTTAAATTTTAAAATTATATTTGTTTGGCATTGTGTTTGTATTGCATAATTTATAATTAATTTATCTTGAATTTGAATTATGTTTGTTGAAATATATATATATATATATATATATATATATATATATATATATATATATATATATATAACCCTGAAACGGCACGCCGAAACACTCTAAAATTGAAAATATTCCATTTTAATTGAGAAAATAAAATATCTACCGAAACAGAATTGACAACCTTGATTTAAGGATTGTTAGCAGCAGGTTAGTCATTTTGTGCATTGAGATGGTTGTGGTTAAGTGGATTGATCTGCTCATTCACCTGCAGCTACTGTGCCTACAAGCCCAGGTAGCTAGCCCATTCTATAAACTTGGCCTTTACGAAGCATGTTCATCTCTGTATTTTTCTGCTGCCAAATTGTTACTCAGTACATATTCATATAAAAACCAGCGAGCCTTGTATTCAACCATGAAACTCTCTCACTAGTCTACCCCACCTCAAAGAGACTAGAAGAAAGATCAGAAACCCTCATTTATATATAGCCCTTTGAATTGATAATTACTGCATGTAATGTGGTCCTCATGATTAATCGTTCTTATCTTATTATGATCATGAAGAAGACATGCTGCACAACCACTTGCTTTCTTGAGTGGACCATAAGAAAAAGAAGGACATAAACGTAATAGTTGAACTCCCATTGACAAAAGGCAGATGGGGATGAGCTCCGAAAAGAGAGAGGCTACGGGGACCAGCTTCACGTGCACTAAGCAGTAATCATGGGGACCGCACCTTATTTGCCTGGGTCAAATTTTATGGGGCTGGGCTTGTATTGTTTTTATATTCGGGCTCTTTTCCTGGACCAAATGGGCCCAGTGCCTTTTATTAATTGCAAATAATTTATGTTATTGTTAGTTACAATTTTTTCAATGCAGAACCAAGACACTATGCATGCTCTTATAATTTACCGTATACTTACTATGTTATTTTTTCCCCTTCTTTACGGTCATCAATTTTTTTTTTTAACTGATTGCATCCTTTTGGTGCTAAATTAAAACCCAATTGCTTTCACTTTGTTGAGCAAATGCAATATTGAAAGAAAGAGGATCAAATAAAGAGAAGAGATAAAATGGATTGTTGTTTAAAAAGTCACGTGAAAAGTTCACTTTGGTTCTCGTGCTTTTCAAGTTATAAATATTCAATCCCTTAAATTTCTTAAAATACAATTTTAGTCAAAAACTTTATTTTTTGTAGTTTTAAGTCCATAGTTTGACAGAGAAGAGAGTGGTCATATTTTGGTGGGGGAGAGAGAATCTTAATTGACAACAATTTCAATCATGAAAAAAATGAATTTTAGTGTAAATGAGTTCCTCTTAATTATAAGAGTTTCACCTTAAGTGTTCCTTTTGTTCTTCTCCTTGCCTGAAAATGGTAGACTTGAGCTCGGAGAAGCCTTTTGATTTACAATTACTTTGGATTTTTAGGCAAGTGTTTTTTTATTTATTTGACACTATATATGATTTTTGGGTCAGAATAGTTCAAAAATAGATTTTAGGTCAAAAAAACATCAACCTTGATTTATTAGCAGTTATCACTTATGGATGGTAATTGAAGGAGAAGTTGATGACGTGTCATCTATTTTTTTTTTTTCCCAAAACAATTACAGACGAACAACAAGTCATCCACCATTTACAAAAAAAAAAAAAAAAAATAGTCAACCCAACCATGCGAGCTCGGGTATTTTTTTTTCATTTTATTTTTTTTCTTTTATTTATTTATTTATTTTAATGCTAGGATTCTATTGATTTTATTTTTATTTTTTTTTAACAAATTTTATGATGTTTTTTTTTTTTAATGTAATACAATTTAATTTTTACTTAGTTTACAAATAAAATTTTAACAATCATTTTCTAATTGGTAGGCATTCTATCTATGTAGCTATACTTATTTTTTATATATTTTTTGGGTTGGAACAATGCTATGCTAAGAGTTTTTTTTTTTTTTTTTGAATTATCTTTTCATTAAATAAAACATTAGTTTAAGAAACAAAGTTATTAAATACAATAGAGTCTATGACTTTTGTTTCGAGATCAAATATTTACATCAATATCTATCTCTCAAATTCCCAATTTGGTATTTGGTTAAATATAATATAGTTTTTACCTGATTTTCACATAAATTAATAATTTTTTTTTCTAATATGTGTAACTTTATATAATATTGTTCCCATCTGATTTTATTCAGTCGTTTTTATGTGTATGTCTATTTTTATTATCATTTGATTAATTGAAAAATTATTAAATACAATTGGAAACATGACCTATGTTGAGAGATCAAATGTCTTGAATTACATTTGTTTCTTGATTTTCCAATTTAATATTTATTTATTGTCAACGACCTTTTTTTTTGTAGTTATTAGCACATATGATTCTCAATTTATTTAATTAAATACAATTATCAACTTTTCAATTTATGATTAAGATTTTTTATGTCAAAAAACACATTGGAAAAACCTACATATTGAACAAAAAAAATATCTTACCCGCAATGAAATGTGAGTTCAAATAACTAGTATCATATGATAAAAGAGGATGGGAATTCACTATTCCCTCCTTATAAAAAGCACTATTTTTTGGAACAATACTTTGTGTTTTTTGTTTTTTAGAAAAATTATATTTCGAGGATGGCAACGAAGATTTATGGATCCTCTATCTCTACTTCCATAAAGGTTTCTTAATTTTTACATCTACTTTTATTTATATTGGATGCAACTTTTAATCTTTCATTAGAGCGAGCCTTAATTCAAGATATGTTTTTAAACAAAGTTAGTCAAAGTAATCTTATAAAAAACTATAAAAATAAATTTAGTTATGTTTTTAAAAATTTAATACATAATAAATTATTTATATTTTAAAATTTGGGTATGGAGATTCATTGAATGAAGGAAAAAGTTCATCTATGCCTACCTCTATTCAAATAAATTAAAGTTGGCCTCCAAGTAAAATTGCCATCACTACTTTCAGATTGCATTATATTTGAAGTGTATAATTTTTCAATTGTGGCGCAGATAAAATAATTCAGGCCTAACCAAGTCTAAAACAAAGGAGAGGGGGGAGAGGACACATGAGAGAGAGGAAAGGATGAAAAACAAAAAATAAGAAGATAGAGGAAAGGGACCTAATTGAGCCCAACGATATTTGGCCTAATTGAACCCAATGAGAAAGGAAAATGAGAGAGAAGAGAGAAGGAGAAGGAGAAGGAGAAAAGCCTAATTATGCTCATAAAAAAGGGGGGGGGGGGAGAAAACAAAAGGATCACTCAAAAAGAAGGGAAAAGAAAAATACTATAGAGAGAAAAAAAAACCCAACAAAACCTAGAGAATGGAAGAATATGAGGAAGAAAAAAATGGTCCAGTTGGGCCCAACAAAAAAGCCCAACTACGCAGAAGAAGAAAAAAGAAATGAAAGAGAATAAGGAAATAACGTATGGAAAATAAGGGAAACAAGGAAAAAAAAAGGAAAAAAAGCATAAGCCAATGAAGTTACACTAGCTAGGAAGAATTTCCTCACAAGACTAAGACAACAAAACCAAGAAAGAAAGAATACTACCAAAGGTTGAAAGCTGTTGTATGCGTCACTTGAAGATAAAAGGTCTGCTTACGTGGAGGCACATGTATTACATGTTCCAAACAATGTTTTTCCCCCTTTTCTTTATTTTAGTCTATGATTATTTAATAACTCTTCAATTCAGTCTCTAAGTTAGTCCAACCAAGCTCAATAAAGTAAAGTAGGAGAAAGAGAAATAATAGCCCAACCAGGTCTAAAAAACCTTGCCCAACTGAATTGACCTAGAAAAGTGAAGAAAAAGAAGAGAGAGAGAGAGAGGAGAGGGAAAAGGTGGTTAACCTAAATCAACAAATATACTTTAATTTTAATCTTACAAAGTTATTAATATGGTGCACACCTTAACTCCTAAAAATGTCAGCACCACTCATACTTGAACTCTCTTAATTATTAGTACGATGCCTACCTAAAAGCATTGTCTCATTAGTTAACAAGAATAACGCCTATATGAATAACTCATCCTAACAAGCTAATTATGTAGTCATTTGATTAGAACTGAAAAATGTATTTTTATTAAGGTTTTATATCATCATTTTACACTTGAAGTATTAATAACTCCTTAACTAAAGCATGTTTTATAACAACATATTTAATAATATAAGATACATTTTGTAACACTCCACCCCACTAGCAAGATATTGTCTGCTTTGGGCCTCCCAAATCAAGGCCTTCCACCCAGGCCCCCCTCACGGTTTTGTTCTTGGTACCCACACATGACTCCAAAACACGTTTTACTAGTTAAGGTGAACATGCACTTATAAAGCCCTGGCTCTGGACACTCGCTTCCGATGTGGGATATCACACTTTTAATTTATAGTAAATGTTCATCTTAAATATATGCCTATCACATAAATGAAATAATTGATTGATAAGTTTAAGTACTGAAATTGAAAGGACAAAGAGAGGGTCAAACTTAGAAAAAAGATGTCAGTTCAGTCCAAATTGGAACATTGTTGGTAATTGGATCATATTTGGAGCTGTAGATCTCAGATTTAGGTCTACTTTATATGGATGAAAACCTAAGACATAAGCTTAAAACTTTCACGTGGAGTCCAAGATTTAAAAGGTTGTTTTCAAGTCCAAATTATAGCAATAACGGAGAAGTTCGAATCTGTCCTGCAGCCCATACAGTATTCAGTGTTCAGCCATATCTCGAGTTCTAGAAGTCCAAATGACCTCAATTTTTTTTTTCCTGGAAAGCTGAGACAATTTCCTAGAACATTCATGAGTAAAGGTTCAAATTCAAACGTTATCAATGATATTTTTTTCAGACAAGAAGATAAGAATTGTCACCAAGTCAAGATGTGGCCACCCACTCAACAATTAGTCATCAAATCAATAGTTTCAAATTTTGGCCTATAAAAGGAGGCATTTGCCATGCATTTAGGCATCTTGGTTGATAAGATCAAGATCATGCTCTTTATTTCTCTTTTTATATTTTTGTAATGCTTAAGTTTTGCTTTCATTAATATCTTGTTTATGCTTTCCATTTCGTTTCCTTTACTTAGTTAACTTGTATCTTATTTATATTCTTATTTTGTTTATTTATGTTTCTCTTCTTCATTATGTTTAGCTATGTTTATTATGTCAAGGTGAAAATGTTACACTAATGGTGTAAGAATAAGTATAATATAAACTCAATATTGACTTCAATGCTTATATCCTAAATAACTTGCTATTAACATGTCTTATCATTTTTATCTTATTAATTCTTAATACCTTACTTGTTAAATGGTTAATCTAGATTTGTGTTGTATAACACTTGGTACAACAAATGCTTGGCACTTTCATAGCCCAACTGTATGGTATAACTTAAACCTATGCTAAGAAAGGAACTTGATTTGTTGTTAACATAAGTTAGCATCATGAATTCCTGATAATATTTAAAAGTTTGGTGTTATTTAAATAAGATAATTAATATGATCATGTTAACAATTTATAATGAGCTATTAATGACAAATCATCCCATTGAAACCTCATTTGTGTGTGGTTTCCAGTTAAGTAATAAAAAGAGTTTATACTATACTTGTGTGAAATACCATTAGTGGATCCTCTAACCTTGACATTTATTTTTATCATTGTTTAATCCTCACACTAATCAAACATCTCAAAGTCCTCTTTAACTTATTATTATTATTATTATTATAGTCAACCTCCATGTGGTTCGACCCCGATCTTGCCGAGTTATTTATTACTTCGACATTCCTATACTTGGGAGAAGACATTAATTTTTTGGTCGTGTCATCATTCATGATGAATTAAATATTCTTTATTATTATTCATGTGAGTAGGTCTATGACCTCATGGACAACAATAAAAATATAGGTGATGCAAGGTATACAAGTACCAAAGACCACTAGGTATTAAAAGGAAATGAATAACACAATAAATCTACACACAAAGACCACAACACTCATTCACATACACTTTCATTTTCCTTCTTTTATATATTATTTTTCTTATATGCCTTGCTAAATTAGACATTAAAAGGTCCTCTATTTTGCATAAAAGACTTGTTTTACAAAAGAACATGGATTATTAGCCTAAACCCAACTTAAAAAATAATAATTCATTAAACAATTATGAAGAAGCCAAGATTTAACTAAAGTTTTTTTTTTTTTGACTTATTAGTCAATTTGATTTCTGTTGACAAATACCCATAAAGTATTGACGACTGACTTACTAAAATATAGTAAGAGATCATTAATGGTGTTGCACATGTGCAATAAAGGCCAAAACAATCTATTACATCATATTCATTTTGTTTTCAAACTAGTTGTGGACTCGCGCTGCGTTGCGGGGTTGGTATCTTTGGCTTAAAAATGATATTTAGGTGTCGCAAATATATTTTAAAGCAGGAAGAAAAATCCATGACTAAGTCATCGACTTGATTAGGTCAAATAAGTTGGTTCTATTTTAATTAAATGATAGAAAAAATATGCAATCACAACAAATGAATCAAATTTATTAAAAAAAGATCACAATAACTTGTGAAAAAACATTTTATCAGAATGAAAAAATAATATAGCTCAATTCTCATTCTATAAAATACAAAACAATAAAATTAGGTAAAACAAAAAGGACAAAAAACCAACCCAATATAACTTTGGTTAGCGTAACAAACTTGTCACCCAGATGATAAAGGTTGAGTTAACCTAGCTTAAAAAACAACCATTGTCGAATGATTAGAGATGAAAAGAAAATACATAAAAAAAATATGAACTCATATTAATTTTTCAAATGTATAACCTCAATCATTAGACTAAAAACACCTCATTTAGAAAAAAAAATTAAAACTAAATTCCAATCCAATCAAATGTTGAAATATCAAAACAAATTAGAATTAAAGGATTTAGTTAAAAACAAATTAATTTTTTTTAAAAGAACCAAAAACAAAAATCAGAATTCAATATAATAAAGATAGAAATTGAAATATTAAAACATCAAGGACAACTTTAAAATTTTAAAAAGGTCAACATGATTTTCAAGGAGATGGAAGAGAACAGTATTGGAAGAAGGAAAAAAGCCTACATACGTTAACTACTTTTTATGTTTTAATTATTTTTTTTATATTTATTAAAATATCAAATTACTTTTTAATCCACTTCATTATATCTACTGTACTATCAAAATACGAAAAGACTTTCTTATCAATAAACTATATAATAATAATTAATGCTCCTTATACAAAAACCAAACTGCCCCTAATTGTTAGTTATAGAATATGCTAAACTGTCATTATACTATTTCAGTAAATAATATTACCGAGTCTCAGTAAATAGTGTTTTTACAAGGGGTTTGAGGTTTAGTTAACATACAAGCTGACATTTAGTTTTTTTTTTCTTTTATATTCGTTGTACTACGTTAAGATAAGTAGTTGTATGTAAGACATTCATGTGTAACAACATTATTTTATAAGTAATTCTTAAATTTTTAGGTTTATTTTTTATAAATCACCAATTCGAGTCTTATAAATTTTAGAACCATTAAAAATTTATATTATTATTAATTTTAAAATCTGTAAAATTAGTTAAAATACACACAACCTGATCTGATATATATATATATATAAAAAGCAATTCTTAAATTGTCAAACTTCAAATCAAGTTAAATCTTGTTTCTTCTTTTTTAAAGCTAAAATAAGGAAGCAGAAAAGAAAAGAAAAGTTGGATTGCACTCATTTCTTCCACGCTTTTAGCTTGTTTGTCTACAGAAAAGTTGGAGGACATCATTTCTGGAGCTGGATGATGAGCTCAACTCATCTTCTTCGACTGGTCTGGAAAAATATTGTAAAATATATATAAGATGACAATAATATAGGCATTAATAAATAATATTAGATATATTGGTGATTTCGAAGCATGGTCAACGAGCCTAAGTATTCAAAGTTTGTTAAAAAGATTCACCTACTCTCAATAAACAACAATTTGCCTTTAATAAAGTGCGAGCAGCTCACCTGTTCCAGCTTGAGAGGCTTAAAAATTAATTATAATTAGTATCACTTCATAATCATGTTCCAATAACACCAAATAAAAGTCGGTCCAGTAATCACAAATTAAATTAGCTAAATTCAACCATGGACTTGTATATTATATAGTCCTATAAAATATCACGAATATAATCACCATAATTGAAGCTTTTTTAATCCTCTGGTAAAAGAAATTGAGTGTTTAATATAAGTTAAATTTTAGCTTGCTCTTCTATTTTTTTTTTTTAAATGACATTTGTAAGTACCAATTAACACTTAAAGCTTTTCGAACTCTGTGGTTGCTAATATAATAGTCACTAAAAACTTATATGTTCATTAACTTCAAGGCTCGTGAGATTAATCGAGATGCACGCAAGCTGGTCTGGATACCAACATTAATAAAAAAAAATATAATTCTTACTATTAATCACACATCTCTCAATCATATTAAGTATCTTGTTTTTCTCAATTAAGATTGCATTTTTTTTTTATCTCATGTTTTTCGAATTTAGAAACAATTAACATATAAAAAATATGAATAAAGTACGTGAGCTCAAACTAGAAATCTTGAATACGTTAATGAAATCATAACTAGCTATAACAAGTTAGCATAGCTTCTTGATAAAAAAAGAAGAAGCTGGAATAGTAATTTGATATCATTTTTATATTCTCATTCCAAGAGGAAAAAGACAAAAACCTTGTGTAGGTCGTGTAAAACATAAAATTTAATATAATAGCAACGTTTGGGAAAGCCGCCATGAAAATCATATTTTATAAAAATTTTATTTTATTTTTATTAAAAATTAAATTTTTTTTTATATTTTGAATTATTTCATGCGTTGATTTCAAAAATAATTTTTAAAAATAAAAAATATATTATTTTAATATATTTTGATATAAAAAACAATTACAACCACACTCCAACACCATTACATTTTTGTCCGCACCAATATAATAGAATTAGTAACAAAACAATTTAAAGAAATTATCCCCTCCTTAGATGGCAACCCTAGGTCGGCACCAATATTTAGTAAAATGGAAACATTTCTCTTTAATTTCTTCAATGGTACCTTGTCCCAACATTTAATTATACTCATCAACATAATTATATCATCAATTTAACAATTTAAACAAGAAATTCCTCAAATCCCTAATTCTCTCCACCTAAAAATCACGTTAAACTACTAAGCATGCACAATTAATATTAATTGTTCCAAAACAAAGGTTATTACCTTATAATATGAAGGATTGAATAAGAAAAACGAGAAGAACTTCTTGATTTCTCCCCTCCTTCCCTTCTCTCTCAATTTCCCCCAATTCTCCTCCTCCTCCTACCAAGCTTTAAACTCCCTCAATTTTTATTGTATTTTTATGTAAACAACCTCCCTAAATCTTCTAACAGTCCTTTCTTATTCTTTTAATCAAAAGATTTTGTGTAATTTATAAAGATTTTGCAATAAGTTTCGATTTTTTTGTCTTCCCCTCTCTTAAATTGGTGACCAGCTGCTCTTGGCTTTCTTAGGAAGCCAAGAGGCCTTCTTACATGGTTTAATAAATCCCATAATTACCATATTACCTTTTCAGAAAAATTTCAGGTGTTTTTCTTCCAATTGGGTACCCCATCTCGGTCTGTTTGGATGGTCAACTATACCCGAACCTAGATTTAATTATGGAACACTACCCCCATAATTATTTGTTATTCCATCACTATATTTATTTATTTATTTATTTTCAGGGTCTTTACAGTTTTTTTGATCCTCTACCAAAAAATATCTTTATATTGATTTTTAGAGGTATTAAAATATTATCATATGTTATATTTATCATTTTTAAATTGACCAAGGTCAAATAAAGTATTTTCTTTTTATATTGAGTGCACAATGAAACGATCAAAATAATTTTGAAAACAAGAAAATTAAACTTGGTATAAAATGGGTATTTTTTATATTTTCTCAATAGTTTTTTAATTATTAATAATTTATGCTAAAGAGTAATTTTGTATTTGCACAAATATAAATAAATAATAAATAATTAAAATATACAGTAAAATAATGAAAATACCCTTAAAGTCAAAATATTTAAGCTTCAGGTCAAATGGTGTTTTTCACTATGATTTTTTTTTTCTAATTGTAAAGTCTGATCAGGAGCATTTTTATTTTTGGCTAAATAAATAAAAAGGAAAAAAAATGGGTGCACGTGTGGTACACCCAAGGCATGTGGAACACACTCGTTCCTTTCAAGCAGCACGTGTGGTGTTCTTGGACATCTTAAAATGCCCTTGCAATGTGTTGTTGGAAACATTGTCATGTCATCTTCTATTTGGTGTGGCGTGTGTCATTGATGGTGGTCTGGTTTGGTGTTAGTGAGCTTTTTGTTCCTTCTCTCTTTCCTCACCTAAAAATTGCAATTTGTTAGTTGTATTTCAACTTCAGTTCTTATTTTTTTTATTTTTAATTTTTAGTTTTGGTCTTATGTAGAAGTTTTATTTATTTTCATTTTTCATCATTCAATTTCAATTTACCAATTATTAAATTCTCCAATGTGGTTCTTGTTCATTAAATTTCTAATTTTTTTCCTTGGTCCTTTTGTGGTTCTTAATTTTGTCATTTAGTTCAAATTAATAGTATTATGTTTTCTAATTTAGTTCTCATTATTTTGATTTCTAATTTTTTTTTTCTTACTTCTTTTGTAAAAGTTATTATTCATTTCAATTATATCCTTTAATTAAAACATTTTTTTATTTTTTTATGTCAATTTTGATTCTTATTCGTTTTAACTTTTTTCATCCTTTTACTATTATTTTTCAATTTCACCCTTCAATTATATATATTATTTTAATTTTTATACTCATTCTTTTAATTTCTATTTTTTAAAATTACTTTGTATAAATGAATTTTTTTTTTCAATTCCATTCTTCAATATTTCAATGACTAGGAATTAGACTTCATGGCTTTTTTAGATTAGATGTTTCAGGTCTAATTAATCGGGTTATGAGTTTAAAAAGTTAGCATAGGGTTTTTTTTTTTGGTTTTTTATAAAAGGCTTTATAATTTTCTCTTCTTTTTTTTTTTGAGTTATTACAATCATATGATTTCAGCCGCAGTTTGGTGAAATATCCCGAGTTAGCTCAATTCTAATTAACATAGTCAAGGGTTTCTCATCACTAGTTTTTTTTATCTTTTTTTGACCCCATTTCAACAACTGAATATTATTTTTTTACACAAAAAATAGTCAAGTTCCACAATGAAATGCATGCACCTAGTCTAGTTATAGCTATATCCACGACAGGTTCTAAAGCCATAATTGCATTTCAATATGTAAGTAACTAGTCATCTCAAATATTTCAATCAAGAAAATTTTCAAAAATATATATATACACACACAATTAGGGATGAAATTACGGAGAAACATTGAGAAAATAGTTAAAACTGGCTAAATTATTGAAAATTAAAAAGCCAAGGATCAAATTGAAAAAGTGCCAATAATGAGGGACTATTTTCAATGCAATCAAGAATGAAAATGGTTGAAAATGGCTAAAAAATAAAAATTGAATATCCAAGGATTAAATTGAAAAAGATGCCAATATTGAGGGACCATTTTAAATTCTATTAGGAACTAAATTGGCCAGGAAAATTTTTAAAATAAAAAAAAAGGACTAACTTGGGAAATGAGGCAAACTTGGAATAATTTCTTTGAGCTAAAAGAGCATCTTTTAAAAAAAAAAAAAAATTGAAACAACATCGTTTGTATTGAATAAAAAATACAAAATAACATAAAAATTATGTCATTTTGATGTCTAGCACCAAAATAATTCATTTTTCCCTAGTGTGGTTACCGGCAAAAATTTCTTAAAATTATATCTTCTAAAATTAATTTAAACTACTGGTATCGCTATAGTCTAGTTTGAAATATTTCATGTCCGATATGTTTCATCCAAAAACAAACGGAATTACCATTAGTTGTATCAAAGACAATACATCATCTTCTAAAACAATCTTAAAGACTACTTCCGATTCCTATCTCAAAATGAAAGAGATAAGATAGAAGAACAATACAACAAAGACGAGAGGGTATATGAAGAAAAAAAAAAAAAAACAAGACATATTTAGTTGATGGTGAACACGAGGGTATATAATAGTGAAGCATTTTCACCCTTATATTTCTTTTTATGTAGCATATTTGAAACAATATATAAAACAGTTATTCTTTTTTATTTCACTATATTATCTACGTTTTAATTATTCAATAAGTTTTCCATAATAATATTTTTTTCTCTCTCATAATATGGACAATATATATTTCTAATATATTAAGTATTTTAATTTTTATATAGATTTCAAAGAATATATTCATTAAATAATTATTAGTTATTTTCTTTTTAATTTTTCATTTAACTTTATAAAAGAAATTTATTAAATAAATTATAATTTAACTTCTAGTAGTATAAAGTATATATATAAAAAATATGATTTGATAATTAAATTTTTTCAATTTTTATTTAGTGGAATCATAAGGAGAGTTTTGTTATGCAATTAAATTTGGGCTCATAATCAAGAATATGCATTGTTAGGTTGGGATACAACTCATATGTGTAAGCTAGAAGAAGACTGGTGACGACTTGCTTATCTTGGGATTGTAGTTACAGTTATTTTTTAAAGTGTTTTTTATTTATAAATATATCAAAATAATATTTTTTTTAAGATAATTTTTTATATCAATATTTCAAAATAATATAAAACTACCAAAAAAATATTAATTTGAAGCAAATAAAACAATAAAAAATATTTAATTTTTTTAAAAATGTTTTTGAAACGCATAAACAAACATGACTTTTCTTAGTGTTTTTTTAAGAGACTTGCTTAAATATACTTTCATGCATTATACACAACCTAAAATCATTTTTGAGCTTGTTCTTAACTCAAAAAAAAATTATTTAAACTATTAGTTAAAATCTCAAAATATTATTTATATTATTTTTTAACATCTCAATCATTCCGATGCTTACTCTAAGGCTTGTTTTTGGTCTATTAACTTACCATGATGCTTCGTTAAAGTTAATTTGGCAAGATTGATTGAAAAAAACAAAGATTAAGCTGGCAGGCCTAGACTTTTATTGTCATTCAAGCATTGCTCGTGCACACTTTTCCCTTGTTTTGAATGTAGACAAGGACTTCCTTGGATAGACACTACCCGTTTACAAGTCTATCTTCGCATCACCATAGGCCACCACCTTTTGTTTATTTCTTATATTTTATTAGAAGCTCCAACGTTGAGTTCGACTTGCATAAAAGAAACTAGTTTTTTTCTCCTCCTTATTTCCAATGTCTAAAATCCCAATAATTAGGTTCATAAAATTTAATTAGTCCTCGACATCATGCTTTAATTTCAGTTTTCACCAATTAAGGCTTTTATCTTCCCTCAATAATGTTTATTGGGATCGTTTTGTGCAGTCCAATTTATACCCTTCCCAAGCCATCAAGTAATGAACAATTTACACTTGAGGGTCTAGCCAATTGGTCAACAGCAAAGCTTGTCTTTGCGAAGGTCCTGGGTTCGATCCTCAAAAGTATCAGCCTGTCACCCCCGCGGTGCCTTACCTGCCTACTGGGCTTGCAGGATGTTCAGTGGGCCCGGGGAATAGTCGTGGTGCGCGTAAGCTGGCCCGGACACCCCGGGTTACCAAAAAAAGAAGTAATGAACAATTTAAATCATCTAAATGCTACAAATTTGTCGACACTTTCTTCAATTTAATAAGAGCCGAAGGGAGTGTGAAGCAATAACGAAGAATTGCAGAGAACAAAAGGATCATTGATAAGATTGAATTTCAAGTGACCCAGAAGATATTATTGTGAATATTCATAGGAAAGAGTAGCTCTCACGTGATTGAGGAAAACACACAGGTCAAAAAGAAGCAAAGAGTAGCTCTCACGGAAACTTAGTCCCATTAAACCCAGCCTTTACCTCACACTTTTCACTTATACTTGCCGACAATTATGTCTCCCACACCCAAGAGGTTTTCTACTCTCAGAAGTTGTAAGTAAGCGGGAACACACAAGTCAAAAGGAAGCAAGATGCATGGAATCAAGCACAACAACAATTACAAAAAAATCCCAACCTTGATTAAATTTAGACCAAAGATGAAGAAGTAGATGAATGAACATTTCCTTCATTTTGGTTATGCGAAATGAATAGTAAGATTAATTTAAATGAAATGTATTGTTAATTAATTTAATTTTTTTTTCTTATAGACTATATCTCTTGGACATGTGAGCTGAGCCTCAATGGAGCTATTTGTAGAGATGTATGTACGGAGTGAAGACCGCCAAAAGAAGGTGCAACAATTCATTAACAACCACGCTCAACACTTTGTGGTATATTTGGTAAACCATTTTATTTCGTAAGTTATTATTTTCTTGAATGGAATATGATGATTTTTTATTTATTTTCAGGAGGCCTGTAATAATTGGTTGAAAGAGAGATATGAGGAGGATCCTTCGACCCATCCAGATTTCGATCTGAATTTATGGATGGAGGTAAGATCGTTTAATGGACTCGATAAAAATCAAATGTACGGGCTCTCCAACTATATGGTCGAGAACTTGCGGGCGGCCCGTAATGTCTCAACCGTTTGGGAGCTTCCAATCAGTATCGATCACCCAATCTAAGGAGTTCGCGGCCTTGTAGCAAAAATACGAGCGACTCTCGGTGGATTATGAACAACTACATCAAATGATCATGAACATTAGATCACAGATGGATGATTCATGTGCGCTCCTTTTTTAGCTGTTTGGTCCAAGGAACAACTAGCCTCCTCTTCCTCCTCTAGCTCTGTCATTGTTCTAGTTTAATTTTTTTTTTGGAAACACTAAATTTGTAATGAATATTTGGAAGAATATTATTTCAATTTATTTTATATTTATGATGTTTAATACAATTTTTATTTGCATAATTAGTTTTTTTATTATTAATTTATATTATTTATTCTAAATAATTTTAAAAAAAAAACAATTTTTAAAACACCACCAATGGATTTCCAGATGGACTTTTTATGTCGGTATTTTACAGAGAGTTGAAAACTATTTACTGAAAATATCATAATCACTGACATCTCTATAGACAGAAACAGTCCTTCGGTATTTTACCAAGGGTTAAAAAATATTTACTGGAAATGTCACAATCACCGACACCTATACTTTCAATCAGTATTTTACTGAGAGTTGAAAAATATTTACTGCATATGCCATGATCATTGACGGAATATTTCCAGCAAGAATTTTTTTTGGCACTCATTTTGTCTGTAAAACCATTAGTATTTTATTTTTATTTTTATTTTTTACCGAAAGAATGTAAAATTATTGACAAACGCTATCTTGATGGATTATTTCCTTCGAGGATTTAGTAGGTAAAAAATTTAACAACAAAGTGGCAATCTTACACCGACAAATTAAATTAATTAGCAAAACTATTAAATGTTATAGGGGACTGCCATGCATTTAGCTCTAGAATTCTAGGCAGTGTGCCTTTTTTTTAGAAACATGCTCGTGTGCCCCCCACAATACACTTAATCCATAAACATCAAACATATGGTCATAATTTCATTAATTGAAAGGGATATATACAGATAAGATATCTAAAAGAAAATAAAAAAGAAAAAAAAATCAAGAAAATAGAGCATGTACATGACTACAGAAGGGAGTAAAAAACAAAAATAAAAGTTTTTTTTTTTCGGTTTATATGTATATTTCCATCTTTAATAGTTAGGGTGTTAAATGATGGGAAGTGAGCCCTTCTCTTAATCCCACTAATTCTAAGTGTGAGCAAGTTCGGCCACCAAATTTGTTATCAACTCATCATGCTAAATGATATATCAAAGCAGAAGAAAGAAAGAAAAGAATATTGAGGGCATAATATCCTAGAAAAAAACAAGGGGAAAATGAAGCACCTACATGCTAACAATTAAAAGAAGAGAATAATTCGAAACTATATAAATCCCTTTTGATTTATCTTTTTCACCCATTTTTGTCCCATCACCCTTCGGAATCATTTGCTTAATCATTCTCCTGATTTCAATAATAAATTAATATTATTCTCGGTGTGTGTTTACAAACGACTTGTACTGTGATTGCAAGAGTTCAACATCCAAGGAAATTTTTAAAATATATTCTTGATCACCGACAATGTCTGTAAAACATCCCCTTTTTTCTTTTAATTTTGGTTAAAAAGTAAGATATAATCTTTGATGTTTCATTCGCCGATCCTATAGTCAACTTACCATCAGCTTTGATTTGTCTCGTTACTAGCCACCATGACAAGCGATCGATGCCAACTCAAATAGCTATCGCCTATCAATATCAAGAACACATCATCTTTACTATATATTTGTTTTGATCTAAGAATTCTTCACTGAGATGTATGAAAGAACTACCGAACCTCCCCCCTCTAATTGCGGTGGAGTATTATAGAAGAAAAGTCAATCCTTAAATGATGTAGTAATTGTTTTTTAAAGTATTTTTTATTTTAAAATATATTAAAATAATAATTTTTTATTTTTTAAAAATTATTTTTTATATTAACACATTAAAATTAAAATAATTAATTTTTTTAAAAACACTTCTGAAATACAACGTAAAACACACCCATTTACACTGCCAACATTACTGAATTAAGAGCAAACCACCACTCTGATGAGATTTTCAAGCTCCTGGATTGGTACGAGATTTTCACCACTATGAGCGTGTTTGATAATGAGATAATGGTTGCTTTTCAAATAATTTTCCGTGCCAAAATACATGTTAATGATGTTTTTTTATTTTTAAAAAATTATTTTTGATATCAGCACATCAAAACGATCCAAAAAGTACAAACCGCACTCAATTTTAGCAAAAAAAAATAATCAAAATTTGATGAAATACAGGTACAAACGCAATGTCAAACGGTGCCTAAAAAAATAGTAATTAATTGTTATAAACATAATGGTTTCAAAAGCAATTTTCAAAGATATAAAAATTGATTTTTAAAGATGTCTAATTATATTTATAAATTAAGATGTTAAATATCAGTACAAGTAGAGAAAAATAATTAAATTATTAATAATAGATGAGAGATAATTAAAAATTTAAAGTACTACGTATTGTTTTGAGGGGGGGGGGAAACAAAAAACAATGATGTTGCTTAGTATCCTTTCAGTAATTAAGTCCTCTTCCACAGGGGAACAAAAGTAATTTCAGCCCCAAATCAAGATACTACAGTGAATTTATTACGTGGAAAATTATGCTGAAAATCCAAGCTGGCAAGATTTTATGGAAGAGAATCTCAAATTGTATAGAACAATTATTGAACGTTCACCTTGAAGGGGACATGAGCCTTGGCTCTAGTAACTAAAAGTCTTCATGGAACAGGGTGTCTTGGCTAGCTAAAAGACTAAAAGTAAAATATTTTACTATACCTATGTTGTATGCAATGTTTTGTTTTATTTATTTATGTTCCATGATTATTTTTTTCTGATGAAACAATTTAAAGACTATATTCGTCAAGAGGATGAAGAGGGAGAATGATGAATTAAGTAAAATGAAATGATATGAAGAAAAATGATGAATGAAGTAATTGTTTAACCAATAAGAAAGAGCAAAAAAAAGAAAAAAGAATCAATCTATTCAATCGAAAGCATTAATTATTACAAAGAAATGAGAGGATATTGAAAATTATAAGTGAAAAAGAATTGAGTCATTTTTCCTTTTGCAGAAAGAAAATACACCAAACCCCTTTCCTTTTATCTATCATTTCTTCAATTCCAAGCATACCCATATAAAAAAACATGTTTGTTTTTATATTTTAAAAAAATTTAAATATTTTTATTTTTTTACTTTAAATTAATATTTTTTAGTATTTTCATATTATTTGAAATAATATATTAATATCAAAAATAAAATTTTAAAATTAAAAATAAATATATTATTTTTATATATTTTTAAATAATAAATATTTTAAAAAATAAGGATGAAAGTCTCCAACTAAAAACATTTAAAATGAGGGATGTTGACGGACGATGCTAAGCTCACGCTATGGAGTAGATGGATAGATCACGAGGAGAGGCGTTTCACCAGGTGAAACTGAAAGGGACGGTTTTAAAGGCGGTAACCAGACAGGGGCACGCCTAACGATACCAAAATTGGGTTAGTGAGAGCAGTCAAAAACTAATTAATAAGGACATAACACTGTCAATTTTCATGACAATTCACCCTATTTTAAATTATTTTAATATGTTAATATTAAAAATAAAAAAATATTATTTCAATATATTTATAAATTAAAAAGAAATTAAACACTACCAAACGGCTCAAATCCAACCACTAATCCAAACGCGTAGCCTGCAATGGTTCCCGTGTTTTATGAGTTAATCGCTTCCAGTGAAGATTGATTAATCATAGCTAGCTGTTACATGCATTGATATATTACTTTACTTGATCTCCTTGCTTTCTTGCTTTCAAACACCTCAAGCTTTCCGGTGTGGATGCGCTTATGAACAAGAAGATAAAACAGAGCTCGCGAAGAAGCCTGGCTATATTAAACGCGAGTTTGAAAAAAAAAAAAACCCATAACTTTAAATTCAATAGTTGGATTAGCCTTGATTTTTGCAAGAAGGTGCTACAAGCCAAGTTTTATACCGAGTCAACTCGTTGTAATCAGAAGAAGTCCAAAAAATCTTTAAATTAGACTTAGAACAGGTTGTTTTTGTAATGTTAATTATTATTTTTTACTTAACTTTGAATTCTTTTGATTGAATTGGTTTTCTACTTTTATATAAATAGATATTTAAAAAATTATCTAAGTTTTCTCTACCTAATTTTCCATAATTTAGGACAGTAACATTAAGGTTAAAGAATTCTAGTTTTTACGCGTAAAACTTTCATTATTCTTGGATATAAAAAGGTTCGGGTTTTTTTTATTTTGATGCTACTTTTTAAAAAGCGAACTTGTTATATTTCCACGAAGATAAAGACCTTTTCTTCTTGTTCTTGATACTTGGGGAATCACCTTTATAATAATATTAGAGGGAGAAATGTAGATATATTCAAATTGAGAAGACATTTTAAGCTGACTACTCGTTTTCTTAAAGGTTAATCTTACTATTAACAAAACAGAGACTTTTCCTTGCCGAACACGAGCTACGTATAATCAATGCGACAGTTTTCTATATATTGGCTAGCCAAAGTAGTCACTGATGCACAAAACAAGAGACAGAGAAAAGCCTTTTGTTTAATTCCTTCTTGCTCTGTTCAAGAAGAAAAACAATGTCTCCTCCTCCTTCTACCAGTTTCTTTTCAGTGGCGATCGTCTTGCTCGGAATGATGCTGCCCCAGTCGAAAGCTCAATTAAGTGCAACTTTTTATGCTAACACATGCCCCAATGTGTCCAGCATCGTTAGCAACGTTGTTCAGCAGGCTTTTCTATCTGATTCTCGGATTGGCGCCAGCCTTATTCGCCTCCATTTTCATGATTGCTTCGTCGATGTAAACTGAATATCATCATTTAGTTTCTTCGAAGTGGTTTTTAATCAGCACTTGACATTATGTTGATGAATAAATTTGATTTTGTGGACAGGGATGTGATGCTTCAATTCTACTAGACAACAGTTCAAGCATACTCAGCGAAAAACTTGCCGCTCCCAATGTTAATTCAATTCGGGGTTTCGGTGTTGTTGACAGCATCAAGACTGCCTTGGAGAGTTCTTGCCCTGGTGTTGTCTCCTGCGCTGACATTCTTGCACTTGCTGCTGAATCATCTGTTTCTCAGGTACTTACTTAGTCCATAAACTGAACTTGTTCTCGGAACTATTCATTTTGCTTGATTTGGCAAGTCAGTGTGATCTGTGTATGCTCAGAGGTTTTCAGAAGTGAAATATTCTATGAAAGGTCGAGAAAACACGAAGCCATGACATACTCTGCTTTTAATGATTCTTGTAGTCAGGAGGTCCTTCATGGAGTGTTCTGTTGGGAAGAAGGGATAGTCTAACAGCAAATCAGGCTGGAGCCAATACATCAATCCCTTCTCCTTTTGAAGGCCTAAGCAACATCACCGCAAAGTTCTCTGCAGTAGGTCTAAACACCAATGACCTTGTCGCATTATCAGGTAATTATACCTCAAAAATCTCAAAACCGCATCCAGAATTCTGGAAATCCAACACTAATATATATTTTTATTATTTTTTTTTTAAATTTCCAGGAGCACACACATTCGGACGTGCACAATGTCGAACATTTAGCAACAGGCTGTACAATTTTAGCAACACAGGCAGCCCTGACCCAACATTAAACACAACATACCTGACTACTCTGCAGCAAATATGTCCACAAAACGGCAGCGGAACTGCTTTGGCCAACCTTGATCCTACAACCTCAGATACCTTCGACAATAATTACTTCACCAACCTACAAAACAATCAAGGTCTTCTCCAATCAGACCAAGAGTTATTTTCCACATCTGGCGCTGCCACGGTCACTTTGGTCAATAACTTCAGCAGCAACCAAACTGCCTTCTTCCAGAGTTTTGTTCAGTCAATTATTAATATGGGTAATATTAGCCCATTAACTGGGAGCAGTGGAGAGATCAGGTCAGACTGCAAAAAGGTCAACGGAAGTTAGGTTATGCGATAACTACATCGAGGAGCTAATTGTTTTGGAAAAATGAAACAGTCATTATTATATGAGGCAGATGTGCTTTTAATAAAAGAAAGAAATTAAGTGTTTGTTTTAAATTAGGGTGGCAAGTTGCAGGAAAGTTAGGGAAAAACAAGAAATTTATCATAGGAACTTCTTGAGTTGTCAAATATTTGTTGGGGTTAGCTTTATAATTGCTCTTTGAATGGTCAAATATTTCGTTTATGTATCATTGGTGTATCCTAAAGTCATATAATGATAATAAAAAAAAAGATGTATTTGATGGATTGAGACAGATATTAATTAATTTGGTATATAAAGTAAGTAGAAATCAAAACAAAGAGCTATATCACCGCAAGTAATTGTGTACTTGAAACTACCTCCGCGTGATTTATATTGCCGCAAGAGATCATGATATATAGAAAGAAGGGAAATAATATTATAATTTGCGTTTTGGATAAATGAAAGTTGTTATTCACAAATTAATATTAATAATCACTACTAACATTTAACAAAGAAATACCAAAACAAAAGGGTTTTTGTACGGTGATCAAAAACATTGCAAACATTTAAATGCTTAACTTTTGTTTTTCTTTGTATAAAGATGACAATTTCACTATATAGTTTATAAAGGAGTTAAGAGGTGAATGGATAACATATGCCCTAATGCCTAGTAATAGTAATATTGGGAGAAGGATGTTGTTGATGATAGTCTTGAAAAAGTGCAAGATTTCCTAACAGAATTTATAGATTTAATATTAAAGAATTGCTCTTAAGATTACCTCCAACAAGAGATATATAACACCAAATTGACTTGATTATGACAATTTCATTTTTTTTCTTTGTATTGATATCAATGAAGGAAAGGGTGGGGACAAAAACTTACAAGGAAAAGACTTTTTTTATACTTGTTGTAGTTTATAAAGGAGTTAAGGAGTGAGTGGATACCATATGCCCTAATGCCTAATAATAGTAATATTGGGAGAAGGATGTTGTTGATGATAGTCTTGAAAAAGTGTAGGGTTTGCTAACAGAATTTATAGATTTGATATTAAAGAATTGCTCTAAAACTTACCTCCAACAAGAGATATATAACATCAGATTGACTTGATTCTGACTTCTAGCTTGCCAAACATGTTAGTACATAGACTAAAAAATAAAAAGGTTGAAGAGTTGCAAAGATAAGTGCAATTCCAACCCTTTTAGTTCAAAAAAGGACGATTTATGATGAATATGTGTGGATAACCAAGCCATTAATTGGATCATAATGAAGCATATGTATCCAATACCACAACTAGATGGCATGTTGGATAAATTATCGAGTTCTAAGGTGTTTTTCAAAATTGATCCCAAAAGCAACTATCATCATATATAAATAAAATCAAGAAATAAATGGAAGACAACCTTTAAAATGCAGTAAAAGTTGTATAAATGGTTAATATGTTGCTTAGGCTATCAAATAATCTTAGCGCCTTCATGAAATCCATGTATAAAGTATTAAGGTCATTCAAAGATATTTTTGTTGTGATTTATTTTGATGATATCTTAATTTACAGTTGATCATTAGAGTTGTATTTAGAGCATATGTGAGTTGTATTTGACACTTTGCGATAAGGGCAATTATATATCAACCATAAAAAGTGTAAGGTCTTTGCTAGTATTGTTGCTTTTATGGGTTTTTTTTTTTATGTTTGTTGCTGGTGTTCATGCTAATCATTCCAACATGTAGGTGTTTATGGAGTGGTAGATTTTGAAGAGTATTTGTGATGTTTAGAGCTTTCACGAACCTGCATCCTTCTATTAAAGATTTATATGTAATTTTAGTTCTATAATTATATCTATTTATTTATATCTAATGTATATAAAAATTAAGGATTTTTGTTTTGTTTTTACATTGATATGTAATATGATAAAAATTTTATTTAAATAAAAAAAACTTGCTAATTTGGTGACTCGAAAGAGATGTAGAGACTAGGGTTAACAATTTTTTTCTAGAATTTTAAGAGGAATGTTAAAAATTAATAGATATTTTTTTTTAGCACTTGTTAAAACATCCATGGTAATGGTAGTTAAAATGCTTTGATGATAAAATACTTTAAAATTTCAAATTTATATTTAATAACCTGTTTTTAATTAAAAACTAAAACTAAAATATTTTGTGAAATAATTGTTCACACAGACACAAATTTACTATGGATAGTAATAATGCCATATTTTTTTGTCGCTCAGGTTTTTTTATTTTTTAATTTTATCATTTCAAATTGGGTTGAAATGGAATTTAACTTGATTATTTGCTTCAATTATCTTTTGGTAGGGTTCCATAATTTTGAGAAAAAAATGGCGTTCGGTTGATGATCAATTTGCCAAAACTAAATAAAATTTTATTGATTTAAAGCAATTGAAGCATTGGGGACCAAATTTGAATAACATACAAATATTGAGCCCTTTTTTTCTTGGAAGAATTAGGGATTGAATTGCATGAGCAATGAAAGATATCAGCCCTATTTTATTATCACTCAATTTGTTTTCTCAGTTTGATCCTTTATCATTAAACTTTTTGGGGATTGGACTTTATAGAGTTTTTTGGTTACCTAGTTATAAGGATCTTGCAATGTTGAGAAAAAAATTACAATGCATAATTGATACTTGGTTTTGTGAAATAGACTTTAATTTTATTGATCTAAAACTATTAAAGCTTTAGTGACCAAATGTGAAATTGAAAACAATTATAGGAACTAAGGTCAATAGATTAGATTAGATAATGACAAATTGATTAGAGCATGCATTGCACGCCCTAGCCTATAAAGGACATCGACGAGCTTGAGTTGCCCAATGTCCTTTAGTGTAACAAAGCCACCTATCTTGGTGGCTTTGGATGCATATCAGCAAGACCTTATTGGTGGTGCAGTGTGTGTGTAGGTTAATGGCACATGCAAGTCCATTTTTCTTTTTCTCAATATTTTCTCTTTAATGTCCTCGATTTCCTTGAAAATTCTCTAAGAAATACCAAGGTGTCCTGTCATTTTATTTTTATATCAAATTTAGTCCTTATTCTTATGATTTCTATTTGTTTTGTTTTAGATTTTTTTTTAATGGAATGTTTTTTTTTTAATTTAATCCCTCAACATTATATTGATTGAATTGGGTTTCATGATATTTTTACAATTTACTTTCTATAAGTTAATCTAGGACTTATTACCCGAGTCACTAGTTTAAAATATTAGCTTGGGTTACCTTGCATCTTTTTTTAGTTTATTTTTTAAAATTAATTTTGTTTTCGAGTTTCATCCTCCAACATTGGGTTGTACACACAAGATTTCATGTATTAAAATATACTAAAATGGTGAAAATTTTAAAATAATGAATCTAATTATAAGAAAAGATAAAAATTATATTGAAGTGATCTTCACATGCATGAATCCTCTAATTAATGATCAAATCTAGATCTTTCTTTAGATGGAAAGATATTCACATGAGCCATAAAGCTTTAATTCTATGATATCTTATCTTCACTTGATTTGATATAGAGTATTCACACCTGCTCGGAAGCTTTAATTGTATGAGATCTTAACTTGATTTGATTTTATGAAAGAAAAGGTTTTGATTCGTTGTTTTCTTTGCTTCCTTGATAGACTTGAGTTTTTTTGGGAGAACTTCCAAGTATTTGTGCTTGGTCTTTTGGCCCCATTTATTTGGTGAAAATAAGTTTACTGTTGAAAAGTGGATTTTTTTTTTTTTATGTTTGGCAATATCATGAAACATGAATTGAAAAATATTTTTCAATATTTAGTTATTTCATGGAAAATAAGTTGGAAAATATCTTATTAATATATTTTTTTCAAGTTTATTAAGAGAATGGAAATCAAATATGACAGATCAAAAGGTTGAAGCATGATGAAATTGAAAAAAATATTAAAGTTCATAAATTATTTTAAATAAAACAAATAAAAATCAAAAGAATGGGGACTAAATCTAACAAATAAAAAAATTAAAAGATGATGAAATTGAAAAGAAAATTTTAATTTCATAAATTATTTCAAATAAAATAAATAAATTTTAAAATAATAAAGACCAGGTCTGATAGATAAAAAAAAATCAATTAAGAAAAGGATAAGATAATAACCAATAACAATAAAAAAATATAGGACTAAATTTGATATAAAAATCAAATTAAATCAATTTTTTAAGCAATGAAATTGAAAAAAAAAACATATTTAAAAAAAAAAATTGAAAATCAAGCCAAATTTTTCTTTGATTAGAAAATGTTCTTTATTAATCAACTTTTATAATGGTAAATAAACATAGAAAAGTTTGGAAAATGGTTTACAAGAAACCATTTTTATTAATGGCGTTCTAATATTCGAGTTGGTTTTGGATGGATTTCAAGTGACTTAGGTCGTAATTTTCAAGTTAATTAGGTTGATTTGAACTATAATTTTTAGGTTTTGTGTATTGGTTTGATTATAGATGTTGTTGAAGCATTGATTATGTTGAATGTGGAGCAATTTTTCTAAATAATTGATCTTGAAATCAACAATAAGCCATACCTCCAAAGCTTGTAAAAGAAGCAGTATAAAGGAATTTGAACTGACAGATGTATCTTCACCTAGTGTTTAAGGCTAAGTAACAAAATGAATGTGCTCTTGTATCAAGTCATCAACTTTCTAATATAATAGCTTCACGTAAAGTGATGTACTAACATTTTCTATTTGAAACTAGATTCTAGAATTTGAAAGATCTAGTCATTGTTATTTATAATGAAGGAATGAGCTTGCTTCTCCAAGACTTTATTCATGACATCCAAACCCTAAGCAAGAACTGTAGAAGTCCTTTTACTAAGATGGTTTATTATTGTTAATGAAGAGATGTGGGAGATGGGGATTATGTGTGAAGGTGTTGTTTTGATAGTAAAGGTGGCATGGCAATTGGTTTTTAGGGGTTAGGTGTGTGTAGGTATGGAAGATGAGCTGGGGTATTTGATGCAGAGAAGATTTATGGGTATGTGAACTAGCAATGGCAAGTTCACGATGAAGAAAAGAGGTAGAGCTTTGGGTTTGGTTAAGTTGGTATGGCAAAGCTGAAGCTAAGAACTTTTTTCACCTTGGCTATTAAGCAAATACATATAATTTACTTTTTTAAGATCAATCATTAACTCATTTACATAAATTTGTCAAGTTAACAATAAAATTTTAATCTAAATACATAATATAAAATATGAAAAAATAAAGTTTAAAGTACATAAAACTAAAGAGAAAGTAAAAATAAACCACATTATCAAAGTTGTACCCTTCATTATTTTATTGAATAGGAATAATCAAATCTGAATCGATATCTTTAGCAGCTCTTATTCAATGTAAATCATCATAAAATATACTAAAAACCTTTTTTTTTCATTTTAATACGAAACACAGTTTTAACATGCTTAATAGCTGAAAATATTTGCTCTATAGTGGTAGTGGAAACAAGTAAAGTCAAAACAAGATGAATAAACATGTTAATCAAATGATAGTACTACAACTTATTTATTTTGACTAATCCTCAACATGATTCGAAAATGGTAGACGTATTATGAAATCTCTCGTGTTGAATCACATAAATTTGATAATGTTCTAGATAAGATCTTAAATAATACATCTCATTCATTGAAATCTTCAGGATAAAATTTCTTTGCTTGCAAATAATATCAACTTTAAATCATTTAAAGTTGTCTTTAGGTTCTAAAGCAGAGCTAAGTGCAAAGAGCTTCATTGTCTCATCACTTAATCTAGAATTTAATTGTTCCAACTAAAAAACTATTGCTAAGTTAAATATATCACAATGATAGTGTTGGTAAACTGCCAGCAATCCTTGTTTTTGACATGAACAATTTGTAGCCTTATATGAAGTGTTCATATGTGGTATGTTAATCTTATATTGTGTGCAAACAGATTTCATATGTGCAAAAAGAAAACTAAATTCAACATCTCTTAAAGTTTGAAGCAATGCTTTAGTAATTGAGACAAGATCAATTATATTTAAGATGTCAAAACTTTTATTTAAAGAATGAAAACAATATGAAATAAAGAAATGTATCAAAAATTAGGTTTAAAATAAACATGTAAATGAAGAGTTTTATATCTTCCAGGACTCAACTAAACTGAAACTAAAATGTTTTTTACAAGCTTGAATTCAATCAATCAAGAAAAAGGCTCTATTTATTTTCTTGAGATTTCCTGCAAGAATTTTCTTCTCCAAACACAATGATAATGAGTAAAACAATGAGAAGGTTCCTTTTATTCATTCATAATGCCCCTAAAATTGAAGAAAATCTCTATACTAATATTATAATTACTTGATTGAGTTGAATTTGTATGCTGGATAATACCATACAATAAATAAAAAAAGAAATGGGGTGCTACTTTTGTCAAATTTTGTGAGTTAAATATGTAGGGAAATAGATTTTACTTTGGATTTCTTAGCTTAAGAAGATAGAGCTTTTAAAGAAGAAAAGAGTGATTGATTTATTGGAGAAGCGTGTTTGTGTGTGTGTGTGATTTTTTTTTTAGTAAAAGGTAGAAGCCATAATGGTAAATTAGTTAAATTTTTTATATGGTGGGTTATTGGACTTGTTTTAGATCCGTTATTTTTTTTTTATTTGATGAAAAGTATTAACGCAAGCTCAAAAGCTTTAACCATGTAAAATATTAATTTGATTTGATTGAGGAAAGGATTTTGATCCTTTACTTCCTTGATTTGATTTGAATGAAGGAAAGGAGTTCAATCCTTCGTTTCCTTTGCTTTTGTGGTAGAAAGTATTTATGTTTTTACTCTTTTTTTATTTCTTTTCTTCTTTTCTGTGTTTGTCCTCTCCTTTTCTGTGTTCTTTTTTTTCTTTGTACTCTAGATCTTATGGCTTTATTATCTATTTATATATAGGCCATGTGCAATTTATCTCAAATGCCCTTCATTTAAAGGACATTTTAGGAAAATTGATATGAAAATTACTTAAAATACCCTTAGTTAGAAGGATATTAAAGTAAGAATCATGAAATGTATTTACACTTGGTTTTTTAATTTAATTTTGGCCTAAACCCAATAAATTTAATTTGTTTGATCATAGAGAGCTTAGGTCATGGGCTAGACTTATTGGGATTTTAGTGTTTACATAGGCTTCATACTTTTTTCCCTTACTTTTATATGGGATGATCTCGATCTCATTACCTAGATCGTGGGTTTAATGGATTACCCTTGTTGACTTGGTTTTTTTTTTTTTTTCATCGTTTTTTCATTGATTTTTCTTTATTTTGCTCTTCAGAATTGGGTTGATTTTTTATTTGAGCTTCATGATTCTTTTTTCAAATTTCTTTCCACGGGGCTATCCTAATCTCACAAGCGGGGTTGTGTATTTGGCAAGCTAACTCAAGTTTACTAATGTCTTTTTTGTGCTTTTTTATTATTCTTTAAATTTTATTCTTTCAAATTAGGGTGATTGGAAAATGAGCTTCAACATTTTTTGTTTGCTTGCTTTCTGTGGGGTTATCCCTTTGTCATAAACCAAGTTGTGAGTTTGATGGTTTAACCATGGTTGATCTAAGTTGATCTAATATGTTTGTTGTCTCAATACATTATAAAAAATATCATTTAGTATTTAAAAAGAATGTCGTCTAATTTACATTGAATGTTTTTATTCATAATTTTTTATTAGAGAATATGTTAGAAATGTCTTTATATTTTTTAAAGCTTTTTTCAAAAAAATTGATATGGCTTGCAGTATAACAAGGGGGGGCAAGATCTAATTACAATTACATGTTATATAACTTTTATGTTTTGATTGAAATATAACTTTTTGAATGGAAAAGGTTGACGAGGGCCTTCTAGATTCCTGGACTAATCTCTTGACAATGTCTTGCGTTAATTAGTTAATAGGTTTCTCATGTTCCAAATTTTATTATTAATTTTGAATTCAATAATTTAAATTAGATGAAGAAAAAAGATAATATATAGTTAAATTATTATCATTTTTATCATGCATCAAATTATATTCATTTAATTTAAATGTAATACTTAGATTTAACTAACATTGAATAATTTGAACTAGTATATTGCCCGCGCTCTATAGCAGGTCAATAACAGAAAAAATTTAATTGTAATGAAAAGTATAGAGAATATATTAAGTGTCTTGGGTCTGGCAGCAATCTAATAATATTGGGTCATGCCAGAATGAGAGCCCAACTCTATTGGATCCTGCTAGGTAGTAAAGCCCAACGCTACTGGTTTTGGTGGCAGTAGGAGCCAATGCTATTGGGTCCTGCTCCAACGCTAAGAAAAAAGAAATTCAATCAACTCAACCATAGTTTTGAAACTCAGCCCAGCGAGTCGACCCAGGACCCGGCCAGCCCAGGGTTGGAAACCGGGCCGGGTTTTAATAAAAAATAAAAAAAGAAAAAAAAAAAACCAGGGTAACCGGGCAACCCAGTTGACCTGGTAAGACCCTGTCAAAAACTCAGTTGCAACCTGTTGACTTTTGTTTTTTTAACTAAAAAAACATCATGTTGATTTTAAAAAAAAAAAGGAATTAACTCGGGCGATCCAGTGACTCGGTTAAAACCCGAAACCCAAGCCTCGGACTGGGCTGGGTTTAAAAACTATGAATTCAACCTCAAATGAAAAAAAAAATCATCACTCAACTTTTGTACAATATAAAAAAAATCTCATCAATTTATTTTACCTTGATCGACCAGTTTATTCTAGCCTAATTATAGGCTCGGATTTTCAATGAAACAGACCTGGCCAATACCCTGGGTCACATGCAAAAAATTTAAAAATATATTTGATGTTTTAATATTTTATATGAAAAAATTATGAAACAATCCATATGGATATAGAATATATACGTTGTAAATAATTAAGTTTAAAAGATTATTTCAAAATGTTTTTTTATTCCACATTGAAAAGATACTATCATATTCTTCTAAGTTGAAGTATTTAATCAAAAAAGATTTATTATCCCAAATTAAAGAAACATAACTTTTTTTCTTGTGAAGATAAAACATATATACTAAAAGGCTTCAGATCTCACATTAAAAAAAAATAAAACATTCTTCTAGTATTTATATAGTGAACTTTGAAATAAGTTAGTAACCAATTGAAAAATACAAAAAAAAAAAAAACGGGTCTCTAGGTAGGAGAAAAAATATTGTGAAAAAAAAAAGATCTCTACAAGGTTTTTATCAGGTCACCCGAGTTCTAATTTGACCCGACGGGCCGACAGGTTTACTCCAAGCTAGTTGCAGCCCTGGATTCTAAATGAAACAATCTGACCAACGTTGTTAGGTCTTGTTAAGTAGCTGGACCCAGCAGCATTGAGTCTAGTTGCCAAGCCAGAACCAATGCTTTGAATCTGGCTTTAGGTCTGGCTGTGGAGCGACACCCCATCTTGTTTGGGTGGTTGTGTAGTCAAATCCAATGCTTTTGGGTATAGCTTTGAATATGGTGGTTAAGCCAGACCTAATAGGATTGGATCTGGTTGCTCAGCCTGACCTAGGAGAAATTTTTGACTAAACACGAAAAAGAAAACGATCCCTATGGCGCTACAATGTTGTCCACATGCAAACACTCTATGTCAAAAACAAAATATTGAGATATTTTTTTTTAATTTATTTTTTATATCATCATATCAAAATAATACAAAAACATAAAAAAATATATTAATTTGATGTAAAGAAAAAAAATTTAAAAATCAAAATTTTTAATACTATTTTTGAAAACGCAAAAACAAATTTAATAACAAAATTCAACCCAATCTGAAATGATAAAAAAATATCATCACCCAACTTTTGTACAATATAAAAATAAAATAAAAAGTCACACCAATTTATTTCCTCTTTACAATATGAAAAAAAAAAAATTCAATTAGAGAAAAAAAAAAATTAAGAGGACAAGAAATAAAATTGAAAATGTCTTAAACAGAAAAAAAAAAATTAAAGGGAAAGAAATTTGTTGCAGGTCTATTGGGCATTGCTCTGCTATACTCTATTCATGGTGCTCCTATAGAAAATATTTTATTTGAAAATGGTGATGGTGCAAATACATTTTGTACTTTTAACCCAACTCAAGAATTTTTATATTTTGTTAAAAAAAATTATTATTGACCCGCTGCAGAGTGCGGGCTCATATACTAGTTATTATATTATTACGTAATTATTATTTTTTTAAATATTGTTTTTAAAAAAATATATTGAGATAATATTTTTTATTTTTTTAAAAATAATTTTTATATCATCACATCAAAATAATACATAAACATCAAAACATATTAATTTGAATTAAAGAAAAAATATTAATTGTTTTTTTTTATTATTATTGACTCAATCTCCGTGTGTCTGGCTAGGCAGCCAAATCCAATGTTTATAAGTCCACCTGACTAGCCAAACCAACAATAATGGGTCCAGCTGCCCAGCCAGACTTGGTAGCAATTTTTTACTAAACATAGAAAAAGACAATGCCTCCCATGGTGCTGCAGTGTCGTCAACAGTGCAAATATTTTATGTCTATAGTGTAATAAGTATATGTTTTTTATTTTTTAAAAATTAATTGTTTATATCTCACATCAAAATAATAATAAAAAAATATCAAAACATATTAATTTGAATTAAAAAAAATATTAAATTATTTTTTTTTTAATTTTTTTATCAACTCAATCTCCTTGGATTTGGCTGGGCAACCAGACCTCGCAACAATTTTTTACTAAATATAAAAAAGACAATGTCTTTTATATTGCTACAGTGTCGTTTATAGTACAAATACTCTATGTTTACAATAAGGCCGGAATGTAATAAATTTATGGCTACAGTAAATATATTGTGAATTTTTTTCTGGATAACGTCATTCAACATATATCTATACACCATGTAATCATCCTTATCAGGGATGTGGACACCAATTTGACAACAAATAAATTGATATCTCACACATTAGCAATCAAGCGGCATCTGTCTTTTTTAGCATCCCTGTTAAGTCTTGCTAACATAAAAACTTCTTAACTTCAATCCTAAAATTAATTAACAAAATACTAAAAAAGATAGTGTTTTTCCTTAAACATCATCTTACAAATTACTATTTATTTTATAAGTGCTTTTTTTGAAAGAAAAAATTCCAATTCAAAATCATTGTTTAACATTTAATTTGTTGGAGTTTGAATTTTATTAATTATTTTGATTTGCTTTTTATAAGGTTATGTAAACCTCATAAACCAAGTAACAGGTTTGGATGGTTAACCCGATTGTCTTGAGTTTTTTTCTCTTTTTTGATTGATTTTTTTTTTCAATTTTATCCTTTAATATTTTATTGATTAGTGATTAGACTTCATGACTTATTTTTATTTGTTTTTTATGAGGTTATCCTGGTCTAATAACCCGAGTTACGAGTTTAGCGGATTAACTTGAGTTGACTCAAGTTATTTTTTTAGTCATTTTTGTAAATTATTGTTTTTTTTTTTAAAACAAATCAACATTCAACATTTGATTAACTGAGAATTGTGCTTCATAATTTGTTTTTAATAGAGTTATCCAAGTCTCATAACCTGAGTTATAGGTTTAGTCATTTTTATCAGTTTATTTTTTATGTTATTATCTCAGTTTTATGACTCGGGTCATGAATTTGACATTTTAATCTAAGTTGATTTGTGTCTTTTTTTTTCATTTTTTTTTTAATTGAATTTTTTTTTCTAATTTCATCTTTGAATTTTGAGTTAATGAGAACTGGTTTATGGCTTAAGCCAAGTTTTTTATTTTTAATTTAAGCTTGCAATGAACTAAGAAAAACCTAAGTTACTGGATGAGTTAACCTAAAATTCAAATAATCTAGTAAAAAACCTAGAAAAGACTCGGTCAATTTTTTCTTTTTTGACAAAACCTTGTTGTTTGTGTTTTTGTTTTCTAAAAATATATTCAAAACAGAATTGTTTTGAACCAAAATTATATATATATAAAAAAATTGAACCAGATTGACTCGCTAAATTCATAAACCGGGTCAATAACTGAACTTAGTATCTTAATTCTTAACCTTAAAGAGCTTATTAGAGTCATCTTTTGACTCTATTTAATAATATCGTCCAACCATGTTTTTAAAAACTTTGAGATTTTATTTTTTAACTTTAAATTAATTTTTATTCGTTTTTTTAAATTGTTGATGTACTAAATAAAAATAAATTTTTAAAAATAAAATATTATTATTTTAATATTTTTTCAATTAAAAAACACTTTAATAATAACTTATACCACACCTTCAAATCAACTCTTTATCATCACATTCCCGTTGTTGGCCCAGCAATGTGCCCACGATTATCTTGACCGTCAGATCACTCATAAATCAAACGAATATCATGACATCTATGCAGCGATGTGGCCTCAACCTTATCGTAGATTATATTAATACTACTTATGAATCTCACAAACATCAGTCCCCTCTAAACTCCACGCGAAATTCACACGCTCAGAGCATCCTCTCTCTCTCCTCTAAATTCCACACGAAATTCACACACACACACAGGGTCTGTTTGGTATTGAGGTTGCTGTTGTGGTTGTGGTTTTAAAAAAGTTGTTTTATAAAAAGTACTTTTAGTTGAGGTTGGTTTGAAAAAATATATGTTTGGTTAAAACTGTGGTTGAAATTGAGGTTGAACAAAAAGTAGTTTAATGTGTTTGGTAAAAAAAATGATTTTCAAATTGAGGTTATAAAATAATTAAATTATATATATATATATATATATATATATATTAATGATTTTTAATTTAAATATTTTAGATTTAATCACTGTTATTATATCATGAAATAAATAATATTGATATCAAATATTTTTTATTCTTCCATTAAACTATGTGCAATGTCATTACATACAAAATCTATCCGACAAGGACTATATTTTTCATGGTTTCTTAAGCGCGAACAACAAAAAACTGAATTTTTTATTACGTCATTAAGCGATCTCTTTTTAAGTTTTTGAATAAAACACAATTAAAATAAAAATAAAAACTGAATTTTTTTTTTATGTAGTGTTATTAATAATATTAAATACTAGTTTTTCAAGTAAAGCATATTTTTTTAAAAAAAATTTACAATTTTATTATGTACAAAATTCATTCGACAAGAACTATAGAAAAAATAATTTTTTGAGTGTGCAATAAAATTAAGTAAAATATTATCAGGAATAAAATTAAGATTACAATACAAGTAAATTTAATTCACCTTAAACTAATTTTTTTAAAAAATAATATTGTTCATGTTCACGTGAACAATGCGAGTAAAATCAATTAATTGCACTAATTTTTTTTAAAAAATAAATTCTTGCAATGTTTTTCAAAAAAAAAAAAAAAAACTAAAAAAAACTAAAACTGTAACAGTGCGAGTGAATTAATTCACTCGCACTGTTGCAACAGTGGAGCATGGCTCCACTGTTCAGTGAACAGTGGAGCCATGCTCCACTGTTGCAACTTTTCTACCCTACGAGAAGCAGCATTTTGCTGCTTCTCCCAAACCTGAGGCGCGGCTGAGAATTGGACGGGTCACACCATCAAAAATCTGTTTCCTTTTGTTAACCAAACGGTATTTTGCGTGGCTGCGGGTGAACCTCACCCGCAGCCACGTTACCAAACAGGCACACAATCTCCTCATGCAAAGCATATTTATCCTCATTAAAAACAGCTTACAATTGTAACCTAACCTCAATAAATAAGATATCATTTAACCATAGTTATTAAATCTAAACTAATAAAAATAAATTTAAAAAAATTATATTTAAAATTTTAATATCTTACATAGAATTTTTTTGAAATAATACATATAAATATAAGTTATAAAAAATAAAAAATATAATATAATTATCCACATTGAAAATTAAAAAACAATCAATGTGAATATAGACTATACAAAATAAATGTTAAGTGTGCTATATTTAATAAACAATTCATATAAATATGAACTATAAAAAAAATATAAAGTGTTGTGTAATTATCTCACATCAAAAAATTAGAAAATAAGAATGTAATTATATATAATTATCACAAATTAAAAAATTAAGAAACAATACATATAGATAAAAACTATAAAAGATATATATTTATATATAACAAGTTGTTCAACTTTGATCAAGCCAATAAAAAACCCGAGTTTTCATGATTTAAAACCCTATCAACCCCCTAGATTGCTCATTTTGAGATTAACCCATCAGCCCGGGTTTCATAAAAAAATTTATATTTAACTCAAATTATACAATACCATCTAGGTTTTAAGTTAATCAAATAAGTTGTTCAGGTTTGATCAAACCAATTAAAAACATGAGTTTTCATCATTTAAAACCCTATCAACCCTCTAGATTGCTCATTTCGAGATCAACTCCCCGGCCCGGTTTCATAATAATGCATTTAACATCAATCTCTACCTTCAATTCCCCATTGCCAACAATCCCACATCCATACTCCATCTGATCCATCTGCTACCCCACCCACATTCCTCATTTTGCTGATTAGCTGGCCCCACATTTCTCTCCACCGTCCGATTACACCCGATTTCCATCTAAACATTATCACATACAATCCCTCTGCCCCCCCTGTTAAAGACTTCAACTCATTCACATCTCACACGCTCACCTCTCTCTCGGTGTATAGACGAGATTTTGCTAATCAAGAAGAGGGATCACAACCACGTATGTCGAGTCTACTCGGAGCTAACTCAGCACCGAGTCTCGAAAGAATCTTTATCTAATTTATCAAGATCGTCTGTTTAAGTATCATCAGGTCTTTCAATCTTCTTCTTTTCACATTTCTCTTCATAATTTGCTCCGTTTTAGCTTAAATTATTTGTAATTTTGTTTTTTTTTTTAAAAAAAAATTTCCCTATTTGAAGACTGTAAAATCCATTAGTTCAAAGTTGCAGTCTCGGTGACCTTTACCCAGGGCTTCCTTGGTGCAAGTAAATTGGGATTTTTTTTTTAATTTGGGGTTTTTAGTTTTGGGTTTTTGATTAATTCATGGGACTTCTTATCTGGGTTTGTGTAATTTGTGGTGAATTGTGGATTTTATGATATGCTTCTTGAAATTTGTGGGTTTGATTGTTGGTACTGTGAAGGGAGGGATTTTTATCTGGGTTTGTGGAATTGGTGATATAGTTAACTTGGTTTGCTTATTTTGTGAGAGAGTTGATATTTTAATCTGACTCTGTAGTGTGTTTGTTAATTTTAGGGTTTTTGATCTGGAATTGTTGAATTTGGGATGGATGAGGAGACATCTGATACTATGAATCTTGATTTGAATCTCGGTCCTGGTCCTGAGGCTGAATCAGAATTAGAAGCACCTAATGATGCAGTGAATTTGGATGATTGGGTTGATGACCCTATTGTGAGAATTAGGGAAGCTGTCAGATTTAGGGCTCGACAACACAGGAGATGGAGACAATTTCAACTTCCACTACAAAGTCAAAGCCTTTCGGTGGAACTGAATCAACTGATGGGTAATCCTGGCCATGTGGGCACATTACAGGCTGGTGAGGGAAGTGTTGCTGCTGAAGAAAGAACAAATGAAGCACCTAAATTGTGCGAAAATAACAATGTTTTTTTGGAAGATGAGGTGTCAGAGAAAAAGGATGATGTTGAGAAGACCAGTGACATTGATGGGAGCTTCTTTGATTGCAATATTTGTTTGGATTTGGCTACAGACCCTGTTGTTACTTGCTGTGGTCACTTGTTTTGTTGGCCATGCCTCTACCAGTGGTTGCATGTTCATTCGGATGCAAAAGAATGCCCAGTTTGCAAGGGAGAGGTGACCATGAAAAATGTGACCCCTATTTACGGCCGTGGATGTACCACCCGCGAGCCAGTAGAGGATACGAATCTGGAGATCCCTATTAGGCCTCATGCACGGCGGGTTGAGAGTTTGAGACAAACTGCTTCAAGGCATCTTTACAGCTTCCCAGTGGAGGAGATGCTTCGGCGACTTGGAAGTCGACTTGATTTCGCTCAGGATTTGTCTCTGCCACAGGACTCAAATGGTTCCCGTGGAGCTGCTGATAGGACCCAATCCCTTCTGAATAGGATTATGACATATAGGGGAATGCGAGCTGAGCAGAATCCTATCGGACCTCCTGATGAGATAGTGGATTTAACTCAGACCAGCCCAAGTAGCCCTGTGGGAGGGCATGCACGTCGGCTTCATGACATAGTAGATTTAATACATTCTGGCACAGCCAGCACGGAGACAGGATCTGCTCGTCGGGCAAATGTGCAGCCACCTCGAAGATCACACCCACACTCTCAAAGATCTTCATCCCACACTGCATTTTCTCCTTCTTTGAATTCAACTGAAGGGTTAGTTGAAACATATTTCCGAACCCATACCATAGGGAGGAATCACGAGCAGCCCCAGCCTGTTGATGATAGGGATTCCTTCTCAAGCATTGCTGCTGTTATAAACTCGGAGAGTCAAATGGACACTGCTGCGGAAATTGATTCTCTGGTCTCCCTGTCGACTTCTTCTTCCAGAAGAAGAAATAATGCTTCGAGAGTCTCTGATGTGGACAGTGGGGACTCTCGTGCACCTAGAAGGCGGAGATTGGTTTAGGAAGATAGAATCCATCTAATTATTCTCATCCTCCGGGAAGTAGCCCTAGATGCAACATTGAAACCCATATGTAAGTGCTACCTGATTATAGTGCTTTCACTTCATAAAGTTTTCGCCTTCTGCCACAGTTTTGGACTTTTCATAAGGTGATTATAAATCTTCCAATGCTTTGCTGCTCCTTGTACTTTGTATGAGATATTGCTCTTCTCATTTTAAAAGCTTGTGCTTCCAATATCTATGGAAAGGTAAATTTGTAACTGAGCAAGTACGCTGATTTATCACCTCCCATTGTACATAAAGCTTCTTATTGATGGAAAACTGTTAGATTTTCCAATATTATTTTTGTTGCCATAGTACGAGGTTATCTAGTTATTGTTCCTCCCAGCGACAAGGTTCTTTCTAACTAATATAGGGAAATCACGGAATGCGATGTTTTGTATGGCTGTTTGTATCAAAGTGGTCAAGGTTTCGATTTTCTACAGAAAATACATACGTTTCTGCTCTTCCATCCAGCCTGTCACTCAAGTGACAAGCCCCTTTCATCCCTTTTCTGCTTCCAGCTATTCAATTAGCACAGAAGAAATTGGTAAATGGTATTATGGTATTGCAATTATCATTCTAAATTAAGTTTATAAAAAAAATATGATTTTCCTTAAAATAATAAAACGTCTTGAACTGCATTTTGTGAAAAGTCAAGAATACGGTAATAGCTTTGGGTTCTCTTGTTTAACTTCTGCTGGTGTTCTGCGACCCGACAAGAAACACATCTCACATCTTTAAAGTCCTTGCTTTTGGAAGCATGCATGTGATTTTACTATGGCCCGCGTACAGTGCGGTTGCGTCTTTTTGTACATTGTGGCTGTGATTATACTACAGCATAAAAAATAAATTTAGAGAATGTTATCATCACTACTTTTTTATATATACTTTGTTGGTTTTACAAGTTTATTTCATTTCAAATTGTTCCGCGAACTGCGACTAATTGTGTCGCTGTCAGTTTTTCACTGGTTGGATGTAAATACGCGATACCATGTAGATTATCTAGCTTATTCAATCTTTGGACGTTATGTTTGTGCTCTCTAAGCATATTCCCTGCCATCATAGAACACTAATGAAGTGCTTAGTAATTGATTGATTCTGGCGGTAGCCAGATGCTGATCTGACTGCGGCTGCCCGATGATGGATGCTTGTTCCCCCTTACATGGTTGAAGACTTGGAGAGGATTACAATAAAGCTATAGTCTGCTCTCTTCTGAATATAATGCTTCCGACTACATAAAAATGGTTTTCCTATTTCGTTTATGAAGTTCTCGATCGTCGAAGACTCGAAGCGTTTGCTGCTGCATAACTGGTGAAGAAGCTGGGAAGGAAAAGGAAAAGGTGACATGAGTTTGGATAACCAAATAGCAAAGGCCCATAACTTAGTGGAGTCCATTTATGATAAGATTTTCTGACTCCTAGCACTGCTCAGTCCATGTCATGTTCTAATAATCCTTATTACTTATGACTAGTGGGTGTGGCCTTACTCACCGTTGTGCTTACACCTGCTGGGCTTCTTCTTTTTCCCCCCCAGAATTATCATGTTGTTGGTGGATCTGATATCCGTCAATCGGGATGGCCTTGCATACATTTTTTTAACCATGTAGTCGCACATGTAAGTTCAAATCTATAATATTAGTGTATGATATTAATATTGAGAGGTGTAGTTTAACTGATTAGATTCTAGATTTATTTTTTAGAAATTATTAGTTCGAGTCTCACAAATTTCAGGGTCATTAAAGGCTTACATAGTTGTTAACTTTGGAGCCCGTGAAATTAATTAAGGTTCGCGTAAACTAACTTAAACACCCATGTTAATAATAAATAAATAAAAAGTGTATGCATGGCATTGTATTGTAAAGTCATTTTAAGAGTATTTTTTTTTTTAGTTTTTTCAAGTTAACACATTAAAATTATCCAAAAATATCTAAAACAACATTAAGTTAATTCTATCTTTATTCAAAAAACACTTTGATAAGGGATGTAACAAAAAACAGACATGGAAGTAATGAGATAGCGTGTCATATAGTGATCATACCTGCTGGGTGCTTTTGGTCAATGGCAAGCGCTTCTTCGATATTTAGACGATTTAGGATTTCTAGGGCAAATGATTTAGATTGTTAAAGTATATGGCATCAGTAAATCAGTAATCATTGTGTTTAAAACACGTTCGGCTTGGGTGATACCAGCTGATTTACCAAAAGCCAGTGATCTGATCATATGCCAGAATTAAGATCCAGCTTTCATCTACCTAGTCCAACAAAACCCTAGCAAATGCTGCACACGTGAGAGGTAGAGCTCAAAGCTTAAACCCAGAGTACAGTTTTCCGGTCAAACAAAACCGTTTATGATCATGAAGGGCTACCTTGTCCCAAACCCATGGTTCTTCGTGGAGATGAGATGAAGAAAACTTACATTACGTGGTCCAACCAGTGCTGGTAACAAGACAGGAGCATCTCTGCATCTGGTTGAACCTGGTCGTCAACATGATGACTACGAGATAAAAAATGAACATGATGCGCATGATGATACATTTAGATATATATTAGGATCATGCCATGATGGTGGTGGTGGAAGTACAAAAGACGGTAAAGCCTGAGGTAAATTAAAAGGGGAAAAATGGAAGAAAATATGATTGGGAAATGCGAAGGCTATGATTGAGCACACGAGAGAGAGTAGCAGGTTTCAAGCCATTGATCCTGCTGTTCCATATCCTGTGATGAATAGTAAAACTCATCATTCTGTAGGTTGGGTAGCTGCATGCCTCGTTTATATTCTCCATAATGAATTCAGTTTTTAATTTACCATCATTATGATTATGTCCATCCAACCCTGGTCTGACCAAGGTATGCTCATAGTTCCCATAATTGATGAGGACGAAGACCTGCAATTGTCTAAGAGCAGTTCATTGACAGATTTGGATGGCTATGTAGGCACTTTATTTTGCAAGTGGATCTGGTGAGTTTCCACCAAAAATAAAATACACAAATCATCTAGCAATATATAGAAAAGATCACCTCCACAATCTTAATTTGGATGAACAAGAGAAGTTTATAAGAGTGAAGTTGGAAATAATTGGAGATTTTGTCATAAATTGGCCTTCCAAAATAATCATGAACTTGAAGATTGGTGGACTTCCAAGTTCTATTGATTCTAAAATGGATTAGAATAATGACTCCATTGCACTAGCTATTGTTCTTCCTGATGCTCTGCTACCCTTTATTTTTTTCTCCCTGGAATGACATGCCAATTGCCAATAAGGCAGTTTGAGCACAAACATTTATCAGTGTAATTAAGCTTGGTTTTTCTTAACGTCAATAATCCATTAACAAGTAGATCAATCTATGATTAGATCAGCCGATCAAAACTTCATTATTTTTTAAAAAAAAAATTTAACTGATATTATTTTAACATTTTTTAAAATAAAAATTTTAAAATAATGTTATTTTAAATTTATATATGTTGATTTAGATTAAATCATTCAACCTGTAATTTAATATATTTTTAGATTGAGTTTGGTTTTAATAACTTTGGTTTTAATCTTCCTATTCTTTTTTTATCATACATTAAACATGTGATTGATAATAATGAGAAGTTTTGGACTCTTCTGAACTTTTAAAATTAACCAAATTATAATCATGAAGTCTCACCCTCTTTGTCATCATACTCTTAAATTGTCATAAGCAAAATGGTCCTCCTGTTCGTTGAGTCCCCAAGAGAATAAAAAAGAAATGTAACAATTATTATAAGTGTATCATTACCCTTATCATCGTTCGTGTAAAATGCGATTTTTAGGGCATGTTGTCCGCTCCTTTCCCAGCACAATACAGCATCCCAGGATGAGGAAAGGGACATGGGATGATGGTGTTATAATTTTGATGATTATAATGATGAAAGAAAGCATGACAAAGTCTTAATAATGATGTCTGAAAGCGAGCAAAGATCCTTCCATTTCCAGGGTTGCATGCTAAGGTGTCTTTTTGGCTCTCATCTTGGTAATATCATAAAATAACAATCATTTGCTTAACCAGATGCTTTTTTAGCTTAGGTTTAGGCAAAGTCTGCTATGATCTTAGTCTTATTGTGCCGCTACTCCATGATGATGCTTTAGTTTCTTTTGACCTTTAATTGTTGAGATATACTCTTCTAATTATAAATGGTTGATCGATTCAAACTTTAGTCAAAGATATCTTAACTGTAAATTTTATAATTCTATTTCCTGTTTTTTTTTTTTAATTATTGCCACACCCTTGCACCAGGGTTTTATGTTCTTCTAAAACGGTTTAATATTGCTTGTGGTGTACCTATTAAGTAAAATTCATTTATTAAAAAAAAAAAAAAAAAAGTAAAATTCATTTATTTTGAAATTTGTATAAATTCATAATTATTTTATATTTAATTTTTTAAATATTAATAAGAGAATAATAAATGGAATGAGACTTAAATTCATGACTATTAAAACTCTGATAAGATATGTTATAAACTAAAATTAACCAAAGAATTATGAAATTTAGATTAAAAGAACAATCCAAACTTAATTACAGATCAAATTCAATAAAGTTTAGACTTGTACAGGTCACCTCAAACAAGTAACAATATATTTAAGAAGTGGGCTTGAGCAGTTTCAAGCAAATGACAATAACATAGATGATGAAAAAAATATATACAGAGTTTATACGATGTAAAATCCTTAAAATAAAGAACGGAATAGAGTGAATGAGTGACCGTTAAAAATTACCTTAAACTTCTTTATTTTAAAAAGAATGCAAGGTAAATCAACACAACAGTAACAAATTCAACAAATCCACAACAATAATTGCTCTGTAATTGAATCAAGTTTGTAGGATCTTCAAAACTTATGTATCAATAAATTTATAATCTCTGTAATACCTTATGAATGATTTTTATATAATTATCTAATCTAAATACATAATTATCAATTAATAAAGTAATAATAATTTGATAAATGAGTTAATATTAACACTCATGATGCATTTGACTCCTTAAAGAAACAAATCAAATAATTTTTCTTTTAATAAGCTACATCGTTTAAACTCTATCTTGGTACATAATTGTGAGTTTATGTATATTCGAAAAATTTTATATTAATATTTTTAATATAAACAATATACATGATATCATTTGGAATTTTTAATGGAAATTTATCTATTCAAATTATTTAAAAACTATTCTTTATACAAAAAGATTGGGGATTGAAAAAAAAAAATTGATTCAATACTAAAACTTCAGGAGAGGCATCGATATAATAATAACCTTAAATAGACAAGCGGAATCCATCCTAAACCATATTTAGACTACTAAATCGAAAATAACCAAATATAGAATAAGTTATGACAACAAAAAAAAAAAATTAATTGATATTAGAAGTGCTGATCACTCCACCTGTCCCATCTTAAACCTGATCAAGTTAAGTTGCTTTCTATGATTATTAAAGAATTTTAATATGATAACTAGACTATAACAGAACACGTAATTATTACAATAAGCCCTATTTGTTTATGAAAAATATTTTTAAAAAAAATAGTTTTTTTTTTAAATAAATTTCTAGAAAATAAATTATTTTTTGAGGTTTGATAGTATCATGAAAAATAAATTGAAAAAACTATTTTCCAGTATTTGACTATGTTATGAAAAATGAGCTGGAAAATAAATTGTTAAATTTTTTCAAGTTTATTAAAATAATAAGGAACAAATCTTACAAATTAAAAATTTTAATTAGAATAAAATTAAAAAATATATAATTTCATAAATTATTTCAAATAAAATAATTAACAATCAAAATAATAGATATCAAAAGTTGAAATATGATGACATTAAAAAAATTATAATTTCATAAATTATTTTAAATAAAATAAATAACAATAAAAAAAATAAAGATCAAATTTGATAAATAAAAAATTTTAATTAAAAAAATATTAAAAGAAAAATAAATAACAATTATAAAAATAAGGAGTTGATATAAAAATAAAATTCAAATGGATGAAATTAAAAAAAAAAATCAAAACAAAATATATAGCAATCAAAAATTTAAAGAACAAATTTGATATAATCAGCAAATAACATAACATTTCTAATTTTTTTCACAATTTCTAGAAAGTATTTTCCATCTAAAATAAAAAAAAAATACTTTCCTGAAAACTAAACTAAATTTTTATTTGACTAAAAAATATTTTTTGTTGATCAATTTTCTAATAATAAACAAATACAAAAAAAATTTAGAAAGTGATTTTTACTTTCTATTAAATAAACAGGATCTAAACCTATCTTTTAGATTACATGTATCCATCTCGCATAATGATTGTATTAGTTTTTCAATGAAAAGAGTATAAATTAAATTTTAATTAATTTTTTATTTATATTTAAATTCAAAATAAAATAACAACAATGTGACATAATACCTTCTAAAAACCAATATGATAATATAACAAAACAACTAATTAACTAAAAAAAGTCTTAATTGATACTCAAAAATTGATATTAAAATATATTTTCATATCCAATAAAAAAATTTAGCTTAAAGACTCAATAAATATTTTTGAAGAATGCTAAAATTCAAATAGAAAAAATAAAGTATTTTAACCTAGAATCAAAATTTTAATAAAGTATGAACACCAATTTTAAAAATTGTTTTTTGGTTATCGAACCTGTTAATAGCCTAGTTGGTGTGTTTTGAAGTAACAATATCAGATTAATTATTTAGGTTAAAGAATATTATTTTTAATTAAAGATTTAGGTATTCATTTACTGAAAGAGTTAAATTGAGTACAATTTTTTTAAATATTTACTTACACTAAACTCTTCTATTTATTGAAATATTTACTTATAAACTAACCTCATGGTAATTAAAGTCAACTATTTTTTAGCCCTTTTTGCCATTTTCATAAAGAACTCGCCCCCTTTTTTATTTTTATTTTCAAATTCACCTTCTATTTTTTTTTTATGAAATCAGAAAGAAGAAAGGGTCATCCCGTCTTGCATAAAAAGGAACGAAAGACTACGCAACCCCTCACAAATACAAGGCTGACAAAGGAGGTGCAGAGAAATCATCATTGCAAAACTTGACTGCCCTGACATTATAGATGTTTCAATGGCTCCTACTCCTATACTTCCATCGCCACTAGGGCCATCACCGGCAATTAAGGGACCCCTTTTTATGCCTTTTTATTCCTTGGTATCTCCGCCCTAACATGGCAGGTCCTCCCAAATCTTCCGCCCTGCTCTCAGTCAGAATCTGCAAATATTACGAACATTAATAACGTTGTTTCATCGGTCAAAGTTACGGAATCATGCGGGTCTTTTACCAAACAACTGTTTGACAAAACTTTAGAGAATTTAGATAGAGTTTGTTTTTATATTTTAAAAATGTTTTTATTTTTTACATTATTTTTTATATATTATTAAATTGATTTAATGTGTTGATGTTAAAATTAATGTTTAAAAATACATTAAAATATTATTTTAATGCATTAATGAAAAATATTTTAAAAAATAATTATTACTACATTTTTAAACACCTCATAATATAAAATAGAAAGGTTTCAATAAAATAACATATTTTTATATAATTATTATGGCTTATTAATAAGTTATCACTGGAAATAACAATTATATTAAATAATCATTAATAATAATAGCAAAACCGTATTATTTTTAATAGAAGTTGTGTTCTATTTCCCTCTAATGTTCTATGCCTGGAAGGATATGGTGTTGGTGGAGTGATAACACTGAAAGAACCATCTGTGACTTTCACTCTGTAAGCCAAGTTGTAGCATTTTCTGTAGGGTTTTTTTTTTTTTTTTTTATCAATTCGTCAAACAAAGGCACCGAAACCAGCCCCTGTTCATAGGCACTCCGCAGATAAACCACAACATCAAATCAATGTTGCATCATATCATCTATAATTGTTGGGTTCTGATCGATTTTTGGAGCAATTAAAGCTTCCAAAACATGTTAGATGAGAGGAACGTCTTTCAACCCTTCACTCTTCATTCAAAAGATGTCCAGGGTAAGCCTGAGGGCGGTTCAACAACAAGTAGGTGAAAGAGTTGACAGCATAATTGGATCAGATTTTTGAGTTCAATGGTGAAAGAGTTGCTCCTATCAAAGATTGGCTGATTGATTTGATTAAAATTGTTATTTTATTTAAAAGTGTGATTTATTATTAATGATGGTAATGTTAAACTATACTATTTTTATAATACTTTTTTAATATGTATCATTCCCTTAAACTTTTATGCTAACAGTGTCATTTTTCAAAAATATTCACCCACATTAGAAGTCCCAGTTCATTAAATTTTTATAATGACTATCGTTTCACTTGAGTTATTTAAAGAAGAAAATTAAATCTCATTACAGACTTCATAAATAAAGGATCATGCATCCAATCTAGGCCCATGCAATGCAATGTAATGTGGACATGATGCGTGTCAATGAAATCCTTATTTTTTATGCTAACTGCTGAAAGAAATTAACCATAATATTTCTCATTATCAATTGTTTTTTTCTCTTAATTGTAAAAATGATATTTGAACTTGAAATCTTTTTGAAAAAGACGTGGATGATAATTAAACTACAAACCTCTTGAATTCATTACCAAATGATGTTAAAAAATTTAATATACTTAGGAATAAGGTTTTTAATGATTGGATAACGAGTATAATCATGTGTTCTTGCTATTTTATTCATTCTCTATAGCTGAAGAAGGTGGTAGCTTGGTATAGAAAACCTAATACCTATAAAACAGTTCTCTTTAGGTGTTTTCAGAGAGTCTTGGATTCTTAAATCAATATTTTTTATACAAAGAGTGCAAAAAAAAAAAAAACATTAAATTCAAAAACACAAGGTTGTTTGTTTTTTATTTTTGTATGAAAAAAATGCTCTAATTAATGAAATATTTTTATATGTATATGTTAAGAATGAAAAAATTATGATCACTTTACTTGGGTGGTTCAAGGGATATTTATATCTCCTAAATCTTGTCTATTTTCTTGAATAAAATAGATGAAAAGTCATTTCACCCTTATAACATTAATGAAAAACAAATATCTCTTATATGTGTATTAGTGATAGAGATATATTTTTATTTTTGTATGAAAAAAATGCTCTAATTAATGAAATATTTTTATATGTATATGTTAAGAATGAAAAAATTATGATCACTTTACTTGGGTGGTTCAAGGAATATTTATATCTCCTAAATCTTGTCTATTTGCTTGAATAAAATAGATGAAAAGTCATTTCACCCTTATAACATTAATGAAAAACAAATATCTCTTATATGTGTATTAGTGATAGAAATATATACCTTGCACAAATATTAATGAGAACTTTTGAATCTTGTCCTTTTACTTGAATGAAAGGGATGAAAAATCATTTCATCCTTGCAACATTATCGAGAGACAAATATCATTTACATATGCATTAATGAGATAGATATATATAACTAACACAAATATTAAAGAGGAACAAATATCATTGACACATATATTAATGGGAAACAAATATTTCTTACATGTGTATTAATAAGATGAAAATGTGATACGTCATAAGAGACTCTTATATACCTAGAGATGTAAGTAAACTACAAACTTGCGAAGTAAGTCTCTGGCTTTATATGTAATAAGTAAAAGAGTACCAAACTCCCTAAAGATGAGATGAACATAATCAATTGGCACTTTAGATACAAGTTAAAAAGCCTAGGGCAGACAATGCCCCACACTACGCTTAGGCCATGCAACAGGGTCCAAGGGCGCCAAGATGTGGGTTTGGTGCTAGGCCTAAACCCTTAACTGGAGCAAAAAATGCTCTAAGATGCACGCCTAACATTGGGCCCATATTATGAGTCTGGATCTAAACCTGTTTTCGGACCTCTTTAGGGTTTAGATTATCATTAAAATGGGCTTGGGCTAACAAAAGGTTACTCGAAAAAATATTTATAAATCTTGGTTCATCACCAAATATTATGTAGTTGTTTTATATTAAAAGAAAACAAATTATGATAAGTTGTTTTATTTTCATATTTTTCTCAAGTCTTACAAATATTATTTTGATAGGTGGTGGTTAGTTTTTGGATGGACAAGTAATTTTTCTTGGTGGTAGCATGTTTAACATTTATCCTACCAAATTGTGGTGATGTGACCTTATGCATTATACTAATAGTGATTGTAAACAGTGTGTGGGCTTAAGAGTGGTCGGAGAAGGCAATGTTAGATGTTGAAATTTCATGATATATTAAAGGGGTTTGTGGCAATAACATGAAAATTATGTTAGGTGTGGGTTTGATCAAGTTGTTATATGTTTGGGGTATTACCCTCTAGTTGGTAGAGGTCCTTGTTTGTTTAGAGTGTATTTAACACAAAAAAAAAAAAAAAAACTACTCTGTGTCTTGGTTGAATATTGAAGCTTAAGCTTGAAAATATTAGAATGATTGTGGTGATGATGGTTGAATATAGATTATTAGTGCATAGTAGCAAGGATATCACGAGTAGAGAAAGGAGCAATAGTAAAGGATATGGTGAGCTAAGAGAGCAGTGATAGGACAAGCTTTCATTAAGGTTTCAAGTTTCTCCTATTTTGCCTTTTTTTCTTCATATGAAGTCTATAACTATCTATTTATTTTGGTAACCCATGAGTGATAGTAATTATAAGAGTGGTATAGTTGGCATTCTATTTGTTATGATTGATGGTGATGGAAGTGAAGATTTACATCTTTGTTAGGTAGGTGATTGCACTAAAGTTTTGTCTTTTATTTTAAAAAAAACACTTAGGTTTTGTCTTTTAGGTATTTGACCTATGTCCTGTCGCATGTCATAATTTTCTTTAAAAAATTGATATCTAGACTTTTTCAACGTATTTTTTTACATAAAAGAATTCTAAGTGTACATTAAAAAGCTTATGCAAATATCTAATTTAATAAATTGATAAGCATATGTATAAATAAATAAATAAAATCATTAATGATAACTAAAAGCAAAATTGAAAAAAAATCAAGAGATAGATGTAAATTAAGATATTTGATCTCATAACATGAAACATTTATCCAATTGTGTTTACTAAATTTGTTTATTAAAATTAATATTTTATTCAATCAAATGAAAATAAAAACAAACACAAAAATGAAACTAGTTGAATAGCATAAAAGAGAAAAGGAATATTATGTGAGGCTCCATATTTAAGAAATATTACCTAAAAATAAATATTTTTATTTCTAAGAATAAATTTCATCAATTTAAAACATAAAAAAAATATAGATGAATAAGAATAATATTCCTGAAAATTAAATACATACAAAATTATTTTAAAAAAAACCTTTATTAAAAAAAAGCTAAATAAAAAAAATGAAAAATCATAGAGGAGGGATAATAATTGAAATATAAATTAAAAAATTATTTTAAAAAAGACATATTAAAAAAAGTATCATATAAAATAAAAACCAAAATTACAATAAAAAAAGTAAAAAAAAAAAAACAAGAAGACGCAAACTCTTTTAAAAGAAATAAGAAAAACAAGCAATATGGGTTACAAGCTCAATTGAGTTTGAAAATTTAGTTATATTTTACTTAGATGATGACAAAATAGGCAAGAATAGTAAACAAATAAATTTTTTATAAAAAAAAAGGATCATGATAACATGAAAAAAAAAAATGGAAGTATCAAATTAGATAAAAAGAAAGAGACAAAAAAACACTCAAATCAACTTGAGTTTGCGTGATAGATATATAACCTGGGTAATTAAAGGCAAACCAACCATTGTTTAATCTACAAAACCCATGGTCTAGGTTACAAAACCAAAATAACACGATAAAAATTTAAAGAAAATCACAGAGCTAATCTTTTTTTTTTTTTAATGTCTAACGATAAAATAAATAAAAATATGAAAAAAATATCAACCTACATTAACTTTTCAAACTTGTTTCATTAGACCAGAATAATTCATAAAGGGGTTGATGAGATAGGATGTGCTCAAGCCAACAATGCTCTCAATTTATGTTATGGTAAACTTTAGAATGTTCGGAAGGCTTAACATCTCAAAGAAGCCCTTAGCGAAAGATGAAATTGCTTGTCATGAATGGGGACATGTAGTTAGGGAGGTAGGTATGTCCATGAGTGATCTAGGCTCTCTCAAAGTGTTATAGACCAGTCTACAAGCTAGGAAAATTTTAGTCTTGACTCATATACGAGCGTTACAGGTCTGTTTTCGGGTTGGACGAGTTGAGGTGATGCAAACTCATCCACAAAGTGGGGGTGATTTTTAAATGTAGCTAGATTATTTGTTTTAATGTCATAAAAAAATCATGAATTGAGTTTAAATTTAATAAAATATTATATAAATGTTATTGTGGTTAATTATAAATTGTTAATTTTATGTAAAGTGTGTTTATTTTTTAATTATGTTGAGGAGATGAATTGTATATTGTGTTTTTAAATTGTGAATTGTAAGTTTTTTTTTAACTTTTCTAAATATTTTTTAAATTATACAATCTTTTAAAAAATATCTTTTGTTACTATGAAAAAGAAAAGACAAGGAAAAACTCAAAACCCAAGGCGGAGAAGAAGAACCCCACGCACAATTACAATCACTTCACAATAATTTCAGCTTGATCTGCTATTCAAAATAAAGGACCCCACAACCTGGACAGGAGTCTACCGCTAATAATAAAAACAAAACGAAACGAAACGAAACGAAAACCCTGATAAGATCCGATGTGCGAATGATTGCTGCTGTGAAGATTGTCTCCTTAAGACGACGCACTGTGTCCCAATCAAATTTGGACCTCCCAACACCCTCCACTTTCATTCCCTGGTCATTACGTTCTCACGTAAGTTAGCAAGCATGATGTACATGTTAGTGTTGTTACACATATTGGTGTAATAAATGTTGACACCCAACAAAAACTAATGATGATGATGATGATTAAATGTAATATAAGTAATTTTAAAAAAAATTAATTTCAATTGAAGCCTTGGAGGAGACTGGCAGGGGCATGGGTCCCTGTAAGAAAAAAAAAATTTCAGCTCTCCTCCTTCAATAAATTAGATTTTTGGTCTTAAAAATAAAAAATTATAAATTTTGCCCCCCTTAAAATGTTTTTTCTCTAACTTGCTCCTCCCAAACTAAAATTCCTAGCCTATTAATGTTTCAATTATAAATAAAAAACTAAAAGAAATGAGGAATTCATTGTTTCCCAAAACACAATGCACCATGGATTGAGAACAATTAATTCCTCATCTCTTATATATATATATATATATATATATAAACTTTCCTTAGAGGATGAGGGCATAGATTGTAGATTGTCTTTTTAATGGGAGCATTTTGATATTTTTAAATTGATATAGAATAAAACATGCATATGCCTTTAAAATCGCACTGTAAATAATCATAAATACTCTTAAGTTTAATGTATTTTTTGGTGTCTTTTAGGGGTAGATTTGTATTTTTACTTATAGAGTACACAGTAAAGTTACCAATCTAGCCTTATAAACAAAAAAACTTTGGCTGGCTAGGAGGGGTGTTTGCATCTTATCATATGTATTTGTATAGTAAAAATACCTCATTGCCCTTGGGTTTTAGTTTTTTATGTCTTAGATTTGAGAGTATTTTTGTTATTGTATTATTGCTCTTTTTTTTTGTTACTAAGTAAAGTGAGAGTTAACTTTATCTTTTAATAAATTAAAGGGATTTACAAAAAATATTGGCACACATGTCAATGCATCACCGCTCTATCATCTTTGCACGGTGCATGCGGCTGATTTCGATAAGTAAAAATGCTATTATAGGACATCATTAGATTCGTCTTGGTGTCTCCTTCATTATGAGGTGGCATGTGTAAAAAATAGAGCTATGGTTTGGCTTTAATATACATTTTTTTTCCCTCTTTCTCCCTTAATTCTTGTGCCTTACCCTGCAATTTCTTAAATTAGCCCCTTAGCTTCTCTTTTTGATTTTTTCCTTGGTTTTTTGGTTAATATTGTTTTTATTGCAAATAACTTATGAAAATCAAAATTTGCTTCAATTTCTTCCTCATTTAATTTTTTTTTTACTTCTCTTTATATTTTATTTAGTCCTTGGTTTTTTTTTTAATATTTTTTTTATTTGAAATAACTTATGAAAATTGAAATTTGTTTCAATTTTTTCCTTGTTTGATTTTTTAAATTTGTATTATTTTAGTCTTTTTTTAATTACTATTTATTTCATCTGAGATAATTTTTATAATGTAACTTTTTTGAAGATTTCACCCTCGGGATTATTTTTTTCTTATTAGATTTTATCCTTATTCTTTTGATTATTTTTTTTCTTTGCCAATTTTTTTTAGTTTTTTTTTTTACACTTGATTTTATCCTTCAACTTTAAGTTAATTTGAATTTGAGATTCTTAGTTAACTTTATTTTGAAATTTATGAATTTTAATTTGAAAAATTATCCCAACTTAAGGACGTTCGCTAGTAGTTTCCTTTTCTTTTCATCATTCTTGTAAGCTATTTTCTTTTTAGACTTTACCCTTGAATTTTTATCTTACTGGAGATTAAGCTCATTGTTTTTTTTTTATATGCTTTTCACATCCTTTGTAACTTTTTATTTGGTTGGGTTATCTAGGTTTTTTTTTTTTTTTATGTTTTGTTCTTGTTTAGATTTATTTTCTCAAAATATTTTTTTTCTTTAATTAAATAGAATTGATTGATTCAATATAGACAAATACTCACTTCATTATGTTTTGTTCAGTTTGCTTTTACAATGCTTTGCTCTAGCAAACAATACAACTTCTTTCGATGTCGTCCTGCATCCTTTTGCAGTTGAATTTAAACCAATTTCAGAAAGCTTTTTTGGTTGTGGGTGATGTCCATATTCGAGTGGTGATGGTCTCTAATGCAATTGCCCCACGGCGTAGCACGATTTTCCAATCTAGTCACAATCCATTAATTATTTTGTTAGAAAATTATTATTCAAACTAATAAAATAAAAAACATTATTCCTAAATTTTTTAAAATTTAATTAAATACAACTATTTTTTAAATAATTTAATAAGATCAAAATAGCCAAATAGTATTATGTACATAATTTATAACTCTTTTAGAATAATTATTAAGAATAAATATTTTACAAAGATCCAAATAATATAATATACGCTCATTTATTATTTTAAAGTATAAGAAAAAAAAATTAGAGTTATCATTTCTTAATATGTATGATGTGCATGAAAAGTAAATAAATTAGAAAAACTAAAAAAAGACAAGAACCTTACATCTATGGTTAATACTCTTTATTTTCGTTTGATTTTCATTTTGATAGATATTCTAAAAAAGGACTAGAAAAACTAAATGGATGCGTCCATGGCACCATCTATATTTTCAATTGGAAGTGGCTGGAAGATTTAATTTCATCCATTATTTTAATAGGTATCTATTTAATCAAATTTTAAAAAGTTTAGGGACTGAAAATACTTTGTTGTATTTGTTTAGGTAAATATTTTTAAAGGATGACGTAAATTGATTCATTGTTTAAACAAGGATAAAATCGAAACCTCTAGAGAAAAACCATGTGAGTAAAAATAAAACCAACTCTTTCAAGAAGAAGAAGGTGTGAAGCAGGATGTTCAGTGAGCCGTTGGATTAGTCCTGGTGCGCGCAAGCTAGCCAAACACCCACATAAATAAAATAAAAAAAGGTTAAAAAACTGTATGCACAAGAACCGTGTCTGTAATTAATTTGATCAAATATAATTCATGTTGTACTTTCCCAATTGATTGTCACAAATTTATTTCGTTTTGATGTGGCATCGGTAATAATTATAAGTTTGTTTGAATGCCAAGTAAGTGTTCCATTAATAAAAATTTAGAATTAAAAAATTTATTTATTTTATAATTTTAGTTTGAATTTATAGTTGTTAATATGATAATTACTAGAGACTTACATAGTCGTTAATTTCAGGACTCGTGGGATAAGTCGAGGATGCGTGCAAGCTGGCCGGACATCTACATTAATAATAATAATAATAATAATAAAGTTTGTTTGACCTCCACAGCGGAATCCAGAGTAGTGAATGATGTTCAATCAAGCTTCTTGTCTAAGTGACAATGGCTATTTGACCAACCCAAGGGAGACTTTGCAGTCCAATACACATGGAGCTAAGGTGAGCAATCGGTGACTATAGATATGTTGTAAAGGTTAAAGCATCCATGCCCACGAGAGAGACATTTCCCTTAAACAAGTCTCACGTCCTCGTGGCTACTAGCTAGGGTTCAATTAAATATTACAGCTAAGTGCTCGATTACTGGCGATAAGTTTGAGAAATTTCCTCGATCACGACCCGTGGGAGAGTAAAGAATTGTTATTATATGCAGACATACATGAAAAATATGAAAATTAAACCAAGAGAACGGCCTCCCCAAAATTATGGCCACTTTCAAGGAAAAATCTTGTGGTAGAGAGGGTACGTATGGCTTACCAAAATTTGCATAATCTTCGCAAGAAATGATTATATTCCTTGATATATATAATTCAAAAGTTGGTCATTGACTTACTTCTTCATAGATTATCCAACTCATTCGACAGATAATGTTTCAAGAAACTATTTTCTTGGAATCCAATAGGGATTGGTGGGGGAGCATGATCGATTGTGTTGCTACTTAATTCCATTGTTGGATATGGTTTTTTAGCCTATCGATCTAGCTAGCAAGTTATATACAACACAGCAATAAAATTGATGGCGACCTCTGCATTTTTCTACCCTGTTGCCATACATGATTGGGAGGATAAAATGATGCGAGTTTAAAGATTCTATTTAATATCATAATGCTAGATGCCCATTAAGCTTCACTATCAGCTCCCCTCGTGTTACTAGAATATGTGCAAGGAGAATCTACAATTAACAATGCTATTAGATGTTCTTAATTCCATATTTTAGTTTAGATTCCGGAGGCCAAGTTTTTTTTAAAAGTGAGAAAAAAAAAAGTTCAAACAATGATAAATTCTTTGATAATATTATTAAACTCGGTTTAGGAACTAACCTTCAAACTATTTTTTCAATTATTATAACAAATTAAGCAATATATATATAGATTGCTTAGTTTGTTATGATATATGAGGCATGTTAAACCAAAAAGTTTATGAGAAAACATCAACATTCATACAAGTTTAAATCTATAAGTATGCAAAATATAAAAAAATCTCATGTCAAACATGCTTTCATATAAATATAAAAATAAAATTCTTACATATATGCTAAGCATATATTCAAACTTGCAATTAATATCAAATCAAAGTCCTAACATACATGTAAATAATATAAAATATCCATGTTTAAATTAAAACAAAGAATGATACTTACTCGTTGAAACACTTTAAAGTAATGCAATATTTTTTTTTATTATGAAGGATGAATCCTTTATCTTTAAAATGTTATTGCTTTTCACTTGAAGCAACTAAGATTTTTATAATAGGTTTCTCAAGATTTCAAAAAAAAAAAAAAAAGTTTAGATTCACACTTTTAAACAATATCTTTGAACCAAAGTAAATGGACTCAATAATATCTCAATAAAGTGAACATAAGTTCAAGATTTGTGAGAGAAATAAAATTTTAAAATGAGAAAGCCACTAAAAATGAGGTGAATAAGAGTATGTATATGAAATATATATATAAAAAAAAACCTTGTGTGAAACTCTTTATTAACAATTTTTTTTTAGTGGATTTGTGAAAGCTAAAAAGTTAAAGAATTGATTTTGGTAACAACCAGAACTAATTTATCAACTTTGATTAACCATTATAAATCCAGAATTAAATTAGAATGTTTTGGCAATAAATATGAAGTTTTTAAGGAGAGAAAAACGATTCATGTTTGTAGAAAATGCATATGAAAAAGATTGCTAGAGTTCTTATATTCATAGGCTAAGTTGAATAAAACATGTATTGACAAAAATAATTCTTCACATGCTAAAGAATTTAAAACCCAACACCAAGCCCAAAATTATAATAATAGGTTGGCCAAAAAATAATTTTATAATAAACTCAAACTCAAGTTCAGGCTTAGCTTGAAGCCCGAGCATGAGATAGATTGGTACAAATGTGTGTGCGTGTGTGATTTTAAAACCAAATCTCACTTTGTTTAGAACCTTCTCCTTTAAAAGTTTCGGTGTTTTGGACTGAATTTTAACTTCTCACTTTCTACTTTATAAATATCAATAAAGTTTTGTTTCTTTATATATATATATATATGTTATAGAGTTCTTTTAGACTCTTTTGAGTTTTATCAAAATATGTTGACCAAGGGTTCTTTGAGATTAGTTTCTCATTTCAATTGACTTTATTTTTTATTTTAAATGTTTTCATTCATGTTAGCTAATACATTAGCTAAATATTGTTGCTAATAACAAATGATTTTTGTTTTTATAAGAACTTTATACATGCATAGTTAATTCATATAAAATATAAGAGGAAAAAAATTCAATCAAATCAAGTAACTTCTTCATAATATCTTGTAAAATAAAATAAATATAAAAATCAATCACTATTTAAAAGTCAAAGCGAATTCATTGGAAATGAATAAAGAAAAAGGATAAAAATTGATGGGCTAGGTCCACAAGTTTGATATTTAAATAAAAAGCTTAGACGCTCCAATGCCTAAAATCCTAAGCTCATGCTTTCCTTTTTTTTTTTTTTTTTCTTTAGAACAGACAACATGCTATTATATCCTCTCTTTTTTTTTTTCTTATTCATCGGGCAATAGGTTGCCTATAATTTGCAAGTGACATGTCGTCAACTACCTTGAATCTAACCACTACTATAGTGGTTGGGTTGGCCATAAAATCTATTTTTTGATTTATTTTCATCTAAAAACACCTTAAAAACCATAAAACACCTATTAACCTTAAACAACCTAAGATCACTCAAAAAAATGAGAATCAACCAAATCAACAAAAATCCAAAAGGATTCCGATCTAATTTTTTCATGTATGTTTATAAAAAAACAATCACCAACAAACTATTCTTGTTAAATATAACTTGTTGACATAAAGAACGACGAGTTTCATTGCTAAAAAGTTATCATTCATCAACTTTCTCTCTTATTTACTATTTTTAGGTGACTTTCCCTCTCACTTCTTAAATATAGGGACTCAAATGTTAAGAAAATAAGCTTTTAGACCGAAATTAAAATATAAAAACTAAAGGGACAACATAGTATGAAAAAAGAAGGTAGTTGGACTAAACATATATTTTTCTAGTGAATTTGGAATTAGCCATGTGATTTCTCATTGTTTTACATTTTGGTTCTTTTAGAGACAACTTGCCATTGGGACTTGGAGATAAGCAATCATGGGGATCAGAAAACAAGTGAACACATAGATCTAAAGTCAAGCGGTCACAAGGATATGGAATCAAGCGATCATGAGGACCTAAATACAACTAGTGACGAAGACCTGTAGACAAGTGGTCTCAAGAATAGCAGAGATTTTTTATAGATATATGTTTTGAGACTTCAAGATTTTACGTGGAGATATAAAGATTTTTTTACAGGGATATGTTTGGTGTCATTTGAGATATGAAGAAGAATCACTACTTTTATTTGAAAAATTAAAAAGACAAAGATACAATATATGAAATAATTTAGGGATTATCTTATCTCGGCCAACTCATCAAATGTGTAGACTTCTTTCATTTCTTGCTCTGATTTTATCCTTTTTCTCACGAGTTACTAGAAAGTAACCTCTTGCAATTAATCTTTCTATCTCTTTTTAAAGGTGTGACATTCATTGGTTTGCATAAAGATTTCCTCTTCAATAATAATTAGCAATTTAGTTTGTGTGGTGGTGTAGTCATAACCTCAAAAAATATTAATTGATCATGAATATAGGCTTTGATGTATTTTTTTTTTAGACTCTGAAGGACTAAGATGAAAGTGATGAGACAGATATATAAAAAATAAATAAACTAAAATTTATATTTTTTAAATATATGAATTTAATTAATTAAATTTAAATAAAAAAACCACAATTAAATCCAATTACAATATAAAATTGATTTCAAACATCACATAAAAGCATGCAAAAGTCCAAAGGCTACACAAATAACGTACGGTAGTGTTAGTTGCAAGTCTTTTTAACGCTATAGTAATAGTACCATGTAATGCATGCCACATGTTGCAAGTCTTTGCTGTCCGAGTCATGTCCCAGAAATAATTAAATCAACTAGATTTTATAAATCACGAGGGCTAATACATCCAGGCCGATGGCTTTCTCCAGCCTTGTAGAAACCTTATCATTGTCAAAATGGTTCATCTTTAACCTATTAAAACAATCTTAAAATATCAAAAAATAATAATTAAAAAAATTCAGAATATTTTTTAAAAATATTTATAAAATACGAAAACAAAATTAGTTGCCGTTCTAGTAGCTGGGGGTGGGTATTCGATGTGACTCTACAAGGGGGGATCGTTTTACCCCTCCCATGGTTCCCTCGATGGCCCCACCTAATAATTCTATCATATCTCTCTCTCTCCAACTTATCATTAAAGCCTGCATGACTTCAATTATTGCAATGATCCCAAAAGCATGACATATCTGACCTGGTCACATCCTCTTAGATGTGCATTTTAATGGCGACCTTGTGAAAAAGCCAACCCACGCGCAGGGGACCACCCCCAATCCTCTTCCCTGCTTCTTCCCCGTATATTTATTTCTCAAGAAAAATCAAAACCCATCGGAGAGGCGACAGTACTGTGATGGACTGACTCATTGGATGCCTATATATATATATATATATGTATATATATCTTAGGTGGCCTGGCCCTTTTTATCACACGAATAATCTAATGCCTGGTTTAGCCACTTGAAAGACACAAAAGAACATTGGCCCTTTTAAAATTATGAACTCAAACTTTTCTTGGAGAAGTAAAAGATTGGGGTCTCTTTGTCTGCTTGAGGGTGTGAAAAGAAGGGGCAGTTTATGGTCAAATCTCGTGCTAATCTGACGATATCTTCCCGATGTGTGTCCCTCTCAGCTCCTACATCACGCTAATACTTATCTAAAAAGAGGGTTTAATTTCTTTTCTTTTTGGGTTTTCTTGCCCAATTGTTAGCTGACAAGTGTTGGTAATAGATGCACTGTTCTGGTTGGTGAGTTAGCAGGCTGTAGCCTCACCCTCAAGTCATCTCATCTCAGTTACCCTAACCTAAAGAAAAATTACTGGTAGGTAGTGTTCTTAGTAACTTGGAAACTGCAAAAGTGACGAGAAACTCACTCATTGATGGGTTATTATCATTTGAAAACAAACGAAACAACAGTGCTTTCTTTTCTATAATTGTGTTTGGTAACAACACGTAATCATATTGTGATGATAATGATGATGTTCATGATGATAATAATAACAATAATGCAACAGTTCAACATGGCTGCATGATCACAGCCCTTGGATTACTCCTTGAATTATTTCCTCGTATTATTGTGGGTGTCGTGGCCCTTTATCGGCGAGAGCACAATAATTTGAAAGATTAGGAGGTAATAATCGAATTATTTAAATGTAATACTTACCTTTTGAAGTCTCTACAGTGTTTCCTAACATCATCAATATCTCATGTCCTAAACAATAATTATTATTTGCAACGAAAAAGGAAAGAGAAGAAGGGAAAGAGGTGGCCATACCACTTGAGCTAAGCTTGATCAAGATTATCTCCATCTCAGACTTATTAAATAAATAAGTATGATGTGTAGCATGTAGATGTGCGTACTTGTGCACAGAAGAAGAAAACAGGGAAAGTTAAGAGTTAGGTTGCCTTGTGCCTCATAAAAATTGCCCCACTACATTTTCTTTTCAAATGCCAACGATTTATATATCAAATTAAATACTATCAATCATTTATCATTGTTTCTCAATAAAGTCAAATATACTTCATTTTTCCATTCCATTCCTCCTTAAAATAATCAACCATATGGTTAAGCTTTCTATTTTCTATTTTTTATTTTTAGAAATCTCTCTCTCTCTCTCTCTCTCTCTCTCTATATATATATATATATATATATATATATATATATATATATATATATATATATATATATATATATATATATGTATGTATTTGTGTCTCGTGTATGGACCGTTGTTTTTTTTATAGATTCACGTGTGTTTGTCAACCTGGATTTGTCGGTCAATCCTTACACCCGCAGGGAAAATAAATATAAAGGCACACGGTCTGGAGAAGGAGATCTGTAATTCTGTGTGTTTGTTTTCATTTCAGAAACACAATAATACATAGGGGTTTTTTTTCTCTCTTCAAAACCCGTTGAAAGCTCATCTTTAGTGTTCCAAAATATGGAGCTGGCCTTGAGTCTAGGTGATACATCAAAGCCTTTCAAGTTTCTTGACAAAAACCCAAAGTTATCAAGCAAAGATCTTGGGTTTTGCATGGCCTTGGGGAGTGGTTTTCCTGCAACAACAAGATCACAAGACAAACTAGGTAGCCATGAAAGTAACTATCAAGACGATGAAAGAAGGGTATCATCAGATCCACCACTTCAACTTGATCTTTTGCCTTTCTCTCCTGTTCCTCGTGGACATCAGGCTCCTTCCAGGATTCACTTTCCATGGCTGACAGATAACTGTAACGTCACTTTGGACTAAAATATTTTTTTATCAGCTCTGTAACAGTTTTTAAGATTTGGGTTATGTTTTTTTTTTTTAATCACTTGTTGATTCTTGGCTTGTTTTTGAATTTTTGCAGTGGTGTCTGAACCTGGTTCAACCGATGCACCAGGGAGAGGGTTTGACGTGAACAGGTTGTCCATGGATGATGCTGATGAAGGAGCGGCGATTTCGTCGCCAAATAGTGCAGCGTCGTCCTTTCAAATGGATTTTGGGATTAGAAGTGGGAGAGACCGTAAGAGAGATTTAGAGGCTATTGATGCTGAGAGAGCAAGTTCAAGAGCAAGTGATGATGAAGAGAACGGTTTGACAAGGAAGAAACTAAGGCTCTCTAAAGAACAATCAGCTTTTCTTGAAGAGAGCTTCAAAGAGCACAATACCCTCAATCCTGTAAGTCATCATATCTTGAAGAATATCAAATGATTTCTTGATTTTATTTCTAACTAAATTACAAAAATCTCATGGGTTTACTACTTGTGGAACTTGTTTAATTAGAGTTTAGCACTGAATGAAGTTTCTCTTTCTTATAATCATGCAGAAGCAAAAGCTAGCTTTAGCAAAGCAGTTGAATCTTCGTCCTCGCCAGGTGGAAGTGTGGTTTCAGAATCGAAGGGCAAGGTGCTTTTCTTTGACAGTATTATCTGTTGAGAAACGATTTTGTTTGAGAAAAATATATTTTTAGAATGAATTTGTGATTGAGGTTTTGTTTTGAATGATATACAGGACAAAATTGAAGCAGACAGAAGTAGATTGTGAGTATTTAAAGAGATGCTGTGAGACATTGACAGAAGAGAACAGGAGGTTACAAAAGGAACTGCAAGAATTAAGAGCTTTGAAAACTTCCCAACCTTTCTACATGCAGCTTCCTGCCACCACTCTCACCATGTGCCCTTCATGTGAGCGCGTGGCCACCACCACCACTTCCTCATCTGGCACCACCACCACCACCACCACCAACCCATCCACCACCACTAGCACCACCAACTCTAAACCATTGTCACTACCTGCTAAGCCTCGGTTATTTCCCATGTCACATGGCCAGGTCCAACCTCACCATGCTGCTTCATGACTCACTATGACTAATTTTTTGAAAAAAAAGAACACAAAATGAAAGACTGGAAAAGAGTTCCCCCCCCCCCTTCCCCGTGTGTAAATAGCTTGGCTTTGGTGATTTTCTTCGTTCCTATCATAATTAGTTTCATTTAGTAATATGGCGTAGGGAAAGTTTGAAAGCGTGGCTGATACACTTTGACTGATGATCTCATGAGGTTGTAGAAGAGATTTGGATAAAATCTAAGCCTCAATTTTGTGGGAAAAGATAATTTACCACCTGATGTATTTAATGGATTTTTGTATTGAATACAGTTTGGAGGATTATTTATTACTTCTCATTCTCTTTTACTTGTTCTGCAGTGCTCCATGGTTGGAATGTAGTGAATTTTTGGAGTGTGTTATAGTGAATTTTTTTAAATAAATTTTTGTGTTAAAATATATATTAATGATGTTTTTTTATAATTTTTAAAAATTATTTTTAATATTAGTATATCAAAATAATCTAAAAAACACATATCATATTTAATTTTAATAATAAATTTTTTTTTAAAAAATTTACTAAAATACAGATTTAAACATAGCCCCAACCGGGCTCGATTAGTTTGAAATGGAGGCCTCCTTCACACGGTGTTTGCAAAGAAATTTGAAAACATCAGAAATTATTGAGGTAGTTGGCAAGCAACAGTCTGAGGATAATGACCAAATTTATGTTTGCCACGCTAAGGATGCTTGAATGTCATGCCTTCAAATCATTTCATTCGCTGATGCATGATGACTTCGCTCACTGTGAATGATCGTGTTAGTTGGGGCAAGCCATTGCCTTGTTCAAAGAAACGAAATCGTCTGTATTTCGTTGATTTTTTTAAAAAAAATTTACAAATTACGCATGCTTCTCCCATTTAGTAAAAACAAACTATTCAATTTAATCGTGGTTTATTCTGAAATTTAAATTATGTAAAGAGCACTAGTTTACAGGGTATGTTGTGCCTGGAATAAATGTTTTTTGGTTACTGTTTTTTTAGTTTCAATTTTTTTTTTTTTGTGTTTTATATTATTTTGATATATTAGATCTAGTTTAATTATTTAACCTTTAAACATTCAAACTCAAATCTTAACCTATCTTAAATTTAAAATTAAATTATATAAAAATCATTTCAATATAATTTAAATGACTTAAAAGATTATCTAAATAACTAGTAAAAAATATGGTTTAACTTTTAAAAATATCAAAATAGCTTTTTTTTTTTAATATGATACATTGATATATTAGATCGATTTAGACCATGCAGCTTAACGTATTAAATTAGTGATTCAAGTTATAGACTTAATTGGATTCAAGACTTTTGTATTTTCAAAACTCTTTTTTATTTAATTATACGATAATAATATTAGATACTTGTAAGAGTACAAACTAAATATCAAGATATTTGTTTGAGACTATAATATTCTTATAAAAAAATAAAAAATATATTAAAAAATTCAAAACCATTGAATGATAAAATCTAAGTAAAATAACAAAAAAAGAAGAGAAAGATAAGAGAAAGAAAAGTCATATCTTTTTAGTGTTCATATAAATATTGAAGGAGAAGAGATGCATCTTAGGTTTTTTTAGTATAGAAAATATGGTCTTGACAACCATCATCCCTTCTAAATGTTGGTTGATGTTTTAATTAGCTTCTCATGAAGCTCTACTAAAATGTTTTTTCAGCTAATCCTATGTTTTGAAGAGTTATTTTTCAGCTAATCCTTAAAAGTCACAAACAATTTCTTGAAAGTCCTTGTTCTCTTAAGGAGTTGATGTCAACAAATTACTCCTTTTATTTATCTTCTCCAGAGTCCAGACTCGTGAAATTGAACCAAAGAATGTCTGAATATTCAAAAACACTGACCAAGCTAAGAAACACACTTGTTGCTTGGTGGTTTCATTTTGCTTTGACAAAAAATAATTGGCTGCGTTAGCCATATATAAGTTGAAATGTGTATAATTGATTACTGGAAAATGGAGGATCAAAAGTTGAAATTTTCATGCCAACTTCAAGCTCAACACCTATTTTCAGCGTATTTTCCATCTTAATCCTTTTATTTTTCAATTTTACCGTTGATCAACAAATGGAAAGTAATTGGCTATCAATTTTGCAGTTGAAGGACTTAATCGATGAAAAAAAAGTTTAGGGATCAAGATTAAAAAATTAAAGAAAAAACACTTCTCCAGTTTACAATGCATTGTGAATATATGCATGCACTGTGTTTTACACTGTTTGGCACCACCCTTTAATTTTAGTTTTTTTTTTTTTTTTAATAAGGAAAAAAATGCCTTAACAAGTAATGGAAAAGGTGCATATTCAGTGCAGCAAAAAACAAACACTTGCTTATATACTCACAAGGGCGATCTGAGGTGACAGGCAGTGGCTTCCGCTGACTGGTTGGTGCTCGGTAGGTAACTAATGGAGGACGAAAATTACAAGGCAACAAATTAGAGCTGCCCTTGCCGTTAGAATTTAGCAGTTGTAAAACGGGGACCAAAAGTTAATTTGGAACTAGAAACAGTATACTCATTTACCCTGGCCATGTAATGTGGTAATTTTCAAAATTAATTTTTATTTAATTATATACTGATTAAAATAAATATTTATAAGAATTTGAAATATTCAAATTTTAAAAGAGAAAATATATTATTGAGTTGAATTTCCATTACTAATTTATATATTTTTATTTTCTTGACAGAAAAATACCAGTTTTTTATTAACAATTTTTTTTTTTAATAGAATTATAAGATAATTAAATTGCATATTTAAAATAATATCAATAATTTAAATTAAAGAAGTGAAAAGATTATTTCTAGAGGTAAAAGTCCCATTTTTTTATTAATTTATTTTTTTGGATCAAAACAAATTTTTTTATTAGCAGCATTTTTTTTATGCAAGAACTTATCATAATTGTAAAAAACAAGTTTCAAATGAAAATAAAAAATAATGTCATCATAAGTTTTATCATAATTATAATTATATGCGTCCATTGCCAATCATATATTTTATAAATACAATTCCCTCATCAAGCCCACATAATCTGAAGAAGAAAGACAACCTTATGGAGTATATAGTTAATTGAAGTTTATCTGTGTCTCCGACAACAAGCCTCAAAAAGCAAACTGTTGTTAAGAACACTGTATTGAACTCCAAATAATATGGGCTGTTCTGCAAAAACCGTGTGGGAATTTAAAAACTCTGAGCTGCTGCCCAGACCAACCCAACATTGCAGCATACAAAACATCAGTAAGGGTAGAGAAGCCTAGTCCATCTCGCTTTAAATGTCAAGAACGTATTTACTTTACTGATGTTATCGGCTTCCTGGGCTCGCAGCATGAATCAGGCTAACTCCAATTCTCCAAACCAGGCCTACTTGGCTACATTTGTGGCGAACATCCTTTGTAGAAGGAACCATGCTATGCCCATGTTGCATTTTATTTCAAATTTAAGAGTGAGCAATAAAAGGGAACGTCAATTAAAGCTTTTGCACTCGAAATGCTTGCTAAAATGCGTGAAAAGGGAGTGGTTTCAAGCATCCTAGGAGCTGGATAATATGTTGGAGTAGTAGGAGGAAGGATGCGGGCGAGGGTTACGGGCTTTTAGTGCCGGAAGGACTGGATTACCAAACTCCATCTTGCTTATGTTGGAGCAAAGCTTCGAGCACCCTGTACCTCCTCACATGGACCATTGAATCAAGAGTTTCCACAATTTAAACAGTTTAGTGGCTAAGCCTTTATTAATATTGTTTTTTAAAATATATTTTGTAAAAATTAATTTTTAATGTCGATATATTAAAACAATTTAAAATATATATATATATATATAAAATTTCTTATAAAGTACTGTTTGGAATATAATTCCAAATAATACCGTCACCGAAGTGTTAAAAGTGTTAATTCTACTTTTGCAAGTCAACATTAACGTGGAGTTGGCTTCCCCAAATTTTCTTTCCTGATCCGACAACATCAGCATTTACCGGTCCAAATATTCCAAGTTATAAAATGTATTTCCTTGTATGGACACTTTCAAGACCACCATCTTCTAAAATCAGGTCCACTCGCGACCACTGAATGTTCATTTTTTTTTCTTAAAAAAAAAGACCACCAAATTGGTCTCATATTGGTCCACCTCCCTTTTCTTTGGTGTTATCTTCTGCGTTGCTTTTCTACCTGGAATATATAACTTAAATGAATTTAATTTCCCCTTCTAAAGGCATAACTTTAATGAATTCAATTGTACATAAAATGCATAAATTTATTTGTAATCAAATATTACAAGAACATTTTAAATAATCAAAGAGGAAAGAGGCAATGAGTGGCCTTACCTAGAACTCCTGTTATATGTGTTTTTGATAAGCCGGGCCCCACATTAGATTTTCCTCTTACAATTCTAATGAAAACAAATCAATATTTTTGTTTTGTCAAAAACATATACACATTCATATAGATTTAATTTAACCCAAGTGCTTCCAAACGCAATTGTACAAATTTAGTCCATTTCAAACATTTTAATTATACACAAAATCAATCCATAATTATTATTTTAAAAAAAAATCAATCCATAATTATTTGCATTTACGGTTGTCCTAGCAACCAATTTTCATGTACTTTCATACTAATGTAATAGCCCTCATTTTCTCTTTTTCTTTTAATTAACATGGATATTGAGGTCAGTTTATAATTAATTTCATGAGCCTTTAAGTTAACGACCATGTAAGTTTTTAGCGGCCCTGAGGTTTGTAAGACTTAAACTGGTGACTTTTATAGAACAAATCTAGGGCCCAATAGCTCTCATTTTCTCCATGCTAGAGATGTCAGAACAACCCTAAATTTTCATCTTTTAGGGTATTATAACACCTCTAATTTTTTCAAATTCAAACTATAATAACAACCCGTTTTTCCACACTTTCACTTCTACAAAACATAACAATAATAATCAACTCATAACAATACCGAATTACCATATTTGCAACATGTTTACCGCACTCCAAGCATCATTAAATACCAAAATCAACACAATTCCATCAATATTCCATACTTTCGTCATTCTGAATTTTAATAACAATTAATCCACCTCTAGAGATCATATCACATATTAAAAAAAAAAAAACTAACTTAAGTATCTATAAAAACATTTAAAACATCAAAATCTACACATTTTGATCAAAATCTTAATCCTCCTAAAATTCTCATCATGGTCAGCCACTTTAGCATTATCATTACCATCATTGATTTTCAATTTTCTTCAAAATACATTCAAACATACCAATTATAACAACTCACACAAGTAAATCAAGTTCCATAAACCCTTCAAATTCTTATATATGGGTGGCCACTAATCGAGTTTCAATATCAACAATTTGTTTCAAATTTTTCTTTAATTTAATAATAATATATTATTTCACATTTATACAATCAAAAATCATCTTAAACAAAACTTCTCATAAAATATAGCAAAAAATCTAAAATTATTAGAATTGGGAATTTATCAATTCCCTCATAAAACATGTAAAAATATAAATTCAATTGAAAAAAATATCTTACCGTAATCAATTGACCCAATTTAATGCATTACAATCAATCCCAAGAATTTCTTCTCCCTCTTTAATTAATAATTTTCCTCTATCTTCTCTACTTCCAATCTCTCACTAAACTAACTAACTAGGATTTGATTTTGGTGATAACCTCACTAATTAACCTCTATGGAAATTGATTTTTGTGAAGAGAAAAAAAAAGGAGAATAATTGATGAAATTTTCAAGTCTAACTTGTTGGCCTTAGCTATAAAAGGGGAAGAAAACTTCTACTTTTGTTTACAACAATACCACTCATTTAATATCTCATAGGTTGTTCCAGTTAAATCTCCAATCATATATATATATATATATATATATATATATATATATATATTGTATTTCATCTAAAGTTTTACACTAATATTCTCGAAACATCCATCACAATTCACAAAAAATTTTCTTTTAATTTATTGTTTTTTGGTTGGGACTTTACGCGATTCATTACAAGGTTTATATCTTTGAAGTTGTGGCTAAACCTATCAAACTTGCGAACGAGATCATATATTGATTCGAGTCTAATAATTATTTTTTTTTTAAATTTATTTTGTGCCTAGATATTGATTAACAAAATTGTTTTTTTTTTTTCAAAAAAAGCTTAAAAAATATCCAAGGCACGTTGGCCTGGTGGCCTAACACTTTTAAGCTTCTAAGAAAAAACTCTCAGTTGCCTAGGTACGGCATAATTTTTAAAAATCTTTTTTAAAGAGTTGAGGACTTGTCATCCTCCCATATTTTTCTTGAAAAAAAAATTTAGGCGACACCATTTGCTATCGCAGGAAAAGTTTCATTTGTTTGTTTAGATTTTGACCACAAATGCGATGCCCGAAGAATCGAAGCAAATAATGTTTTGCCCTAAAAACCCATTTTCGAACCTTTTTTTTTTTTTAAAAAAAAAAAACACCTTATAAACACCCTTAGAACATATAGAAACTAGTTTATCAACCAAAGAAACAAAAAAAAAGAGTCCAAAACCACGAAATGAAGTTGGGTTAGATTTTTCTTTCTGGACTTGGATCTATTTTTTTTTTTTGGCAATATTAAGGTTTTAAACATCTACCATCAAACTTCTTTAATCAAATAGAACCCGTGGACACCAGGGTTAATCATTTTGGTGGTTAGAATTTATAAAAACAATGGCTCTCTCTCTCTACATTGAAATCCAGCGATGCTTTCTCTCTCTCCTTTCATAAACTAAGGATTAAAAATTAATAAAAATGAGGTTTTATATCAAAATTTATTTTGATAAAAAAATTAAGGGAATGAAAGTTATAATTTTGGAAAATGGAGGATCAAATTGAAATTTTCATGTTAACTTCAAACTCAACACCTATTTTCAGCTCATTTTCCATCTTGGTCCTCTTTTTTTTTTTTCAATTTTACCGTTGATCAACAAATAGAAAACAATTGGTTATCAATTTTGCAATTAAAGGACTGAATCGATGAAAAAAAAGTTTGGGGAGCAAGATAAAAAAAATAAATTAAAAGCTCTTCTCCAGTATACAGTGCATTGTTAATATATATATTGTGTTTTCCATGTTGAACACCACCCTTTAATTTTAGTTTTTCTTTTTGAACAAGTAAAAAAACACCTTAACAAGTGATAATTAGAATTGATCGGGTTAACAAGCAATGGGAAATGTGCATAATTAGTGCAAAACAAACACTTGTTTATATACTTTCAAGGTATCTCGATTTAATGGTCTCTTTAGAATTGTAGCAGCGGTAATAATTTAAAGTATTTTTTATTTAAAAATATATTAAAAAATATATTTTTTTTAAATTATTTTTGATATTAATACATTAAAATAATATGAAAACATATAAAAAAATTATTTTAAATAAAATAAAATTTAAATTTTTTTAAAAATATGATTTACATTTCCTTCCCCAACACACCCCAATCTGAGGTGGCAGACAGTTGCTTCCGCTGACTGGTTGGTGTTCGGTAGGTACATTAATGGAGGACCAAAAATTACAAGGCAACAAATTAGAGCTGCCCTTGCCGTTAGAATTTAGCAGTTCTAAAACAGTATACTCATTTACCCTGGGCATGACAATAGGGTAATTTTCAAAAATAATTTTTATTTAGTTCTATAGTGATTAAAATAAATATTTATAAGAATTTGAAATATTCAAATTTTTAAAGAGAAAATATATTTTAAGTTGAATTTTCCATTACTTATTTATATATTTTTATTTTCTTCACAGAAAATATCTTTTTATTAACAATGTTGTTTTGTTTTAAATAAAATTATAAGATAATTAAATTGAATATTTAAAATAATATCAATAATTTAATTTAAGAAGTGAAAAAAATTATTTCTAGAGGTAAAAGTCCCAATTTTTATTAATTTATTTTTTTGGATAAAAAATGTTTTTTTATTAGTAGCATTTTTTATGCAAACATTTATCATAATTGTAAAAAACAAGTTTCAAATGAAAATAACTTGATTATTTATTACCTTGATTATTCAAGTATTTTTTTTAAAAAATTATTTAATATATTTTTTATTTTTAAAAAATTATTTTTAATATTAATATATTGAAACAATTTAAAATATAAAAAAATTTCTTATAAAATACTGTTTGGAACATAATTCCAAATAATACGTCACCGAAGTGTTAATTCTACTTTTGCAAGTCAACGTTAACGTGGAGTTGGCTTCCCCCAATTTTTCTTTCCTGATCCGACAACTGGTTCAAATATTCCAAGTTATAAAATGTATTTCCTTGCATGGACACTTTCAAGATCACCATCTTCTAAAATCAGGTACACTCGAGACCACTGAATGTCCTTTTTTTTTTAAAAAAAAAAAAAAAACCCCACCAAATTGGTCTCATATTGGTACACCTTCCTTTTCGTTGGTGTTATCTTCTGTGTAGCTTCTGCTCTGACATTATTTATACTATAAAAACAGCTAATTTCTGCAGGGTTTTGATAGAACCCGATTTTAGAGAGCTTTGCAACCGCTTTTCATCGATGGCTGAAACACTTGATCTTAATTCTGGACCTGACCTTTCAACCAGCCCTACTGATCCCTCTCAACCTTCAAATGTTAACTTCTGGTACCAAATACTCAGAAGCAATCAAGAGGACCCGCAGCATACTTTGCGGCCTTCAACTTCGAGGCTGGATAGTGAATGGGGACATGTTTTTGACAAGTCCTCTAAGAAGAAGAGACAGAGGATGGACACAAACAGCGGTGCTGGCAGTGGAGTAAATAGTGCTAGTGATCTATCAGAGGCTCTGTCTGCTGTTTCTGCAGCTCTGAGTTTATCCTCGTCTGCTTCTTCTGGAGAAAAAGATCAATGGGAGAAAGAGGGGGCTGAAGTCATTAGGAAAGGCGTTGAAGAACTTCCAGATGAGGTAACAAGCATCTCTCCCTGACATGACATCGATGTTGTTAATTACGGCTAGTATTGTAAATATTAGATGCAAATCCTACTTGACCTCACATCTGAGTACTAAATTCATCATATAAAAGTATCTTTCTTTTCTCTTAGTTGAAAAAATTTGATTTGACTTATGTTAACTCCAACTGAAGGGATTTTGGTCCGAGCAGTGCAAATATAGGCCATTTATTCTTTCTTTCTTTTTTTCCTTCATGTGTGCCAATTGAGACATTAGTGGTTTGAGATTTACACAGGCTGTTTGCCAACATATGATCGAGGTTTTGATTTATTTTATTTGTGTAATCAGATGGTGGATAATTCAAACGAAAACCCAATCAGTTTTGACATTCAATCATTGCCGTCAGAGAGCAGTGAGGATGATGTGCCGCTATCAGATAGCAATGAAAATAACAGTGATATACCGTCTACGTGGGCTTCTGAAGCGAATGGAGAAACATGGACAAGTAATTCTCAAGTGCCAGAACTTGGGATGGTCTTCTCTTCCGAGAAGGAGGCTTATGAATTTTACAAAAGCTATGCCGATGAAATTGGTTTCAACGTAAGAAAAGGGAAGGTGCAACGGTTGACAAACAAAGCTATTAGAAAACGGTACTTTTTCTGTTCAAGAGAAGGGTTTCGACAAAAGAAGGAACTCTCAACAATGACCAAGTATAAGAGGAAAGAGACACGAACAGGTTGCAATGCCAAGATCCATTGCACGGTGGAAAATGGGAAATGGGTGATCTCCCAAGTTTCTCTTGAGCACAATCATCCCCTGGAAGGTCGAAGGCGTGTGATAGGATCACACACCAAAACCAACTCCGAGGCTCCTTTAATGATTTGCACCGATAATGAAGGTGAGATGGCCAAAGATGTAGGGAACAAGGGCGTACAGTCGTCCAATATGGGCTGCACTGTTTGTGTTCCTGATAAAAGAATAAATAGTTTGCAACCTGAAGCTGCTCAATGCTTATTAAATTATTTCAGGCGTTTGCAAGTGGAGGATCTATCCTTCTTCTATGCAGTTCAACTTGACTCTAACGGGTTCACAACAAATTTCTTCTGGAGGGATGGCAGGTTTAAGGTAGACTATGACTACTTTGGTGATGTTCTTATTCTGGACAAAACTTTTAGGATTGAGGAACATAACATCATCTGTGCTCCTCTTTGGGGACTGAATCATCATCGGCAGCAGGTCCTATTTGGATGTGCTTTCTTGCTGAATGAAAGCACTGACTCATTTGTTTGGCTGTTAGAGACTTTTATGGAGGCTATGGACAGGCACCAACCGAAAACAATTTTTACCGACGAGAATGAGCTGATGGTTGATGCAGTAAAGGCGGTGTTGCCTGATGCAGAACATCGAATTGGTATCTGGTATATCCGCCAAAATGCATTAAAGCAGCTTTCCGCATTGTATATGCAACCTGGTTTTGAGATTCTCTTCAACAAATGCATCTCTGATTGCCAAACAGAGGAGGAATTTGAGTCGAGGTGGGAGTCGTTACTGGAGCGATTTGATCTTTCTGAAAACCCATGGCTTAGTCGTCTGTACAAGTCAAGAGAAAGATGGGCTTGTGTGCTTATCAAGAAAACCTTCTGTGCAGGTCTACAACATGGTGAGAACATCAAAAGTGTTTTCCAAATTCCTAAGAATGAGAACACGGGTCTATTAGAGTTCGCCCAACAATATCTGGAAGTGGTGAAGAGAAGACGCTTGGAAGAGCTAGACGAAGATTTTCATTGCAATGGAACTGCCCAGGTGACAATTTTAACTAGTAGTGCAATTGAGAGACAAGCAGCCGATATATACACACGCACATTGTTCAAAACATTTCAGGAAGAGTTTCTGAAATGTTTATCAGTGACAGTAGAAGAAACCGCCAGTAATGAGACAATTACTACATACAAGCTGACAGAGGAAGGCCACAAGGAGAGCGTTGTGGAATTCAATTGCTTAGACTCTAGAGTTGCTTGCAGTTGCAAGAAGTTTGAATCTTTTGGCATTTTATGTTTCCACGCCTTGAAGGTACTGAATGCAAGAAATATCTTTGATATACCCCACAAATACGTATTAAAGAGGTGGACAAAATCTGCAAAATGTGGTGTGCCATATGAATATGAACAGGAGATGGCTGACGAGACGAAGCAGCAGACAGTGAATTTGCTTATGCACAAAACTTTGAATGTCTTTACTAAAAGTGTGGCAATTGAGGATAGCAAGAAGATAGCTGGGGACTCTCTGGGAAAGACATTAGAACAGATAGAAGATGTTCTAAGAGCAAAGAAGGCAGATCATGGTGAAATGATAGACATGAGCAGGGGTATGATTTAGTTTATGTTCAATTCATTATCACTTTGTTCTGACTCGATAGTGTTTCCTTACACTAAATGTCCTTTTCCGAAACAGGTTCGAGCAATGGATTTGGAAAACAGCCTGAGATTAGTTTGTTCTCACCGTCACTTCAAGTGGATTCTGGGATTACTACTAAAGATGATGGCGATAGGGGCATTAGAGACTCGGAAGTCGACACTGCAAAAACAAGTGATTACAAAGAGAACCAGTTGCTCAGGAGGAGACTCGGGCTTTCTAAGAAGCAATCTCATACACTCCAAGAGATCTTCAAAATACACAATCCCTTCACCCCGAGCACTGTAAGAAAAAAGCTAACTGAGTCCCAAAGAGGTTCAGAAAAGAAAACATCCAATCAAGAAAATCTCAAAACCTTAAAGAAACAGATGGATCTTTATGGTTATGTTCATAACTACTTGTTGCTAACATACATGTTTATTTTTCTTTTCAGTTTCTTTCTAATTAAGTGCATTTAACTTGTGCAGCTGCGTTTGGCTTTAGCTGGACAGTTGAAACTTGATCCTTTCACAGTGGATCATTGGTTTTGGATGAAAAGAGGAAGGTAGTTTCATCCTTTTTATTTTGTGTCCTGATATCAAACCCAAAATAAATAGGAGTAAATAAATAAATAAAAGGCAGCTTCTATTCCAAAATGTGAAAAACGAAATGAATTGATTTCATTTACAAGAGGACAAAGAACAATAGGATCTAGTCCTTGGTACATAGCTTACACTAGATTCTAAACAGTTTTGAATTAAATCAGACCCCAATTATAGCAGATGCAAAACATATTAGCCTGTTTAACAGCAATTTAACGTAAAGGAGAACATTGTAATCTATTTCTAACAGGAGAACCAATAGATTGAACTGTGCTAGTTGGAGATGACCACTGATTATCATGCATTCTAGAGTTTCTTTGCTTACTTCAAAAATAAGGGCAGGCATAGCAAGAGATCCTTGGAATCCCAGAGATCAAGTTATTTTTAGAATGAATTTGCGATTTAGGTTTTGTTTTGAATGATATACAGGACAAAATTGAAGCAGACAGAAGCTATTGCTGATGAAGAGAACGATTTGACATGGAAGAAACTACGGCTCTGTAAAGAACAATCAGCTTTTCTTGAAGAGAGCTTCAAAGAGCACAATACCCTCAATCCTGTAAGTCATCATATCTTGAAGAATATCAAATGATTTCTTGATTTTATTTCTTACTAAATCCATGGGTTTACTAATCTTGTGGAACTTGTTTAATTAGAGTTTAGCACTGAATGAAGTTTCTCTTTCTTATAATCATGCAGAAGCAAAAGCAAACTTTAGCAAAGCAGTTGAATCTTCGTCCTCGCCAGGTGGAAGTGTGGTTTCAGAATCAAAGGGCAAGGTGCTTTTCCTTGACAGTATTATATGTTGAGAAACGATTTTGTTTTAGAAAAATATATTTTTAGAATGAATTTGTGATTTAGGTTTTGTTTTGAATGATATACAGGACAAAATTGAAGCAGACAGAAGTAGATTGTGAGTATTTAAAGAGATGCTGTGAGGCATTGACAGAAGAGAACAGGAGGTTACAAAATAGGAACTGCAAGAATTAAGAGCTTTGAAAACAACCTTTCTACATGCAGCTTCCTGCCACCACTCTCACCATGTGTCCTTCATGTGAGCGCGTGGCCACCACTACCACTTCCTCTTCTGGCACCACCACCACCAACCCATCCACCACAACCACCACTAGCACCACCAACTCTAAACCATTGTCACTACCTGCTAAGCCTCGGTTATTTCCCTTGTCACATGGCCAGGTCCAACCTCATCATGCTGCTTCATGACTCACTATGACTAATTTTTTGAAAAAAAAGAACACAAAATGAAAGACTGGAAAAGAGTTTTCCCCCCCTTCCCCGTGTGTAAATAGCTTGGCTTTGGTGATTTTCTTTGTTCCTATCATAATTAGTTTCATTTAGTAATATGATGGGGTAGGGAAAGTTTGAAAGAGTCTGATACACTTTGACTGATGATCTCATGAGGTTGTAGAAGAGATTTGGATAAAATCTAAGCCTCAATTTTGTGGGAAGATAATTTACCACCTGATGTATTTAATGGATTTTTGTATTGAATACAGTCTATAATTGATTACTTGTCTAAATTTTCTTTACCATGTAATTTGGAACTAGGCTTTGTGCCATGCTTTGTTGTGGCTTGATCAAAAACCAATCATAGTAAAAAAAAAATGTGTATTATTATTTTTCTCTGCATGTGATAAAATATTTGAAATTATAATTAAAAACTCAACATGCGATCAAAAACCAAAGATTTCATTTTTGTGATATCATTTTCCTCCGTCCCAAAATATAATTTCTTATGATATCATTTCTTCTAGTCCCAAAAACATAATTTCTTCCGAGGAGGAGGCTTATGAATTTTACAAAAGCTATGCGATTGAAATTGGTTTCAACGTAAGGAAAGGAAGGTGCAACGGTTGACAAACAAAGCTATTAGAAAACGGTACTTTTTCTGTTCAAGAGAAGGGTTTCGACAAAAAGAAGAAACTCTTAACAATTGACCAAGTATAAGAGGAAAGAGACACGAACAGGTTGCAATGCCAAGATCCATTGCACGGTGGAAAATGGGAAATGGGTGATCTCCCAAGTTTCTCTTGAGCACAATCATCCCCTGGAAGGTCGAAGGCGTGTGATAGGATCACACACCAAAACCAACTCCGAGGCTCCTTTAATGATTTGCACCGATAATGAAGGTGAGATGGCCAAAGATGTAGGGAACAAGGGCGTACAGTCGTCCAATATGGGCTGCACTGTTTGTGTTCCTGATAAAAGAATAAATAGTTTGCAACCTGAAGCTGCTCAATGCTTATTAAATTATTTCAGGCGTTTGCAAGTGGAGGATCTATCCTTCTTCTATGCAGTTCAACTTGACTCTAACGGGTTCACAACAAATTTCTTCTGGAGGGATGGCAGGTCTAAGGTAGACTATGACTACTTTGGTGATGTTCTTATTCTGGACAAAACTTTTAGGATTGAGGAACATAACATCATCTGTGCTCCTCTTTGGGGACTGAATCATCATCGGCAGCAGGTCCTATTTGGATGTGCTTTCTTGCTGAATGAAAGCACTGACTCATTTGTTTGGCTGTTAGAGACTTTTATGGAGGCTATGGACAGGCACCAACCGAAAACAATTTTTACCGACGAGAATGAGCTGATGGTTGATGCAGTAAAGGCGGTGTTGCCTGATGCAGAACATCGAATTGGTATCTGGTATATCCGCCAAAATGCATTAAAGCAGCTTTCCGCATTGTATATGCAACCTGGTTTTGAGATTCTCTTCAACAAATGCATCTCTGATTGCCAAACAGAGGAGGAATTTGAGTCGAGGTGGGAGTCGTTACTGGAGCGATTTGATCTTTCTGAAAACCCATGGCTTAGTCGTCTGTACAAGTCATGAGAAAGATGGGCTTGTGTGCTTATCAAGAAAACCTTTTGTGCAGGTCTACAACATGGTGAGAACATTAAAAGTGTTTTCCAAATTCCTAAGAATGAGAACATGGGTCTATTAGAGTTCGCCCAGCAATATCTGGAAGAGGTGAAGAGAAGACGCTTGGAAGAGCTAGACGAAGATTTTCAATGCAATGGAACTGCCCAGGTGACAATTTTAACTAGTAGTGCAATTGAGAGACAAGCAGCCGATATATACACGCGCACATTGTTCAAAACATTTCAGGAAGAGTTTCTGAAATGTTTATCAGTGACAATAGAAGAAACCGCCAGTAACGAGACAATTACCACATACAAGCTGACAGAGGAAGGCCAGAAGGAGAGCGTTGTGGAATTCAATTGCTTAGACTCTAGAGTTGCTTGCAGTTGCAAGAAGTTTGAATCTTTTGGCATTTTATGTTTCCACGCCTTGAAGGTACTGAATGCAAGAAATATCTTTCATATACCCCACAAATACGTATTAAAGAGGTGGACAAAATCTGCGAAATGTGGTGTGCCATATGAATATGAACAGGAGATGGCTGACGAGATGAAGCAGCAGACAGTGAATTTGCTTATGCACAAAACTTTGAATGTCTTTACTAAAAGTGTGGCAATTGAGGATAGCAAGAAGATAGCTGGGGACTGTCTGGGAAAGACATTAGAACAGATAGAAGATGTTCTAAGAGCAAAGAAGGCAGATCATCTTGAAATGATAGACATGAGCAGGGGTATGATTTAGTTTATGTTCAATTCATTATAATTGAACAAGCTTAGTCCTTTTGAAACATTTCAATTATACACAAAATCAATCCATAATTATTTGCATTTGTGGTTGTCCTAGCAACCAATTTTCATGTACTTTCGTACTGATACAATAGCCCTTATTTTATTTTATTTTTTTAATTAACATGGGGGTTCGGGTCAAGTTGTGCGCACCTCGACTAATCAAATGAGTTCTAAAGTTAACGACCATGTAAATCTCTAATGATCTTGAGGTTTGCGAGACTCGAACTGATAACCTCTAATGAGCAAACCTATAGCTCAAAAGCCCTCATTTTCTCCATGAAAGGATTGTCGTAACAACCCTAAATTTTCATTTTTTAGGGTATTATAATATCTCTAATTTTCTCAAATTCAAGCTATCATAACCACTCGTTTTTCCACACTTTCACTCTTTCACTTCTACAAAACATAAAAATAATAATCAATTCATAACAATACCAAATTACCATATTTACAACATGTTTATCACACTCAAAGCATCATTCAATACCAAAATCAACACAATTCCATCAATATTCCACACTTTTGTCATTCTGAATTTTAATAACAAATAATCCACCTCTAGAGATCATATCACATATTAAAAAAAAAAAAACTAGCTCAATTATCCACAAAAACATTTAAAACATCAAAATTCTCATCATTCCATTAAAAATCATTAGTTTCAATTTTCTTCAAAATAAATTCAAGTAAACTTCTCAAACCAATTATAACAACTCACACAAGTAAATTAAGTTCCCCAAACCCCTCAAATTCCTATATATGGTCGGCCACTAATCGAGTTTCAATATCAACAATTTGTTTTAATTTTTCCTTTAATTTGCTAATATATTATTTTCACACTTATATAATCAGAAATCAACTTAAATAAAATTTCATATAAATATGACAAAAAAAATAAAATTATTAGAATTGAGAATTTCTCAATTACCTCGTAAAAACATGTAAAAATATAAATTCAATTAAAAAAAATGCCTTATCACAATCAATCAATTGACCCAATTTAATGCATTCCAATCAATCCCAAGAATTTCTTCTCTCTCTTTAATTAATAATATTCTCTCTAGCTTCTTTACTTTCAATCTCTCACTAAACTAACTAATTAAGGTTTGATTTTGGTGATAACCTCACTAATTGACCATTATGGAAATTAATATTTGTGAATCGAATAAGAAAGGATAATAATTGAAGAAATTTCCAAGCCTCATCTTCTTTCCTAACTTGTTGGCCTTGGGGAAGAAAAATTCTACTTTTATTTATAATAATACCACTTATTTAATATCCTATAGGCTCTTCCAGTTAAATCTCCAACCATCAATATATTTTTCATGTGTGTGTATGTGTGTATATGTTGTATTTCATCCAAAGTTTTACATTAATATTCTGGGAACTTTCATCACAATTCACAAAAGTTTTTTTTTTAATTTATTATTTTTTGGTTGAGACTTTACACGATTCATTACAGGGTTTATATATTTAAAGTTGTGGCTAAACCTATCAAACTTGTGATCAGTGTTATATACTCAATCGAGTCTAATAATTAATTTTTAAAAAATTTATTTTATACCTAAATATTAAATAACAAATTTTTTTTTCAAAAAAGCTTAAAAAATATCCAAGGAGTGTTGGCCTAATGGCCTAACACTTTTAAGCTTCTAAGAAAAAAATCTCACATGCCTATGTCTAGTATAATTTTTAAAAATCTTTCTTAAAGAGTGGAGCACTTGTTGTATTCCTATATTTTTCTTGAAAAAAACATTTAGGCCACATATTATCTGCTAAAATAGACAAAGTTTCACTTGTTTGTTTTGATTTTGACCATAAATGTAATACCCGAAGAATCGGCAAATAATTTTTTTGTCCTAAAAACCCCTTTTCAAACCTTATTTAAAAAAAAAAAACACCTTATAAATACCCTTAGAACATATAGAAACTAGTTTATCAACCAAAGAAACAAAAATGCTGGACAAGGTCATACATTTTATTTTTCAAATGCTTGGTTTTGCGCAAAAAAATTGAATGATCTGGAGGTCATTCTATAGCAGATGATTGATCACATAGAAATTATTCATTTAGGTTGTATACTATGACATTTGCCAAAATTCCAAACACTTGGGTTAATCTAAATTTCTGGTTTAAGCCAAAGATGGATGGTTAAAATAATGGTTCCAGTTTTGATACAGTCATTGTCATCCTAGAATAATGACGATGAAGTACTCTCATCAGACAGAAATGTTGATGAAAATGAGATTTTGAAAACGAGCCGATTTAGAGAGAGAGAGAGATGATGAGACCTTAAAGAAGGATGAGGAATTTTTAAAAAGGAAAAAGGAGTTTTTGAAGAGAAGCTGCAAAGAAATGGAAGGAGGTAATGCAGCGCAGGCCTTGGAAAATGAGTGGTGAAAACTTAAAAAACAACCGCATATAGCAGAAAATATTTGCCGCAAAATGTGGTTCTCCCTGGATAACTGAGTCGCTAATGAGTCAGTAATGAGCGATAGCAAATACAAGAAGTCCCACTTGACTCGAGTTTAGCAGCAAATGTTTATGCCATTGTTTTTTGGAAAAGATGAACGTCAATGTTCAGGTGGCTAGTCACAATATATTTTCTGCCCTATTTTCCTGCTTTGAAGGCGATCTTGCATTTTAGGAAACCATGCATATGTCATTTGCTGAAGACTGAGCATGACGACCATATTCATCTCGTGCTCGTTTGGATAATAATGATCCTGACACTTTACAGCAGGTGGCATTCGATAATCGATACCTATATATTTATATATTCTAGGAATTAAATGATGTTTCTACGTTCATAAAACTAAGAAGATTAAGGATAAAATCTGTCAACAGAGAAAAGACCGAGGAGATCAATACCTCTTCTGCAGAAAAAATGTTGCAGTGAGTTCACACGATTGAGTAAATAGCATAATGCTTATATTTTGAAAATTGAGCTTTAACTAAAACTCTCTGATTTTTTCTTTTATTGTCTGTTTTTTTTTATCCCAAGACACTAGACCAGCAAAAATAGACAAGTTTTAAGTCTGTCCCCTTATTTCTGTCCCGCGAGGGTAAATCTTCAAATTATTTGGTCACTTAATGTTAGGATCATCTGGTTCTACTAGCTGAAACTAGATTTCAGGATCATCGCTACAGAATAAAAATTGAGCAGCTGAAACTAGTACTCCACTGTTGTTTAACTTGCATTTTTGTTTTTTAAAGAAGAAGAAGAAGAAGAAGAAGAAGAAGAAACGTGGGCCGCCTATAATAATGGGTTAGTCTGTCTTCCTACTGGACTGGATTACTAAGTCCTACTTTGGATAATAAGCCCCATACTTTCCTATATTAATTTTGAGGAGCCCATCCTGCTTTTGATCCACCAAGTCACGGCCTGAACCACGAAGATATCGCAAGACAGAGCTCCAAACTCCAGTTTACTAATGTTGTCTACTTGGATTTTTTTTTCTTCAAATTCTCCTATCTGAATTTTATTTTTTATTTACTAAATTAGGTTTTCTTCAAATTATATATTCGAAAAATTCAAGACATTATTTTAAATCTAATTTTTTATATAATGAACTTTATACAATTCAGGTTTTAGACAATTTAATATATTATTGAATTAAAAAAAATTAAAAAGAAAAAAAGAATTTCTGGTACCTTGAAATTTTCTTCGCTTAGTCGAGTTTTTTTTTAATTTTACTTTGAGAATTATCGTAATTTTCTAGTCTGAAAATTTTCAAAACTTGGCTGAATTTCAGAAAAAATTCAGGTAATTTAAAAGTTCTTGGATAGCATCACTCCTAAGGCTAGATTGCTAGTGGGAAGAAAAATGAAAAATGTAATATGTATCATATGAAAAATTAGCTAAATTATTGCAGTTGCATTTAAATGACAGCCGCAATTTGCATGAATCTTGTTGAACTAACAGTTAATTTATCCCATGTCCTTGTCAACGAGCCTGAAGTTTTGCATACATAATGCTCGCTAAAATGCATAAGAGAAGGAAAGAAATTGTTTTTGGGTGCCTAACTACCTTATGGCATTGGAAGGTTAAACTTTTTGGCGCCAAAAAAACACAGGCCTGCCATTTTAGGTTAGCTTGTGGATGCATGGACTGTCACAAACTGGCAGAGCTATTCTAGTGGATGGAGGAAGCAAATGGAGAGAAGGTGTCCACATTGGAGAGACCCTAAGCTGGTAATGCAGTAATGCACAATCCACTTTAACAAAGCTTGTCCTTTTCCTATGTATTGGGCTATTTATTGCAAATGACAAGTCTACAACATAAGTTATTTGATATTAAACATTAATATAATTTAAATAAATTATAAGTAAATAAAAAATATTTATTTTAAAAAAATTTATAATTGATATGTTTAGGTAAAACCCAAACCCCTTTAAAAAAAATTATATTCCAAATAGAAAAAAAAAAAAAAGCAGAACTTTCTTGATGTTTATAAAATAAAAAGTTATACTGAAAGGACATCCAAGCTCTTACAATGAAGATGTCCTAAGCAAAATTTATAATTGATATGTTTAGGTAAACCCAAACCCTTTTAAAAAAATTATATTCCAAATAGAAAAAAAAAAAAAAAAAAGCAGAACTTTCTTGATGTTTATAAAATAAAAAGTTGAAAAATTAAAAATTATACTCAAAGGACATCCAAGCTTTTACAATGAAGATGTCCTAAGCAAAATGTGTTTTAAGCTTAAACTCACACGCGAGCGTTAACTTGCTTCAACCTAGATGTGAATTTGAATTTATTGTAAAATAATATTTTGAGCAACAAAAAAATATTTTAGACTTGAGTCTAATTCATGAAAAATTATTTATTGGAACACATTGGTTTGTTCTCAAAGGAAGAAAAAAGGAAAAATTCTTTCAACAATACCTAAACAAGTTTTCTAGTTCGAAAATCATATGATTTAAATCAAAAAAATATGTAGATTTAATAATAATTTTATGTTGGATAATTAAAGCTGTTAGTGAAAAAAGTTCATATGCTTTTGATGCCTAAAATTCTCTATATAAAAAAAGTTGAAAAAAGTGTTTTGGGTTGGTTAATTCTGAATTATTTTGACAAAATTTTACACTTTTCTTCATCTAATTTCTAGCATTGTTTTTCTGGTTTTTTTAAAGCTTTGTTTCCTTTTTGAATTTCCCTTTTATCTAGAGTTTATGTTTATCTATTGTAGATGAATAATTGAGTATTATTTTAAGGGTTCGTTGGATCTTGTTTAGTGCATCTAAACAAAGAGTTGTTATTGGAATCTTGAGAAGTTTATTTAAAAAAAGAAAAAAAGATAATTTCTCAGGTCAATATAGAACAAGACTTGTGGCAGTCCCGTATAGATTTCGAAATGAAGTGGTCTTAGGACCACGTATCCTCGGTGAACCAGCCACAAGTGTAAATGGGTGTGTTAAAGAATATGGAGGAGGATAGAAAGTTGTTGGAAGAAAAGGGATAATTAGTTTCCGCCTTTTACGTCTGCAATCAGTTATGCCTTTCTGTTTTCCTAAGGTTCTCGGTCAGTCATCCAGCTGGAATGGGAATCTTTCCTAAGGTTCTCGGTCAGTCATCCAGCTGGAATGAAGTAAAAAATACTTTTTTTTTTTTTTTTTTTTTTTTGTACTTTTTCATTTTTTTTTCCAACTCCCCCCTTTTTTTTTTCGTTTATTTTTTCTTTGTATTTTTCCAAATTACTTTATTTTTCTTTTTTTTCAACTTTCCTCTTATTTCTTTTCCTTTTCATTTATTTTTTTTAATTATCTTTGTTGATTTTACTTTTAAAATATTGAGTTGGTTAAAAATTTCGCTTTGTAATTTTTTTTTTTTAAATACTTTAGATTGCTACGGTGTTTTCTCACATAATTTTTCTATTTTTTTTTATATTGTGCTGATTGAAAATTTAGTTTTGTCATTTTTTAAAAAAACATTGTTTATTGCTATAGTGTTTCTCCAAAGTTTTTTTTTTGGTTTTTTTATGATTTTCTTCGAAATCATCTTTTTTTATTTTATTTTTTAATATTGTGCTGATTAAAAATTACAGTTAGAATATGTGAGGAAAGCAGTGTAACTTTCCTAGCAAACTACTATGGATTGCTATAGTGTTTTTTTTCCACATGATTTTTTTCTGTTTTGTTATGTTTTTTCTCTAAAATTATCTTTATTAATTTTATTTTTTAAATATTGAGTTGATTAAGAATTGCAATTACAAGTAAATACAAATTTTTTCCTCAAAAACACTATGGATTGATATAGCTTTTTCCTCGCATGGTTTTTTTTCCTGTTTTTTTTTTGTTTTTTTTTTGTAATATTTTTTTAAAAAAATTATGTTTTGTCGATTTTATTTTTTTAATATTAAGTTGGTTAGAATTTAACTTTGTAATAAAGTTTAATCATGTGGGGAAAGCATTGTAGCTTTCCTCACAAAACATTGTAGATTGCTACAGTGTCTCTCTACATGGTTTTTTTTCTTATTATTTCTTTAAAATTATCTTTGTCAATTTTATTTTTTTAATATTAAGTTGGTTGAGAATTACAATTACAAGTCATTATAAATAAGGCTAAATCATGTAAGGAAGCGTTGTAGCTTTCATCACAAAAACATTGTAAATTGCTATAGTGTTTTCAACATAATTTTTTTCCCCTTTTTTTTGTGTTTTTTTTTTTGTTATTTGTTTTCTATAATTATCTCTGTCGATTTGATTTTTTTTTAATATTGAGTTAATTAAAAAATTTAGCTTTATAATTTTTTTCTTTAAAATATTGACAATTGTTGCAGTGTTTTTCCATATGATTTTTTTTCAAAATTATCTTTGTCGATTGTTTTTTTTTTTAATATTGAGTTGATTAAGAATTATAATTACGATAAAACTAAATCATATGAGGAAAGCGTTGTAGTTTTTTCTCATAAAACACTGTGGATTATTATAATATTTCTCTAAATGGTTTTTTATTTTATTTTACTGGGGAAAGCACTGTAGTTTTTCTTACAAAACATTGTTAATTGCTACAAACATTTTTTTTTATGATTTTTTTACTTCTAAAAATTATCTTTGTTGGTTTTTTTTTTAATATTAAATTGGTAGAAAATTTAGCTTTGTAATTTGTTTTTGCTTTTTATTAAACAGAAAAGATAAATTATGTGGTGAAAATACTGTATCTTTCCTCACAAAACACTGTGAATTGCTACAAATTATTTTGTTTAATTTCTAAATTTTTGATTACCAACATAATTTTTTTTTCCATTATAAAATATTAGCTCAATCATACCTTTAGTTTATATTACTTATCTTAACACTATCAAGTATATTTATTTCCTAAGCACATGGCAGCTGCGTGCATGCATCTCATGTAAATATATAAATCTTCCATTTATGTTGCAAAAGCTAAGCAGATAATAAGAAAGTTTATAATCGAAACGCTTTCGCTCTCTGTTTCTCCTTTTCTTTCATGTTTTTAGCCTCTGCAACCTTAAGCGTTTCTTTCAAGGTGGACGACTTGTGAGTCGTACTTGGCATTAAGAAACCCTTTTTTTCCATGTTCTGTGTAGTTTTGACATTCTCAAATTCCAAATATAAAAACAATCGGCTAGTTTTGTTAGAACTTAACGCGATATCAATAACTCCTTGATCTCGTATCGTTCTGTATTTCCTTTTTATTTTAACTCTCCAAACAAATAGTTGAATCTGTTTCAGGAAATGATCCGCAAACCAGTTATAGGACTATCCAAAAAAACCAGTTATAGTGCCCAAGGTTCCAATAAGAGCATTCGGCACAACTTGGTCTCTAGGAATCAAGTTGAGGCAGCAGCCAACTTGTTCTCTAAGAATCAAGATGAGGCATCAACATCTGAATGGGAGGGCAATGGAAACGGTCTGGACTTTGCGCGTGACAGTTCTGTACCATGGGAAGGGATTTCGGGTCAGGATGGTGATTGGCGCCAAGGTCTTGACGAGCCATCCAAATATACGAAGAAGAAGAGGAATACAGATGTAAGCAGCAGCAGTGCATTAAATGGCGCTAGTGATCTATCACTATCGGAGGCTCTGTCTCAGATTTCTAAAGATCTAAGTCTATCTTCACCTTCATTATGTTCTGGAGAAGAAGAAGACAAGGAGAATGAGGAGGCTGATTCGCCAGAAAGCCATGGTGAAAACCTTCAAGCTGAGGTAATCTGACATCTCCTACATGCTATAAATATTTAGTATTAAAAGAAATATGAAATTGGCTTAGAGGCATGAAAATACTGTTTTTAAGGTATTTATTTGTCTCAGGCAGTTATAATACCTTCAAAATATAACTAAGCATTCTAAACCTCTAAAAGAATGGAAAGATAAGACGAAGAAAAGAATATACGCTTTTGTATTATGTTTTCTTTTTTGTGTAGTAAAATATTTTTATAAACTTGAAATATAATGATGAAATAATATAATTGTTAATGAAATAATATAATTGTTTATTAAATAGTATGACTTTCATGAAATAGTATAATTATTCATGAAATAATTATACTTTAAATTAAATTGAATAACTGCTATTTAATTTTATCTCAACAATCACAAATATCAAAATTAATTATAAAAATTAATTCAAAGATGAATTAATCTCACTGATATATTAAGTTTCAAGTTTCAAATGTTATCTTTTAATATGATAAATATATCTATATAATAGCATTAGAAAACCAAATAGAAGAGTCCGCCTACCATAACTTAATTTACTACACAATAAAAACCCATACTTTTAAGATTAAAAGGAAGTATTTCTTTCCAACATGGAATAAACATTTTTTTTTTTTTACAAATTAACTACACGTACTATATCCATATCCTCAATTGTTTTTATTTTTAATTCAATACAGATAATTTTCTTTTCAGTTAATATTTATGTGGCAATTGTTGTAAGGGACGTTTTCTCTATCTTGAACATTTGTTTGATATCATCTTTTGGAGAGAAAAATTTCCCTTCTAATTTGAGTAGATGACTATAATTAACACTATTTCATCAATGTGATTGTAAATCAGCTAGCTTTACATCATTTAGAGTGTTATGGGGTTGATATGCTGTCATCGGACAACAATGAAGATGAGGATGAGATACAAGCTACATCAGTTTTTGGTGCAAGTGAATCGAAGGATAGTTGTCAAAAACCAGAAGTTGGGATGGAATTCTCTTCTGAAGAGGAGGCTTACAAATTTTACACAAGTTATGCAAATAAGATTGGTTTCAGAACAAGAAAAGGGAAGGTGCAACGATTGTCCAACGGAACCATTAGAAAAAGATTCCTTTTTTGTTCGAAACAAGGGTTTCGGTTGAAGAAACAAGCTGGCAAGATAACGAAGTACAAGAGGAAAGAAACAAGAACAGGTTTTTTTTTGGAATAAAAAAAAAAAAAAAAAAAAAAAAAAAAAAAAAAAAAAAACAGGTTGTGATGCCAAGATCCAGTTTTCAGTAGAAAATGGAAAATGGGCGGTCTCGCAATTTTCTCAAGAGCACAATCATGACCTTGAAGATCGTAGGCATATCACAAGATCATGCACTAAAACTTCCGAGGCTCACTTGATTCACACCGGAAATAACTCAGAGATGGCAATGGATGCTGGAGCTCCAAAATGCCCAGAATTATGCAACATGGTTTGGAGTACACATCCTGAAGAAGTTCAAATCCTGTTAAATTATCTGAGGCGTCTGCAGGTGGAGGATCTGTCACTCTTCTATGCAGTTCAGCTTGACTCTGATAATCGTCTGAAAAATATTTTCTGGAGAGATGGGAGGTCCATGGTAGACTATGACTACTTCGGCGATGTTCTTATTTTAGACACAACTTTTAGGATGGACAAATATGACATGATCTGTGCACCATTTTGGGGACTCAATCACCATCGGCAGTATGTCATGTTTGGCTGTGCTTTCTTGCTTGATGAAAGCAAGGAGTCATTTGTGTGGTTGTTCGAGACTTTTTTGGAAGCAATGGGAAGAAAACAACCAAAAACAATTGTTACTGATGAGAACCAAGTGATGGTTGAAGCAGTGAAAGTGGTGTTGCTGGATGCAGAACATCTGTTTGGTGTGTGGTTTATCCGCCAAACAGCATTAAAGCACCTATCTGCATTTTATAGTCAACCTGATTTTGTCAACATCTTCAACGAATGCGTCTCTCACTGCCAAAATGAGGAAGAATTCGAGTCAAAGTGGGATTTTCTACTCAAGAAATTCAATCTCTGTGAAAACGCCTGGCTGAACAATCTATACTTGTCACGAGAAAGATGGGCTAATGTCTTCCACAAGAAAACTTTCTCCGCAGGCATAAGATGCAACGACAATGTCAATGTTTTCCAAAATTCAACAAGTGACACCATGGATCTGTCAATGTTTGTTCATCAGTATCTTAAAGCGGTAGAAACACAGCGCTCGGCAGAGCTAAATGAAGATATGCGTTGCCGTGAAACAACCAAGGTGTTAAGTTCCAGCGCAATGGAGAAACAGGCAGCCAATATATACACCCGCACAATCTTCAACATATTTCAAGACGAATTAATAAAATGTTTGTCGGTGGCCATAGAAGAAATTGCTAGTGATGGGACGAATGCTACATTCAAGCTGACAGAGGAAGGCCAGAAGGAGAGCATTGTTGAACTCAGCTGTCTGGATTCTAATCTTGCATGTAGCTGTAGGAAATATGAATCAGAAGGAATTTTATGTGTCCATGCCTTAAAGGTACTCAATGCAAGAAATGTCTTTCGTCTACCAGACCAGTACATATTGAAGCGGTGGACAAAATGTGCTAAAGATAGTGTGGCAGAAGTTGAGCATGTTCAGAAGTTGGCTTGCCAGAAGCAACAGCAAATGAGTTTGCTTTTGAAAAAAGCTTTGGATGTCATTTATAAAACCTCTGCATTTGAGGATTGCCAGAACATAGCTATGCATTATTTAGACGAGGCATCAAAAAAGGTTGAAGCTGCGCTAAAAACAAAAAAACACAGATCATTTTAAATCGAGAAGAGGTAACAATTCACCTAACTTTCATTTGTTTTTCATTTCACTATAATTTTTCTTTTATTGCTGTTGTAAACCTCTGATTGTTGGGGCTATTGTCACACATTACGCTGGTGTTTGAATCGGTTTCGACAGATGGACTAGGCATCAGCCTGCCAAAGGGCTAGATACCAGCCTGTTTTCGTCATCATCTCAAATGGATATTGGGAAAGTTAGGGTTGGAGGTTGTACGGCAATAAGAGAGAGTTGGAACTGGAAACTGGGCAGGGAAGTTCAAGCTCAAATAATGATGCAGAGAACCCTTTGGTTCAGAAGGCAGGACGCTCGTGCAGAGTACGCAAGCCCAAACTCCATGCAATGTAACCTGTACCAGGATGAAGCTCCGTGTGCTATAGAGGCTTACGTTGTTGTTAAACTTGGATCAGCATGATGAAGCTGATGTAGTAAACTCAACTATTAAAACTTTGATTTGTCATGCTTTCATTATGTATCTAAAAAAAAAAAAACGAAACACTACACAGAAAAAGAAGGTGAGAGTTTATAATTTATATAAGCTTGTTGTTTATAAAATTAAAAAAAAAAAAAAAAAAGAGTTATTTATCTTCCCAGAATGTTTCAAAACCACTACTAGCTATCTATCTCACTGACAATTATAAACGGGGCCTTATTCGTAAAAATTAAAAGAGTTTTTGAGATATGTTTAAATTTTTAAAGTTATTAAAAACACATTTTGATCATTTCACGGTGTAAGGTTATTCATTACAGATCTAACAGTGCAAAAATCATCATAATGTGTAGCCAACACACCTAGAGAAAGAAGATGATTGATGTGCATGCATGCATATATTTGAGCCGAGCTAAGCCACCTAAGTCACTTAAGTCAAACCATAAGCTAAGCCCCCAAGCTTTTTAGTCGAGCCATGAGTTGCCCCATTAGCTAAGCTGCTAAGGTGCCATCTAGGAATATTCTCAATTTAACCCTTGTGAACCGATAAACATCTAAAATCAATTTTTGAACTGGTTCAGCCCATTTTATGATACATTTAGTAGAGCTGCTTAGCATTCTTGGATACATATCATTTCCATCTATAGTTATAGTGTTAGAGAATAATATAAATTATATCTTGAGACCTTTCCTAATAGCTTAAACTATTGAGTTGAGATAATTCTTTGACATAGTATCAGAGTTTTGATAACTAAACGGTCACGAATTCGAATCTCATCATTCTTATTTATTTGATAAAAATTAAGCACAAGGCAGTGGGGGTCTGTGCAAGTTTCAAGCTCAAAAAGCTTTCACCTGAGAGGATGTGTTAGAAAATAATATAAATCATATCTTAGACCTCACCTAACCGCTTAAGTTTTTGGATCGAGATAGTTCTTTGACATATAGAATCCTAATTAAAAAGGGAAGGAAGAGAATAGGAAAAGAAATTGACATGATAGTTGTTTGTGTTGTATTACATAAAATGGCAATTTCTTATTTTAATCATTTTTAAAATTTTTATTTAACTTGAGATGTAAAATGTAATTTTTGAAATTATAGTGGAAAAATAAAAATGTGATCAAACATTATAAGATTTTATGTAATTATCAATTTTAAATAAAATAAATAGTAATAAAAAAACCAAAATCAAATCTAAAGGAAAAATAAATTAAGTGACTGTTTTGAAAAATTAGAAGGTTTGGCATGAAAATCAAAGAGATAAGAAAAAAAAGAATGTTAATAAGACCAAAACAGAGGTTTGTTGACCACGCGCATCGCTAGACATGGAAAGGTTGCCGAGGAGATTCCAATGTCACTCTAGAAGTCAATGTTTGGACACTGGGTGAAACCGAGCACACTGCTCAAAGTGAACAAGCATCATCCACACGCTGATGTGTGTCAACAATTTTTTTAATATTTTTATTTTTATTTTTAATAAAAAAAAAAAATCACCCTAGTTAACTTGATAATAACTAAAAAATCATAATACAAAAGCAAAAGTCTTTACGTGTTAGTTAAATAAATTAGACTTTTAAAGGTATTTTAATGATTTTATTGTGCTTTAAAAAAATACAAAAACAACCTTGTATTGTAGTTAATTAAATATTGCTTTTGAAGATTATTTAGTAATTCTATTGTGATAAGAAAGATTAAAAAAGATGCACAAAACCAACCTAATAACATTCATTAGATCTGATAAAAAGACCTTTCTACCCCTGTCAGTTAGTGTAATGGTTTTTGTAATGAAGGCAAAGTAGTAATTTTATACCCCTTAATTTTTATTTTTTAAAAAAATAGTGATGCACTCAAAATTCATTACAAATGAAAGGGTTCAATTGGAAATTGAGGTAACTATGAGTTTATAATAGTGTTTGATCACTTGCACAAGAGCTCCAAGGCATTATTTTGAGACATTTCTCTTATAACCAATGACATTTGTCTAGTAAACAGTAATTGGAAACTGAAGAATAAAATTCTGAGATCATTTATAATATCAAGGTTCAAATTCCACTGCTCTAGATATAACAAAAACATAAACATAAGTGGGATACTTGAAGGAATTTTAATACAACATAAAAGGAAAATTCATAAGTTAAAACTCTAAACCGATGCATTGCATTTATATTATATCCCATAACGGATCTATGATAGCATAAAAATAAAAACAAAACAAAAAAATATAAGAAATGTAATTTAACTGGTCAGGTTTTGAATTTGCTCTTTAGATATCACTAGTTTAAATCCCACAAACCTTAGGGCTACTAAAAACTTATATGGTTATTAATTCCAGAGCTTGTAAAATTAGTTGAGACACGCATAGCTTGTGAAATTAGTCAAGATACACACAAACTAACCCGGACACCCATGTTAATAATAATAATAATAATAATAAACAAAAACAAAAACTTGTTCATGCAAAATTGCCTTTCAGCATAGAACTTCTTTGGCAACCAAAACTCCAAAGAAAGGAAAAGAGTTGCGAAAAATATGAGTTCATTAATTATTGCATTAAAAGATATGCGTTATATCAAATAATAAATAAATAAATAAAAAGGCCTATTTATTTATATAGCTAGTTACTTGCAAAATAGGGGAAATGACCTTCTAATAAAATGTAAAGGCACAGCATGTTCTTAAAGCACTCTCCTAGAAATATGCTATTCAATGGAATATTCACATCTCATGTGCTTAAGCCTAGGCTACCCTTTGTTAATCATGTGAAAATATAAAATAGGAAAACATGGCATGGCATGCGAGAGAGAGAGAGACCGCAGTGCGTGATACAAAAGTCGTCAAAAGTAGCAATTACCTAACAAACAGTCGGTCGTCTTCATTGTTGGAATTTTCAGCTTCACGGACCAAAACACTGACCACGACTAAATTACACGTGAAAAAGACCGAAAGCTTGTTGAACATGATCATCAAAACAAATCACACGCTTAACACAAGTATATTAAATGGTTGTAGATTAAGCTTAGCAATGCAATGCAATGGTTAAAGGATGAGGAACAATAATTACAGCCCACTTATTTCTTTATTGAAAAGAAACTTGGTAATTAACTTGAAAATTTACAACCCTCAAAGCCTTAATTTGAGGTTAATGGAATAATAGTTATGGAAACAGGAGTGTAAACTTCAGTTTCAATCTCTTCTCTCATCTTTCTCCTCTTCCATGTATGTATATATATAAACAAATAGATTTATATTATCAGAAGCACATACACTCGTCTCTTGCCTTGTTTCTCTCATAATTTATGGAGAAAACAACACTATCTCCTGGATCTTCCCCGTGTTTCTTTGTTTCTATAACCCAAAATTGAAGGAAAAGGAAAACTATACTGCATGTACGTGTAGTTTAAACCCAATATTACCTTTTTTTTGCACCCTCAAAATTTGCGGGGCCTTTCCTTGCTTTACCTATTGCCTCTTCTGCGTTTGCTGCTTCCTTTTCTCGTTTACTAAAAGCTCCGCATAGAGAACCTCATTCCATGCATCCGGCACGCCGGGAAGACACCAATGGCTGCAGTCTTGGAAAAGCAATGGTGATTTCCTTTCCTCCGGGGACAAGTTCTGCTTCCTGTACACCGAAGGGTGACCATCCTTCCGGAAATCGGTCATTTGCGTGACATTTAGGTATCTGACATGGGTTTTCATATTTCTCAGCACTTTCTCAAGAACCAGCATCTTTGGTGGATACTCCCTAAGGTATGTGACATTTTTTATGGGCTCAACCTCGCTGTCACATTGCCCACCAGAATTCCATTGTCCACCACTGCACAAAGACAGATGCGATAAGTTTTAAATAATTGCTCGAAAGCTGTTAAAGTACTGAAGTATTAACAAATATAAAGTGATCAAGAAACCATAATTCCAAGATCAACCTCTAGTTCCTTATTTTAAAGCCTTAGCTTGAGCAAGATAACAAAAATTGCTTCACCATCACTCCCTCAAAAGTGAGAAGTGGAATCAAATCAAATCAAATCAAATACCAAGGGAGAAGAGTGCAAAGAACTCTACCACTAACAAATAATATATTATTTGATTCATTTTTTACCTGAAATGGGAAGCAGAATATCCTCTAAAGAGCACCAGAGATTTCATCGGATTTACATTTGCATCAACCCATCTGGCCCATGTTGTCAAAGCTTTTCGAAAGGCCTCCAGAACATTCAACTCATCATACACATGACTCCCTTCTTGGTAATAATCTTTCCTGCAAATACCACTCGGTAGTTTAGTATCCGTCCGGATATTTTCGGATTTTCAAGACAGCAGTCACCGGAAAAACAATCGAGGTTATTACAAACTCACCCTTTGGAAGTTTTATCATGCGTCCACCAGTGTCCAGTATTGAAGACGATGACGTCTGCACCTTTATATTGACTAGAAGACCGTCCCACCAAATCAAGCCGAAGCGTCTCCTTCTTTGATCCATCCTTTTCAGGCAATTCCCATTCTTGAACTAAGAAAGGCGATACAAAGAACTCAACTGTGCAGTTATAATCCTACCAATCATTCAACGAGAAATTTCACTCAGTTTGGAATATGCTTAACAAAATCACGAGAATTATAGTTGCAAAGATTGAGTGGATGGAATTTGATAACCTACTTTGAATACAAAAGAGTATGAAGCTTCCCCTCGAAAATGGAGCCTTCCATTCACTTCAAAAACCTTGCTTTGATCTTTCACTGAGCTTTTTAGAATACAAACCAGAGATTCCCACATATTCCTGTTCAGGGAATCACCGACGAAAACAAGCCGTTTTCCTCTCAGCATGTCCAGCATATGACCAGGATTCAACCTAAGCAAAACAATTCAGATTAACAAAACTAAGGTAAGAAGAAGAAGAGGCCGCAAATTTAGTTGATTGGTCAATTTCAATTAATCCGTAGGCTAGAATACAATTTTTTTTTCCTACGCATTAAAGGAACAGGAGGAGAAAATCTCTAGATCAGGAAGCAGAAATTGATATGATCAGTAGATTACTAACAGACTAAAACTAAATGGATCAACAATTAAAAGATCACTAATCTCGATACAAAGAGAGCCCAAACCATAAATTCATAGATAAGTGTGATTTTCTAAGATCCAAAACCCAAATCAGAAAACTTTCCCTGATAAAAATAACAGGAAACTTAAAAAAAAAAACCATTTTATAACGTACCTCGGTAAAGTGCACCCTTTAGGCTTCCATTTATATTTCTGGTAGTCTTTGTCAGGTCTGCCATTAAGTATACAGTTAAACTGCTCATCAATCAATGAACAAGACCCAGGTTTGTAAAGTGGATATGAATCATCTTCAATCCATTTTCCATCAAAAAAATCGCAATTCACCAAATCATCAATCCCCTGCTTCACATCCACCCCTGAACCAGTCTCATTGCTATGTTTTGTCACATTACTTTGTTTCTTCAAATGTGAAGCAGTGAAATTCGATGCCAAACTCTTGACTGCATCTCCTTTGTCTTGATCCCCAGGATTTTTCTTCACGAAAGGGCCTGACTTTGTGGGGGTATTTTCACTTTGCTTTGCTGCTAATTGGGTTGTACTTGGGACTGCAACTGTGGTTTGATTTGGCTTTAAAACTTGACCTTCATTAGAACTCGGTGCAGTTTGAGTTTGATTATTTGCAAAGTTCGGCTCTTTAATGACGATTGAAGAATTTGCGGTCTTGTGTGGTTGCAAAACTGTGCTTTGAGTGAGGTTTTTTACACTTGGAGGGACTTTAGCTTCTGCCTTTGTATTGGGTGACTGAGACAAGGTGTTATTAATTCTGGTGGTGTTTTGTGAAGGCAATGAAGAGGAATCATGGCCTTGCTCTCGTGGGGTGGTGGTTGTTGTAGGTGTGTTGTTGGGTAATAAGTAAGAGAAAATAGAGGAATCAGGAGAAGCAGTACTGGTGCTAGCACTGCTACTGAAAATATTAGTGAACCAAGGAGAAGATGAGTTTGGAGAAGGACTAAATGCCAAGAAAATGGTGAAAGCAACAAAAGCAAGCATGAACCCATAAGCGAAAGTCACAGTTGTCCTTGTTTTAAGAAGAGAAGACAGGTTCTTTATATCTGTAATGATGTTTCCTCCATTAGTAGAAGAAAGGTGCTTGCTGGCTGTTGTATCAGCCATGGAAAGAAAAGATGAACACTCTTATCTTCTTCTTATGCTGTTTCTCTCTAAGAAATAAGAAGGAAATGGTACAGATACTGGTTTAGAGAGAGAGAGAGAGAGAGATGTGTAGTTTAAGAAGTCTAAAGTGAAGGCTGTTGCTGTTAGAGAGAAAGAGCTGGAAGTGGAGAGAGAGAGACTTCTATCGTGTGTAGTTTGACAAGAAGAAGACACGATCGTCGTTAAAATTGTCAAGAGATAGGATTAAGGAAATATTTTGACTGCCATGGACATGGTTTCAAGGAATATTAGCATCAAATGCCACTGCTTTTTCACTGTTTGTCATGTGACATGATAGGTAGAGTATTTTAGGTGGTGGGGATGACACTTGCCGCCACTCGTCCCTCCATCCTCGCCACGTTTTTTGCCATACTTTAGTTGTATCTTGTGTTTTACCTTAAATTTATCTTTTTGCCAGGGGAGGTCAGTTTTATATATTTAAAAAAAAAATTAAATTGTCATTATCACATCTCATGATGATGATGATATGTTTGAATTTTTTTTGTAGCTTGTGGTTCTCATCAATGGAAAATTTGGAATTGCGTTTTAATGTTTCTAAAAGAAATTAAAAAATATATTTTTAAATTATTTTAATTTATTAATATTAAAAATAAATTAAAAAAATTATTATCTTAATTTATTTTCAAATAAAAAATATTTTAAAAATAAACCATCACACCCCAGCAATAAATACCACACAAGACATTTCACAATCCTGTGAGAAACTATTTAATGGACGGGGGCCGGCATGCTTGTTTCCAGATCAATCCTTTTCTAAAAAATTCTACGCCTATATGATTATTTTTGTACATTTAATTAATTGCATTTATTTCCTATCTATGCTAATAATATTACAAACTTCTATAATTTCATGAATTTGTAGAAAAAATAAATCAAATTCAAGTGGGCTAGCTAACGATGTTCGATTTCTTTTGACATTTTGTGTTTGAATTTTAAAATCAATATCTATATAAAAAAAAATATCATCAATTTGATATGAGATGCATAATTAAAATAGATTTAGTTTTGATTAATATATAAATTAATAAAAATATCCCTTATCATTAAATTAAAAAAAAAAAAAACTAGCCAGATTGAATAAATGTTAAAAAAATAAACATAGTAAGAAATTTTATAAAACTCCTAAGAATGTAGCAGCAACGTATAAAGGAAGTGGCAGAAGATGTAATATGAGACCCACTTGCTAAATTGGGGATACCCTTAAAAATTCCACTTCACATCATTCAGTTGTTTTTCCACTACTTACCAGTTCACTTCAAACACACTTCAATCGTGTGGGACCGTAAGCGACAGTCTCCGTTTCCTAAAGTACACTAAAGACCGTACGTGTCAACGATCCTGATGTGAGATTCAAGATCTACGGCCAAGATTGAAGCAACACCATCTCGATAATGCATTAGGGAGCTGTCGGTGAGTGAATGTGTGGCTGTGGCGTTATGTGATTGGCAGGACCCATCAAAAACAATATAAAATCGGCAAAGAGGAAAATCCATCTGTAATTTGTGTTGGTGCTTGCCAATTGTTGTATTTTCATGACATTGTCGTTTTGGGCCTGCAGTTGTCTTCTTTATGTTAATAATTATTGTTTTTTAAAATGTTTTTTATTTAAAAAAATATAAAAATATTTATTTTTAAAAAAATATATTTTTTAATATTAAAATCAACACTTAATTACTAAAAAAAACACCTTCCAATACGAGAGTTGATTGCTTGTGAAAAGGAAGGATAATATTAATAGTTAGTGTCGAGAGAAATGTGGATTACAGCATGATATTTGCTTCAATTTTCAAAGGCTACAGCACGGGATTCTAACAATCATGATCATTGTAAGATCAAGGTGTTTATTTGACCTCTTGCATTCATGCCTGGCCATTTGTTTGACTTCAAGAAATCGAGCAGTATTAAAAGACCAAAAGTATTAAATAAATAATAAAAATAAAAAAAGTTTGGTCTCCTTTGAAAACGGTAGCAAATTCTTTTGGACTTGCTCCATGGTTAGATATGCTTGCATTATATACGCACTTGAGAACTTGTTCAATGAATTGTTATCCTAGGATGTCAACTCTTTTTTTGATGCTTACTCACCGACCTCAAACGGTCCTTTTTTGCTATTTAATGTTTTTTTATGGTTTTTATCCATTCATATTAAAATTATTTTCAAGCATCAATTTTTTTTCTAATTTTTTATGTATTTTCAAGATTATTTTTAAATACAATTCAAACACATGATTGGACATGATGAGTTTCATAAGAAATTCAAAGGAGAATATATTTATGTATATTTAGCGGGTTCTAGGTATTAGCCTTTTCCGAGCAAAGATCTAACTATATCTGTTTTATTCCACCGATGATGAATTTTATAGGTAAAATAGTTAAGATTATTAATTGAATTTATTTAAACAAGTATTCCAAGCAGTATAATTAAATTTGATTATATAGTTTAAAATTTTATTTTAAACATAAAAGTTATAAAAGGTCAACAAATGAATTCAAATCAGAATTTAATTTAATTTTTAGTATAACTTAGTTCTAAACATGCTGTTAGTGAATTTAATTCATTTAATCAATGTACATAAATATTTCTGTATTGAATAGTTGACAGGTAGTTTATCACCACCTCTTGTGATGGCTAGTTAGTCTAATATTTTTCCAAGCGGGACCATATCACAGCCTTTCAATCTATATATAATTTAGATGATTATGTAATGTATTTTATTTAATTAATTTTATTCACAGCAATCTCTTTCTTTACTTACAGTGGATGCGCAAAAATCCATATAAATCAAGTAAGAAGAAGCTCGAAATAGGTGAATACACACACAGCCATGATGTAACTACCTTTCAATCTCTACTCTTCAATTTTTAAGGCTGAAAAGAATGAGATAGTTCGAGCACAACCAGAATTGTGTGTAACATCGCTGGAATAATCCTTCTGTATTTAAATATTAATCCTATTATTTTCAGAAAAAATCACAAATTATAGATTGTTATTCGACAATTTATCATCGATAATTTATATTTTATTTATTTTTTTATCAATAATATAATTATCAATGTGTTTATATATAGAAAAAGTGAATCAAACCAAAAAACTTTTATTGGTATTATTGTATCGGCAATTTTATCGGTAAGTATAGTATATCAATGACAAAAATAACTATTTATAATTTCATCGATGATTGAGTTCATATTATCAACGGAATTAACTTGTCGGTGATTTACATATTATTAGTAGCAATTCCTATATTTTTTTCTCAAACTACCTGAAATTTTTCGTGAGGCTTAGTTTGTCAATAATTTCGTATGTATTTGTTAGTTGCAATGTCTTGTAATTTTTTTTCTCAACTCTTTGGAACTTTTCTACAATTTTGTTTGTATTTTATTTAATATTTTAAAAAACAAGTTAAAATAAACAAAATAGGAAAAAAAATAAAACTAAGATAAAAAAAAACTAAACTTTTATTTCTAATTTAAAAAATACTATTTTGAATAGAATTTTCTGGGATCTCAACCAATTAACTAAGATGTATTAGTTAATGGTATGAAATAAATAAATTATCGATACCCATCTAATTAGTTATTATTGGTTTAACTTAAACTACCCATCTAATTAGTTATTATTGGTTTAACTTAAACTTATTCAGTCTATTTTAATGGTATCCTCAAATCATTATCAATTTTTTTACAAACATTTAAATCCCTTTAAATTTATCAAAAATTTTAAATTAACAATAAAATTGATAAAATATGAAACATATTCATTAAATAAGTCAAAATTTATTTCATTATAAAACAATTAAGTTACAAAATCAAATTCAATTTCATCAAATAACAAACAAGTATAATATTTTAAATTCTCAAACAAACCCCAACATATACAGATTATACACTCATACAACAAATTTCTATTAAAAAAAATTATAAAAAATAAACACACAAACAAACTACATATACTGCATCAAAACGCCTAAAGAATAACATTTTTAAAATGGGTTACAAAAACAACATAGATAGTTTTGCTTATATGATATGGCGAATTTTAAAACAAATTGAACCATAACAAGGATGCTGACAGACTAAGAATTGGGGTGGTCGGATTTGTTACGATGAGATCTCAATTTGTGATAAAATACAGGGGTGATGTGTGATATTTTCTACGGAATAAAAAAGAAGGAGAAGAAGAAGAAGAAACATAGGAGTGAAAGAGGGGAGGTTATTTGTCGGGTTATAACTTAAATATTAGTGATGGATTCACCTACGAGTTTATTTTCTCAGTAATTTTATATATAATAATACTACATTATTTTTCTTCTTTTTTCATTTCTTTATTTTTAATTGTAGTTCTCTCGGTATTCATCAATAAAAAATTTTTGTTAGTATATACTAAGAGAAATAATAAATAAAATATTTTATCAGTAAAAGTCATGGTTATATATTAATATATTTTTGTTGTTGATATTTTCATTAATATTTAACAATTTTCTAATGACAAAGAGACGGCGTTAAAATTGAAATTGAAAACCACTTCATTAGTGAGTTTTCTTTCCTCTCAAATTTTCCAGTACCAGGCAACAGGTTGTGACAATTTCTAATGTTGACTTAATTGACTTGGTCGAGATATATATATAAAGCAAAGATCAACAAGGGAGTCTGCCAATTTTGAATTACTATAGTGCCATCTTATTATTTTATAAGATGGGGAGAAAATCCTTCCATATATCAGCGTGGAGTGGCTGGACTTTATGCATCAGCATTAATTCGAGGTCCAAACGCGTCAGCCTCGTTGAAAGTGGGGCTACCAGCCTACCACTATTCTGTCGGTGCTTGCTGTGTTTTCTTTTTGAAAGAGTTCGACGTTTCTTTGTTCCTTTTCTTGCCCTTGCCAGCGGAGAAGAAAGTTAGGAGCATGCATGGGCATGATATTACTCAATGGCTAGGTCGAATATTTTTTATAATGTTCAATATTATTACTCAGCTACGTTATATATATATATATAAAATTAACTCTTTGTCCTTGATAGCTTGGGAACTAGACTTTTATTTTGAGAATGCAACACTCTGGATTAATGACAAGATTTGTGGATAATTAGTATGGTAACTCATTCATATATTACGCTAATAAATGTATTATACAAATCATCTAAGAGATGGTCTAGTGATAAAAGCTTGAGACTAAAAGAGTTGCTCTCTCTGTGGTCTTAGATTCGAGCCCTGTTGTTGCTCATATGATGGCCACTGAAAGCTTATATGATCGTTAACTTCCAGACCTGAGGAATTAGTCGAGGAGCGTTCAAACTAGTCCGGATATTCACGTTAATAAAAAAATAAATGTTTTATACATAGATGAATTTATATGTGAACACATCCATTCGCAAGTATATGATGTCTAATTAGCACTAGCTTCAATTTATTTTTGTTCGAAAGTGTGCAGGTTACTGTTATTTTTTAAAATGTTTTTAACTCAGAAAAGTATCAAAATGATGTTTTTTTTAAAATTATTTTTAATATCAGTACTTCAAAATTATTTAAAAATACAAAAAGAAATAATTTAAAATAAAATAAAATAATTTAAATTTTTTTAAAAACACTTTTAAAACATATAAATAATGTGAAATCATAATTATCCTTTATTTTGGGTCAACTTATGGGTAATTGCCTGGCAAAATCAATCAGTAGAGGATGAGGGATTTGGACTTGAACAAACACAGAAATATTTTTATGATTAAGATGCAATCAAACCGTGTTTTGAAAAGTTTTAAATTTTTTATTTTTAATTAAATTTTATATTTTTCTAATATATTAACATCAAAAATATTTTTTTTAAAAATAACATAAAACATAAGGCTTTTGAATTTTGATTCTGCTAACGGCGTTTGGAAAGACACCTATTAACCAAAAAGGCATCTATGCACTAACTACATCTTACAGGAGGCACTGATCTATATAAACTACAAGCCACAACAATATTTAAAGTATGTATGGAATTCTATTATTAATTGTATTATTGATTGTGATTTAAAATGTTTTACTTAGAAATATATTAAAATATTATTTATTTTATTTTTTAAAAGATTATTTTTAAGATCAATATATTAAAAAAAAATTAAAAATATATAAAAAAAAATTAAAAAAACATGGTTTAACCACATATCCAAACAATCTCTTAAAATAATAATAATAAAAAAAATCCCGTTACCTAGAAGACACACCATAGGATGTTTTGCAAGTTAGGTTTCTTCAAGATTATAACAAAAGTTGATTTTCAAGATGGACGAATGTTATATCCCCTTGCAGGCATGGCTTATAGCAGTTGCTGTCTTGCTGATACCGATGCTTGGCTGAGTGGTTGAAAATACAGCAGAAAACTAGCAGCGCTGACGACGAGCTAAGAGCAAAATATTATTTTTTCTATGGAAGTTCAAGAAAATAATTTATTTTTTATGTTTTAATTTATATATTAAAACAAAATTGGGACATATATAGAAGTTAAGGACGTTCAAGTAAAATCATAAATGAAATTAATGTGCATCTCAAATGTTTGGGGTTTAGCATCGACGATAGATGGAGACCTAGCCGTACTCAAAACTATCTTTAAGACCTTCAAATTCCTTCACAAATTACTTTAATCATATATATAATTTGTTATAAAAACTATTTATAATCTCATAAATCACTCACGAGGTTAAGCACACTTATAAACGTGTCTTTGGTGATACATTATATGGTATTTTTTAATTAAAAATAAATCAAGAAATATATAAAAAATATATGAATTTAATATTTTTCAATAAAAAACAATATACAAATTATTTAGAAAAGTGGATTGAAACCGTAATATCAAACATTTCATCTAGAAATAGGAAAATTATGTAAATGAATGTGATTCGATGTATCTAATTTTCAGAAACTTCAATGATTGTTAGGTGGAATTAAGATATTAACCCCACCATCTCGAAACAAGAGGAAACTAAACACAAAGTGCCAATACACGAGGGGGCTAAGTCATCTTATTTAAAATATCATCCAACCATTTTTGTCCCACCGACTATTTTCGCACCTTAAGAACCAATCACCACGAACCCTTTGGCCATGGAAGAAGACAAACTGCACCTACTCTCTCTCTCTCTCTCTCTCTCTCTCGATATCATTTTGATCCTCCATGGTTTCTCTCGATAAGGGGACTTGTCTTCAAGAATAATAGTTGGGCTATGGACGACAAGTTACAAAGATCATAACACGATGCCCTTTGCTGTTCACATGTGTCTCTTGGAAATCTTGTTGGCTAAGCAAAGCGGTTCGTACAAGATCTGATTATAATTAAGAACATGTTTAACGCCAAATCCAAGAATTAAAATATGTACTTACTGGAGGAAACCCAATGAATATAGACAATTAGATTCTTCACTATCCATGTTCAGGATTGTTTTTTTTGTTTAATATAGTTTTTTTTCTGAATTTTAAACCACAATTTCCAAAAAAAAAAAAAAACAAGGCCTTCAAGGCCGTACCGATACAAATAAACAATGATAAAATGTTAATTATGAAACCAAATAAAGATTTCACATAAGATATGTTTAGTATAATACATGCTCTTTAATTAATTAGTAAGAAAAAAGGTGAGGAGGCCGATGTGATCTGACTCATGGAGTATTGTGCCTCAGGTTTTGCCAAATTTAAGGCAATCCTATGCATGCCTCGTACTAAACAATAAACTTTACTATTCTCCCACTCCCTAAATAAGTCCTTTTTAGCAGTCGTAAATTAATGTTCATTCAAAAGTCAAAATATAATAAATACTCTTTTTTGTTTTTTTACCCCTCATCATATTCTAAATTTACTTAAGATGAAGATATAAAGACATGATTACAAGTAGGAATGAGAAAAAAACAATTAATAAATTTTAATTACTCTTTTATAAATTGTGCATTATTCTTTACTAAGATCTCATGCTTATGGTAACATTTTTTATATTATTTTTTGTTTGTTTTTGTATTTGAAAAATATTTTTATAAAAGTTTGAATTAATATTTATTTGAATTTTGTTTAGTGTTTTTAAATTGTTTTGAAGTATTGATATGAAAAATAATTTTTTAAAAAATATTATTTTAATATATTTTAAAAATTACCCGCTAATATAATATCAAACGGGCTCTTTGAATAGTAACTTTTGAATGTATCTATTTACTAAGAAAATACTTGGAGAGCAATAGATCACCATAGATAATTACAGATTTAAGGCCCTGTTTGTTTTTGCATTTCAAAAGTGTTTTTTTTTAAAATAAATTTTATTTATTTTTTCTTTGCTTTAAATTAAATATATTTTTAATTTTTTTAGATCATTTTAATCCTTTGATATCAAAAATATTTTATAAAAAAAAAATATTTTAATATATTTCTAAGTGAAAAACATTTTAAAAAACAACCGCAACTACACTTTTATTTGTATATATATATAATTACAACTCCACTACTATTAGTGTTTTTTTAAAAAGGGTCATGAAATCGAAAATCTTTATGACATATACTGAGAGTATGGCTGGCACAATTTTCGCTTTCTTAAATTCGTAATGTTATATATCTTGGCATTATATATAAAGAAATTGGATGAAACAGTTCCAATTATGTCCATACCAAATTGTTTTTCTAGATGGACGATCGATTTGTGATGTAAAGAGACCAAGTTTCTCTCACTTACAGTTCTAGGCAGATATTGCACATGGAATGTTGAGCTGAATGTAGCAATTCTATATATATATATATATATATATATGAAGATAAATTCCTTGTCACCTCTCTGCTTCTTCAGCTAGTCTCTCCAAAAACAAAAGTGTGCCTCAAGAGCATCAAAATCAAACAGTGAAAGGAAAGTTAAAGGAAATTAACTGCTTGTTGTCTTGTTTGTAGATGACTAGATGGATATGGCTCCATAGACGGTTTCAAGATCGATGGTCGAAAACGTTGTTTCCTCGGGAGTCATTATTCTTTTGCGTTGCGCGTGCATGAGTGTTGACAGAGATGCCATGATGTGAAGGTAATACAGCCAGGAGTGAGTTACAAGCATCAATTTGGGATCATTATCGTCCTGAACTGAGTTTTATCGCATGCTGGAGCTACCTAGCTGTACTTCAATAAATCATATCCTTCATCCCTCTCTCAATCTTACACTAACGGCATTCTGAATTTCTGATTTATTAAAATATAATATAAATATCACTTAATAATTTAAATTTTTTAGTTAAGATAATTCTTTGACATGGTATTAGAGTGTTGATAACCAAGTAATCACGAATTTGAATTTCATCATTTCTATTTATTTGATAAAAAAAATAAACACAAGCTAATATTGGTTTGTGCAAGTTTCAAGTCTAAAGAATTTTCACTTGAGGGGGTGTATTAGAAAATAATATAAATCATATCTTTGAATCTTACGTAACAATTTAAATTTTTGAGTTCAAATGATTTTTTAACATAATTTGTTAATGTGGCTTTCCCCCTTCGAATTCAATATAAAGACAGGTAATAAATCCATGCAAATATATATTAGTCTTGTAGCAGAGCATGAAGCCCTTTCAAAACAAGAGGTGCCAAAAGCAAAACAGCAGACAAGGTCATTAAACTGCAGAGGAGATTCTAACCGATTTTTAAGGTATACTTTGTAAGAATTGGGGTTTGAATTTTGGATCATGTTCTATTATATTCCTTGAAAATCAATCTAAGCAAATGAAGGAGTCAAGAGGCCAGCTAGAAGAGAGTCCATGAAGCGTTTTCGGGCCCAGTGATCAGCTCGAAAGAATACAAAGCAAAAACAACTTCTTTTTAAGAAAACATTAAGTAGTAATCTATGCAGGTTAGTCACACGACCAATTTATTAAAGTGATCGGAACATGTTTCCTGGTGCGAAGCTAACAATAGATACCATTTTGACCTTATTAAAGTCACCTGTCAGAGAATTACTAGATCAAATAAAATAAAACTTACTCTAGCCACTTGGAAACTTTTGTTTTTTCTTTCTTAACGTTGCCACCTGGAACTAGGAAGCTGAATTTCTTTTCATCCTGATGATTTCTTAATTAGTGCAAGAAGACATCAGCATAGTATATGAGGACTGATGAAATGGTTTAAGTTGGTTTTTATAGAAGAGAAAAGCTTTAGGAGATTGTATGCGTATGTGAGAATATATAGGTTATATGACAGCATTTGGGATTTTGAAAATGAAAGAAGGAAGATCCTTACCTTCAAGGCTCAAGGTTGTTTCCATGACCTTGATGTGTCCTTCCAATGGCAAAAGTTGTTATTCACTTGCTATTTATGGTTTTGGACTCTTTGAGGATAAGAGCTTAGAAATTATGAAGGCTTAATGTAAAAGCTATATCCATTATGGGTTTATAGATTGTGCACTATTAATGATCATTATTAGATCACCAATCCTTAGAGTAATATGTGTATGAGAAACATGTTCACATTCAATTAATATATTTTTTTTTCTTCCTAGTTATTGGTGAATAGATTAAATTTGAGGAGTTGGTGTATTCAGGTGTACTCACCCAAAAATATTAGTATTTCAGAATCTAAAGATATCTCCAGGTCTAATTTGAAGGTGGTATGCTTTGGACTTATTGAGTCATCAAGGCCTCCAAGGACCTAAATCAATGACACTTGCTCTAAAAACGTATTGGATCTTAAGGGTAACCCTAGAGCTAACTTCAAACTTCAAGTAGTACAATCTTGGTCTAAGTCATAGATATTTGAGTGAGTTTTGGGATCCATCGTGACTTTAAATCCAAATCTACCTAGGCCCAATTGTGAGCAAGCAAACGTGGTCGTATCTAGGAGTATAAATATCAAGTTCATCAATGAGTATCTTTCAACGTGATCTAACAAACTAATTTATGGATAACAACTTTGAAAACAATTAGACAACATACGATTATTAAAAATTAACAAAAAAAAAAAAACTAAGAGGTGTGGCTTTTGACTGTATACAAGTTTACTGTGTAACCTCTCACGTCTCCCTCCGGATCAGAGTAATGCCACTTTTCATTTTTTTTTCATTTTGGCCATCACATTTTTTTTTCTATTTGATGGGATCCTTTTGTGGTCAAGTTGGTGACCAATTGATTCCAATTTATTAAGATAGAACAATATTCAAAGAGATAGGACCAAAGTGAAAAACACGGTGGCAATTCCAAATTGACATGAAAATTAACTTTGGTCCTTCTACTTTCCCATTAATACATTTCCAATCCCTTTAGTTTTCTAAAATTTACTTTTGTTATAAAACTTTTTTATATCTCATTTGTTAATCCTTGAGTTTGAAAGAGAAGAGAAAAAATCACTAGATGTGTAGTGGAAGAGAGTGGAACACATCAATTGACACCGATTTCGACCACTAAAAAGGTTGATCATGGTGTCAACGAATTTCACTCAATAAGAGAAGTTTCATTATAGTGTTCTTTAGCATTTAACTTTCCTAAAATGGTAGATTTGTGCTTGGAAAGTTATTTGAATTCAGGTTTTTTTTTTTATCTATTAAATGTTATTTTAAGGTCATGAACGAGTTTAATAAGGTCTTTATGTTATTTTTTTAAAAAATTATTTCAAGTGAAAATGGGTTTAAAATAAGTTTTTGAGCCAGTTGCAGTCGAAAGCGTAACTTTCAAGTGGTTGTAATTGAACTAGAGATAACATGTTGTCTATTTTAAAAAATTTCATTGATAATATTTAGTTAATATGATCCTTCATATCAACAACAAGAAACTTGCCTAACTCAGTTAGCAGAGTGTAAAGGTCTTGACTGTGTGGTCATGGGCTTGAACTATATATTCTTTGATATAAATACTAATATATAGTTACCTACTCTTATTTTATATTATTTTGGCCAAAGAATATCCCCCTCATTAAAACCTTTTCAATTTTCTCTTTGCTATTTTCTATTTAAAAACTCAAACTTTTTTAATTTTTTTTTTATCACATTGTGTATCAATTAATACTTAATTTTTTTTATGATTAAAGAGTACATTTCTCCTTAATGGATTTGATATATTTATAATTTTTTCTTGAAACATTGAAAATATTATAAATTTATAAATTTATAAATTCTTGATGAATATTTATATTTCAAAAAAAAAAAAGCACTCCTCTCTTTTTTTTCTTGTTTTTTTTCAAAAAACTAAAAAGAAAGGAAGGCCTAGCACAAAGGCCTTGCCTCCTTCTTTATAGTCTAGGGGTGCTTGCCCACGTGGCCCTCACACTTGGTCTATTTTGTTATTTACTTAGTTTTTTTTAATTTTAATTTAATATATTAATTAAAATTTTATTTGAAATTTTTTCCTTGAATGCCATCTAGTTTTTTGTGTATTTTTTTTTACTAAGTTGATAGCTTTTTTTTATTACATTAATCTTATGTATAACCCTGCATGATTGTTTTTTAATATTCGATTGATTTCTTATGAATGTCAATTTTATTATCATATAATTAAATAAAAAATAATTTTTTTAAAAAATAAATTTATTAGACCTACCCGTATATGTGTTTAGCGGGTTACTCTGAGTTAATCCAAGATGTCATTAACTTAATATTTTAAAAACAATGTTCTAACATGTTGTCTTGAATCTTTTCAAGTCAAATTAGGTTCTTTCTAGGTGGATTATGTTGTTATTTAACTCATTAAGTTAACCAAGTCATATAAAGTTAGCTTTAAAACTCCAACCAAACATGGCCTAACCCAACAAATTTTTAGTTTTAAATGAAACTCATTGTAACATTAGCGTTGCTTGTATAGACTTTATTTAATTAGAATTTAACTTTTGAATTGGATAATATAATTTATATTTGTTTCTCATCTTCACGATTTATTCTTTGTTTAGTGCTAAAATTCTTTTTAATATTTATAAGCGCATACAATTCTCAATCTATTTTACTAAACATATACATCGAATTTTGCCTTCATCATTAATATTTTTTTTCCTTTGATAAAATACATTAGTAACTATTGGGTATTGAAAATTTACTATTTGATTCCAATCCCATTTACTACTTTTTTTTAGTTCAGAATGGAATTTTTCCTTTAAGGGATCTTAATAATACAGTATCATTATAGGTTTGGTACGTCCTGGAGAATATATTTCACTATATTTTAACCCAATATTCAAAGTTTATCGCACATAAAAAAAAAGCATAGAATAAACTGTTTTTTTTAATTATCAAATCTACTTCTTATAATTATATATTCCTTAATTACGAAGCTTGAAAATCTGATTTCCCTAAATTGCTTCAGGGGCATATTGAGGCTGCTATTTTTTTTTTATTTTATTTTTTCGCTGTTCATTAAAATAAGGGATAAATTATGCTCTGTCAAACTTTTGATAAAGAATATTACTCCATAACCACACACATCAAAAGAAACTCTACAGCACATGCATTGCATCTAATACTTAAAATATTTTGATAAATAAGACCAATCGCATATTGATATATACTGATTCTACAAAGTATTATGAACCTGGCTTGAATTATCTTGTTTCTAAAAAATTTAATTTAATTTTTTGTAAAAAATTAGTTTTTTTTATATATGTTTTAAATCATTTTAATATGTTGATCGTAAAAATAATATTTTTTAAAAAATAAAAAAATATCATTTTAATATATTTTAGCACGAAAAATATTTTAAAAAACAATTTCAACCACATTTCCAGATAGACTACAAACCACCCATCACTAAACGAACCCTTGAGCTCAAGTGGTGGTGTAGTTCATCAATTAATAATTTTAAATTTTAGAGATAGTTTATTTAGTTAGATTTTAAATTTGTTTTTTAATAATTATTAATTTAAATTTTTAAAAAATTAATAAAAAAATTACAGAATTATTAATTTTAAAATTTATAAAATTAATGGATGTATCAATAAACCGAGACAATTGGATTAATAAGAATAAAAAAAAAATCCTAAGTTTATTTGCAAACAAAATGGGTTGCCCTGGGAGGTTTCCGTTATGGAGCGGCTCGAGTCATGATTGGACATCAAACTTTACGCCCAAGATTTGGCATTTGGTCCAGGCTCCATAGCACCCTAGGCTGCTGCTCTTATAGCCACCACGTAGCTACTAGACTGCTTTGGCTTCAGTGCCTTTCCGTGGTCCATTCACCCACGCACACATTGCATCCGTACATCATCAAACTCCCCAATAATTGGACAGTTATGAGCACGCACCAGGCAACAGCGTGGCTCGTTTCTTTTTCCACAAAATCCACCGTACCCAAGGAGCCGCGTGCTAGGTGTGGCTCTCTGCCTGTGCGGTTAAGCACCCAAGCATTAAAAAGCCTTGTACAATAACGAAGCACAGAAAAACACAGAGGTTAATTGTTTCCAAGGAGATGCGTGGGTGATCAGTTAGGGTTTTTGTTCTTTTCCAAGAAATCCCAGCCTGCAAAAATCAAGCGATTACACGAGTCAATGAAATGAGGATCAAGAAACAATGGAGGGATGACCCTCATTATCATGCTTATTCTACACCACCTCCACCACCACCACCACCAGATCGTGTCTCATCAACAGTAGACCAAGCGCCAACTGATGATCCTCTTTTGAATGGTATTATCAGAAGAGCATCTTTTATAAATTCACAAGAACCGCATGACCGCTACCGTATCAGCCCACCATTTGTCGATGATACCAATAAGTCAAGTCCCCATTCTTGTGTTTCTCATAATGCCCAGCTCTATCTACCCAAAAATCAACGGTCCTTTGACCCACCACCTGTGATGAGGAGCACAATCAACGCCTCCATTTGCTCTAACCAGGTTCATCATATGCAAATACTTTTCATTCCTTTTCTTTTGATTCTTGAAGCTCGAAAACTTATGTTGTATAAGCTTGGACATACCTCGCTTGTCTAATGTCTTTAGCTGGATGCTTCTGCAGAACCCAGAAATCTTAGCAGAAGAAAGAACCAGTGAAGAGAAGAGGCTCGTTGCTGCAAATACCCATCAGAGGTTTCTTTACTATCCTCAAAACAACACCAAAAAAAATAGCATTCTTTCTTGTATCTAATTAATCACCAAGCAGTTTAATTAAACCCCATGATTTTTTTCTTGCTTAAATTTATAATCCCATATTGTGTAATATTCGTTGGAAGTAAAGACTGCTTTTTATTTATTTATTTGTTATCTTTCTTCATCTTATTTATCTGGTAATAATTAAAATGTGAAGATTTTCAAGAAACATTATATATTATATTCATTTTCTTAATTAATTATCAGCTGTAACAGTTGTGTTTTTTTTTTTTTTCCTGTACCCAGCACTACTATGGATAATAACAGGCACAGCAGCAGCAGCAGCAGCAGCAGCAGTAGCGCAGAAATATCAGCTGCAACTTCAGTTTCCTCGTCCTTACCTAGTTATGGTATGTATAACTGTCCATAACTACATAATATCATACCCCAACTCTACCATAATATTATACTATAGACATGCTTATGTGACATTGGTGATAAAACTATGAGCATATAGCTGTTATTATAACATTGATTTGGTTATTTGGTCATGTATTACAGGAAGCTGGTGTGAGGAAGAGAAAGTGTTCCCCTTAAAGAAAAGAAGGATTAGCTTGGAAAGATTTATAAGCACCCAAGAATCAAGAAAAGTGGACAAACAGAAGCGAAACAGGAAGATTGCCAAAATGTGGGCTAGCTCAGGAACTGAGGCTATCTATGGAGAAGAGGGAGACTACAATGAGGTTGAGATCATCAGTGATCAAGCAATAGAGGAGAATTTGATGACGAGGTGCACTAAGGTGAATGGGGCAGGATGGAGATGCAGCAAACGGAGGTTTGAAGGGTATTCTTTATGTAAGCACCACTTCAACATGCAAAGGATGTACAACAGCCGTCGTCCAAGATTTGGTGGCAGTAAGAAGAGGAAGAAGGTAATGATAAGCAGTATCCTTGACCGGACAATGCCTTTGCTTGATACATGAAAAACTTATTACTAATCAATTTCTCACTCAGTGATCATGACAATGTATATAGTAGTTGAAGTAGGGTGTCATAAACAAGTGAACAAGAAAATTAGTTATGGTGATAGACAAGTAATCATAGAGTGTCTTCATGTAGATGTCTTTTTGTCTCAGACATATGATCATGTTCGGCGTCACAAGTGGAAGAGAAATACAAGAAGTAATTTGCTTATTTTCCCCTGTACCATCCATGTTTCTCTTTACAAGTTGGCATTTCCCTGGATCCAAATCAGACCAAGATTTTCTGTTGCCTGCCCAGACAAGGTGTACGAGGTGTTATTTGCCTCGATCATCAATTTTGTTCTCGTAAGGACCACAATTTTGTTGACGGATCGATCATTGATGGGTTCCATCTCTACGGAAGTTGGCCTAGTAATAAACCGGGATATAGTTTGTGCTTTATTGATCAAAAGAGAAATGAATCTTATTTGATAATTCGAAGCCAGAAATGTGAGTTCATGGAGGAAGCGCACTTCTGACCTTACTGCATCCACCTTTTTCTAAGGCAGGTGGGCTCTCCATGCATGTACTAGAAAAAGGAAAAGGAAAATAGAAGGCCTTAGGCCCTCAAGATCCAGTGAACCATCATCCGGGTCAGACCAAAATAAATGGATATTTACCTGCCTTCTCTTCGAGACGGTAGCTCTTCATTTTCATTAAATAATTATTCTAGACAGGAAACATTTTGTGAATATAGATGAAGGAACCCCAGATTTCAGAAATAACATATTAAAAATTAAGAAAATGCTTAATTTTGAGACAGAAAATAAGAATAGATTTGGGGTTTATACAATAAAAAGGGCCTAAATCCAATCCAAATTGCATCAACATTCAACGATGGCTCCCCCATCTGTGGCCCCCACATCCTTAGCTTCCTTCCCATCCCCGGCTCACCTTCAAGAAGATAAGCTTCTTACAAGTTGTAACCATTTCTTTTCCTCCATTTTCGAAAAAAACAGAAACACTTGAAAAGAAAGAAAATCCATTCTATCTCAAAACCTCAAGAAAACACCACACCTTAAAAAAACATGATTTTCTTCAATAATTCTCCCCAGCCAGCATTTTAAAATATCTCATTTCTTCCTTGAATTTCTTTCTTGAAAAAAAGAGAGCGCTAGATATATAGAGAGAGAGGGAGAGGGAGAGGGAAAAGAATGTCAGTTTTAGCAGCGAATCCTCACGTTTTATTCAGAGAAGTGCAGTACCACAATAAAGACCAACAACAACAGTTATGGAGTGGTGGTGGTGGTAGCAGTTTATTGTTATCGCAAAGAACTTCTTTTTTTGGGTGTTCTTGGTTTGATGGCAGAAACAAAGACTTGTGTAAAAAGAATTCAAAGAGAGATCTTAAAATAGCAGCGTCTTGGCCAGATATGACCAGGCCAACCTCCGTAGAGATGGAACCCATCGATGATTCTCACCATCTTGATAAGATTCTCCTTCAGGCTCGCGAGCTTTCCCAGCCCATTATCATTGACTGGTATCACTCTTTCATATTTTGCAAAAACACCGTTGCTTACACTGAATGCTATACATCTCCTTTTATGTCCCAGTAAAGGATTTTTTTAAGAAAATTATTTTGTTTAGGATGGCTTCTTGGTGCCGGAAATGCATTTATTTGAAGCCAAAGTTGGAGAAATTGGCTGCTGAATACGATACCAAGTACCCTCTCTTCCTCCATCTCCTGTGAATTTTTTTTTTTTTTCCAGCTTTGGTTTAGCATGATTTCAATTCATAAATATCTCTGACTATTCCGAAATATCCTAGGCAGCCACTTTTATGATACCCACTCTCCATTTACAAAAATATTCCATTAAAATTCTAATTTCCATCGTATCACATGTTTTTACTTACTATCCAATTTTGTGATAATTTGCTAATTAGGAAATACAAATTTTCTCTCGTTGCCCCTCTCCAATTCACAGGTTATTGATAAAATGTTGCCATTTTAGTTGATTGATTCTTTGTTTTTTATTGGTTCGAAAATAGAATCAAATTTTATTGCGCGGATGTCAACAAGGTGCCTCAGGCTTTAGTGAAGCGTGGAAATATATCTGTATGTTTAATTTATACTCTTGTCTCAGTTAGTTTCTTGACTTCACCATTGTCTAATTTTATGTTTATTCTTTGGGGTCCTTCTTCCCAGAAAATGCCTACCATTCAGGTTAGATTCACTCTTTTAATTATTTTTATTGTCTATTCTATAATTTACAAAAAAGGGTTGTTGTTAATTAGGTAAAATATCGATGGATACATAATGACAGCACCATTGGATCGTCATTGTACTGCAGTTATGGAAAGATGGAGAGATGAAAGCAGAGGTGATCGGAGGGCACAAGGCTTGGCTTGTGATCGAAGAAGTGAGAGAAATGATCCAGAAATTCGTATGATATCTGCACTGTGCATAACGTCATAGTCTTCTGTTCTTGTCTTCAATTCCCATAAGAAATATGTACAGTGGAACTCTTGAGTCACTCCTCTATGGACTCCATTAACTCTGGAAAGAACCTGGCAAATAAAGAGGTACAGCTTTGGCTATTATTTTTATTATTACTATCATTTGTTTCCCATGTAGTCAAGCGCCCAACCACCCTCAATTCTCGTCGCTTTGGCCGCGTGGTCAAGGGGGTTTCCCGGCGAGAGTTCGAATCTCTCAGGCGGTGTTGATGTGTTCATTTTTTTAACCCAATGGTGCCATTTTAGCTTTCTGGGACTTAATATGGTGCAAGTACGCGACAGAGAAAGGAAACGAAAAGGCAGAGTCTTGATAAATGGCAGCAGTCCAAGTTCAAATGAGAGTGGTAATAATTGATGGAGGGCAGCAGCCAGCCTCGACACCGAGCTGTTAATCTATTCAGAGTTTCTATTACAATTTTAGATCCTTCCAAAATCAAAAGAAGTTCTTCCCGTGAAACTCCACAGCAAAAAATAGTCGAACACTACTGATACATGATGGAAATCTTCTATCTTTGTCCAAGTAAAACTAATCATTATTTCAACTTGACAACGTCAATATCAAAGCCATTTTGGAAGGATTGAGAAGAGGTTTACATATCACGGAAGCCTGGTCCTGGAGTAATCTGTGACTTATGCCTGAGACTCTGGCCCTGCTGGTTTTGAGTTGAGAAGTGGCTGCAGAGCCTTGACAACAATTGTCATGTTTGGCCTAAAGTCCGCTTCATACTGAACACAAAGTGCTGCAACTGCTGCTAACTGATATACCGATTAAAAAAACACACATAAATGAGCAAAAAATACGAAGAAGAGAAGAAGATCAATTGCAGTTGCCTATTCCCAACATGCACTTTAACCTGTTCTTTTTCCCATCACAATCGCAACTAGAGCCTAGCTACAAATCTGGACTGCATGCTTGATAAATAAACTGTTGAGGAAAAGCAACCAGGGGCAGTAGTAAGAACCTTGGCAACTGCCTTTGGAGGGTAATCATTGTTTAGCTTGGGATCCACACATTGCTTCACTTTATCCTCACTCAGTCTTGGCGTTGCCTGCAGCAATTACATTTCTGCTAGGTATAGGCACAGATGAAAGCAAAGGGAAAGGAGGCGTGCTTATAAACTGAAACATACCCAGGTAACAAGACTCTGTTGCCCTTTGGGCATTGTATGGTCTACTGGCTTTCTTCCTGTCAGCAATTCTAGAAGAACAACTCCGAAACTGTAAACATCACTTTTCTGAGTTATCTGCCCGGTCATGGCATACCTGAAAACAAACCATGGATTAGAAATGAGGGTGCAAAAGAATCTTAGATAGTGCAATGCAAGACATCAAGGAAGATAGTAAAAATATTATTGCAGAAGTAAGAGTTACTACTACCTACTAGGCAAGCTAAAGAAGTTTAAGCAAGCTCTTAGCATCTTGAAAGCAATAGATATAGCAGAAACGATGCCCATTTTGGTTTAGGACACTTCACTACATTTAGACAGTCATTGCTTTGTTAATAGATGAGAGGGTGTATGTTGATGATTAGTAAGCCAAGACTGCAATTTCAGACAACAGGCTAGGATTAGAGAAGTTATGAGGCTTACTCTGGAGCATGGTAGCCAAATGTTCCCAAGACCCTAGTCGAATGCAGTCGAGCAGCAGTGTCAGAATTGGCATTGGACAGGTTGAAATCGGCAATTTTGGACAGGAAGTCATCGAAGAGGAGGACATTGCTTGATCTAATATCGCGATGAACTATAGAAGGCTGAACCTTTTCGTGCAGATACTCGAGGCCTTTTGCAGCACCATAAGCAATTTTAACTCTCTGGTTCCAATTCAGAACTGGACCTGGTGCAGCCCCTTCTACGCCCTTCCTCCCTGCACCATAAAAGTAACTAAATATGAATCAAATTGCAAGAAGAAAATGAAACTAAGAAACATCATAACTGGAATTACCATGTAATACATCATGTAAAGAACCCATCACTGCAAACTGATAAACCAAGATTCGGTTGTTTGCCTCCAAACAATACCCCGTCAACTCCACAAAGTGCTCATGTTTAAGTCTTGAAACGACAGACAGCTGCATGACCCCAGATGCAAACACTGAATCAAGATTTTGTGACCAGCACATTGTATTTTACTAGAAAGAAACTTTCCCGATATCGAACCTGTGCTTCAAAATCAGAATCTGGTTCTTGTGAACTGCTGGTGTCTAGCTTCTTAATTGCAGCAGGCATGCCATCTTTTAACTTGGCGTAAAAAACTCGCCCGTAAGAACCTTCTCCAATCAAAGCCTTGGTACCAAAGTTTCCTGTCATCCTATTTAACTCATCCAATGGTATTGATGGGATTTCAATGGGTAAGACCTTCTGTGGAGCTCCACTTCTGGCCTGATTGGCACCTCTTGGCTCTCCTCTCCCGCTGCCTACAATACACAGTAAGAATTAGTGTGTCAGAAACTCAAGAAAGAAGAAATCCAGGTAATTCTCGAGAAAACATTGACGGCTTGTTCTGCTTGGCTGCTATTCTATTTGGCATTTAACTAAACTCATTCTTCAGACAAGGAATTGCCAAAAATCTGGCATGCTATTATATCTCAATAATCGAGGCCAAGAATTCAAGAAAATTTAAAACCAAAATTGGAAACAAAGAATAGAATGAACTACCGCCGCCGCCATATATATTCGCTCCTTTAGGTGGGGCTGTGTATTGATGAGCCGGCGGGCCATGTGGTTCCTCCTCATTACCACCGCAACAGAACATATCAACTATTGGATTAATCTAATAAAAAACAATATCCTGCAATCCCAGAAAAACCAAACCGTATAAAAACATGTTATCATGAACACACCAAAAAGAAACAATAAAAGGTCCTTATTAGCGAGTCAAAACCCATAATTAAGAACTATCTTTTAGAATAAATTACACCTATTTTCATCCCTATTGAAATACTTCATCGAAAACAATGCCAGCTCCATAACATTAATGATGTTGTCAGAATTTAATACGTGTTTGAACTGTTAATCTACATGTTTCTCGACGTTAAAATCAAAAGGAAATGGTAAAATGGTCATCATTGAAACACACATACCTACAAGGCGGAGATCAAAGATGACTCGATAGAGGCCGTCAAGAAAAGAAGTAGAAATTGACAGACAGAGAGACAGAGGGAAAGAGATCTAAAGATGAAGAAAAATGAGGAAACAAAAGAGACAAAAAGAGATTAATTGTTGTTGATGTTGTTCTGTTTTTGGGACTGAGAGGCGCAAGGTTCCCTTTTGTGTCGCGGGAAATTCGGTTTAGGAAATAGTTCATCCGCTAGAACTAACCTACTTCTACGTACAGACGTGCCTTCACGTTTTGCATACATCTGCACGTCCTTTCCCATGCACTCTTTCTTTCTTAATTTTTAATTTAATGCTATTCATACGGTCCATCTTCAACTGATCATGATTCTTTTTTTCTTCATAACAAATGATGATCATCAATCATCTTCTTCTTGGGAGACCTCACATCAACGGGTCATGGTCCATACATTTGTAGACTTCCATGCATAATTGTCAAGTCTGACTGGGATTTACCTTGTAGACTTCCAGAATTCTTAGATTTATAGATGGATACAACTTGAGAATATTTTTATTGGTAAAATTTATATTAACTTATTAATAAAAATATTTTGTTGGTGTTTTTATTTGTATTTATTAATTTTCTGATAGTGATAAAAATATTGTATGTTAAAAAATATTATAAATCATATCTTAAAATCTTACTTAACAACTTAATTTTTTAGGTTGAGATGATTATTTGACATGATATTAGAGCTTTAGTGACCAAACAATCACGAGTTCTATTATTATCTTTATTTATTTGATAAAAATTAAACACGATGTAATATGAGTGTACAAGTTAAGCCCAAAAAACTTTTATTTAAGATGATGTGTTAGATAATAATATAAATCATTTATTGGAATCTCACCTAATAATTTAAATTTTTAGATTAAGATGGTCACTTTGGATAATTAGATCACAAGAGCATTTTTTTTCGAAAACAAAATAATTTTGGGGTTTTCTTAATTTTTTGAATTTTAATTTGTCCAAGTTTGGATCATGATTTACTAGGAATCCATCAAATTACGAGTCAACCCACTTATATTTCAACAACTCAGTGTCAAAATCAATTCAAATTAAAACCCAATTCGGGTTATGCTATAGATTACGGGATCAACTAGGGTTTAACACCATGCTTTATGCTTGCATGGTGGATACCTGCTACTGCCATGTTCTCAAATTCCCCTTGGTTAAGGTCATGGGTCAAGGACTTGACTTAATTTGGCCACGTTTGTTTCTTTTTATAATATGATTGTAACAACAAATTCTGCCTCGAACAAGCCGGAGCAGAAAAGATTGCAAGAGTATTCTCTTTTCTTTCTGGCTGCATAAAATAGTTGTTCTTCCATCCTTCTTTTAACACCTGAGATTTTGTTATCAACAGATTCGACCATTATCTTATTATTTTTTTCTGCCCTAGAAAAGTTGAGTGCTGATTCACATTCAAAGGAATTTATCTCCCTCCTGGTAACCAGGTTCTTAATTATACTTAAGATTAAGATGCAATGGTTTGAATCCATTAATGATTGATGAATATCCTAAATCTATTTCACCAAATGAAGAAAAAATGCAATTCAATTAATGCTGGAATCATGAAAACTTGGATAAATTATATTTAATAAGAAGATAGGTGCTTTGGTAAGCAGGAATGTTTAATTTTATCTTTATACCATGCTAATAATTTAAGCTAGTTATCTTTATAACTTGCTAATCTATTTGAAGTTAAATGCTGTTTTTTCAAACTAACTTTCACTCTTTCATGATAGTTACTTTTCAATGTATTTTTTATTTTAAAATATATTAAAATAATATTTTTTAAATTTTTTAAATTTATTTTTGATATCAAAACATCAAAACAATTTGATAATACCACAAAAATATTAATTTATAAAAAAAAATTCTTCAAAAACAAACATGTTATTAATTTTATGGAGTGACACTTAAAAAGGCCCAAGGAGTTCGAACTATGAATGCTAAAGATTAAAAAGAGAGGTGGTAAACCTTGCAGGTTTGCAGGTACAGTATCAATTGATATTAGTAAGGCATGCAAGGAGAGAGAGTTGATCTTTTCTTTCTTCTCACCTCAATGTGGGCATGAGGTACAACAACATACAAAATAGAATTCAGTACATTCAGTGGCATCCAAAATGTGTTAGACTTCACATGCATGAGCTGCACAGATCCCTCAGCCAGCAGATTTAACACCAAATATCCAGTTCTTACACTGTCTGCAGAAATCTGCTCCACACAAGCGCACTAACAAAATGGATGCCAAAGAACAATCTCGATCATAAACACCAAGACAACTGAAAACACCAATCCGAATACCAAAGCTTCATCTTTGGCGCATTGAGAAACCATGGCGTCCTCCTAAATTTTGTTAACTGTACAATAACCTTAGCATCAGCTTTCAATCTCATTCTTCTTTCCATACACGACCAGTAACCCTCAACTTCAGCTCTTTCCTATCCCCACCAGAGAAGTAGAGAGCCAAATTCCTTTGAATAATAAGCCCATCCTGGCTATCGCGAACTTTCCTGTGACTATCACGGATGCTCCTGGGAATTCCTTGCCATACCAGTTTTCGGCCATTGCCGCCAACTTCTAAGCTGTAACTGAATTTCTTTGCTTCATTATCATCACCCATAAACCTTAAGAAGGCCATATAGACAGGTGCCATGCCCAGTTGGAAAGCCTCAAAATGCAAGCAGAACTGTCTTCCAAAACAGTTAAATACCTGCAGAGGATCACAAAATTCAGACGCGGAGTGATTAGCACTGCCAGCAACACAACTAACAAGTAAACAAAGCATGATTAATGATTTTGAGAACAGCTTTCCAAGAAAAGTTTACTGTAACAGAAGATTATGATGCAACCATGTCAAAGCAGCATGTAAAACAGTGCATTTGCACTTCTAAATGCATCCACAGCCAGATAGACACAAGAACCCATGAGAAGAAAGAATAAACAACTGCTCCAAAACAACCCAGCAGGAAGCATGCATGAATTATATCAAAGTCTCTTTCATATTTTTTTTTTCCCGTTTCCTTTAAGGCATTTTTCTATTAAAGATTGAGTCCGCATCTAATCTCAACCCCTAGAAGAGAAAGGAAAATTAAGAAGTATGGCAGCATCTTACACATATGAAAATAAGTCTAGCATAATGCACAAGTGCATGCAATGACACACATACAGATGAAGAGCCCACAGAAAAAGTTAAGCAATCCAACTTTATCATGCAACATATTAGGAACTTACAGTAAGCATCCATGTGGCATTTTCAACTTCATGTGGATTTGATTTGACATAACGATGATTGAAGGTACACCCATCATGCACATCAACCTTGTGATCATCCTTGAGATGGGCAGCAAGGGCAGGGATGTCACCAGTGACAGAGCACTCAGACCCAGCATAAGGGCAGCTAAATGGACGAAATCGACAGTGTTGCTCATGCTTGAGCTTGCTGTAGTATGGGAAAACATCAAGACATCCTAAACTCTGGTATTTGCAGGGCAGCTCCAATGATTCTGCAACTTTCTCCAAAGCCAAGCACCGTATATTTCCAAGATCATAGCGGCAAGTAGGGCAACAGTTATGTACTCTAAGCTTGCAGGCTGAACATAGAGTGTGTCCATTTGGGCACTGTAACAACCAAGTCACACGAGGAGGGGGAGTTAAGAAAATTAGTTATAATATTAAGCAAGTTTAGAAGATATAAAACACAAATGAAAAGGAAAAGACTTTTGTTAAAAAAACCACCTCAACCTAATAGTTTAAGCTTTTAGATAAGGTTTTAAAATATGATTTAGATTACTCTTCAACACATCCCTTTAAGTAAGCCTTTTAGACTTGAAATTTGCACAAGCCCAAATTACCTTGTACTTATTTTCTATCAAATAGAATGGAGGTAGTAAGATTCACTCTCGTGACCGCTTGGTCAACAAGACCCGAACCATCTCAACCTAATAGCTTAAGTTTTTAGGTAAGATCCCAAGATATGATTTTATATTACTCTAACAACTTTAAGTTAATGATTTGAAACAATGAACTGAATCTCCAAACCTAATTGACCTAATAAGCAGCAACAAGTTATCCAGTAAACCACTCAAGAGGCATTTTTGTCCTAAAATATTCAATGAACCAAATGCAAGAGAATGATTCCCCCCCCCCCCTCACACACACACAAGTCTACAGCTGGCATCATTGATGTCGCTCTTTTCCCCAAACAGATTCAAAATCCCTTCTCAATTCCTTTTCCACCCCCCTAGTGCAAGCAACACTCTCACCCACAAGTTATTCTTCTCCAAAGACCTTGATGAGCATAGCTGTTTTTTTTACGTTCATGACCTAAATAGGACATGTAAAACAAATTGGTAGACTTCCACACTTTTGCAAGAAGACAAAACAGCAAAGAGTCTTCAAACAGAAGTTCACATATCTTTGGAATATTTGCAGTAAAGATTCAATCAGGATTGGTAATCAAGAGCGTATATGGCTCCAGAGGTAACATCCATTCTAGCATTTTCATAATGCCTGTATATAGTATTTACAACTTGTGCTAATAATATTACATTACAACACAAATAATGACCATATCCACAAATCTGTAATTTTATGAAATATACTTTATGTCAGTAATAACCCATAAACAGGATAACATAATTGATTAACTTCCAAATTTCCTTTAAGCATCAGTTCCCTAGCAGTATTCCACCTCCCCAGGTTCACTAAAATGAGTACTTGCCAGTCATTGACATGATAAATGCCTTATTATGGCAATCTACAATTAATCTATCTTAACTTTTTGAGATATCATAGGCAGTTTCCTTCACTATAACCTTGACAACTTGATATAAGTTTCAGCTATTCCACATGTTGAGAACCTGAATTACTCTCCTTCAAATATTTTTTTGGGAAGCAGTCTCAGGTGACATGTGATAGGTCAGAAACTACTAAAAAGAGCATGGAGTTTGCATGTTGCTTTTAAGGAAGCGACCAGATTAAAGGAGAAAAATCCATGATAATTAAGAACAAACCTGGTGAATTGGAGGATACATTAAATTTGTACAGACAGGACACTCAAGGAGTTCATGGACACCATTGTTTGAATAAACCCCGTGCTTTCCACTCAGAATAACAGTACCTTTTGTAGGTGCAATGTTATTTTCTGATTTTGGCGTTGCAATGTCACATTCTGCAACTAATTCAAGAACTTCTTTAAAAGCACTGCCCCCAGGAGCCATTGCTATTCCGAACTGGATAATGTTTTCCAATAACTAAAAAATGCAACACTTTCAACTCAGAAGGATTCACGCTCCATTGGCCTGTAAAAGAAATAAAAAATATATATATATTAATAGGGAAGCTCTATCTCATGCACAACATACCAAATGTATATTGTCTAAATTTGACCACTTCCAACGCAACAACTGAACATAACACTTTATTAGAAAGAAGTTACTGTGTTATTTGTTTTCAACTTAAACATGCTAGAAGGAATTTTGGCGGGTTTAGGGTTTCGGGGAATGTACAGTAGCCTATTGTACATGGAGACCACTGGCCAAGAACTAAATTCAGTGTGTGCAAATTCATGAGTGTTTTATTGAAGTTTGTTAATTGGTTTTCCAGTAGATTTCAGCTTAACATATAATTTTATTCTCAGCCCACCCCTTCAAAATCACATATGATTTGAGAAAGCAAAAGACGTTTCTTCTCATAAAAAAACTAAAAACATGCAATAAAAGCATAAATAAGACATGAAACACCATTTAGAAAACAGGGCTTTTCAAACTTGTTGCCCCGTTATGCTATCAACCATAAGACATCTTTGGTAGCCAGAAGAAAAGGGAATGAAGAAACTTAACAGTATAAAAAATACATGTTACAAGCTAAATAACTGACAGAGAACTGTGCAGAATAACCTGACTTGATGAACTATATGCAGTTAGAAGAAAGTTTCGAATTGCCGAAGACATAATGCTTCTACAGAAATTCATCCACCATCATCAATGTGACTGAATCTCTATTTTAAGCAATATACGTGAAAATGCTAAAACATGAATCAGGGTTTTGCAAGAAACAACCTTCCCCGCCATGTATCCATCAGAGCAATCAAAAGTTAGGTGACCAAAGAAAAGGACGTCAAAAATGAGCCTGAATTCTGCCAAAAAATGCCCATTTTACACGCAAACAATCAAAATATGAAACGAGAATAGCAAATAAAAACGAAACCCATTTCAAAACTTGGACCAATCAACCACTTTTATCAAATCAAGATTCGGACAATAAAATTACCTTTAATATTGAAAATACCCATCGGAACAATCACAAAATGAGACAAATAAAAATATGAAAGGAAAGAAACCTATTTTCCATATTAAACATACACATTCAATCTATATATCACCCAAAAAAAAAAAAATCTTCCCAGCCGACTTAATCTTAATCAGAGCCACCCAATCAAACACGAGCAACAATGAAACAAACCTCATTTTGAATTTCCAAAAATTAACCCAAAAGCAAAAACAAATACAACAAAAGATAGACCAAAACAAGAGATACCCAGTTGAGAATTTCCAAGCTCTTTGTTGTGTCTTTACATGTATAATCAAATTCAGACAAAACATCGAGACAATGAATTGGGAAGGAAAGCAAAAAAAAATTAAAAATTTAAAGAGAACAACAACAAAAACAAACTTGACACACGAGGACTCCGCATTACCCGGATTTGGAAAACGAGAAGAGGAGGAGGAGTCTTGTTTGCATCGGTGTTAGACCGTAAATGGTCTCTGTCTGGCTTGGTTTTGTCTATTTATAATGAGTTCTGAAGATAATTCAGCTAAGTTCTTTCTCAAGAAAATATAAATAATAATTGAGCTCCTTCAATATATATTGGTTTCGTAATATGGATAAGCGCATATTAGTCCCCATATTATATAGTTGCTGACAAATCAAACACCCATCGTTTTTTAGATTGTGACAACGGTGACAGTTCAAAATATTTTTTATTTAGAAATATATTTAAATAAAAAAATTTTAATTTTAAAAAATTATTTTTAACATCAATATATTAAAATAATCTGGAAACATAAAAAAATTTATTTTAAACAAAAACAAATTCAAAATTTTTAAGAATGTAATTTGCATCGCGTTCTCAAACACACCTTGAATAATATAACGCAATATTTTAAAATTTGATAGGTTGATCTATAACTTTGATAATTTATCATTTGATTTTAATAAAAATTAAAAGGAGAATTAACTTGATGTAAAATTAGACAACTCACCTTATTCATTATCTAAGATTTACCCTGAATTTATCTCAAGTCAACACATAAGTTGAATTTGATTTTAGCTCAAGTTTAAACATTTTAATTTCAAAAGCGCTGAATACTTTAAATTTAAAATTAGCTCAACATTTCAGCATCTCAAACATAATTATGGCTCGACTCTTAAATGTCTTGTTCTTTAATTCAAATCATTATAGAAACAATCCAAAATTTGTTTCAATTTTAACCTCAAATACCTGAAATATGGAGTTAGCCTCCTTCATCTAGCTTGACCTCCAAGTGTTCCCTAATCCACCTTTATAATAAGATTTTTAATGGTTTAATCTACCCATATATAATGAGATATTTCTCCTATTTAAATTTATATCTCTTATTAAGTCCATTATATCCTTGAATGTTTAGAAAGATTTTTAAGTTTAGAAACCGATTTGTTAAAGCCCACAAGCCTGAGGACTGATTTGTAGTCATTTTTAATATTTAACACTGTGGTAAAAGTCGTTGGTAGTTGACCAAAGATTCTACGCGCACGCAAGCTTTGAAATGTCTTATGTTACATTTATCTTGAGATCGGTTGGAGTTAGTCTCCGCGATAAGAACAGCCTCATTATGTCCTCTCCACGATGCTCCAACTTCCTTCTTGCAGACAACACCGTTACTATCTCCAATAGTTGCATTTAAAATTAATCTGATTTGACCGATCCAGAAAAATATAGTTAATTTTTTAAAAATATATATATATATATATATATATTAATTTTAAATTTTTTATTATTATTATTGATGGTTAACTTTCAAATCAGGTTTAATAACAATATGTTTTTTATTTATCATTTTAGTTTGAATTCAGGAAGTTTTGAATATATTACAAATATACTAAAAAGCCTATGTATTTCACGTAGAAGTTGACGGTGATCATAGTTTTTTTTTTTTCAATTTTCATCCTAGATTTTTTTTTAATTACAGCCTTTCATGTTCAATTTCTTGATCAATTTGTCAAGATTTGTTAAGGAAAGAGAAAATTTAACAAAGGGGACTAAAGTATAAAATAAAAAAAATCCTATGGTCAATCTCAATTTTCCTTGAAAAAAATACTTTTTTTGTCTACCTATATTCCATTCTCTATCTTTTCACTCCTTATAGGATTTGAAATTTTAGTTATTTTATTTTTCACTTAGGTACGAGAAAGAAGAGAAAGTCATCAAATAATAGCGACAAAAACAAAAGTTGTCAATTGATCACATTCTAACATTAAAAAAAATAATTTAGTGTCAATGAATTTCATTTGATAAACAAAGTCCAATTAAGATGTTTTTAAATCTTCATTTTGCCTAAAAAACAGATTGGGATTGAGAGAGAAGTTTTTTTCTTATTTGGTTTTGTATTTTTAGATTGTTTTCTAGAGTTTTCAAGGTTAATAAATTGTTTTTTAGGCTATAAAAGTGTTTATTAGATTTTTTTTTAGGTAAAAATGGGTCAAAATTTTGATTTTAGACCAAAAAAATACCTTCCTTGATTTTTCAGCAACCATTATTTCTTTTCAATTTGGATTTTTATTGAATTTTTATTGGCTTTTTTATTTTATAATTTTTTTCATTTAACATTTAGTTTATTTTAAATTGGTCTTCATAATTTATTTTGATTTGTTTTTTATAGGGTTATCGCAGTCTCTAGCAAATATCTAAATATTTGGTTGGTACTTAATTTTGCAAGCATTTATTTTTTATTAATTAAATAAAAATAATTTTATATAAAAAAAAGTTATTAAACTTAGAGGCGTGACTCAGATTGCAAGTTAACTTGGGTTGATTTGAAATTAAGTTTCATAATTTGTTTTGGTTTTTTTTTTTCTATGGGGTTATAGAGGCCTGAAACAAATATTCTAACATTTGGTTGGTGCTTGATTTCCCTAGCATCTATTTTTGTTAATATATAGTTACAAAAAGTTTTTTAAAAAAAAAAATATTAAGTCTAATGGAGTTTATGACCTAAGTCATGTGATTGATGGGTTAAACTACAAAACCTGAGTCAATCCAATCTATAAACATCTTTTAATTTAAAAAAAAAATATATAATCTTAATTTTTTTTAAAATTAAACTATTTTTTTTTCTAAACATCCCAGTTATTTTTTGATCTATCATGTTTGTTGAATCATATTAAAGCAACTCTTATATAGATTAATTTAAAATTTCAGCTAAGAAAATAAATCACGTTGAGATGTTATAAAATTGATCAACTGGATAAAGTTAAATGGTATTGTCAAATAATATTAAGAGGCTTATATAATTTTTTTTATATTAAAAATATTAGTCTGAATACATCGTATCTTATCTAATCTTAAACTAATCATTTTGGACTTATCTGAGTATGATTGTTACACTTAAGATCTAATCGGCAAAGAAATTTCAATGTAGGAAAATTAATCTAAAGATACTACACATCACTATGAAAAAGAAAATCACTATTTGATGAGCGCAATGGCCTACCATTCATGAATGTGTGAGGAACAAGCTACTAGTGATTATTAATGGAGCTTTTTTTTCAGCAAATTTGTTTTTCTTACTTTTTTCCTTCCCCGAGACAACTTTTATGTCGACTTTGTTAGAAAGATTGCGTGTTCACTGTAACAAGACTGTAACTGTTGTTGTCTCGACTCTCATGTTTGAGTCTTCCTTTGCATTTGACTTTCTATGCATTGACCCTTCCAAGTGAAAAAGAAGATGCATGGTATTACACACCGTTTGTCATTGCGTTCCAAACGATATTATATCTAAATTCAATTTTTTTTTTTTATTAAAATTAAGTTTGGTTTGTACTTTTTGAATCGTTTTGATGTGCTAATGTCAAAAATGATTTTTAAAAAATAAAAAAACATCATTGGCATGTATTTCGGCACGAAAAGCTATTTGAAAAGCAACCGCTATCACACTGCCAAACACGCTCTTAAACTAATATAAATTTTATTTTAAAATTTTATTTAATAATTTAAATTATTAAATTAAAATAGTTTTTTAATATAATATCAAAGTTTTAATGATCAAATAATTACGAGTCTAAATTTTATCATTTTTATTTATTTAATAAAATAAGGTGAACTTGTAAAAATTACAATTTTAAAGCACTTTCATTTAAAAAAATATATTAAATAATAATATAAATTATATTTTAAAATTTTATCTAATAACTTAAATTATTGGTTAAGTATATAGTTTGTAAAAGTATATTAAAAAATATCTTTTAACATAAAGAAAAACAGAGAACTTTCACATTGACAATATTGGTCCAACGTTCACCAACCATTGCTATTATCTACAGAAGATGCTCAGGTAGGTCCATAATTCAACATATTGCCGACTTATATTTCAACTGCTGACTTATATTATCATTTCACATACAAATTATAGATACTCGTGATGATCCAATATGGTTGTTAAAATAAAAATAAAAATTAGGTAATATATACTATTCATAAGCTATGGCACTGAAAACTACGTGCAAGCACTCATAATTGTTTTCTATATATATATAATTGCTATACATAATTGTAATGCTTATCCACAGCCAAACCATACCATGCATTCGTCAGCTAATTTATCTCATATCCCTCCGGAGCCTCCTGTGATAACATGATAAAGTTTATAAATTATTTCCAACTAAATCCTCTTGGAGCTAGTTTAGTTCAGTAATGTGATTGTGATTTTGTTTTATAAGTATTTTTTTTGTTTAAAATATATTAAAATAATATTATTTAATTTTTTGTTAAATTTATTTTTGATATTAACCCATTAAAATAATTTAAAAACATAAAAAATTAATATAATATTTTTCAAAACCAATTTTGAAATAAAAAAACAAACAGCATATATAAATAAGTTAATAAAATTTTTTTAACCAAAATAATGTAGATTATTTTTTTTAAATCAAATATTAAATTTTCTTGAGTTAACTTTTTATTCATCGCCCAGCTTTTAAGATCAGGTTAACCCTGAATTGAGTTTTATAAATGTAAATTTCACCTTTATGCATTCTCAGCTCGGTACACTCCAAACACCAGTTTCCAAAATTGCTGGCTAGCCTGGCATGATTTTATTTTGCCAATTCTAAAGCATCTTCTCCTCGTATGGTCGGCCATTTTCTGGTGGAAGCATCTTAACCAAGTCCTCCGAACTTGGTTAAGAGCGTGTTTGGTAGTGTAATAGTGATTGCTTTTCAAATAACTTTTCGTGCTGAAATACATGCCAATGATTTTTTTTTATTTTTTAAAAATCATTTTTGACATCAGCACATCAAAACGATTCAAAAGGTACAAACCGCACTCAATTTTAGTAAAAAAAAATTTAAAATTTTTTGAAACGCAGGTTGAACCGCGTTTTCAAACTGCCTCTCAAGCATCTTGTGTGTGTGAGAGAGAGAGAGAGTAAATTCAAATTTGTAGGATTATTTGATGGACGTGCATGCTTGCTGGATATTCATGTTAATATATATATATAGAGCTTATTATTTTGATCATTTTCTTTATGCCGGTTTCACTCTCCGAATCGAAGGGGTATTGATCTCCAAGCTAGCTTATTGAAACCGACTTGGTCTCACTACAACGTGAGAATGGAACAATCTCCTGATCTTGACAAAGTCAGACTATAGAAATATCAGACCATTTCGTGGTTCTTAGACCTTAATTGAACCTGGCCAAGATTCAAACCTGAGACAAAATGTCGGTCCATATTGATTTGAATTCATTAGTTGGATTCGTGTGCTTAATCCATGCCACCGGCTCCTTTTCCCATGTCGCTTGCTTTCAGAAACGACTAAAAAACATGGGTTGGGTTAGCTTATCGTATGAACAGCTAACTAAATTATTTTTTTATTTTTTTAATTATTTGGTTAAAAGCTTCTGTATGTGGTTAATTCGTGAAAATAACGAGGAGTTCGTGGGTTTGAGACAAAAATAAAAGTAAATATTTTTAGTTTGGGTTGATGTTTTTTTATATAAAAAGAAGTAATTAAACTAGGTTTTAAAAAAACTGAAACCAAACCAGTTTAAACCGAATAGTTTCAGTTATTTTAGAATAAAAACCAGTTTGACTCGGTTTTTTCAATTTGGCTCGGCTTTCTTTCAGTTTGGCTTAATTTCTTGTTTTTTGTTCAGTTCTATTTTTTTCCGTTTCAGACTTTTATATATATCCAGTTTATAATATAAAGTTTTTATTTTTTCCGGGCTTTTTTTTTTTAATTTCATCTTTTAATAAGGTTGTATTAAATTTTATCCTTCGGTATTAAACTAATGATAAATAAATTTGTGTTTTTTATCGTATAATAAAAACATTTGACTCTTTTTTTATTTTTTTATAATTTTATCCTTTGACATGAAATTTTTATTTTCTTCAAGTTTTTTATTCTTTTTTTAATTGATATTTTTTTGTAAAAATTTTATATTTTAATATGAATTTTTTATTTAATTTAATTTTGTAGTACTGTATTAATTTTTTTTAAACTTACCAAGGGAATAAGATTATATTAGAATAAGTCTCACACATTTTAATTTAAAACTCATACTAAAAATTATTGAGATATTGAGATATTTTAGATTTGAACTGTTGTATTGAATTTTATAATTATACTGAAAAGTTTTCAATTGTTTATATATTAATTTTTTTAGCACGGTCAATAAACCAGTAATCAGACAGGTTATGAGTATATTCTCCAAAATCAATCTCTCGGCATGGTCGATTAGTGGTTGGAAAGCATTTCAGCTGGAAATACCATAGTGAGTTCAAGGACAATCAAGATAACAGGTAAAAATATATTTTAAATCAAAATAAATATTTAATACGAGATTATTTTAATAAATATTAAGATAATAACATATTAGATTGTTCTGGGTTAATTCGGATTAACTTATCAATCCGCATAACAAGTTATAAGATTATGATAACTCCATAAATAATTATAAAGCTCAATTTTTATTAAAACTAAAATGCATGTTAAAGGATGAAACTGAAAAAAATTAATTAAAAAAAAATTAAAAAATTATCCAAGTTAACCTGAGTTAACATATCAAACCTACAACCTGGATAACGAGATTAAAATAACTCAATAAAAAACAAATCAAAACAAATTATAAAACACAATTCTTAATAATATACCCCTCCACACAATCATTGTTCATTAAAAGAAATACCTTACAGTTATAGAAATCATGTTAGATTATAAAATCATGTACGTTCAACTAAAGTTTAATCTGAATTAGCTTACCTGCAAACTTGTTCCTCATAAAAGATAATCCAATAGAAAAAAAGAATGAATAAAACAATAGAGCTCATATAAAAATAAACAAAAACGATTAAAACAAGATGAAAAGGTAAGTAAAATATTAGTTGATGGAGTTCATACCAAAACTTCAACCCTGCATTGCATAATAGTGAGGAGCAAGCTCAGTCAACCACAAATAATCAATTCTAGTTGTGCTGCGAATGTACTTCTGACTTGTTTGGACTAGTTCATCAAAAATTAGACACTCCACCTTTGACCGGTGCAACACAGAAGTGGGGTGGATCTGCACTACTTGAACACTTGCTAAAGCCCTGCCATTCATTTCAGCTAACTTGAGGGTCTTGATGTCGGAGAACGGAAAGCGAGATATAACATGAAAAGGGATTTCAAGAGAAGATGGATGCCATGACGAACTCGCCAAAGACTTGTTAACAAGGGAGAATAATAGAAAAACGAAAGAATCCTGAAGGAAAATGCAAATGGATGTCTGAGCTTATATAGAGAGATATAATACCTGTATGTTCCCTCGGGTTGCTTCAAAGCTGCATCAAGGAAAAATGAAGCAGCAAGGCATCTACAGAATTAATATGAAAATTAAACAATGATAAAAATAATTATCAAGGTTGAGGATCCATTAATATTTTTAGAAATAAATATAGTATAAATTTCTTTTATTACTTAACTGGAAACCACACATAAAAAAGATTACAATTGGATTATTTATCCTTAAGAGTTTATTATAAATTTTTAACACGATCATATTAATTATTTTATTTTAATAATAACATACTTTTAAATATTATCAGAAATTCATGATGCTAATAACAAATCAAGTTCCTCTCAAAACAACGATATCGACCGATGACTATGAAGGATCAAGTATTTATTGTACCAAGTGTTATACAACACAAATCAAGATTAATCATTTAACAAGTAAGGTAATAAGAATTAGTAAGATAAAAAAAAATATGACATATTAATAACAAACTTTGTTGAATATAAACATTGAAGTTCATGTTGAATTTATATTATACATATTTTAACACCATTAGTGAAACCTTTTCACCTTGACAATATTAACTTAGCTAAACATTATGAATAAGAAAAATATAATTAAATAAGATGAGAACATAAATATAATATAAATTAACTAAAAGTAGTAAAGAAAATGAAAAGCATAAATAAGATATTAATGAAAATAAAACTTGAATATTAAAAAGAAAAAAAGCAAGAAAATGATCTTGATCTGAAAAACAAGATGCCTAAATGAATGGCAAATGCCTCTTTTTATAGGTTAAAATTCAGAACTATTCATTTGATAATTAATGTAGCGGCCAACTATTGATTTAGTAGACTTGGTGGACAACAACACTCAAGCATTTTGGCTAGATGAAATGACATTAATGCAATCAGAATTTGGCAAAGTGTTCTTCATGAAAGTTGTTGTCAATCATCTCCTCTTTCCACCCACAACATTTTAGAGCACTACTCAATATTTTAGCCATATTTATGCTCTGAAATGTTGTGGGTGGAAAGTGGAGATGATTGCCAACAACTTTCATGAAGAACACTTCGTCAAATTCTAATTGCATCAATATCATTTCATCCAACCAAAATGCTTAAGTATTGTTGTCCACCAAGTCCACTAAATCAATAATTGACCATTACATCAATAATCAATTACCAAATGAATAGTTCTGAATTTTAGCCTATAAAAGGAGGATTTGTCATTTATTTAGGCATCTTAATTTTGAAATTAAGATCATTTTCTTGCTTTCTCTCTTTGTAATATTCAAGTTTTATTTTATGTTTTATTTTCATTAATCTCTTGTTTATGCTTTTCATTTCCTTTACTACTCTTAATTAACTTATATCATATTTATATTCTCATCTTTTATTTATATTTTCTTATTCATAATGTTTTTATTATTCATAATTTATAGGTACTGTAATGAGATGACAGGTGCAAGGAGAAGAAGATTTCCCATATGAAGCTCAAAGCAGAGACTGTGTGAAAAGTCCATGTTGAGTTCATCCCCACTTAACAATTCAGCACACATAATTGGGCAAATGTGTGCGACTTCTTCTTCTTCTTCTTCATCTTCATCGACCACAGTGATGACCTTTAGATGCCTTCTCATCGGGTAATCTCTTTTGTTAATTCACCTTCATCACTTTCGGTTCAACTCTCAACCTCACTCTTTTCTCTCTTTGCAGTGTTGCAATGGCAGCCACTACTTGCTACTCTTGGCAGCCCACTCTCTCCTATATTTCTCACATCTTTCTATGCACTCTCTCTCTCTCATTTTGCTCTTTAAATGGTGTCTTTATTTATAGGCTTCAATGGTAAGCTCTTCCAGCACATTTATCAACATTTATGCGACAAGAAAGCTATAAAACATGGCACCAATTATGCCATAGCATGTGCTTCCACTTTGTACCAAGTGGGTGATGAGTTGTTCCACCTGTACAAAGTGGAAGTGGAGTATTTGCCACAACATTGGCAATTTCCTAACATGCCAGACAATGACAAGAACAAAGTTATTGTTGGATGCCATGGTGAAATAACTTAGCATTTGACTTGGTACAAATGAGGAACTTTGTCCAGTCACTATTCATCTTAGAAGCATATAACAAGCAATTGATAAGCACATACCTCTTCTGACATCTCACGAGGATTATAAAAAATAAATTCCACAGAGAGCATTGAAACAGCTATCAACATTTCTTCCAAGCAGTTGAACTAACTAGCAAGGATGAGAGCTTTGGAATAAACAGGGTCTAAGGGAAGCCGAGCCATTTGATGCCCAACAGGATCCGACAACTTACAGTCATCTGTCAAAGCACCCAGCAGAAACAACTCCTCCAACGATTCTTGAATAGCTGCCCTGTTATATTCAGCAACAAAGGATTACTGATCTGTTTAAAAAATGGAGGTCCCTTGAGACAGTACAGAGGAAACAACTCTGTTCAACCAGACAGCTTCAGTAATTACAAGCCAGGTAAACATCAATAAATAAGGTCATCTACCACGGGCATGAACCAAACAAGAATATTATCTCTTACCCTCACTATACACAAATAGATGGCCAGCCAGCCTGGATTAACCCAATTATAACATCCAACATTCAGCATCTGAACCAGCAAAACAATCAATTTGTTAAGTTTCTAACATCATAAAAATGTTAGGTATATTCCCAAATGGTTATTTATAATATACAATACAAATCAATAGGTAACTTGACCTCAGGCTCTACCAGTAAATATGGGCTGAATTCAAGTTCAACTGAAGGAGACTTGAAGATGCAACATACACCAGAAGAAGCCCCTAAGAGGAGGCTGAAGGGGATGGCATGAGAAAGTGGCTGAACTAAATCTTTATGGAAAGAAAGACATGGCCATAGTCAAGCAGAAAAACATGTAGGGAATTTCCATCTAGGTTAAAATCTTAACGATGGTAACTAATCTACAATCATCTGCTACTAGCAACACAAATGCAGAACGAGAATGGTGCACAAATGAAGATATTTCGAGATCGGAAGTCAAATTGAATCCTCTTTATTTTCTCTAATTTGCTAACCTGAAAACAAACTCATAACAAAAAAACAGGCTTAAAGAGAGGACCTGGAAATAGCATCGGCGGCGCTGTGAGGTTGATTGGAGAGCTTGAGAACAATTTAAGAGAACAAAAAGAGTATCGAGTGATTAATGGAAAACAATCAAAGCGAAACAAATGGCTTCAGTGTGACTGAGTTTACATGAATAGTGCTGTTATTGCATGCCGAGGAGTTATTAAAGTCAATAAACAAGCTACATAGGTAAACTATAAAATTTTCGTTACACAAACCTTACTTCTAAAGTTGAAGCAGAAGACACTGAACCATCCAAGCCTGGCCTGCCGATCAGGCTCGAATCATTGTAGAAGTTATGAAGCAGCTCTGGAGACTTGGATAAGGTATTGTAGTATTGCTCTGCAAAGGCAATCCCCACCACTCCAGGATTAAGTTTGACGGTAGATTCATCCACCTGTGTTGCCATCTCTGCGGAAATAAAATGAACATCTTGTTAATAAGAGGGTGCTGATTTCTATAGTTTTGTTGTTTCTAATAGCAGGGTTTACACACTATCACTATCTTTTTTTTAGACACTATTTATGTAATGGGATGAGAGAAGTAACTGTAGGTTGTGATGATAACTACTGCTACTTACAAAGACTAACTCATACGAACATATGAACACGGCACTTCAACAATAGCCCAACGATCAGAAAATGAATTGTGCTCACAGATTCCAATTAACAGTTGTTGCTAATACTTTTTTTTTCCATCCAATTTCCAGGAACTGTCTTAAATATGCTGTCACAATGCACAAGAAGCTGAGAACAAAAGGGGACACTCCTTATTTTGGAATTAAGATAAATGATACCACCTATATCACCAAGATTGACCAGATGATGTAGGGACCCAAATGCTCATTGGAGTACTTATGCTGACAATGAGATGGGCTACTTGGTCATGTGAAAACGATGCATTTCTTGCTAAAGAAGTCCTGTTTTGGGTAAAGAAAGAATGATCTCAAATTGTCATTTTTATTTAGACAATAAACTTTGGGATATTCACTAGTGAAGAAATATTTTCGAATTATTTAGGGAGAAACACAGAGTGAGCTACAATTTCTTAGGCGTGCGTAAATTCAGCAACAAACTACTATCTGCTTCGACTTCCAAGAATAAGTGTTTACAACGTCAAGAAAGACGATAAAGAAATTGTAGAGTAAGTCATCAAATCTGAAGCATGCCCCCTAAACACTGATGCAAGGTTTACCACACTCACTCAGCATCACATCAAAAAGCTTTCTAGCTTCATCACTTAGTCAATGCAGAAGATATCCATCCATCATGTAGCAATATTTAATACACAACCCAATATTCTCAATCTTTAGGTTCATTTTATGATTAGGTTAGATACCTTATTGCCACCATATCATCCACTAATTCCATATCTTGGTTATATTTTTACTCTTCACCAACTGATCAACTTGCAAATTGATTTTCAAACTAAATAATCCAAAGTTCACATAACATGCGAGAAACACACATTATCCGTCAAGATATGAAGGGTACAAATAATATGATTCCTACCAGTTCCATTTGTTCGAACAAAAGTAACACGATCTCGTGCTTTTTCAACCTCATACTAGCATAATAAACTCGACGATAGAAGGCCGAGGATTCCTGCCAGGCATGTGACTGGAGCAAACTAAGGCACCATCAATGATACAGAAGGAGACCATGCTACAGCTACAACTGTGAGTACAGGTGTTAAAGGGAGAAAAGAAGGCCATGCCCATTTGATGTTGAATTAAATTAGGTGTTTTTAGTAAGGAAAACACTTGGCTCGTGTCAGTGCCGCCGCCATCACCGAGATCTTTCTTTCTGGCTGATGCCTAGTGTTTTTGCAAGAAAAGACATTTAAAGGAAGCATACCGCGTGTGTGAGAGATACCATGTTAAATTCTAGTATCTAAAAATAAAAAAAAAAATTACCTTTTAACTGGGCCGATGCCCGGGCTTCACAACCACGGGTTTGTTTTATTTTTTTATTAAAATATTCAGATATCACAAGTTTATTTTGAAAAATAAATAAATTTAATAGTTAATAACTTAATGTTATAATTTCGATCAATTAAATAAATTAGTTTTAAAAAATATATATTATTAATTTAAATTAAAAAATAAAATTATAAATAATAAATTATTTATTTATTTTTTAAAAATTATTTTTTACATCAATATATTAAAATAGTATGAAAACATAAAAAAAATTATTTTAAATAAAAAAATTCAAAATGTTAAAAAAAAACCATTTTGAATTTTATAGTTTTTTTATTATTATTATTTCAAAAATTACGGGCTCCAATTTGAAAAATATAAAAACTCTACATTTCCCCGCCGATTAAAAAAAAAACAAGAAAAAACCTCTCTCGCCCTCAAAACCCTCACTCTCTCTCCTCCTCCCTCATTTTCAAAAAAACAAATTCCAGAAATGGAAGAAGACCAGCAGACAATCTTAGATCTAGTCAAAGAATTAGTCAATCGCTTACTCTCTCAAAACCCACAAAACCCTAAACCTCCAACTTCTAACACTAACCCTAACTCTCCTGATTTCCTAAATTCTCTTCGCTACGCAATCCGCATTCTCTCCAGCAGGTTAACCCCTTCAATTGCGCCTGATGCCGCCGCAATCTCTGAATCAATCAAGCGTGGTCTCGCTACTCAAGGTAAATCCTCTCAAGCTCTCACTTTTTCTGAACTATACAACAAATTTGCATCCAAAACGGGGTCGGGAAGTATTAATAACAAATGGGCAGTTCTTTATTTGCTCAAAATCATTTCTGAAGATAAAAAAATTGCACAGAATGCGCCAAATCCATCGCCTTTGTTAACTAACCTGGGGTTAAATGAGCTTGATTTGAGTAGTGAATCACGGGTTTCGCATAATTTTAAGAGAGGGGAAAAGGATTATAATAATGGGGTTTTGTTCGTTACTAAAGATCCTGAGAATTTGCGGGAAATCGCTTTTAGAGAGTTTGTTAATTTGATTAAAGAGGAAAACGAGGTGTCCGAAGAGGTTTTAGTGAGAGATGTGTTATATGCTTGTCAAGGGATTGATGGGAAGTATGTGAAGTTTGATGCAAATGTTGATGGGTATGTTTTGTTGGATTCAATTAAGGTTCCGAGAGCTACGAGGGTTATGGTTAGGAAGTTGTGTGAGTTGGGATGGTTGTTTAGGAAAGTTAGGGGGTATATTTCAGAAAGTATGGATCGGTTTCCTGCTGAAGATGTGGGAACTGTAGGGCAGGCATTTTGTGCTGCCTTACAGAATGAGCTCTTGGATTATTATAAGTTGTTGGCTGTGCTTGAAGCACAGGCGATGAATCCAATTCCATTGGTTTCAGAGACAGCTAGTTCGGGTAATTATTTGTCATTGAGGAGGTTGTTGGTTTGGTTTGCTGAGCCAATAGTGAAAATGAGGTTGATGGCTGTTTTGGTTGATAAATGCAGAGTTGTGAGGGGTGGGGCGATGGCTGGGGCTATACATTTGCATGCCCAGCATGGAGATCCATTGGTGAATGAGTTCATGAGGAGCTTACTGCGATGTGTATGTTCTCCACTTTTTGAAATGGTTAGGAGTTGGGTTTTGGAAGGGCAGTTGGAGGATATTTTTGCTGAGTTTTTTGTTGTGGGTCAGCCAGTGAAAGCTGAGGCACTCTGGAGGGAAGGTTACAGGCTTCATGCGGGGATGCTTCCTTCATTCATTTCACAACCCCTTGCTCAACGCATTTTAAGGACTGGGAAGTCAATAAATTTTCTTCGTGTCTGTTGTGATGATCGTGGTTGGGCTGATGCCACAACGGAGGCTGCAGCTGCTGCTGGGACCACGACTAGAAGAGGGAGTCTTGGATATGGTGAAACTGATGCACTTGAAACTCTGGTTGTTGAAGCAGCAAAGAGAATTGATAAGCATCTGTTGGATGTTATGTACACGAGGTATAAATTCAAGGAACATTGCCTTGCAATCAAGCGCTATTTACTTCTGGGACAAGGTGATTTTGTTCAGTATTTAATGGATATTGTTGGGCAGGAACTTTCTGAGCCTGCTAATACAATTAGTTCATTCCAGTTGGCAGGGTTGCTGGAAAGTGCTATTCGTTCATCTAATGCGCAATATGATGATCGCGACATATTAGACAGGTTGAGGGTGAAGATGATGCCACATGGAACTGGAGATAGGGGCTGGGATGTATTCTCATTGGAATATGATGCCAGAGTACCATTAGACACAGTGTTTACAGAATCTATTATGGCAAGATATTTAAGAATTTTTAATTTCCTGTGGAAGCTGAGGCGAGTAGAGCATGCTCTTATTGGTGCGTGGAAGACAATGAAACCTAATTGTATTGCTTCTCATTCTTTCACCAAGCTGCAGCATGCAGTCAAGTTGCGCTTACTTTCAACACTGAGACGATGTCAGGTCCTTTGGAATCAGATGAATCATTTTGTAACAAACTTGCAATATTATATCATGTTTGAAGTTCTGGAGGTTTCATGGTCTAACTTCTCAAATGAGATGGAAGTAGCGAGGGATCTTGATGATCTACTTGCAGCACATGATAAGTACCTCCATTCAATAGTAGAGAAATCTCTTCTTGGTGAACGATCCCAATCCCTTTGCAAGTCACTCTTTGTCTTGTTTGACCTTATATTACGTTTCAGGAGTCATGCTGATCGGTTGTATGAAGGAATTTATGAGTTACAAACAAGGTAAAAATCTGCCATGTTTTTTAATGATTTTGTTTTGTCAATGAATGCTAGCATTATCAATACATAATGTCCATGCCAATATTTGAATAGTTTTTTTCCTTTGATGAATGTGTCCGACCACTCATTATTCCAATCGTCTGCAGAACTAGGGCATCCTCTTTATCCTCTCAAGACAAGAACAGATCATGGAGGCAGACAAGAGACAAATCTTCAGAGCCTGGATCATGGCTTAATGATGGCAGGAAAGCTCTAGAAGAACGTGCTGGTGAATTTCTTCAAAATATGGGGCAGGAACTGGAAGCAATATCAAAGGAATATACTGTGTTGCTCGAAGGTTTCTTGTCTCAGTTGCCTGTGCAGCAACATGTTGATTTGAAATTCCTCTTCTTTCGGCTTGACTTTGCAGAATTTTATAGTCGGTTGCATCCTGGATCATAGTAAAGTTATTAATACAACTGAGTTTAATCCATTTACACGAGGCATGAACAGAGTTCAATTATTTGCTGCACAATGAGTGAAGAGTCATGCAGTGTCTTGCTGACGCCAGGATTAACCTTTATATTCCACTGCTTGATTTTAGGTATTGTATGAAAATAGCTGCTCAATCCTTTAATCAGATAATTTTGTTTTCGCTTCTTTCCAGGAGTCTGATATTATCTTTTATCTTATCAGATGGTTTGTGCTCCTTTCCAAGGGTTTGCGTGAAAGTTTGCGATCATGTCAAAGGTATTTTTATATCACGAAGGAGTTCTTGAAATCACTGCAAACATTTTGGATATTATAGCCCAATTATTTGTTGACACTTTTCTTCTTATTGTTGCAAGCTGTTTATGCTGAGCTTGTGCATCTGTATCATAGTTATGTATTGCCCAAATGTTAAGCATTTTGATATATGATTTGATTTAGCATCTGCTTGTTTTTTCAACCCTGACATTTGATACTTACTGGTTATTTGGGTTGGGATGGCTGCACTTTGTGTTGGCTGGAATAAACATATCATAATTCCTTGTGTTCCTGGGAAGCCGTCCCTGCAAAGAAAACTGTGTTCTTATCACAAGGGAATGAAAACATGCCACAGTATCTCAATATGCTTCTTGCTGGCAAAGAATGGTCAGGCTGTTGTTTAAACAATAATCATTGTAAAGATTTGCCCTTATTTGATTATTACTAACTAGAAAAAGGCTCGCCGCATACCCACATAGATGGCTTGTGTTGTTGGGAGAATTAGAATGAGGTGACAGCAAATAGCCAGTTGAAGTCTTGGAGAGAGATAGAGGCGATTTTACAGAGACAACGGAGCACCTCCTCGCATGCCAAAAAAGAGTGGATTGGTGTTTTATTCGTTGTATAAATTAATGACAGTCTTGTTTAGGGTCTTCTCTTAGCATTTTCTAGCAGAAGATGTCAAGTAGACTTGAATATATTAGAAAGATTTGATTATAATTCAATCCTTATAGTTTATCAAAACAAATTAATTACTCATTATAGTATAAAAAATAATTAAATAGTTATTAGACTACTGTTGATAAATGCTTAATTTAATGGTATTTTGTTTATAAAAAAAATCATCTGTCAAACTTTCTATCATATCTACTTATTTTTTGCATTTTCTATTTTTTAAAACAAAAAATCATAATAAAATGAAAAAAAACATATAAAATGGACAAAAGATTAAGCTGTAAATGAACATTAAAAAAAGAGGGATTTAATAATAGTTTCTGAAACCATGAGGCGTAATTAATTATTCTGCTAAACTACAAGGGTTTAAGTTGTAATAATTTTTGGGATTAGAGAGTCCATGAGAAACAACAAACGAGGCTTTCGGAGACTCGGACAGCCTTGGCCCCTTGCATAGGTTCAAAGACTTGATGAACATGTGCTTTTCTGCGTGGTCATTATGTACAATTCAGAAACAGAGAAACTCATACCATTTTTAATGAAAGAAAAAAAAATGCCGTCTCATTTTCCATCAAAATTACGTGTACATTGCAGGGGAGAGATACTTAACCAATTTAAGACAAAAGGGTTATCTCTTGCTCCCAACTTCACATAGCACATTGCAGCTTCAATACTAGGGCGGTCTGAGAGTGTTTTTGGGAGCACTTATCCAGGCAGTACCAGCAATGGCAAATCTCCACAGTGCACTTACATGTTCAGGTAAAGCATAATCAATGCCGACACGTGGACCGACTAGTATCTTTTCAGGTTCTGGGCCATCCAAGAGTTCTAAACCACCTGAGCCATGTTCATTTATTCATTTCAGTTACATGTGAATTTCATGAGATTCGGATTAAGTGAGGGCAACTAGAAAATTTACCAGGAGAGTGAAGGGGATGGTTAGACCATTCCGTGGAGATCCCCAGTGCTTGACCAATCTAGATGGCACATAAATGATTCAGCAAATGAGAAGATCTACCGAACAGAAGAAAGAATGCTCCATTTGCCTTAAATCTTGAGTACTTTCCAACATGTTATGCACAGCAATCGACTACTTGTGATATTCTATAATAAAACTAACCCAGCATATATCATGAGAAAACTAGCTGAAGGATGATGCCAACATTTTAATCAACATTAACTTTCATACATGCTAGCAAGTTTATAACTACTTGCAAATTTTTCTTAAAAACACTTGGTTGTGGAAATTAAAATGAGCCATTGCACCATTATAATTCCTGAAACATGGAACACGTTTTTGTTACCATTTATGGAATTTAGAAGAACTATGAAAAATAGTTCAACATAGGTGCCCCAGTTCACTGAGATCATAGCTGGGTGATGACCTTTTCCATAATTAAAGACAGTTAACCTTAGTAAATTCAAATTCTTTTGTTAATCAAAGACATCAATGAGCAATAAAAAGTTATAAGTTATCACCATAAATGTAGAACCACACAACATTCATCACACAATTTATTATTGAATCATGACAATTCAACAAGTTTGTTTAGTCGCCGTCCAGTCAAATGTATGTTAAGTGTGAAAGGTGGCCGATAAAATAGAACTGACCTTGCCAGGTCCATTAAGGAGAGCAGGCTTCTCTGTTTTCTGACCGCGCCGCTCCTGAATGGTATCCATCCCTGCCATGTCAAACTGAATTAGGAGAGACGCAATACAAGCTTTTTCTACAGTTTCATATGATGAGTAGCTACAATTCATCAAGAACAAAAGGGGAAGTAGCGATTAGTTTGAATCGTCGTAGCAGTTGCAAACATAGTTTCTCCAATCTGAGCTATGCAGATAGTTATTGGTGTGATTTTTTTTATCTGGACCTAAGCTGTTATAATTTTACCTTTGTGAAATTCATTCAAGTGATACACTCTTGAGCTGTATAATTGCTTCCACAAAGTTTTCAGTTATAACCACATTAACTACCAGTAAACCATCCAAAATACCGAAAGTGTGCCTGTACAGTTCCTCTATATCAGATTCAATATGTGCTAAATTAAGTAATGGGTGCCCAATATCATATTCCAGGGTGTGGGGGGCTTCATTAACGCGAAATGCCTGCACTGAGACCAAGGGCTAGAACCTGGAAGCCAGTAATACAAAGCAAGGAGAAGAGAACTAACTAATTTACAACTCAGAGCGCATCCACAAAAAACAATTCAAATGCCACTACTCGTTAAAGCTACATCAAAATTACCACTAATCGGAGCGCAAGAACGAATCAACACAGCAGCACCAATTCCTTCTTTGTCCGCAACAACATTGAGCATTGTGTGCAAACCATAGCAAAGATAAACATAAGCGTGCCCTCCCGGTCCAAACTATATCCAATCAAACAAATGAAACACAGCAATCAATTAATACAACCAAACCTCAACTATGTTCAAAATAAATAAATAAAAAGTGCAGTGTATCTTACAACTGGAGCAGTTCGTGCTGTAATCCCAAATCTACCATGACAAGCTGAGTCATTCGGTCTATAAGCTTCTACCTGTCAAAGATCATTCCTTTATTACATGCACATTTGCTCTTTTTTTTCATCTCGGCTAGGCTAAAAAAAAAAACATTAAAAAGAAAACCCAGGAATTCAAAATTCTTAATTTTGAGCTATATTACCTCAGTAATCTGCAAAACAACGTTGTCTCTCTTCAAGAACTTCCCAAGTAGACGAGGAGCTAGGTCAAGAGCATCAATTTGAAAGAATTCACGGGGCAAGATTGTCAGTTGATCAAAAGTCAGTGACGTTGGGGGTGGAAGTGAAAGAATTTTGGGCCTTTTGGGTTTGATTCTAGTGCTTGTGGATTTCAGAAGCTGAGTTGACCGATTTACAGCTGAGTCTTCGTCGGGTTCGCTCTCTGGAATCGGTTTCTTGGGTTTTGAGACTCGCTTGAATCGCTGAGTTCTCTTCATTGAATAGTTTGATTGATCGCTGCTTAAGCTTTTAGACTTTTATTGGCGGTTTATAACGACGCTATTGAATTTAATTATATTACATGTGTTTGACATTATGTTTTAAAGTAGTTTTTATTTAAAAATATATTAAAATGATATTTTTTTTATTTTTTAAATTAATTTATTAAAATGATATGAAAATATATAAAAAATTTCAAAAAAATTTCAAAAAAATGGTTTCAACTACATTTTCAAACTATTTGCTAAATTTAAAAAAAAACATAAAAATAATATACTTTTTTGTGTGTTGCTCTGTGAAGATTTTTTTTAAATATATTTTTTTATTTAATTATACAAAAATTAAAATAAATATTTGTAATAATAATGAGGAATCAAATTTAAAAAAGAAAAAGATCATGAATGCCTGTAAAAAAATGTTTGCTAATACCATAAAAGGAATGTTATAGTATTATTTAAAAACATTGTAATAATTGAATGATATTTAACAAAACAATACCATAAGTATATTTTTAATTATTTTTTCTAACTAATTTTAATTAAAATTGTTGGAAAAAAAACAACTGCCTTAATAAAAAAAGTCAAAAACTCAAGTGTCTATGGGCAAGCGTATTTGGCCCATAAGAGCATCTCCAATGCAAAAGGCCAAATTGAGAAGCTAAATTGATAAAATGGCTTTTTGAATAGTAAAAATATAGCTTTTTTTATTATGTGCATTCCAATGGTAAAAAGCTATTTAAAAAAGCCATTTATATTTTAATATATTTCATGTTAAATTTATTTTTATATAATTATGTAACTAATTTAGATATTTTATATATAATATAATTATGATGTTATTAATTATATAATTAATATTAGTAATTTATAAAAATAATATAAAATTTAATGAAATAATCTGAAAGTTAAAAGATATAATTTAAAATTAAACTTAAAATTTATTTATATGAATATTTTTAATTTTCAGTTTTATATGTTACTGTTAAAAATTTAATTTTTTAAAAGTAAATTCATTACATTAAACAATAAATAAATCTAGTTAATTAAAAATACATTACATTACAATAAATCAATCAAAGTTAATTAAAAATAAAAACCCCTCTTTTGCATAATTTCTAACTTTCTATTTTGAAAATACGCTGCAAAAATTGAATTCAAATTAGAAATATCCATTTTCATAATTTCTTCTTCTTTCTCAATCCTGTCCAATTCTTGTTTCTCTTGACTTTGTTGAATCAACATGGCTTGTTACTCTAACATAATTTTCTTGTCTTGTTTCTTCTGATCCTCAATTTCAACTAGAGTATCCTTGAATTGTTGTAACAGATTCGTTATAGTTGCATCCCCAACTTTATCTTTTCCTTGTCTACGTTTAAGTCATTCCTTTGCAGCCTTCTGACCGATTGGTCTATCTTGATAAATCAATGGTTCGCTATCTTCTCCTAAACTAAAAGAATCAGGGGTAGATGGAGTTGATGAAGCCGGACTTGCATTGGCATGACCTTTTTTTTTCTTGTTTGACCTTTGATGTTGACTTGCACGCTCAAATTGCCATTTGGGTTATTTTCTTAAGATAACCCAACAATGTTCTAGTTGAAATCGTTTGCCAACGCAAGAAGCATACATTTGTCGAGCATCATTAATCTGGTAAAAAAATAAATTAATTAAATAATGTTAAAATATATGTTAAACAATTCAACATAGAAATGAATATTAACATTACCCTTGATTCTTCGATCATTCCACTTTGCTGACGATTTTCAATTTGAGTAACAAATCCAACAAATTTACCGACTTCTCTATTTATTTCTTGCCATCTACTTGAGATGCTTATTTGTGAACGATTATTCAAGTTTCCTCCATTCTCTACAAAGTAAGCATGTACGCGAGCCCAGAACTGTTTTGTTTGTTGATCAACTCCTGTAATTGGATCCTTGCTTGTATTTAGTCATGTAGAGACAAGTAAACAATCCTCCTCTGGTGAGAAATTTTTACTTTTTTGTGATTTTTTTGCTGAATGGACATTTAAATTCGAGCATGTTAAGTCAACAATTAATTGATTAGAATCATTTGGTTGAGAGAGAATATCTTCTGACTCACTCATAAGAAAGTTGGTAAAAGAGCTTGGAAAATTTGAATCCATCTACATTAAAAAAAAAAAAAAAAAAAAAACTCAAGTTAAAACCTTATAAGAGAGTGTAAAAGAAGCTCAAATTCAATGTCTAGCAATTTTGTAGTTTTCATACATGCAAATTAATAATAAGCATTGCCTTGTACTTGTTCTAACATAACAATTTGACCATTTTTTGGAACTAAAAGAGAATCGATATACTGGTTTAATTGCATTTTCAAGAAGAAAAAATATAATTGACCTCAAATTAAAACAAACAATCAAAAATAAATTTTAAATATGAAACTCTATCTTTTTATCAATATTAACTACCATTATTAATTTCTCTCAATTTTATCAAAGATAACAACATAAATAAAAATTGTCTTCCTTAACCCATATTAAAAACATAAAATAATAAAGAAATAAAACTCATCACAAATATTAAATTAACAACAAAAGGTCTAAAAAATCAAGAGATATTAAAACAAAAATAGAAAAAGCTTTTAAACAAGCATACATTTTAATTTCAGCTAATTAACAAAATCAATGTTAATAATTAATCGGAGAATAATTGATTCTTGTGTTTTAAAATTTGAGAGAAGGGTGAGGCACAATACAAAAATTTAAAACTAAAAGTTTTTTCTTCATGTATTTATAGACAAAATTTTCTATGTTAAAAAAAAAAAAAAGAGTTGTTGGCCAACGGCTATAAAAATAGCCATTGGCCATTTTGGTCATTTCTACAGTTAAATGTAGAAATTGCTGTTAAGAAAGCAAAAAGCCATTTTAGCTATTGATTTGCCTCTTCTGTTGGAATACAAAATGTAAAGAAATAAAAGGCAAAGTATAATTGCCTCTTCATTTGCCTGCACCGTTGGAGCTACCCTAAGAGAAAAGGTTGACATTGTTGCTTCTTTTTTTCTTCTAAAAATAAGTGAACGACGAGATTATTCGCCCATCTTATTAAAAATTCAGGCATTAACTTCCTTTATCTAAAATATCTATTTTCAACCTCTTTTATAACATAATTTTTTTTAAAAGTACCTTAAAAACTTCAATAAATCATTTTATAAGCTCAAAATAGTATAAAAAACCATCTTGAATAAAAAAAATTCCAAGCCTTGATCTATTTTTTTTAAAAAAGATAAAGGATAAAAAAAACACATTAAGGACACTTCTCTCATCAATCAAAACCTATTGACACTAAAATTAATTTTGATAATTAAATGTTTTTTCTCAAACTCATAAACTAAAATATAAATAAAATGAAGTTTAGGACTAAAATGTCAAAGCATAAAAAACATTGAACAAAAAAGAAACAATAAAAAATAAATGATGAGAATGGACTCTTGTTTTCAATGACAATCTGGTCCCTAATCTGTCAATTCTTCTATATTGCTAAAATTTCATTTTATTCTTAAAGATTGAGCATAGGTTCAATACTGTGACGTTTTTCAACAACATCAAAACCCAATAGTATACTTAACAAAATAAGATATGAGCGCTAGATTCCTGAAAACATAGTGTGGGAGGACGAAATGATAAAAAAAAGTTTAGAGATTGGAACAAAAAATACTTCAGGGGCCAAAAAAAAAAAAAGGAGAAAGAACCACCCGGTTGCATTTTTCCAATCCATAATGCAGCTGAGCGTGAGTCCATAGAGGAAAGAACATCAAATTAGCTAGTTGTTTTAGTTTTTATAATTTTAATTTGTTAGACAAATTACTGGATTTTTATAACCATATAAAGATTATAAAGAGAGATTACATGTGGTAATACATGCACTTAGAATATCTATTGCTTCATAGTAGTAAGGTATATTTTGAAATGCTCTCGGAGTATAATAAATATTTTTTTTAAAATATAATAAAATAATTTTTTTCAGTATATAAAATTTATTTTTCACATCAATATATTAAAATAATTAAAAAAATACTAAAAATAATTAATTTTTAAAAAATAAATTTTAATAAAAAAAAATATTTAACTTCAATGCTAAACAACCTATATGTATTGCATACTACTTAAAAAAAATAAAAGAACACAATTAATATTTGAGTTTATATGATAAGAAGAAATTACTCTGTTCCTCTTGATATTTGAATTTGTTAACACTTTCTATCTTTAATTTTAAAGATTAACCTCTACATACTAATCAGCACAGAATATAAATTTTAATAATTAAATAAAATTTTCTTTTATATAATATCACTTCATCGATTTAAATTACAAATCAATTAATCGATAAGAGAGTTTTTATAGATTTTGATTTTCCTCTTTATTGATGATAACAAATATAGTAATGTTTTTTTAAAAAATATTAAAATAATATTTTTTTTATTTTAAAAAAATTATTTTTGATATGATACAACATTAAATATATATATAAAATAACTTTAAATAATTTTTTAAAAAAATTTAACAAAAAAATAAGTTAAATCACTCAGCCAAACACATTCAAGATCAGAAAACCAACCATAGATAAAAAAACAAAATCTTATCTTTATAATCAATCTCTTTTCTCTTACTTGTTGGCTCGGTTTCTCTTCTCTTTTCTCTTAGAATTGTATTCTCTTCTAGAAGGCGGCAAAAGTCAGGTACGAGATTCAACTTCATCATGAATTGCCTTCCCTAAAAATGAATTATATTTTTTTGTTAAATCATCAATATTCAGAGCCCCTAACACCTTTTATGTTGTTTTTTTTTTTTTAACTCACAAAAAAAAACCTTAAATCTTCTTTATTCCCGTTAATGTTTATATAAACTCTAATTTTATAATTATTAAAATTTTATTTGGTGTTGTGTTTCAAAAATATTTTAAAAAAATTTAATTTTTTATTTTAAATCAATATATTTTTATTAGTTTTTAGATTATTTTGATGTGCTGATATTAAAAATAATTTTTAAAAATAAAAAATATTATTTTACTATATTTTAAAATAAAAAAAATATTTAAAAAAAAACCATAACTATACTTCCAGTTAATCTATTGCATTCTTCTCGATCAAAACACAGGACATGGTGGATGATTCATCGACAGAGTTCAAGCATAAACAACCTTGTCATTTGGAACTCTCTAGAATTCACCAGATTGTTGCTTCCTATCTTTCTCAAGCACAATAATTTCTCAACTTTATCATACAATTGAATAGCTACGTGAGTCCTCATAATTTTTCTTTTTTATTATTATTATTTTCTAATTCCAAGTTTGACTCAAATTAGTAATTTAATTTTTTTTAATTGAAATTCTTGATGCCATAGTGGTAGTGAAGATTAATTTTTTTAGTCTTAGGTTATTCTAACTAAAATTTTATTTTGAAATTCTTGATGGCATAGTGGATTGAAATTTTTGAATGCCTAAGTAAAAAAAATTTACTCAAGTTATTCTAATTATTTTAAAAAAAAAAATGTGTTAATTTTTTTCAAGTCAGATTATTCTATATAATTCGGTCTATGATATGAGTTGCATGATTTTTTCAAAAAACAAGATTGCGATAATTAAATATTATTTTATATATAAAAAATAGTTTAGGTACTGAATTAGTCTATTACAAAATATAGAGAGAATGTGATCGGAGATATTGTTAACTTTTTAGTAATTTCATTCAGAAAAGAGGACAAATTAAAAATTATATAATAGTTAGAAAGTTCATTGATTTTTTCCCTTTAAAAATATAAATTAAAAATCATAAATAATATTGTGCATATGATATATTTTTTTTTGTTTTTATTCGAATTTCTCATATTTTTTTAAAGAATAAGACTAATTCTATTTGGAATTTATAATTGTCTTTTCTAATAAATACATTTCGTGATAATTAAATTTATGTTATCATTCTATACATATATTGTGTATATGATATGAAAACAACTAAATTCTCCTTTCTTTAAACATCTACCCCTAATCTGCTTTGCAAAAAGGGAAAGCTCTAATCAATTTTGTAATAAAAATAAATATTAACAACTAATGTTGTGAAATTTAAGGTTTGAAAAAACCCTCCCTCTCCCTCTTTTTTTTTAAAAAAACAAAAAAATAATAAAAACACTTCTAAGTATTAAATTAAAAGAAAACTATTTTCCGTAGTACAACAAATTCAGTTAACAAAACAAAATAATTCTAAAATATAAATTTATCTTCACTACGACAAATCTTCCCCGAAAAAGCCCAGAGGCCCAACGGGCGAGAGACCAAGTGGGTGGCTGGCCACTACAAACAAAAAAACCCTAACGAAACACAACAGCATTCTAGACCTTTCCACGATCACCCCCCTTCTTCTTCTTCCTCTTTTTTTTCCTAAAAAATTCTAGATCTTTCTAAATAAATAAATAAAACAATTAAATAACCCTCAAGAAACAACATCGCCCTCTCCATCATTCCCACCCAGATTTCCCACACCAGAAACGATCTTTTTTTCAAGAATCGTCAATGGCCAAGTACGGAGAAGGAGACAAACGTTGGATCGTAGAAGACAGGCCAGACGGAGCCAACGTACACAACTGGCACTGGGCTGAGACAGACTGTTTAGAATGGTCAAGAAATCTTCTCTCCAAACTCCTCAACAACCTCAAAGTCCTCGACGGGGAAGGAAACCTCTTTATCAAAATCAACAAGGTTGAAAAAGTCGAGGGAGAAGCTTACGTTAATGTCCGGAAGGGGAAGATAATCCCGGGTTATGAATTGAACGTGGTTCTTTCGTGGCAAGGCGAGGCGAAAGATAGTGAAGGGAATAGTTTGTTGAAGGTGGATGGATCTGTTGAAATTCCTTATATTTCCGACGAGAACGCTGATGAAGATCCTGAGATTCGTGTTACGGTGAAAGATGAAGGTCCAATTGGGAAGACTTTGAAGGATGCTATGTTTTCGAAAGGGAAGCCGGTGGTGGAGGAGAAGGTTAGAGTTTATGTGCAGAGTATGGCGAAAGGTGGGCCGGCGAAGGAGGAATTGGAGAGTAAGAAGGTAGAGAAAAGAGGGCAGCCGGTGGCTGGGGCGTCGGTGAAGAATGCGGGGACTGTGGCTCCGGTGGTGGAGAAGGAGGTGAAGAAGGAGGTGAAGAAAGAGGTGAAGAAAGAGGGGTTTAAGAGTATTAATTTGACGGAGAAGTTTAGTTGTAGAGCGAAAGATTTGTTTGAGATATTGATGGATGAGAATAGGTGGAAGGGGTTTACTCAGAGTAATGCGAGGATTAGTAAAGAGGTTGGAGGGGAGTTTAGTATTTTTGATGGGTCGGTGACGGGGAGGAATGTGGAGTTGCAAGAGGGGAAATTGATTGTGCAGCAATGGAGGTTTGGGAACTGGCCTGATGGGATTGTTTCGAAGGTGAGTTAAGCCGTGAACTATTGACATGTTGGTTGCTTGAATGAATGAAATTTGAACTGTTTATGCTATTGAATGCTCTTAAATTGTTGGCTTGGACTGGTGATGAGTAGGCGAAATTGCTGAATTGAATGGATTGTTTGTAGTTTTTCCTACCAATTTTTGCATAGTCAGGGGTTGTTTTGCTGTGAGTAGGATTGTTTTGTGAATTGTTGAAGATTGATAACTAGTAGGATGGTATGGATAGTTGAGTGGAAGATAGGTTAGCTGAATGAATTTGGATGGTGATTGCAGGTAAGAATTACTTTTGATGAGCCCGAACCCAGGGTTACTATAGTGAAGGTGATGCATACTGATATACCCGAGGAAGACAGGTTTGTTTTTGTGTTTTGAAGTAGTTAGATTTTGTCATTCTAATGATTTTATTCAAGTTTTATTGGTTTTCTTGTTCTTTGGGTTCATGATCCTTTTTTCTTCTTTTTTTGGTCACCACTGTTCTTGATGCAGATATGGGAATGCAACTGTGGTGGAGAATACTGAAAGAGGATGGCGGGATCTTATTTTAAACAAGATACGGGCAGTTTTTGGTTTTGGCGTATGAGTTTTTTTCATAGCTTCTTTGAAGTGTAGAATCTCATCAATTTATCTTTCAGCAATGAAATCTGAATTACTGAATGCCTGGGGATTGTTTTGGTTTTTAAAGACTTTCCTTGATAATTCAGTCCATACAGTTGTAATCTTATTAAATTGCATGTCATGTCACTCGTTGTTTTCTAATGACCAAAATGCTCTATTGAGCAAGCTTGTTACAATTACAGTGTTTGTATTCTGTCAAAGTAACAAACCTCTTAACTGCTTCAAATCTCGTGCTGTTGTTTTCATGGAAAAGTGCATTCAATTGTGGGCACATTAGTTCCTTTGTTTGCTTGCATTCACAGATGTTCTTCACAATTGTGATATTATATTTTAGCTAATCCGATGTAATCTATAATGTTATTTATTTTATAGATGATGAGCTGCAATGAATGTTCTGGTAATTGGGATTTGGTTGTTGCATGATAATTGGAAGGTTTTTAGTGGTCTATGATGGATTTGGAAACTCAGTAGCTTGAAGTGGACTTTTTTCTTACATGTTTTGTTGAGTGTATCTCGAGTTTGATCACCGCAGGTAGAGCAAGTTGTTTAGCTTGTTTGGTTTCTCAGCTAGTTTTTGGGATAGGACAGTGCCCAGTGATGATAGGTAGGGTCTTGCACATTTTGATACAAAATGTGTCCTTCGTGCTGCTATGCTGGAAATCTTCCATGTATAAGATGGTTAGAGTTCATGTTTTTTGGTGCTGATGGCATAGGAAAACCTTTTTATTAAAGAGCTGTTGGGAAAAACATGGTGCAGGTTTTGACTTTTGAGGAAACAGGATATTGATTCTTAAAGAACATGGAAAGTTTTTTGCGATGTAATTAAAGCTTGAGAGGAGTGCACTGGTGATTTCGGGTGTTTATTCGAACCATTAACAGTAATTTGACCGGCTTGCAGTCAATCTGCGTATCCTTCTTATTTTTTTGTTCTAAATGCAGCTAACCTGATATGGTGCATGGATTTATTGAGAGAATAACACATCAATTAGCTGTGAATTTGAGAAGTCCCAGGTTTCGTGCAAGAAAATAAAGGTGCTGGTGTCGTTGCATGCTTAAGATGCAGGCATTGCAGGAAAAGCTGTCTTGAACACCCAACACAGGAAAAAGTTATGTTCTTATTAGGAGGTTCATTTCTGCCATGGAAGGCCATGCCCTCCTTTTTCCAGTACATAATCCCCCCTCTGATGGTTGTAATTGTAGTACCTTGTTGCCATGAACTTGAAATGGCTGTTTTTTTTTTGGTTTGTTCTTGTTGGTGGTGACCACTTCAAAAGAACATGTTTGAAATTGTCTTTTTTAAAATTTTGAATTTTTTTGTTTAAAATATATTATTTTAAAATAAAAGGTACATTAAAAAATAATGATTTTGTGAGTTACTAGAGCATGTGATATGTTTGCATTACAGGGATTGAAATAGATAGTGGTAATATTGCCTCCAAGAGGAGTGGACTCGGGACTGTAGGCTTGATTGACGGCGTTATGCTTGGTGATGCTCAGAATTGCATGTTGCTAGGCTGAGCTAAATGAAAAGGAAAGAGGACAAGCTAGCTTGATCTGCACTTCATTTTATGATTTCAACAAAACGAATTTCACTATGTTGGGTGTTCAAGACAGCTTTCCATGTGCAGATCTTGAACTGCAGCAAGAGGGAAATAATTCCTGTTCAGCCTAATCTAACCTTCCTTTGTCCTGAAGCTAGTCATCGTACGTAATTTGAAGGTTATTTTCACCGTAATTAAGCTGTGAAATGTTTGATCGGAGATCGTTAGCGTGTAACGGCGACGAATTTATCCTCCTGTGGTGCAAACTTATGGACGAGTGTGATGGGTGTTATGTATGGCCCAGATAGGGTCAACTTTATTATTGAATATCGGTGAGGATAGCTGGATCAGTTTTTTTTAATAGGAACTAGAAGCACGACAATTCTTCTTCTTCTTCTTCTTTTCTTGAAAGAAAAGGCGTCACGTAGGCTACAAATTAAGGTTTTCAAAAAAATTAGAAGGCTGCAGAAAAAATGCGTCTGCCGGGAGTCGAACCCGGGTCTATTGCTTGGAAGGCAATTATCCTAACCGTTGGACTACAAACGCTTTCTTGTGGATAAATTTTATTTTATTTATTTAATATTTAATCATCTCGAGCTTAACTTTTCATTGCTCTAGGACTCGAAGAGGTTGGTTGGACCTCTTTTTTCTACCAATCACAGTACATAGATTATGAATTCAAATGTGGAGCGCTAGCCCAACAGGAAAACAAATTGTATTTACTTGAGATATCTTAAATCCTGCACTTTAAATTTAAAAAAATTTGTGTTATTAGATTTTTTTTATTTATTGGTGTCAAAAATGATTTTAAAAAATAAAAAATATATATTATTTTTATATATGTTTTTAAATAAAAAATACTTTAAAAAACAATATTATTATAAATACAAATAATACCTTAAAAATCATCCATTCGAGTATTTGACAATGATATGATTTATTATGTACAGTTGATATTGATGCGCAAACCCACACCACACACACACAATTTAAGTAGCGTTTAAAATTTAGAATTAACCTGTCAACGTACCCCACGCTGCGCCATGTTACAAATAAAATATATTAAAAAAAAACCCTCATTGACGGACTCATGACGTGTTGTCTAGTGGTATATTTTCTAGTCACTTTTATTGATTGAATAATTAGTCTTTGAGTTTTTTTCAATTTTAAAATTTAAAATTTCAATTTTTTCATTTAAAAATCTCAATAAACATATTTTAAATCCTAAAACACCATCTAATTAGTTAAGATATCAAAATGAAATAAATAAAAAAAATTCACGATCCTAATTTTTTTTTTGGCATGTTTACATATCAAAATTACTTCTATTGAACTCACTTCTCTAAAATAAACCTATTAATATATATAATTTTTTTTTTTTCAAAATGTAGTGGGCCAAATCATTTTTATCTTGTTTTATTTTGTTGGTAACATTCTCTCTAATGCTTTAACATCCAAATATTGAAATATAACAAAAATAAAATTTAGAATCAAGAAGTAAAAATCATAATTGAGTTTGGCAATGCACCAAATCCAAGAGATGATTGGGTCTAACACCATCAATTCTATAGTTTTTATATAAAATATTAGAGAAATTATTTTTCAACAAATAAACTTAATTAAATAAGTTTATACTCCATCAATATTGTTGGGTGCAAGTCTATAATGTCTCATGCTTTTAGTTTGATTAAATGAGTGGAATACACTTTACAATATAACTCAAAATATCAAAAAGATAAAATTACACTTCAATCCCTTTTCTCCACGATAAAATAAATTTCATGAGTTATAAATACAACATGAGTACTTTAAGATAGAGGTTTACAATATTTATTATCCGCTGCATATATATATTTAAAGCATCTCTTTCTATAATATTATTGTATTTTTTTTCTAAAAAAATATATATACAAATATCAAAAAATTCTTATTTTCACAAAAAAAAATATTTTGCAGATATTAGTCATAAGCTATATTAGCCTACTAAGTATAAAGTATAAGATAATAGCCATACTAGCTAGATAAAATACATGAAATTATTATGATCAATTAATTAATTAATTATCCAATTTGGGAGCCTTGTTCTTACATTACTTAGATTTCCAGGGTTTGGTTGTTTTTTTTTTTGGATAAAATCTTTTGGGATAAAATATAAAACCTACAGTTTATAGTCTAAAACAAATAAAAGATACGTGTAAAAATAAATATAATTAGAATAGAAAAACATTCCATGCCCATTAAAATAAAATTTTATTTTACAATAGTAAGAATAGTAAAATCATAAATATAAATATACGTGATTGAATGTATGGAGCTTGTTGTTTAACCATCACGCTGCTATCCTACAGGACCTTGAAAGCTTGTTACAGGTCACGCGTCGTCTGGGTGGCTACGAGGCAAGTGGAGGACGATTATTTTTCTAATTTAAAAATATTTTTTAAAAAAGTTATTATTTTTATTTTAAATTAATTTTTTAATATTTTCCGATTATTTTAATATTTTAACATCAAAAATAATTTTTTAAAATAATAAAAATACTATTTTAATATATATTTTTTTAAAATTATTTTTTAAAAAAATTATTATTATAAAAGTAATTTCAAAAAAGAAAATGACGGTTTATTTATGTGTTTCAAAAGTGTTTTTAAAAAAATTTAAATTTTATTTTATTTTTTAATATGTTTTGAGTGTTTTTAAATTATTTTGATGTATTAATATTAAAAATAATTTTTAAAAACTAAAAAATATTATTAATATATATTTGGAATAGCAGGAATACTAAAATAACTGCAGGTTATTATCAAAACTCCGAGGGATTTAAGGATTATTGTCGTCCTTAAACTCTGAGAAAATTGGAGTTGTCTCCATTGTTACTGGGATCGAGCAAGTACATGTATGTCATTATTAAGCACTGGTTGAATGATGTGAAGGAGGAGAAGTTTCAAGAAAGAGATTTCTACGAGTTGGAAAGTTTCTTTTTTTTTTGGTTTTCACAAATGGTGTCATGTTGATATTTATACGAGTGGAAAGATCATCTTCATCACTGACATCATGCCACATTATCTTTGATTTGATGGTTAGATTCTTGTTAATAATGGCGTCATTGACATAATTGATATGATATTGGATGATATGTTTTAAAATATTTTTTATTTTAAGATTTTTTTTTATTATGAGATTTGTTGAGGTTTAGGGAAATTTATCGGAAGATTCACGTTAATAAAAACTATAGAATATATTATTATTATGTTTTAAATAATTATTTTTCATATTAATATATTAAAATAATCTAAAAAAATATATAAAAAATTAAAGCAAAAAAAAATTAATTTGAATTGTAGCCAAAGTCTATCATCCGTTCGTCCTTGTACAATATAAAACTCGTGTCAGCCAAAGTCTATCATCCGTTCATTTGAATTGTAGCTTGAATTCAAATAATAAAAAAAAGAAAGAATAAATACATGATAAATCAATTAATATTAGAGATAAATCAAACGTATTCAATTCTTCATCAATTATTGAAGGAAGAGGAAATATATCAGTGAATCGAAGGATTAATCTAAAATAAATCAGATAACAATTATTTTCTTCACGTCTCAAACATCACTTAAATGGATTGTTCTGCAGATAATAACTCTAATTTTTTTATTTAAAAATATGAGGATGATTATTTTTAAAAATATTTTTTAATTGAAATATATTAAAATAATAATTTTTATTTTAAAAATTTTAATTTTAACAATAGCACATTAAAAAGATATAAAAACAGACACAAAGTCACAAACAATTAATTTAAAGTAAATTAAAAAATTAAAATATATAATTTAAAAAAAATATTTTTGAAACATATAACTAAACAAACTTTAAAACAAATCATACAATTTTAAAACATAAAAACAAAAACAAGAGTCATGATAACAGTTCCCGTTAATATTACAAAAAAAAAAAGAAGATAGGGCCAACATATAATATTTTCAAATTAAAAATATATTAAAATAATTTTTTTTAATTTTTTATATTAAAACATCAAAATTATAGAAAAATATAAAAACTTTAATTTAAAATTTTTAAAATAAATTTTTTTTGAAAAGCAAGTCAACTAAAAAAAAAAAACCTATTCGCAGATCTATTTCGAAAATTCAATTAAACATATATCTTTTATGCCAATACTAAAAAAAATCATAAAAATCTTGATGCTCTCATTCCTAGATTTGAACTCTTGTACTGTCTTTATTCTTAACTAGCAGGTCAGGTGGCCTCAGCAAGACTTTTATTACCTGGTGGTAGGGCCCTCCAGGAGGCTAGAAAATCCAACCAATAGAGGGTTTCTATATTTCAACAAAATGACAACACCTCACTCCCCATCTAACCAAGAGATAGGAAGCAAGCACGGCAACACTATTGCCAATAATTTCTTTTTTACATATATCTTAATTTTAAATGCCAATAAAAAATTAGCTATTTAATTTTTGAAAGGGAAAAATGATTTCTATAAAAAACAATTCATAGGTATAGATCTTATTTAAATTCATAGCTGTCATACAATTTTTGACACGTGTAATTGTATGATTATTGTACACGACCAATTATTTCGTTCAGCTCAAGTTCTCCTGTAAAGACTCCAAGCTGGTAGCAGCCGAAAAGCACAAAATAGCGAAAACGTGCTCCCAATACCTACGTACGACACGTAGTCTAATGAGCTTAAGGCCCCCCCCCCCCCTCCTCCGTGTAAAAGGAAGGAATCGTGCCACCCACCGTTTCTGGCATTTGGCAAGTTACACTGTACAGTGTACACTAACCTCTTACGGTCGAGGACATTGTCGTCATTTACTTTTTTCTCTTTAAAAACCAAAACATTCTGTCGTCACCGTTTTAGTTCATGAATCAAAATTTCCCCCTTTTCAAGCAATTACTTTTCAAATACTTTTAGTTTAAAAATATATTAAAATAATATATATATATATATATATATATTTATACAAGTTTATTTTTAACATCAATATATTAAAAAAAAAAAAAAAATCAATTTTAATTTTGAATTCTAGCAAATCTTTGTTTTAACCGTGAACTGAAGTTACAAACTCTGGTAAAAAAAAAATACTTTTCTTACGTGGCAAGACCTAAGAAGAAACGGGAATATCTTCTCCTTATTCTCTCATTTTTTGGACAGGTGTTATTTATTAATTTAATTTATTTTTATGTTACAAAACAGTGAAAACCATGTTTGGTAAATTGTATAATTGTTTGTATTTATTTCATATACTAAATTTTGTAGCTATATGATTATCTTGGGTGGGTATTTTACCCTTCTTTAACTGAATTGAAGGGGTTGGTGTTATGTGCTAAAAAACCTTTTCTTCCATTTAAAAAAAAAAAGTTGGTGCCACGTCTACCCAACAAGATATATTTTTAAAAAAAATAGTAAAGAGGTTTGAGATTGATTATTTTTGTTATGCTTGATTATTTTCTTTAAAAAAAATTTATTATTTTTTATGTAAAAATTGATTGTTTTTTTTTTAAAAAAATTGAACATGAAATGGCTTTTCAAAACTAACTTAAAATCCTTAGGTTATTTTAAAATGGATCAAGAGTCACTTATCTTATATATGAGAGTTTGAAATTAAAATGGATTAGTTCAAATCTAACTTAAAATCCCTCTGTTATTTTAAAATTAGGGTCAAGATTTTTATTTGATTTAGATGAAAAATTATTTTTCTGAACACCTGAATCGGTGAGAATAATCTATATATACACATATATAATATGGAAGTAATTAAATGCATTGAATTTTCTTTTTCATGCTCAAGACCATTCTAATTTCTAGAAATTTATCCATAGTACTTTACAAATTTATATGTGCATAACTAATTTCCCTAACAATTGAGTTAGGGAATAAAACTTTCAAAGGACATCTACATTTTAAGTTAATTTAAGTTGATCTAAATCCTTTAATTTGTCCCAAGCTAACTTGAACACAGCCACAAGAATCTTTTAATTTTATTTTATTATAGTGTGGTTGTGATTGTTTTTTAAAATATTTTTATTTAGAAATATATTAAAATATTTTTTTTATTTTAAAAAAATTATTTTTAATATCAGCGCATCAAAATGATATAAAAATATAAAAAAATATTAATTGAAAGCAAAAAAAAAATTAATTTTTTTTTCAAAAACACTTTTAAAACGCTGAAAAAAAATACAATCAACCAATATTTTTCTTTATATGTTTTTAACTAAAGGTGCATTTGGATACTTTGGTGTAAGTTATTTTTGAATTAAAATATATTTTTAATTTTGTTTCAGCTCATTAAAATTATATTTTATAAAAATATTATTTTAATATATTTAAAATAAAAAATAATTAAAAAGCACTTGAAAAATAAATCATAACACAAAAAAAAAAAAAAAAACGCTCATATGTGTTATAGAGACACCATGTTGACCACCTAATAACTGCATGAGCTGTATATTATAAATTTACTAATTACCAGTTTGTGTCCGGTTAAAATTTTCAACTTAAACATTCAATTTGATTTTGAAACGTGACTTTATAGTTTGTTTTTTAGGTTAAGTAATGTTTTAATTTTAATTTTTTTATGGTTTTGATATATTTATATTAAAAATGAAATTTTAAAATAAAATAAATTATTATTTTAATATATTTATAAATAAAAAATACTTTAAAAAAATATCCAACCCAAATCATTCTAAACAAAATTATGAGAGTTTGCAGCTTAATTGGATTAAATTTTAAGTTTGTTTTTTATAAATTATCAGTTTGAGTCCCACAAATCTCAGAATTACTGAAAGTTTACACAGTTATTAATTTTAGAGTCTGTAGGAATAGTTGAGGTATATGTAAGCTGACGGACATCAACATTAATAAAAAAAAATCACTCTAAATAATCTTTTTTAATTGTGTTTATTGTTGTTTGAGTCAAGAAAGAGTGAAACAAAATATATATATATATATATATATTCTTTAGTATCTTTTAGATAGAAATTCAACATAAAATTATCATAATTTATTTGATATCTCTATTAATTTCTTTTATATTCCACATTACTAATTAAACATAACATCTAGCATCATTATTTATTGCACGAATTGTCAAACAGACGGGTATGCGACACTTCTCATGAAAACTAAACTCTTATATATGGACACGTTTGTGAGTTTTTTTTTTTTATTTTTAAGAAAATGTTACTATATTAAAATAACAAAGAAAAAAAAGTATCAACACAAAAAGAAAAACATTTTTATTTCTTATAAAAAAATTTAAAACCCTATAAAGAAGAAGAAGAAATTAATAGTGTGATTCCTATTTCGCATTGCGTTTTAAAAGTTCATTTAAAAAAAATTAAATTTTTTTTTGTTTTAAATTAATAAAAATAAATAATTTATTTTTGTGCATTACCAAAATAATCTCTTTCTTTGTTCTCTCATATCTTCTCCCCTTGCTTCCCTTCCATTTCTCTCCTTAAATAGTATATTATAAAAACAACAACAACCAAATCTCGGCATCCTCTCTTCCTCATATATATTAAACCCTTCTCTCTTCCTTGCCCTTCTTTTGGTCCAATTCAATCGAATCCTTTATCTACGATCTTGATTTCTATTCTTTCTATTTTTTTGGGTTTTGATTTTCTTGTTTATTATTTCCTGTTTTTATTGAATTATTGAATCGATTTGGGTTTTGGATCCCTTTTTCTCATGATTTGTATTATAGAAAAAATAAAAATAATGAGGGGTAGAGATGGAAGGATTGATTGTGGTGGTGATGATGATAAATCTAAGATGAGGATGGGAGTACAGAATTAATTATAAGAATCTTGTTATTGAATTCAATAAAATTAATTACATAACAAGTATAATATAGGATGCCAGGATTAGCACAGAGAAATGAGCAATTTAGTAATGCAACATCATCTGGGGGTTCTTACTCAATTTCTGCTAATGGGTTCTGGTCTAAACATCGTGATGATGTTAGCTTCAACCAGCTCCAGAAGGTACTGGATTGTTCTTCTTTCTTTTTTAATTTAATTTTGATTGATGTATTAGAGTGTATGTTTTTGTATCTGGGATTGAATTTGATCACTGTTTTTACCTAATTTTGAGTTTTAATTTGGTTTCTGATTGGATCTTGATGTTTAAATCATTCAGTGAGCTTTGTTTTATTAGTTTTTGATGTGGGATTTTGTATTTATTTTTTTCATCGGGTTTTCATCTTTTTTAGATCCATTTTAGCTCCTTGTACATGAATTAACTTATGGAGTTCTGTGTTTTTATTTCTAAAAGAGAGAGAGAAATTTTATGTCACTTACGATTGCTTATACTAGTGAGAATTGATTTCGAGTTGAGGCAATGCTAACGACGATGACAATGGCATTTCTAAAATAGAGATTGCATTTTGTTATATAGGACTAACAAGTTTCTTTTGATAATTTTAAGTTTGTGTTGGAATATTTTAGGTTTTGTTTAAATGTTGCCTTTCAGGCTGCAAGTTGTGATTAGTTATTGATGAAGTTTCATGTACTTGTGACATAGTTCTGGAGTGAGCTGCCACCACAAGCTCGACAGAAGCTACTGAGGATAGACAAGCAAACCCTGTTTGAGCAAGCTCGTAAGAACATGTACTGTTCTAGATGCAATGGGCTATTGCTCGAAGGTTTTATGCAGATTGTCATGTATGTTAAGTCTTTACAGCAGGAAGGGGGAGGGGGGCACATTCCTTGCAACAGACTGGAAGCCTTGAAAAATCTAAATGATTGTGAATCACATGTACCTAATGGGTGCCAAGAAGAAACTCAAGATCCATCTGTCCATCCTTGGGGTGGTCTCACGACGACACGTGATGGATCATTGACACTTCTGACATGCTACTTGTTTTCAAAGTCTCTGAAGGGACTCCAAAATGTGAGTGCTATTTTTTATTTTGCAATTCCATTGTCCTTTTCTAGTTAAGTGGCTGAACTCTTTCCTTAAATCAGGTCTTTGACAGTGCACGAGCAAGGGAGCGGGAAAGGGAATTGCTCTATCCTGATGCCTGTGGTGGGGGAGGTCGGGGTTGGATTAGCCAAGGAATGGCAAGTTATGGTAGAGGACATGGAACAAGAGAGACATGTGCACTGCATACTGCCAGGCTTTCTTGTGATACACTAGTGGATTTCTGGTCAGCACTTGGAGAAGAGACTCGGCTGTCTCTTTTAAGGATGAAGGAAGAGGATTTCATAGAGAGGCTCATGTGCAGGTGTGTTTGCGATTTGCTTATTCTTTATATACATCATTGATTTAGAAATCAGTGGAAGACTATGAGAACTGAAAGGTAGTTTGGCAGCTCTGCTTTTCTTGTGGTTGGAGCTTTTAGATAACAGCTGAGATCAGAGGTGATCATGTTGGTGAAACTGCCAAAGAACAGAACAAAAGCTAATTTGAAAGAAAGAAAATTTTATTCAACTACTGTGCCTTTGAATAGTCTAGAATCTCCCAAGAGTGCACTGTGTTTGTAAGAATCACAGATGCCTTCCAGTTTATAAGTTTTGCAAAGTTAGAGCTTTTATCTTCCCATGCTAGTAGGCTCTCTGATGGAATAACAAGCAAAAATATCTGGATGGCAATTCAGATAGGAAGTGATCATTTACCTGTTTCATATTGAACTGAATAGAGGGGAGTCATTTGCCGTGACTGATAGTTTTTGTCTCAGAGTTATTGTACATTCAGTTTGATGAAAAAGATGTGGTTAACATCTAAGGAAGTGATGAATTTTGCCAGAATAAGAAATTATTCAAAACTTCATCATGGGGAACTTGGAAGTATCTGTTGATGAAATGGTCCATTTTCTGAATTCATTTTAACTGAATATGCTCTCTTTTAGTTAGTTTCTCCATCCATTGTTGTTTCGGGGACTCTGTAGCTATTGCCAAATTTGTTATTCAACTATCTTTGAGAGCCTTGTAGATTTCACAAAGTGTACTGGCTTGTAGATATCTTGACTGCTAGTTTGAAAGTGTAGATTTTTCCTAAGTAGAACTTTCTGTTGAGCTTGGCATCAGAGAATAAGAATTTTGAACCATGAATTTATGGTTGCTCTTTTTGCAGCATTAAAGCATTAAGAAGTGTAGTTCTACAAGGCTGAATGATTGGTAAATGTACAGCACCCTAAAGGGAACTAAAGATGACAGTTAACCCTAGATAGCTGTCAAAGACATGGCATAGTGGCTGTGGGATGGACTTAAGAGTAGCCCGCCCTTCTTTTTATCTGAAATGGGCTAAAAATAAACTTTACAACTCATTTTTGTGATTAATTGGATTGGTTTTATGACATGGACTTCATTGATGAGGAAGTTCCTCTTTATCTTTCAAAGAAAGATATGTTTGCATTTTCTCAGTTGAATACACAGGACATATTGGCCTCATTATGCTTGTAATTTCTTTCTCATATGTTTTTCCTCTGAAAAAGCACCTGCAATATCTACAGTAGCCTATGTTGTTGTCCTAAGAATCAGAGGTCTTTGGTTGTAAGCCATCAAACTTCACTAATGCCCATGGTTTATGAGTGATTGAAGATATCCTTAGAATTAGCAATGACGCAAATGGGTGGGTTCACTTTGAAAAAAAAAAAACCTCAGATTTTACTCTTACCTATCAAAAACTCAGTTTGGTCTATTAGAATTGAGAAACTTTGTCATTCACTTGGCAACACTTGTTTAAGATATCTCTTGGAGAATCTTTTGAAATTGTTCAACAAGAATTAAATGATTGAAGCTAAAATTGATTTGTTTAAGTGTCCTTCATCATTGATTCTTTGTTCTTTCTTTTCTCTACAACTTTGTGGTTTTCTTGATAGTTTGTGTGCTTCTCTGCTGAAATGCCGCACAACTTATCGCTCTAATTGTTTTAATTAACTAGATCCTAAAACTTAACTTTTCTCTTCAACTGGCGTGGATCCTTTGTTTTTTTTCTCTTTCTTATTTTTTACTTACATTTGTTGTGACTATTCCTCGTGTATCTAGCTCTAGCTTCTTTCTCCTTGCCCATGAGATTGCATTTCTCATTCTGCATGTTTTCATGCAAGGCTATTGTGTTGACTTGTTCAATTTTTCTAAACAAATATGTCTCCATCCCCCAGGTTTGACAGCAAGAGATTTTGTAGAGATTGTAGAAGGAATGTTATTCGTGAATTTAAGGAGCTGAAGGAGCTGAAGCGCATGCGACGAGAACCTCGCTGCACGAGTTGGTTTTGCGTTGCAGACACTGCCTTCCAATATGAGGTGCATTTTTCTCTTCAGTGCGATTTTGTGGTTAATGATCTAAGATTCAAAAGAAACAGATTTGCAGAACAAATTTTGGAAATTCACTAGGGATGTGACTGGTATGACAAATGATCTTTTCTATTTCCTCAGGTGTCTGATGATTCTGTCCAAGCTGATTGGCGCCAAACCTTTTCTGATACTGTTGTATCATACCATCACTTTGAATGGGCAGTTGGAACAGGAGAAGGAAAATCTGATATTCTAGAATTTGAAAATGTAGGCATGAATGGAAGTGTTCAAGTCACTGGTCTAGATCTTGGTGGTTTGTCTGCATGTTTTATCACTCTGAGGGCTTGGAAATTTGATGGCCGCTGCACCGAGCTTTCTGTAAAAGCTCATGCCCTAAAGGGTCAACAATGTGTTCATTGCAGGCTCGTAGTAGGTGATGGTTTTGTTACAATTACCAGGGGGGAAAATATCAGAAGGTTTTTTGAGCATGCTGAAGAGGCAGAGGAAGAAGAGGTAGTCCAGCTTTTCCCACCAGGATCTCCAGAGTTGAGTTAAATTTTTTATAAATTTCCTTCTGGATTATACTTAAATTTCTGTTATTTTTTGTACACTTATAGGATGATGATTCTATGGATAAGGACGGAAATGAACTTGATGGAGAATGCTCCCGTCCCCAAAAGCATGCGAAGAGCCCTGAACTTGCTCGAGAATTTCTTCTAGATGCTGCAACTGTTATTTTTAAGGAACAGGCATGTTTACAGACTTGCAATATGCTTGCTGTTCTTTCTCATAGTAGTTTAGAAAATGATAATTTGTTTGGCACTATCTTTTCCCATGCGATCATTGTAGGGGGCAAATGTGGAAGGTTGTACAAGGGGTGTATTAAAAGTGTGTTGGGAAGGAGAATTTCTAAATATATGTATATATAGGTGAAGGGATTGGTTATTATTACTGGGTCACTGGACTTGAAGTTGATCTCCAATGCTATAAAATTAGTATTGAGCCTGGACCTTGTAGACTTGCTCATTATGTTAGATGTGATGAAACTTGAGTGAATTATAAATGAATACGAGGGCTGTAAGTACAGTAAATCTAAAGGAGAGGTTGAGATATTTTTTCAAGTTGATAAACAAAAGATTTAGAAGTAGAAACCTGACAGATTTATAGAACAGATGATCCTTCTAGGGGCACCACATCTCTCTTATACTGACAGAGCAGGCCTATGGAAATTTCTAAGGTCTCCTGTGTGGTTAAATGTCTCCTTATAACTTAAATTAGATTATGGTTAACCACCTCTGGGAAGCCCTGTGTGGCATCTAATGGACCAAATCAAGGAATTCAAATAGTGTACAGTGATACTAATGAATATTGTTTAAACATTTCTTTTCTAAGTTAACCTTTATGTTTTAGAATGTAACAGGACCATTTGGCACTGCCCAAAAGTATCTTTTATATTTTCTCTCTAAATTTTCTTAGTTATTTATTAGCTGGTATTTAAAAAGAGATTTTTCAGGATTACCTTTGTCAACTGGTCATAAAATACGAATGTGCCTTCTGTCCACCTAAAACAATGAAATTTACTGGCTGTTAGAGAAACTCAACATCTGAACACACATTCCCACCTTCTGGTCAGAACCTGAGGATGAACTAGTACCATGTTTTGGATTCTGCTGCTATGTGAATGTGAAGCAATTGTGTCTGTATTTCAGTTTCAGAGATTCTAAAACTCAATGCATTGTTTCAGGTTGAGAAGGCTTTCAGAGAAGGAACTGCTCGCCAAAATGCACATAGCATCTTTGTTTGTCTTTCACTAAAACTACTGGAAGATCGGGTTCATGTTGCTTGCAAAGAAATTATTACATTAGAAAAGCAGGTCCTAATACTTGTGATTTTTCATTTGAGTATCAAAATTGGGACATATCATCTTTTTTTAGGAGATGCATCTCTGATAATATAAATTTTCACTGCAGATGAAGCTTCTTGAAGAAGAGGAAGCAGAAAAACGTGAAGAAGAAGAGCGCAAGGAGAGAAGAAGAACAAAAGAAAGAGAGAAAAAGATTCGAAGGAAGGAGAGGTTGAAAGGAAAAGAAAGGGATAAAGAAAAGAAGTGTCCTGAATCAAATGATATTTCCATATTTCCTGATGTTTCAAAGCATGAAACAACACCAAGTGTTGATGAAGAACTGAACAATGCTATATGCTGTAGGGATTCAGTAAGTGAAACAGGCGATATTTCTCTGTCAAGGCCTGGATCTCCTGACATTCAAGATCAACAGTTTTCATATGAATGTGAGACTTCTATAATGGAAAATGATTCCTACGATAGTCCTGATGGGGAGGTTGCAAATTTGAAAGAAGGGACCGGCTCTTTTTTGACCGAACAATCAAAATATTCGCGCCGACGGTTGAAATTTCGGAAAGAAGTTCAACTTGATTCATCTTTGAAGTGGCCTGATAGACGTCGATTTGCAGTTATTTCAGAAAGTGGGGCCATGGTTAATAGATCTGAGTTAAGACACCACAGTGATAATTTTGAGACTCCTTCTAGGCTTGTTAATGGATTGAATAGGTTGTCAAGGATTAATGGTCCAAAGTCCAATGGTCGAAATTGTGGCCTTAAGTTCAACGAGAACTTCCATTGTTCCCACAACAGGACGAATGACAGATATGACTTCCATTCTTGCAGCTGTCACCAGAACATTGAATGCAGGGTAAAGGTTGAACCACATGTTTCATCATTAAGATCAGATCAAGAGAGCAAATCTGTTGGCAAGTCAGAAGCAGTGATGGATATGCCCAAGCAGTTCTATCGTGGTAACAAATATAGTCCAGTAAATTACATGCGGGAAGGTTGTGGAAGAATCAAAATCAAATCCAGCATGGGAAACAATTCTAAGAAAGTTTGGGAGCCCGTAGAATCACAAAAGAAGTACTCTAGAAGAAGCTCAGATTCTGATGTTACCATGAGCTCATCTACTAAGGTTGAAGCCGTGGTACCAGACAGCGAACTCTTCAAGTCATCTGGTGATACGTGTTCCAGTGAAGTTACAGGAAATTCCATTGAAACTGATCATGATGAGAATAACTTGAAGGAATCAAGGGACCACAGCCTTGCAACAGTTGAAGACTGCCAGAGTGGATGCCATGTGGAAGCGAATGGTTGCTACTCAACAGAAACCTCTTATGAGGAAGTCAGTTCATGTCCTGCAAAAAACTGTGCATCGTCTGAGACTTCTGATCCCAGCATTGGAAGCTCTTTGAGTTCTGATAACTGCTCATCTTGCCTTAGTGAGGGAGATAGCAATACAGTTTCTTCAAACAATGGACATCCTGAATCGTCTTCCACTTCAGATTCAGAAGACACCAGTCCACAATCAGAAGAAAGAGACACTTCAACATGCAGTGGAAATGGTTTCTCCAATTCTCATGAACTGGTGCTGGACAACAAACCGAGTACAAATGGAGATGAGGTGTTTGGAAGCAAGAAACCTTTTGAGCTTCAACCAGATGGTCTAAGATTGAACATTTTGGGAAATCCACCGACAACAACTGTCCAAAATCCTGACAATGGAATACCTACTGTTAGTATGGGTTTGCAGCGTCAAGCTGTGTTTCCACCTGTGCATAACCATAATTTACAGTTTCCAGTTTTTCAAGCTCCTTCAACAATGGGCTACTACCATCATCAAACTCCAGTTTCTTGGCCGGCAGCTCCAGCCAATGGATTAATGCCCTTTCCCCAGCCTAACCACTATCTATATGCTGGTTCTCTTGGCTATGGTTTGAATGGAAACTCACGCTTTTGTATGCAATATGGTCCGGTGCAGCATTTGGCAACTCCGGTGTTCAATCCTGGTCCAGTTCCAGTTTATCAGCCAGTTGCCAAAGAATATGGCTTGAACTCAGAGGTACGAACAGAGACACGTATGATGCAGGAAACTTTAACTGATGCTAACAAGGAGAGGATGGTTCCAGCTAAATCACGTTCAACAGAAGCACCGCCCAGTGGGGAAAGTGGGAAAGTCGATATTTCTGCCAAGTTGCCCAACGGTAATAGTGGATTTTCCTTGTTCCATTTTGGTGGTCCCATCGCTCTTTCAACAGGATGTAAGTCAGATCCTGTGCCTTCAAAAAATGGAATCATTGGAGATTTTTCTTCGAAGGTCACAACAAATCAGATTGAAAATGATCCTGCTTGCAATAAAAAAGAGATTGCCATGGAAGAATACAACTTGTTTGCAGCAAGTAATGGCATAAGGTTTTCAATCTTCTAATATATTATTAAGAAGTTGTGAGGTAAGTGTTTGGGGCCCTACCTTCTTATTTCGTATTGGAAGTTTGATACCATGTAAGCCAGTTGACAATAATCTTCCGCCGAGAAATTCCAATTTTAGCTCCAGTTTTTTTCAGATGATTTGATATACATTTTGGCTGATTTTTTTCCCCTTTTCTTTTTTAATGTAGAGAGAAAGAGTTGGGAGAGTGGTATAATGTTTGAGGTTTTCTGTACGAGGTCAACTTTTGTTCTTTTTTTTTTTTTTCTTTTCTTTCTGATGAAGCATTTGTTGGTATGAGATTTTACAATTGTTGAAATCATTTGAATTTCTTTTTTGAATCTTTTTACTTCTATAAACTCTGCTATTGACTCATGGCCATGTTGTTAACAATAATTGGCCGGATTGACATCTAATGGCTGTGCATTGATTACTTCTCTTTACATGATCAAATTTGATTCGTACGCTATATGGAAGCCATTTGCCTACTGAAATACTTCCAGAGCTTGTTTGTTGTAATCTGTCTTGACGTCTGTAACCTCCCCCTGTGTAACTTTGATTTTCCTTTGACAAAGGAAAGTTTTCCAATTTTCATCAAAACCCCATTATAATACCATCTACGAGACTGAGAGTTCATGTTTCATTTTTGGCTTTCCATCAACTTCCTAGCAAACAAACAGGATGGTGAACTTTAGAGCTCATAAATAGCCACCTTACCCTATAAATCTAAGCAAGTCTTGGTGGTTGTTTAGAGAATTATTCATGCCTATTAAGCTAGAGGAAAAAAACTAGTAAACACTAAAGAAGAAGCTAATCTAGCCTGTCGTCTTGGAGCAAACCTTAATAAACGGGCCACAACTCGGGCGGTTTTGCACGCTGAGGAGGGAATAGAAGGATAGGTGGTTTGTGCTATATGCGTGAAGTTAGATTTTTTTTTTAATATAAAATAAGATGATCGGACGATGCTAATGTCTTTAAAAGAACTAAAATAAATTTGAGATTCGATTTATTAACTTAAATGAATAAATTCATTTAATTTAATAATATAATTAAAAAGATACATTGATAATAAATAAAGCAAATAATATAAAATTGACAATAATTAATTATCGAAAATGACTTCCAATATCATACTCGAGACTAGAGGAAAGAAAAACCCATTAAAGACTCATTGTAGATCTGTCACCATACTACTAGAAAAAGCTCACTAAGCATAGTTCCAACACTACTGTGAAAGGCTATGCAATGACATTGAAAAAGGTTGCATGTATCATCAAAGCAATAACCTAGAAAATAAACCAAATATAATATCTTGAAGTGAAAATCTCATACTTTATTTAATCAATTAATTTAATTTAATTTTTTTAAAAAATCTAAATTTATCAAAGAATGACAAATAAAAAGACCCGAAATAACTCAAGTTGTTTCCAAAATAAGAGAAAATCCTATAGAAAGCAAAAATAAATAAATAATGGAACCCAATCTCTAATTACATAAATGTTGAAGGATAAAAACTAAAAAAATATGCGAGCTTAAAAAAAAAAAACAAGCAAACCTGAGCAAATATATCTTAAACCTGAGCTAATCTTCAAAACTCGTAACCTGTAAAATCCTAAATCTATGCTCAATAAAAAGCTCAATTTTCAATCAGTTTAATAATGAAGGATCAAATTGAAAAAAAAAAATAAAAAAATACCAAAGTAAAAAAAAACAATAAAAAAATATGGATCAAATCTGATAAGAATAAAAAAAACTGAAAGAGGATGAAATAAATAGAAAAAATTAATTTTAAAAAAGTATCTCAAATAAAAAAATAAATAAAAAAAATAAGAACCAAATATAAGAAATGAAAAAATTGAAGGAGGATTTGAAAAAAAATCTAATTTTATAAATTATTTCAAATAAAATAAGCAATAATCAAAAAAATAGGGACCAAATATAAAGAAAAAATAAATTGAAAGACTGCTTTAGAAAATTCAAAAGGCGAGACGTTAAAATCGAGAAGGCGAAAGAAGAAAAGAAAAGAGAAAAATAAAATACTATTGATGCCAAACTTAAAGTTTGTTGATCAACCGTGTTGTCTAAGGATGTGGGGCCACTGAAACGACTCAAATATTGCCCTAGATAACACGGTTCGTTGATCAACCATGTTGTCTAAGCTATTGTTTGACCACTGGATGCCCCTTTACATGTCACTCGAATAGCAGGGGACACCCCACACATTGTAATGTGTAATGCAAGAGCCAACTGTTTTGTAAATAATATTTATATTTATTAAAATATCAATTTTTTTCTCAATCAACTTAATTATATATAAAAAAAAACTAGGATGAAAACATGAAAAAACCCTTGAACGTCAGTTAATTTTTTAAAAAAACTTTTAAGGATAATTTAGTTATTCTACTGTGCTTTAAAATATAAAAATAAAAAATACTCCTAGATTTTAGTTCAATAATTTTTTTTTAAAGAATAATTTACTCATTTCATTATTTTATAAAACTATGAAAAGATAGTATTGTTTCTAATCAATTTAATAATCATCAATAAATCGTACGAAAGAAAATATATTATTTTCAATGGCAAGTTTATTGATTTATTTTTTCATGAATGATAAATTTGTCATTATACTATTTTAATATAATACATGGAGTCTCGGTATAAATTAAAAGACTGAACATATTATTATTATTTAATAAAATGTTGCGGGAGAAGGTGATAGATAATATTGGTAGCCTTAGTTTTGGGCCTGGTTCAATTTGTTTTGTAATATGAGTCTTTAGCTGAAGCTACAGGTCGTTCTTACCTATACTGTCGTTTTCCTTGTTAGATGACATGCCAGTTGGACACCATGTATTCATAGTTGATACACTGTAGTAGTTAATTAGCATTAACTAGATAACTGGCTAGCTGCAAGTCATATCAATTTATTTTTAATATAAAAAGAATATTTAGATGGTGAAAAACTCTTTGATGGTTTATTAAAAAAATTAGTTAGTAGGTTAATCTTGAACTTTGTTGTTATCGACTTTTTATTTAGCTTTATCTTCAAATTAAATAGTATAAAAATTATCATGATATGACCTAGTCAATTTAATAAATTAAAAAATAACTTAAATAACTTATAAACACGTGTTTTGGCTTAAAAAAATCATGATGATAACTTTTATAAAAAAAAATAAAATTGAGATTGTAATATATTAAATCAGTCTTAGTTTCAAGGTTGAATCCACAAACCAATAACTCTTGTCATGTACTCCATTAAGTTTAGTAACATTGTTTTTAAATTATTTTTTTATTTGATTATATGATAATAAAAATAATTGTTTGTAAAATCTAGCATAATCCTATGTTGAGATGTTTGTTTGAAAGCGTAATAACCCATAGAAAGTAAAACAAAATAAAATATTATGAAACTCAATTTCAAATTAATCCAAGTTAAAATGTTGAACCCATAACTTGGGTTAATAACTTTGTTTTTTTGAAAAAATATTTTTTTATTTAATTATATGATAACAAAAATAGACGCCTGCAAAATCAAAAACCAACTTAATGTTAGGATATTTGTTTCAGACTGTGATAACTCTATAAAAAATAAACTAAAATAAATCATAAAGCCAAATTTCTAATCAATCCAGTTTAACATGTCAAACTTATGATTCAGGTATTGAACTCCACAAGGTTTAATAAATTTGTTTTCTAAAACTACTTTTTATTTAATTACATGGAAACAAAAATAAATGCTTTCAAAATTAAGCACCAACTAAATGCAAGGACATTTGTTTGAAACCATGACAAACTTACAAAAAAAAAACTGAAAACAAATTATAAAACTGAATTCAAATTTCAAATATTGAATAATAAAATTAAAAAAATAGTCACTAGAAAAAAATCAACAAAAAACCAATATTTAATGATGAAATTAAAAGAACAATCAGAAAAAAAAAAGAGTCGGGCTAGGCCTTAAAAAAAAAGCCTAGGCATCTGGGTCTATACAACATATAACACGTCATCTACCATGATAAATGACATGTCACCTATTGCTCCAAATTCCTTCTTGGAAAATCAAGGAGTTGTTTTTTTACCTAAAAAAATATTTTTTAATCTATTTTCACGAGAAAAACATCTTTTAAAAGAAACCAATTTATAAAAAGAAATCCTCTAAAATAATCTAAAAACACAAAATCAAACCGGAGAAATAAGAACTCTTTCAACCTCTTATCTAAATTCTCCAAGAAGATGAAGGTTTTGAAAAACTCAATAGGACTCCCTTGTCGAATGGAACCCTTTGACAAAATTTTGGTATTTTTATTGATAGAAAGTAGACAACATATAACTTTCTCTCTCCTTCACCGTTATCCGATAACTTTCATTTTCCTCTCTTAAATACATGAATGAAATATTAATAAAATAAAAATTTTGAACCAAAATTAAAATTCAAAAACTAAAGGGATTGTAGAGGTAGAAAAAGGAAAATAGGTGGACTAAACATAACTGTTTTTGTTCAACTTTTAGATTCTTCTTATTTTACACTTTGGTTTTTGTTTTTTTTTTAATTTTATCTTTCTCTAAAATGGTTTAATAAATTGATCATTAATTTGGTTATAAAAGTTGTAATTGAAAAACAAATTGAGAATAATAAAAAAAAAAGACTTGTAGTTAATGAAAATTTCTACATAAAATGCCTAATCATTATATTTTATGACTACAATATAATTAAAAAAAAATTGTTATTTCATTGATTTAGAAAAAAACACTAAAAATGTAATTTTGAAAAAAAATTAGTTGCAAACTTTTAATGCCTATGTCAATTTTTTTTTTAATTCATGTCAAATTGATGATTAATTCATCTATATAAAAAAAAGATAAACCTATGAGCAATTGTTTTGACTATAAGTTTTCCATTGAGATAGCATTGCCACTGAAAAACCCATTTGTACATTTTATATGTGATATGCTTTAATTATGCTTCATTATGTGAATTTTATAAAATTAATCCGAAAAGGATAAAGATATGTTATCTTTACCCAAGAGCATGACATGAAAGTTTTCAAATTGGAAAAAAAAAGGGTCTTCACTAGCATTTTCCTTCATAGAAAAAAAGATGTTGGCTAGACTAGGAGGGATTTTAAAGGTCTTCGGCTAGCAGTAGAAATCAATTTTTAAATGTTGGAAAAAAAAAAGAGTTAACAAAGGAATATAATAAAATTTTATCTCAAAAGAAAATTTATTAATATCATAACTCAAGATGCTAAAATTTCATCATATTTCCATACTAAAACTATTATTAGGTGGTAAAAGAACAAGATTAAAGCTCTAAAAGATGTTAATAACTGGTGTGTGTGGGATGAATTGACTCTTAAATGTTTGGCATAATTTTTATCATAAGCTATTCTATAACAAAAAAGATACAATTTAGGTATTCATATTAAAAAGAGCTTTCCCAGCTATAGATCATGAAGGCATAAATCAACTTCTTGCACAAGTGATAGATGAAGAAGTGAAAAAAGCATTGTTTTATATGAAATTGTTTAAAACCCTAGTCCGAATGGGTACCAATCTTATTTTTATTAGTCTCAATGGAACATAATGGGTTTTATAGTTTGCAAGTTTATCAAGGAAGTGATCGAAGACAAAACTAGAGTGATTGGGATTAATCATTCTTATTTTGTTTTGATCCTAAAGATGTATAAACCAAAGTATTTACACTAGTTCTGGCTAATTGGTTTGTATAATGTTAATTTCAAGATTTTAATTAAGCTCCTAGTGAATCATATTAAATCTTTAATGCAAAAAATAGTCAATAAATGTTAGAGTAGTGTTATCCTGGGTCATCGGATTAGAGATAACATAGTTGTGGTTTACAAGGTTTTTTATTCTATGCGAAATATGAAATGAAAAAAAGGGCATTATGGTTATTAAAGTATATTTGGAGAAAGCTTATGATAGACTAAGGTGAGATTTCATTAGAGACATACTGATGGATACGGGTTTCTCAACTAGGTTAGTGAATATAATGATGCATTATATTGAGACAACTAATTTAAGTGTTTTGTGGACGATAATCCCCCTTCTAGTTTCACACCTTCGAAAGGTATTCATCAATGTGATATCATCTCTGTATATATTTTTATTTTGTGTCTACAAAAGTTATCCTAACTCAATTGTCATGTGGTTGAGTTACGTGTATGAAGTCCTTTTAAGGTAAACAAGAAAGGACTTAAGCTGTCTCATTTATGCTTTACGGATAACATGCTATTTTTTGTTAAAGCTAATTAGAACCAAATGAAGCAAGTTATGCACTGCTTGAATTTGTTTTACAATGCTTTGAGATAGAAGGTGAATGTTGATAAAATAAAGATATTTTATTTAAAAATATCTCTCACATGGCAAAAACATTAAGCTAAATGATTGTGTTTTCTATTACCGAGGAATTTGGAAAGTATTTGGTGGTGCCTTTATTACGTCAAAGGATTACCAATAACATATATAGCTACTTATTTGAGAATATGCATTAGAAGTTGGCTAACTACAAAGCTAATAATTTATCATTAGTGAGAAGAATTATACTTTGTAAATCAGTCCTTCTAATGATTCCTCTAATCAGTCCTTCTAATGATTCCTCTATATCCAACGCAATCCTTCCTTATTTCAAAATCAATATGTATAGAGATTGAGAAAATATACTGAAGTTTTATATGGGTGGATAATAAAGGAGGTAATAAAGTTTACCTTATTAATTAGAATATGATATATTAATCTAAATTGAAGGGAGGTCTAGGCCTTAGAAAAATACATTCGATGAATAAGACCTTTATTATAAAGCTAGGGTGGGGGCATTATACATAATAACACTAGTATTTAGGTTGAGTGTTTTACAAGGAAAATATATCAAGTCAAATGTTTGCATTTCTAATATTCAAGCTAAAAGTAGAGACTCCCTATTATGGAAAATAATATGTAAAGTTTAGCCTTAATTTATTGATGTTGTGGATTGGTCTATGGGTAATGGAGCAGATATTTGGTTTTGGAAGGATAACTGGTTGGAAGGATTTGAGCCATTAATCAATCATGTTTTGCAAGAGATACCAAAAGAGATATTAAATGCGATCGTTGTTGAGATGGTTTCCATTACTAATTAAAAAATGAAGTTGGGAAGAGTTTTGCTTCATTTCATTCCAATGCAGGTGGTAATGGTTATGGCTAGCTATCCCCCTTCAACTAATATAATGGAAAGTGATTCAGCTTTCGGCGCAATTCTTCTAATGATATATTTTCTATTCGGTTTGTTTATGTTGTCTAAGTGGAGACATTGAACCAAAAACGCTACATAAAGCCAATTTAAAAACTAATTTGAAATTGGAATGAGCTAGAACATATTAAGATATTTATATGAAATGTTCCGCATAATAGCCTATTAACAAATGAGAATTGAATACGTAGAAACCTGACTGAAGATCCTAATTGTCATCATTGTCAATTGAAAATGGACAATGTAATTTATATATTGAAAGATTGTTATTTTTGTTCATATGGTATGAAAGACACTAAAAAAGTGCAATGATAGGTTAAAGTTCTTCAATGTAGATTTAAACAAGTCGTTAATAAATAATCTATCATCTAGTGAATACAGCAAATAGGAAGTTCTATGGGGCAATATTGTCTGGGATTGCTATATGGTATATATGGAAATGGAGGAACTTGAGAATTTTTAACAAGGAAGCTATATTTCATTCTAACCTATTAAATGCTATCAAGTGGTTAGTGGCAAATATCAAGTATACTAATGAGACTATAGTTGGTCATTTAAATAAAAGTAAACAAGTTTGTATGGTTGGCTAGAAATATTCCTAGTTGGAGTGGATAGAATTAAATAGGGATGATTGTAGCCAAAGTGACTTGAGTAATATCAGAGTAGGAAAACATCTTCGGGATATTTTTAGAACTTGGATTACTGGTTTTGTTATCAACATCAAAATTTGTTCATCGATCAAGGTTGAATTGTGGGTGATAATTATTAGGTTAGAACTTGTGTGGGTGCTAAGTAATAGTAAGTTAATTTTGAAGTCAAATTATGTTCTTGTTATAGATTTTATAACAAAAAAAAAAAAAACTGTGAAAATATATGCAAACCATATGTTAATAACAAGGGCTATAAAATTGTTGGCAAGATAGTGAGAGGTTAAAGTACAACAAGTATTTTAGGAACTGAAACACTAAATTGTTTTTAGATTGTTCGAAAGTTATTTAGATATGAATCACTAAATTATTAATAACCCTCTATTGATTTGTGTTTGATTTTGTATTACAACTTGATTGAGTCTATTCTTTCTTGTTTAATTTAAGTTTTTTTAGGATTGTAAACCCTAATTTTTTAAAAAACAAATTGTGCTTCATCTAAGCATGAATTGAAGCACACTAATTAGCTAGATTTGTGCAAAAGTATTCATTAGAAATGTCATTTAATATGGTGTATTCACAAAAATATTTAAAGATTTTTCTCCTATGATATTTAGAAGAAGATAAGTTAATATTATAAATAAAATAGATTATATTAAAACAAGTTTAATAAAAATTTTCAGATCATTAATTGTTTAGTTAAATGACACTTTGTTAAAGAAGAAAGAAGGGAGAATTGGGTTAAAATCAACTTATCATAATAAAAAAAAATGAAAATTAAGACATGAGTTTAGATGGTAAGTATAATGCCTTTTATATTATTACTATTTTGATGTTAGAAAATTGTGTGACAATAATGTTTTTTTTTTATATATACTTAGTTTGAGTGAAAAAAATCTCATTCTTAAAAAAAAAAAAAAAAGTATAAATAGATGAAAATATTTTTTTATATGTCAAAAATTTGTTGGAAAGCCACTTAAAGTCGTCTTAAATATGAAAACTTTATTTTTTGTTATTTAAAATAGATGTGAGATATTTCATAATTATATGTATAGTAATTTCAATAAGATATATAATGTGATGTTATTTTTCATGTTACATAACTAGTTTTTTATTCAAATCTTTAAAAAAAACCAGTTAGAATTGGTAGTTATTCTAAAACTAGACGGCAACTTTTTCTTTATATTCTTACCCCACTCACACATAACTATCTCAATGTCCACAAGCAACATATGAAAATTTTATTTATTTATTTATATTTATAATCAATGTGAGATATTTAATAATTACATGTATACTAACTTAAATAACAGGATTGGTTTATAATATGTATGATGTTTTTCGTTTTTTCCTATTATGCAAGATGGGTTATGAGAGCTATTTTCTTTTCTCTTCTTTTGTTTCCTTTTTAATATTTCCCCCCAGGAAAAATATTTTTTCATACTATATTTAAATGTGTTTTGTTAAAAAAAATAATATTCATAAATTGTAGGTGAATTCCATATAAAATAATGAGGGGTGTGTAATCCAGGAATAGTTGACTAGACTCCTGACCAGAAGACTATAGGGGGCTGTTTCTGAAATAAAGAAGGATTTGTAGTTGGAAATTACCACCCAAAAATCCCCCACTTAACATAACACCAAACACCCCCTTAAGTTAAAATCACACACAACACGAATCGGACTCCTCCATCCATCAAGCACAAGCCATCTCTCTGACTCTCGAGAATCTCAATGGCTACCCCGCAGTTCTTCCTCTCCTCATCGAAATACTCAGACAGTCTAACAGTTGTCGGAATCTCAATCTGCACTGCAATTATCTGCGAAACCATTTCATGGATCCTTATTTACCGAACAAACTCTTACAAATCTCTCAAATCCTCCATCGACAAAGCCTCTAAAAAACTCGAAACCATGAAAACCGATACCGCTAAAATCACCACCAAGAAATCAAAAACCAAGAAAATCGACCGTGTCGAATCTTCTTTGAAAGAATCAAGCCGTGACTTGTCCCTTTTCAAATTCAAATCTGGGGCTGTCGTTGCTTTAGTTTTGATCGTTGTTTTTGGGCTTTTGAATTCGCTCTTTGAAGGTAAAGCTGTTGCCAAATTGCCCTTTCATCCTATCACTCTTGTTATGAAGATGAGTCACAGAGGGTTACCTGGGACTGATTCCACCGACTGCTCCATGGCTTTCTTGTATTTCTTGTGTTCCATTAGTATTCGTACTAATTTGCAGAAGTTTCTTGGGTTTTCTCCGCCTCGTGGTTCTGCTCCTGGTGCTGGTTTTCTCCCCCTTCCTGATCCCAAGACCAATTGATTCATCCATCTTCGGGTTTGTTTTTGTTTAATTTGATGGATTTTTAGTTTTTTTTTTTCGATTTAGATTATGAATTCTACGATTCTCTTCGAATGAGAAATTATTATTGTTGTTGTTGGATAATAATTTGATAATGGGTTCTTAGAACTTGACTGAAATTATGATCTATCGCCGTTTAATTATGGTTGGATTGAAGTCAACCGTTGATTATTAGTCTAATAAATTAGATTTATCTGCTCAGTTATCTTGATTATGTGATGTTTTTATTGTTGATAGAAATTGTTTAATTATCATGATTTATGGTTTTTTATTTTATTTTATGAACTAGAAGATTTTCAATTGTTTTGATTGCGTTGTATGTTACAGTGAGATTGTAATTTGTATAGCTAAATTTTGTTTAATAATTAGAATCTTTATTCATTTAACAAATTAACATGCAAAGTTACCCCATTGCGATGATTTTTTTTAGGCTTGCCATAAATGTAGTGCCTTTTAGGCTTTTATTTATTATCTGATAAAAGTATGTTAGTCATGCAAAAATTTAAGATCATTTATGTAGAGCTTGGATGTGCTGTTTATATATTTCTCCGTTTATCAAGCAAAGAGTTGTTGAAAGCTCAGAATACGTATGGAAACCAAGAATTTTAGGTGCTTATTGTTGTTCTTGGTTTAACATTCTGAATTGAACAGCTATATGTAGTGATTAAGATTCAAGGATCGAGATCTTCAATGGTAAAATTAATGCGGATTACTGATTACTTGAAAGTTAAAATTTAGTGGTTTAGAAGAAGCCTAGCTTTACCTTGAGTTTTTCTGTGATTTAAAATTTAGGATGTGAGGTTCAAATCTGAAGTTGATTTTACCGATTTATGAAAGTCGTGCATCCCCATTTATTTTTCAGTATAGATTACCCTTTCTTGGTTTCCAAGATCAGAAAGATTGTTTTGTGGCTTAAAATGCATCTTTGGTATCTGTATGATGTGGTTTTAAGGTGTGTTTGGTAATGCGTGAACCCTGCTTTTCGCCTGAAAAAACAAAGTTTTAGGTGTTTTTCAAATATTTTGATGCGTTTTCAATTGAAAAGTACATTTGAAAGCACCATGTACCGCATTACCAAATACACACCAAGTTAGATAGCATGGGGATGACACTTGTTAAGGGACTTTGAGGGAAGTCAGATGGAGGAATAAAAGTGTCCTTTTTAAGCCATTCTATCTTTAAATGTGTTCTTAAACAAAACCATTTTAATTTTCAAACATTTTCACTGCTCTGAATTTACAGATTCCGTGCTGTACAGGAGTTGCATCTTTACAAGTTTTCTTGCAAATTTGCAATGGAACTAACGAGTTGGTGTGGTTCCCTTGTGGTTCTGGATGCTTAAAGTCCATATTTTGTAAAACTTCTCCCATGCCTTTCAATCTTTATTGGATAATGATTATCGCATAAAGTTTATGCAAGGCCTTGCTCCAGGATTCTCTGGTTAGTAGCTGGCATGGCATTCAGATACTTCTGTTCGGATCAACTCTATATTACCATAGGACTTTCCACTTTTGAAGATTACTGATTACTAAATAGTCTTCTGAAGGCAGGACAGAAGCATTTCGTAATGGGCTGAATAGGCAATGCACGAAGTGATAGTGGTGCAATTGAGAGTCAGAACTGCATCTTGTATGTTTGGTATTTTAGTGTAGGGTGTTTTTCAATTGAATATATACTGGAAGGCTTGTGAGGGCAAAAAGGTTTGTGGCTGCATACCAGATATGTTCAGTCTTTAGGGAGTGTTTTGGATTGCCGTGTTTTCTCACAACTGATTTTTTTTTTTTTTTTTTAAATAATTTTTTTTTATGTTTTAAAATCGTTTTAATATTATGCAGATTTTAAAAGTAATTTTAAAAAAATTCAAAAAATTTATTTCGATAGATTTATAAACCACAATCACTTTAAATCACTATCACTATTTTAATTCCAAACACACCTCTGTGTGTAGCATTGACTCGAGGAGCGTAGCCCCTAAAGCTAGCTAGGCGGTTGGCTGGTCATGGATTAACTCATTAAGTATATGCTGGTCTTAGTGGATTGATAATTTATTTTAGGATAGGTTCTAAGTGATTTTGGTTTTTTTTTTTTTATTTCAAAGTCAACGTTGAACTGGAATAGATTTTGACTAGATTAATTGAATATAATCGGATTAATTCTTTATTTTGTTGAACTTGAAATTTGGTCAGTGCTTGATTGAAGGCCATAAGGTTTATAATCATGTGATTAAAGAGGAAAGAATATAGTAACAGTTATTTTTTTAAAGTGTTTTTTTTTTTTTTTTTTAAATTCAAATAATTTTTTTTTGAAAAATTTATTTTTAATATTATTATATCAAAATAATTTTAAAAAATTAAATTGAATAATTTTTTTTTTTAATAAAAAACAGCTTGAAACTCAAAACATGCTTCTCTTTCATTCCTACATGTAACGATTGCTATGAACAATAATTCATAGAAAGTTCAAAAGTTATAGATTCACATTAATTAATTCTCTGGAAAGCCTAAACAAATCATGTCGGTCGAGATTAATACTTGTCAGTTTACATTGTTTGAATTGAAGAATGAATTTTTCCCTTCCTAATCACAAATAAAGTATATCTCTTGCTAGTGTTTTTTTCGAGCTTGAAAAGTTTATTCTCAATAAATTTTGACTAGGATCGCACTTACACACCCAAGGGCAAAAAAATAAAATAAAATTAACAAAAAAAATATTGGAAAAACATGAAAAGGAAAATAATAAAGAGGCATGTTAAAAAATAAAAAGTTACGACAAAGTCAAAGCCATGTCTCATAAAAAATAAATTCTCAAAGAACAATCAAGTGACGAGATTGATCGTGAAGTGATCCTGGATAATCTAAATCCCTTAAAACATCTTTCAAGTTTAAGAAATCCTTTTCTTTTATAGCTCAAAGTCAACGGAAGGATCTCAACCAATACAGAGAATTCTTTAAAAGTGGATCATGATTTTTTATTTATTTAGAAACTCTATTCATTATTATGACGATGGGTGGCAGCCCCTCGAATGATTTTTAGTGATTGAGAATATTTGACTGTTGATACAAAAATTTGTAAGAATGAAGCAATACTCCGAGGGACATCCTTTTGAACTAGTATAAAATTCTTATGTCCATCTCACGTTTTAAAATCATCTTATTTGTTGTGTACTTGCGTTCTTTTGACATTAATTCTCAAATTCTTAGATTGTTCTTCACAGGGTCACTTAGTTTTAATCCTTTTTAACAGTTCAATAATTACACACACACACACACACACAAACTTTGCTTGATCTAGCATTCACAATTGGATCCACCTGAACCAACCACAGTTATTAGTTCGTACAAATATTAACAGAATATTAAAAAGACAGGCTCAAATTTAGATCAACGTATTTCAAGCACCAATAAAAGCATCATTTCAAATACACAAACACTCCTAACTTGGAATGAGCTCTGCACAACACAATTCTCTACACACTAGACTCTCAAGCCGACTACCTGAAGACTGTTCTGTGACTCACTCAAAAGCCTTAAACCGTCACTCTTGGTTAAAATTCAGATTCCAAAACGGTCCGAGACAACTCTTGTTGTCTCGGAGCCATCCATTTCAGCTCCTTGGTCCATGTCAGCTCCTTGGGATTTCTTCAGCTTTGCAACGAGAACCCACATGTTGGCAAGTTCATTTTCCAGATAGGATTCTCTTTGTTTGGATTCCTCGACTTTCCTTTGAAGTTCAGTCTCTCTTTCATCCTTCTCGATAAGGGCAGCTTCGTATTGAAGTTCTCTTTCTCGACTCATGGCGAACTCTCTCTTGAGTTCCGAGGCTGCCCCAACTTGGTCTTGGCGTTTCATGTGATTGTCTCTTCGGCCATTGCGAACAGTACTGCCAGTTCTACGCTGTGTGGGCGAGCTCTTCAATGCTGTCAACTCAGCAGTTAATCTCTCATTATGATTCATGAGCTTGGCAACTTCTTCTGATAATGCCTTGAGCTCAACAGCAGCAGCTGAGGCTAGCCCTTTGGCATATGAACTCTCCTCAGCCAATTTTTGGTTCCGAGTTTCTAACTGCTCTTTCGATTCTGTTAGTGCGGCAGCTTTTTGCTTCAGTTCTTCTATCTCAGTGGTCTGATCAAGGAAAAGCAATGATTCAACTCGTTGTACTAGTATGAGAAATGAAACTTCAAAGGCATCAAATAATGGAAATTATGCTGTGAAATTTGCAACTAATAAAAACAAAGTATGAAGAGATACAAAAAGCCAGGCATAGAAATTTTCCAGCTATATGTCTGCAATTTGCCAAAAGCTTATTTTTCTGGACAATCCACCATAAGTACAAATGGCAGAAGAATACATTTCTTCATGCAAATAATTTCTTTAGCTTCAATAGAACAGCAAAACTCGCTTTCATCTGCTAGGCTACATGCTATGCTCGATACATAGTTTCCTAGAGATGGTGATCCTCAAGATCTACAAGGTTCTATTTTGGTTTTGTAAGACATGAGAAACTTGTAGACATTTCAATGGTATTATAAGAAAATTTAGCACCGGAATTTAGAATACAATTTTCTTGATTTCTTTTTAGGTGGGGAAGCACGATAAAAGGAAATAGTGCTTTAGCAATCAAAATAATACTTGATTGGGGTGCCAAAAGGTTTAAATACAAACCTGTGCTTGTAGAAGCAAATCTTCATTTCTATCTTTTGATGCTGCAGTTTCCCTGTCCCCATGATGCTGTGCATGAAAACTTTTTAGTTCAGAAATTCGTTGAGAGTAACTTGCTAGAGGGCTAAGCTTTTTCGACTCCAGTGCATCTGAGAGCTGCTGCTTCAAAGAGACTACTGTTTCCTGCAATCCTTCACATTCACAGATCTGGAGACACAATATCAAGTTACAGCCGGCCATAAACTGAAAACACAACTTTCAAGACAGTGAAAGCTATATATATATATATATATATATATATATAATTGTCAACTTTTTGACCTTTTCGTCGAGCTGCTCTTGAATTATACGATTATCTGCTGCTTTAACCTGAAATGGTAAACAGCAACACAACAATCATCAGACCAGATTAATAAAATCAGATGCCCAAAAGAAGACCACAAGTATGGATAATTGACAAAAAAAAAAAAAATAGTACCATTATTAAATAAGCTCACACAAATTAGTAACTAACCCATGACTATACTGTGTCCTGTTTTCATTGATGACTCCAATTTGTTATGCAAATGAACTTAAGATGGAGGATGAAAAATGTTCCAATTAGTCTTAACAAACAAGCTCAAATGATTTTTTCAATTGGTTATCAAACATGTTTTTATATGCAGTGCCGAGCTAATACAATTTTTCTCAGGTCAAACTGTATAGGTAGATCACCTCAAGTTCAAATGACTTCTCATTCAACTGCGCTGTCAGTTCAGCAATCGTCTGCAAGCACACAAGGAGAAAAAGCTTAAAGGTGGACTTGCAGCCATACATGAGGAGTCTGTGCTACCATAAAGGAACTAAACTTACTTGTGATGCTTCCAAGTTATCCATATTGTTGTGAGAGGCCATGATGGAATCAGCAATTTGCTTTTCCAACAAAGCTATTTGTGCATTCTTCACCTTGATTTCATCACTCAACTTCTTCATCTCCAACTTGAATGCAAAAGTACGACAAAGTAAAATTTCTCAGTTCGTCAAGAGCAAATAATAAGGAAAGGAGGTATAGAAACAGCAAAATACCTGAATCTGTTCCTTCTGGGGATTCCTTGAAGCCTCCTCAGATAATCGCTTCAAAGCACTTGAATGGAGTGCCACCTCTCCAGATAAAATTTTCTGCTGCTCCCTTAGAAGATCAATCTGATCACTTGTTTGTATGCTAGTCTAAAAATAAGGAAGGCATGAAAATTAAGCATGCAGACCACCATAAAGCATCCCCAACCAGAAAGATAACACAAGTAAATGAAAGGACCATTAGCATACCGAAGGAGTTTCTTGCCCAAGGAAATTGTCCTCAGGAACCTCTCTATCCTGCCTGACCTCAGATAGAAGATCAGCTGATGGAGAGCTTTCTGTAAGTAAAGGATTTGAAAGTCTGGATTCTGTATAATAATTGCAATTTTCTGCTTGATGTGTTGAAGGTGCACCATTAGATTTAACTCCACTTGATTTGTCACTGGTGCTCATTCCCAACCCACTATCTCGTTTCTAATCAAGGGCGATAAATATTTTTGAGATAAAAGAAAATTGAATTCAAATGTACTAGAGCTGAATTTTACAAAAGGAGAGCACTTCCAATCAATTAAGGATCACTCGTTATAATGACAAGTTTAACTAGTTTTACAAGAGAACCAGTTAAACTCAAGTAAAACATGCATAAAAATCTTTTAGCTATGCATACCCGTAGCTTTAACCAGTTCAGCAACCCATGCTTTCTGGTTTTCTTCTCTTTCAGTGTCTCATCTACACTTTCAGGATTCCCTTCCAGAGAAACATATGAGTCAATGTTTTCGTCATCCAATATCAAGTCCCGCCTCTTGTATGGTAGGTATGCAAGCTGCAAATTACACATAAACAACCACAATCGGATAAAAGCAAGTGCAAAAAATGGGGGAAAACCCTGGTATACAGAGGCTCACTCTACCCCATAAGAGTTTCAGGCTAGGAAATAGTAGAAATAAAAACCATTATCCAACATTTTATACAAGAATTAAGTCATAGTCCAAAAGAAAAATAGATCGAAATACAAATGAAATCAAACGAATTCATTCTTCGTACCTCTTCTTCACCAAAGGAATGTCTCCTCCTTGGACCTGGGCGGTGAGAGATCCTTGATGGATGTGAAGCTTTTGTGGACACCAAAATTAACTTTGTCAACCGCTGTATTCTGCTCAATAGAGCAGCTTTAGCTTCCTCTTCTTGTTCCAATCTTGATTGCAGTTTCACTTGACCATCTTCTAACTTTATATTTAAAATCCAATCAAGGAAATTGTATCATAATGCTTGTTAAATAGACTAAATGTATCAGACCATTATGCATCAACTATGTCATGTCCAACATTGGGAAACAAGATGAAAAAGTAAGGAGAAAAACAAAAACAACAAATGATAATGATAATGTTGCGCTGAGAAAAGGACTACAATAAACTAGCATTCATATCAAACATGACATAAATTAAATCTTCCAGTTATCTTTTGAAAATCTTATAAAATTAAGGAAAAATGTTCATGTGATGGAAGAACTCTCTATGAAGTACCTTCTGCTTGAGGAGGACAATGTCATCTTCTATAATGTCATTCAATTGAGGAACTGTCACAATACCCCTTTTCAATTGTTCCAATTCTTCCTTTAAACAGCGTATCTCATTTTGGTACTTCTTGATAAGCGATTTCTCATCAATAATCTGTGAATTATTAAACATTATTTCAAATGTTGGCAAACGAGATTGTTTGAATGAATGCATACAATCTAGGGAAAACTACCTTGTTCTGTGCTGCTTGAATCTCAATGTGCTTTGCACGGTGGGCAAATTTTAAAGTATTGTGTGTCTCTTCCAAATTACTTGATGACGGAGTGACAGTACAAATGAGCTGTATATTCAGACAGGAATGAAAAATGGGTGTCTTAAATGCAAGCAACAACTGTTCTGAAGGACAATGGTGTGAGTACCACACATTATAAAGAAAGACAAGTGCTTTCTTTTACCAAAATTTATCAAGCACTTACTGATACACGCCCATGACCACTTAATGAAGACTGAAGAAGCCTTGTCAATTTCGAGTCCCTGTATGGAATATGAGTGGCTCTCCCATCTGTTAACTTCGATATAACCTATGCAAGTCACAAATTACACATTCCAAGGTAAGTTTATCCATACAATTTAATATTTTATGATTGAAAATTATTTGGGACTATCAAATGAAGCATATAGCATCTTTTCATGAGGAATTATAATGGCATAAAAGTCATAGTTCATTTAATTCTAAATATCGGGCACCAAATTGATGGTTCCATTAAGCACAATATCTTGGCAACACGATGGGGCAGCTGATAGTGAAAACCCCATATTCTAAAATTAGAACATATTTACGTACAATCAAGGTGTGCATGTACATGTACATGTGGGAAGGACAAAGAGAGAGGAAAAGAAGGATAGAGTGCATTCAGATCTTGGCACATTTAAAGAGCATAAATATCAAATTATGATATCAAATCTCTAAAAGCACATGGACCTAGAAGCATGAAAAGATAGCTAAAACAAATCAATCAATCTTGAGGTAACCCAGTCATACTGGTTTCTCCTTTTCTATCATGTTCCTGGCTCAGGATAGTTTTAAGATTATATATCATGTAGAATGTGGTCAACTATTGTTGCACAGATGAATAATAAAGGTCTAAGAGGCCTCACTGTTCCAAGTGTCAGCAAACTTTTATTAATATAGGATCCTTCTTTCCGTCTCAAACCAGTAGTTTCAGCCTTCGAGCTTTCAGAACCTGCCAGATCGATGAGGTTCTGCAGGTATAAGTACAATATTGAAAAGTTAAAAAGAATTTATTGACACCAAACATAGCAAGCAAAATCACTAATCATAGTAAATCAAGGGGAAGAAAGAGCTTTTGTAATTCAAGAAACGGGAAAAAATCCAGTGACAAACTTAAAAAGGCAACCAACAAGTCTTTTGACATCAATTCTAGATATAAGCCTTGGGAATTACCAGCTGGGACAAATTTACAGCCTCTCCTTTGCTATTTTCACCATACAGGTTACTCTCTATTATCTGCATTTAGAATAGTTGGAAACAGTTAATGGAAAAGGATAAAACCCAATGAGATGGGTATTTAAATGACCAAATCATCGCTAGTTGATTAAATGTATTATTCCAAAACAGGGTTGAAAATGATTTCTTGCAATACTTAAAGTTGTGACAAGATTGAAAGAAGAGTAGCATTCAACTATAACCCATAAGGCATCTTCCGTTTTGGAAGGTAATGCCAAATATGGAATGAATAATCATGACCTTAAAACATACTCTTAAGGCTGAAACATTCATGAATAAAAAAAGTCATGAATCAGGCTGTGGACCTTGATAGGAAAGAACCAAATTACATTTTGATGATGACATGTTACAGATAATGAAATTTAAGCAGACAAGGAATGCATGAATTATTAAATTAGAAATCTTTATCTCTTCCTTCCCCAAGCTCAGTTATAGAAGGAGAAGGTACCAGCAACAACAGGTTTCAATATAGGGCAGCTCAGAGTATATGGAGATTTATAAGAAAGAATCGTTAACATTGCTTAGGAGTGCCTTTGAGAAATCTCAAAGAAGATACAGATTTTATTTTTTATTTTTCATCTTTTTCATTGACTTTTTATCTGCACTCAAAGGCATAATTCAGAAACTGCCAGAAAGACTGGATATTGACCACAAAGAGGGCAGGTGGTGAAAAGATGTGGATAAGTGAATCTTCAAATATTTCAGGAAAATGGATAAGTTTAGCACGCAGGTTGATGAATATGCATGTGCAAGTGGTTAGATGTATGCTAGAACTATAAAAGCCACTTGCAAATGCAATGTAATATAAGAAACTTGGAAAGCTTAGAATTATCTTAAAGGAAGAGCATATCAAATGCAACAATCAGCTAGAGCTGCATGGAGATGGTGGAATACCAGTGTAAATATTGTATGGCTCCTGCTGCTGTGTATATTAAACTTTGTAGACCCAACATGTCTGTGCTCTGTGTCAAAAGAAAAATCCCAATAAGAAACTGCGGAAAGAATTGTGATGTCATGGAAATAGACATTGCAGTTTTGCTAAACATAAAGGGAGGGAGGGAGGGAGGGAATCAAATAGCATCTGCGGTAAGACAAACAAGTTCACCAATTTGTAACCTTTTCCACCAGTCAACTTTCAACAAAATTACCTACTGCATTAACCTTCACAGTTCTACCAGTATAAGTAATGCATGTCAATTTTTGAAGGATACAATGTAGAATTTTCCATAGATGTCAGCTCATTGCATAAATGATTCAATTTAAAGGGTTATACGCCAATTAGATTCTAATTTATATAGGTTTTTTTTCCCTCCAAAAACTTCAGATTTTGGGTTAAATTAGTTTTGGTAACACAATTATTTTGTTATTGGAATCATCATGTGTTTTCTGCATATGATGTGACTTGAGAGTTACCTTCTCCAGCTGCTATAAGGGAGAGGGCATGAGCAGGGGATAATACAACTTCTTCTTTTATTCCCTCGACAAAGGTTCCCTACAGGCAAGAATCAAAATAAATTAAAAGATGCTTCTTTCCAACAACTAAAACTGAAATTTATGTGTAATTAGCTGGCCATATCCATTAAATCTCTATAGTAGGAATTGAAATTTATACCATTTACCAGCCTATTTTTCAGTAAGTAAGAAATAAAAATCTGCTGCCTCTGATTATCAACTGCTCCAAGCAAGCACAGATAGAGTTGCCTCTGATGATGCAAAGACAAAGTACTCCATATAACACCAGATGCTTCAAAATCCCATTCCTTAACCAAGAGTGTGAACTGATATAAATAATGAAACAGCAAACTGAAAACCCACAGTAGCAAAGGTGTAAGAGACACCCAGCAACAGCCCATTCCACCTAAGGAAACAAGCAGGCTAGCAGCTTGCACCATAAGATGTATGCATATTCCAAGACCTTGCACAATTTATTGTATGACAGAGGGAGCTCCCAGTCACAGGTGAATTATCACTTGATGTTGTGCCTTGGTAGTAGAGAGGTGGGTCTTGCCATCATTTTCATTATTAAATAAATACTGCCCTCACAACTTTTTCTCCATTGACATCAGCTCGATATTGATTTAATGTGGCAAACCATCATCACGAGAACCTAGATTCATCTGAGGCCCTCTTTGAACTGCTCTTCATAAATTTCGCAGGACATGGTGCCCACCTCTACATTGATATGGTCTCATAATTTTTAGGTAACAGTTGAGGGAATGGTGTCACCATGTGGAGCCTTTTGTGCAATCATTAAATGTTCGAACATAGGCCAAAACTTGTTCCACTTAACTTAATGTCATCCAGACTAGACAATGAAGCATTAAAAGCTGAAATACCATGCCTACTATAGCAACGATGTTAATGGCATTTGTGCAGACTACTTGACTACATGATTGTCAAGTCAAAGAAGTGCCCCAAAAGTAAGGTTATGTTGTTGTATAAACTATAGAAGGATATGAGAAGACTAAGATGCCCAAACTTTGGGAAAACTACATATACTGGATGGTTGTTGGCCCTCTTTGCTTGGCTTTCAGGCTTGATGATTGTTAAGAATTTATTGATATATTTATATTTAATGTACGAAAAACACAAAGTTGTTAAACAAATACTCTAGCAAGTTGCAGTAGGGCAAGCAACTGCAAATAGTTAATTGTATTCTGGTATTAAAACAACTGTAAAAGTTGTTGCCATGAGCATGATAGTATCAGCGTGGAAGGTAGCATAGAAAAACATAATATGGAGTTGGTAAGCAAGTACCTGAGCATCTTCTCTTATTCTTAAATTTTGTCCTGCTGGATTCAACAAGTCATTAACAACCTGAAATGAAGAACACCAAATAATAGAGAAGTTTTAAACGGAGCATCAGTGGAGCTAGCTCATATCCAACAATTAAAGGTAAGAATAAGGCAGATTTATCGCACTATTATAAAGACAGTAGCTAGAGAGAATGGGAAGCGGCTGACCTCATTATAGATCTCCAAGTATGAAACACGGAGAAGGAACTCTCGGTTTGGAGTCTAGAGCAAAGAGAAATGTTAAATTGCTTGCATTCAAACTAGGATCAAATAGAGTCATATAGGGAGGTCAAATTCATTGTAAAGTACCTCTTGAATGATACCGAAAGCATCCTTCACTGCTAATGGTATAATCCCAGGCGACCTTTGATCCCCCTGCCATTGTTATATGGATCCATGTAAGCATTGTGTTTTAAAATTAGTAAGTAGGCCAAGAATAATCCACCTCAATTGCACAGACAACAACCAAAAATATACAGGCCAAGGAAAATATGGCATTTTCATTTTATATTACATGAGTTGTAAGCAGGGAATGATTTATAGTTTGTTCTTTTTTTCCTTACAGAAATCCAAGAATGATACTATGAGATTTAAGGCATGGAAATATGCACCCTTGAATTCATAGATGCATAGATGTGTGTGTGTAGATATTAGGAATATATGACATTTCTATTTATTTTGCATGCATCTTGTATGCATCATAAGAGTAAAACGAAAAAAGTATCTCAGGTAGTAAAATCTCACATGCATGGTATGGGTTTTCCCACTGCTTGTCACTCCATAAGCAAAAATGGTGCCTGAAAGACCATGCAAAAACAAAGGTAAAATATTGTAAACATAAAAGGAATGAAGAAATCGAAGTTCCTTAGCAGAGGGATATCTATTTTGTTTACCATTGATCCCTTCCATAGCACCATTGACAACATGCTGAGCAGCAACATCATACACATGGCGTGTTGTAGTTGTAGGACCGAATACCCGATCTAAAAGCATGGGAAAGTAAATAGACAAAAATAAAAAGAATAAAATGAATATGTATTATATAAAAAAGTTTCATTTGGCTATTATCCCAAAAGTGAAAAAAATGAAGAGACTAATTGCTTATTAACTAATCCTGGGTAGCAAAGATCCCTACATTCTTTGCTTTCTGATTTTGGTAATGTTTCTGGCATGAGACTTGAGAGGAATAGAATCCTCCTAGAAACTCAAAAGAAGTATATAACCATATAGTCTGAGCAACAATGTCTTTATTGTGCCAATAAAGCCTTCGATAGATCAGTTATCAAAATTGAAACACAAAGCTAGTCCATCTACAATGTGTTCTCACGTTCACCACCATGATGCAACAACTACGGAAATATCATTCAGAGTTTCACAAACAAATGACTCAAAACATATAACCTTTGAATTGATTACCCTGCGGCCATGGACTTCGGACAACATTGCAATTTCAGTTCCAATTCCAATTAAACTCATTGCACCAATAATCCATTATATGGCTTAATTTCTTTAAAATTACCATAAAAGACACCTCTCAATCAATTCAATAAAAAACATACAAGTTCTCGACCACACTCTAACTTAACTTCCAACTACCTATCGACGCATAAACTAATCCCTAAATGCATCAAGCTTACACTACCAATGCCATTCCAATTCAATCAATTTTACTAACTCTCCTGTCCATCCAAACAAATTACATACATTCAAAGAAATCTTGACAACTTACCATAAGCATACGCGATAGACGGATTATGTTCATTACGCACGATAGTTTCTCCATCTGCATACCACGCAATCTCTTCTCCTTGCCTAATTTCCCTAGGACTAAACACCAAAAAAATAGCAAAAACAAGCATTACGTATTTTCAATAAAATGAAAATAAAACTTTACCAAAAATGCACGAACCTTAGAGGCCGAAACCGGACAGTGACAGTTACATTTTCTTTGGATCTTTCAGTATCTAAATTAGCACTTTCAGAGTAAAAATACTGTGGTTTGCTTAGTGCTGAGGAGGATGCAGGCGAGCTTTGACCGTCAATTGAAGTCTCTAGAAATTGCTTAGAAGATGATGTTGTTGATGTCGACGGTGAATTCGCTGCTGCTTTCTTTGAATTATTGATTATATTTGATCTTATTGATTTTGATCCCTGTGTGGTCGCCATTGTTAATTAATCCGAAGCCAGTCCTCCAATTAACTGTAACAACAAGAGGAAACAAAGGAAAAAAGAAACTTGAAAAATTATGTTTGGAAGCTGAGAAAATGTGGAGAAGAAACAAAATGACAGAGAGGTAGGTCTGTTTGGTTGCTGAGAAAAAAAAATATTAATAGCATTACTGTATAAGAAAAATAAAAGGAGAGTAAGAAATTATTACCTTTTAAAAAAATTAGAGGAGCAGCAGCAGCTGCAGCATTGTAGAATAATAAAAGAAAATAAATAAATAAATACAGAGAGAGAGAGAGAATGAAGAGTGGTCGTTTTGGCTTGTTAGAGAGAGGGAGAGGGAGAGGGAAGCTAAAGAGGGAGAAAGAAGGACATCATCATAATCACCAATCATCAGTCAGAGAGATAGAGAGAAACGTGGATAATAGACCCTTTTTCCTTTCCTTTCACTGCTGTTTCTTTCTTTCTTTTAGTTTTTTTTTTTTTAGCTATTTCTGCTTTCTATTTTTTCTTGCCTTGAGAGCGAGGACGATGCCCTCAATCTAAGGCTTGATTGCATTTTATATCCTTTTTGGTTTTTTTTAGATCTTAACTTTTGAAAAGTAGGTTACAGGTAATCTGAGGACTAATTCGCTCACCATTAAAGTCAGAAAGGAAATGCAATAACCGTATTTCGATATAGTGTAGTTTTTTTTTTTTAAAAAATATTTTTTACATTAACACTTTAAAAAATCTAAAAATATTATTTGAAATATATTTCACATTTTATTATTAGAATGTTTGGGAGTGTGATTGTTATTGCTTTTTACTCAGAAAAATATGTCAATTATTTTTTTTATTTTTTAAAAATTATTTATGAGATTAGCATATTAAAATGAATTAAAAATAATAAAAATATACTAATTTAAAATATAAAAAATTAAAATTTTTAAAAAGTAATTTTTTACCGCACTACAAACGGCGTCATAGGATGCATAAAAGGAGAAAAGTAGAAAGTAAAAGAGCGGAGGATTGGCAGCCGAAAGAAAGAATTTACATATATTGTAATTTTACAAATATAAGAAAAAAAGAAAAGTAAGGTTTTTATTTATTTTTCTAAATACTTCTGAGACAACGAGAGGGAGACAGAGTTGCCGAGGAAACAAGACGTGTCACGGGAGTAGCGTGTGAGAGGTGGTCGAGGGTGGGGCTGCTGTAGGTGGGTCCCATAAGGAGTTGTATACGTGTTGGCTGTTTAAAGCTCGCACACCTGATTTGTCAACGATTTTCTGTTAATTTTTTCTTTATGTTAACAATACATCTTTCTGTTGATTAGAATAAGAAGCTTATTGTTTAATGTATTTCTTGCTCCATCAATAGTGTTTTTTTTTTTTTTTTTTACTTTAGCAGTATGAAAAAAAAGAAAAACAGATAAAATAACAAAGTATAAAAAAGTTATTTAGAAAAATAGCATAGTTTAAAGAGATTTTAGAAACATATTAAAACTTTAATAAAGACATTGTCGATATTTTTAAAAAAAATTTAATGAAATAGATCCATCGACATAAAAAAAAATCATCAACAATAATTAGAATAACATGAGCCATCAAAGGGCAATTCTTCACTGGAAAATTGAGAAAGACAAAAATCAAAACAAACAACAATTCTCATGAATTTATAACTCTAAAATAGAAGAAGCAATTGAGCATTCAGACAAGAGAGTTAGTTTCATCAAGTTTAATGGAAATAACTTGAGTTGGAAAATGAAATGCAATGGAAGGCAATAAAGAATTTGTGGCAGCAGCCATATAATTGTTAGAAGTGTTAATTATAAGAAGCTCTAATATCATAAAATAATTAAAAAAAAAACTCTAGATTTACTAATAATTTAGATAATTTGTGCGACTTATTCCTGTCATTATTTGTGATTTATTTTAGTATTTTTAGATTTATCTTATTGATGTTAGCATTGATGGTGTTATTAATAAAATTTCAGTGTTTCTCTCCCTTTTTTATTTCTTTTATTTATTATTATAAATTATGTGATCTTATTTTAGAATTCGAGAGACTCGAAGATCAATACTGCTTGTCATTTTACTGCTTGTGAAAAATATTGTATATTTTATCCTCGACGTCTTACTGCTTGTCAGTTAGTGCTTAGAGATAGTCTTGATTCAATCAATTTTACATTTTTACTCACTCTCCTGTCCATCCAAACAAATTACATAAATTCACACTTGAAGTATTGGCTAGTGGTGAAAGGGGCTTGTTCCTTTCCATCCTACCAGGGTTCAAATCTCACTGTGCACGTCTGTTACCTCCGCGATGCCTTACATGCTCACCAGGTTTGCAGGATGTTCAATGAGTCATTAGTCGTGATGCGTGCAAACTGGTCCGAACACCGACTTAAATAAAAAAAAAATTACATAAATTCAAAGAAATCTTGACAACTTACCATAAGCGTACGCGATAGACGGATTATGTTCATTACGCACGATAGTTTCTCCATCTGCATGCCACGCATTCTCTTCTCCTTGCCTAATTTCCCTAGGACTTAACACCAAAAAAATTAGCAAAAACAAGCATTATGTTCATCCAGGATAGTGTCCTGATGTTTTTTTTAGATGATTCATGATGTGTGGTTGAAACTATTTTTTTAAATAAAATTTACTTAAAATATTTTTTTATTTTTTAAAATTATTTTTTAACATTAGTATATTAAAATGATTTAAAATTACTATAAAAATTTAATTTAATTTTTTAAAAAATTATAGTTAGAGCGGAACCGAAACCTCTAAAGAAATTTTGATTTGAATGAGACCAGGCTTGCATGTGTTTGAAAGCTTCTGTCATTGACTCATTATGGTCTTTGGTCCATACAGTACTAAGGTTGTTGCAACAGCAGCGAAGATTATCTGTAATGAAATAAAAGAACAGACGAGGATATTGAAAACAACAACAATAAAAAAAATAATAGAAAATGATATTCATTTAATGGTTGTTCTAACAAGCAAGACAATAATATTTATATATTCAACCTCCAATTCCAATTGATAAATGCAATTTGTTGCTACGGTGGTCATCAGCCTGGAAGAATTATGTAACCTTTTTTCATTATTTTTTAGCAGAGTATTTAAGAGTATACTTACGGTTGCTTTTTAAAGTATTTTTTCATTTTATAAAAATATATTAAAAATTAGTACATCAAAATAATTTAAAATATTTAAATTTAAAGTAAAAAAAAAAATAAAAAATTTTAATTTTTTTTAAAATACTCTTGAAATTCAAACACAAATAAAAAGCATATTCACAATTCTTCGAGGTATCGTTTTGTAAAATTGAAACAAAAGTTTTAATATTCCTAATATATGAAAGGAATGAGGTTTAAATAAAAAAGAAATCAAAACATAGTTTTATTTCTGTGAATGTGAGAATAAATAAATAAAAATTAGATTTTTTTTCTTCGAAAAAACAGTATGGTATTACCAGTCGTAATGTACCCACAGGTTCCACCTCCATCATTATCAGGGCCACCAATATCAGTAACAGAGATATTATATATTTTTTAATTTTTTATTATTATTACAAGTATTGCCGCTTTCATAACCTTTATCATTGTTACGACTACATTAAAATCTAATTTTTGTTGGGATTAATTAAATTTAGGTTTGTTTGAGGATACATTCACACTTAATTTAGCAAATATACATCTAATAATTTCCTCGTACAGTTTTCTCTATTGTCGTGTAATGATAAATGACTATTCTAATAGCCTAAAATCATAAGAGTACCTAATAGGGAAAAAAAAAGTATCATAAAAACTAAGTGTGTTTAATAATCCATTGCATAGTATCTTTTAAAAATGTTTTTTTAATTAAAAATTTATCAAAATATTTTTTATATATATATTTATAATATAACACATCAAAATCATCAAGAAAAATATATAAAAACATCAATTTTTATATAAAAAATAATTTTAAAAACCAAATATAATAACAAATTATTCCTCGAGAGTCTAGCTAGTTGGTATAGGCATGGCGTTTTGTACTATTTCGGACGTTAAAATTGAATAAGAACGCTGGAGATTGGCATTTATCAGGCTCACCGGCAAGGCAGACAGCATGGAAGCGATCTACAAAGGCGCAGGTCCTGTTAAACTGGCACCTTGATAATAAAACACCGTTTGTCATTGTGTTTGTATTTGTATTTCATTAAATTTTAAATTTTTTTTTATTAAAATTAAGTGTGGTTTGTACCTTTTGGATCATTTTGATGTGCTGATGTCAAAAATAATTTTTAAAAAATAAAAAAACATCATTTACATGTATTTCAGCACAAAAAATTATTTGAAAAGTAACCACTACCACACTGTGAAACACGCTTATCCTCACATTACAGCCATTTGAATGGTTTTTCTTTTTGATATTAATGTTGTTTTCAAAACCCTACAAAGTTGATGAAAAGGACGACTCTGCAAACACCATGCCTTGTCATTTCATTGCTAGTTTTACATATACCAGAACATAAGTTATTTTGAATCATATATATGCCTTTAGTTTTCTAGTGAAATGACATTTTGTGGTCACTCATTTCTGTTTTTTGCAAGGGAATACTGGGATCCTACCAAATGAATCTTTTGTTTTTTTCTCAAAAGAATGTACTATTTCCACTAAAATAATTCCTTTTGTCAAGGGTTTTTTTTTTATTATTTCAAAAATATTTTTAAAAAAATTTAAATTTTTTTATTTTATATTTACTTCAAGGTATTTTTTTATTGTTTTTAAATCATTTTTATACGTTAATGTTAAAAATAATTTTAAAAAAATAAAATAATATATATTATTTTAATATATTTATAAATAAATATCACTTTAAAAAACAACCCCAACTAGATTGTATTCATATATTTAAATATTTTTAAAATAGTATTTCTGCCAAAAAAAAACTAAAACAAATAAAATATTAATTAATTGAATTCATATAAATTCGTTTCATCTATTTTCTCATGAGGATAAAAAAAAGTCCGTAGGGACAGTTGTAATGCGAAGTGAAATCAAATCACAGATGTGCTTTTAAAACTTTGATTAGATATAAGATTCTATGTAGTAGTGTGGTTTAAATTATATTTTATTTTAATTATGGTTTAAAGTATTTAGTTTTATATAGATCCCATTAAAAACTATTTCTTAAAATTTTAATTAAGAAAAATTTTAATTTGTAATTTTTTTTAAAATTTATTTTTTCAACCATAATCGCAAAAGACATTATATTCAAATTATCACCTACTATAGTAAATAACTATATATATATGTATGTATGTATGTATGCATGTATATTTTTAATTCAAAAAAACTCTGAAACTCTGTTCAGCTCAAACAATTTGAACATTATTTACTTGGGGATATGCCAGTCAAGACCATTGTTGACCATGGGTTCACGAAATGATCTTTTGGGCACTTATGTGTACAGAAGAGGCTACTGGTGAAGTAGATTATTAATACAAGTAAAGTTTCCGTACTACCAAACTATAACCAAATAAAATAACTAGTTAACTGCCCACTAAAATGCATAAATGGTTAGTTAGGATTTTGGTCAGATTTAGTGCCTTTCTGTACATCTAGAGCCCTTCGTTTGGTCCATCAGGACATGAACATTGTGCTGATGAAAAACATGGATGTCTGTATTAATTTACGTGTATTTTAATTAATTATATGAGTTTTGAAATTAATAATAATATAAGTTTTTAGTGATCCTGAGAGGACGCGTATGAGAACATAGCATATCAGAGAATAATATAATTCATATCTTACAATCTCATCTAATAATTTAAGTTTTTGAGTCAAAACAATTTTTTGATACGATATCAGAGCCTTGATGATCAAGCAATGATGAATTTAAATCTCACTACCCTATTTATTTGATAAAAAATAAGTACATGGTAATATAAACCTGTGCAAGTTTTAATGTCAACTTTTATTTAAAAAGATATGTTACAAAATAATATAAATCATATTTGAGGACCTCACTTAATATTTTAAGTTTTTGTATTGAAATAATTCTTTGATATAACAAATAAATATATTTTTTAATTAATTAATTTATAAATATATCAAAATAATGTAATGGTTTTACATTTGTTTATGGTTTAAGAGAATCTTTCTAGTATAATGTAATGTTTTTTTTTTAATAACCCCATTCTAGAGGAGAGAAGGTTGCACTACCATCCACTCATTTGCAAATAGCAACTAGAGGATTCCTTCTGTCTGGGTGTTCTCTAACTTCCTCGGATTCTTCATCCGCTTGGAATCCGCTGTACCTGAAACCATGTGCAGGAAAGTGAAATTCCTCGTAAAAAGAAATTAAAAAAGTAAAAAAGTGAAGTAAATAACAAATTAAAAGGAAAACCCATACTTTCCAGGGTGCTCCTTTTATTTTGGACTTAAGGTTCATGGCAAGGTAATTTATATGACGTGGACCATAGTATACTTATAGTAAATTAAAAATTAATCGATGGGATGGTTGGATAGGACCCCATATATTCTTGCATGATTATTAAATGGGCTTCCTCCCTCCTTTAATTTTAAACTCAAAGAATAAATATGGTGATTAATTAAGTAGCGTTCACTTTTCTTGAATTTCTCATCTTAAAACTCTAAAATCAGTGTTTGTAAAAATTTATTTCTCTGATGTGTTAAATTGATATAAAGGGTGTAGCTTGAAATTGTTTGGGAAAAAAAACAAGAGCGAGCTAATTTAAAAATATCTTTTACTGTAAGAAAATATATATTTTTGTATTAAGTACCCATAATCAAATAATTAGCGCAGTAATCTTTAAAAAGTAGAAGAAAGTGTAACGCGGAACATGAAAGAAAACTGAAAGTACAGTAGATACGATGATGTCGAGCACAAAAGAAGCATGGGCAGAACAATTTTAATTTAATATATTTACTTATTTATTTTTATGTTTTAAAAATATTTAAAAAAATATTTTTTAAAATTAATATTTTTAATATTTTAATGTGCTGGTTATCAAATAATCATCTCAACCTAATAGCTTAATTTTTAGATGAGGTGCAAAATATGATTTTATATTATTCTCTAATACATTCCATCAAGGAAAAATTCTTTGAGCTTGAAACTTACGCAAGCCCAAATTACCTTGTGTTTGATTTTTTATCAAATAAATAGGGATAATAAGATTCGAACTCGTGACCGCTTGGTCATAAAGCTTTGATACCATATCTAATAACCATCTTAACCCAATAGCTTAAGCTTTTTAGACGAGGTCTAAAATATGATTTATATTATTTTCTAGCATTGATGTCAAAAATAATTTTTAAAAATAAAAAAAATTTATTGTTTTAATATATTTACAAGCGAAAAACATTTAAAAAGTAATCGTTTTCATACTTCTAAATATCTTCTAAATAAAAACTAGTATGTTTTTATTTTAAAAATAAATATTAAAAAAATATAATTTTTGATGTGATTTATAAACAGTTATATATATATATATATATATATATATGAATTGCAAAATATACATAGAAGAATTCAAACAAACAATATCTTTTCCATCTAATTCATTTTTATCACTTGTTTATCGTCGGTGGAGCTAGTAGCTCTTGCAACTTCGAAGGCTATGTGTCACCATATCGTTATATAATAATAACAACAATCCTTGTCACATACAAGAGGTATGCCGATTAATTCTTCTTAACTAATTATCCTTCTCAATCATCTAAGTGTCCATTTCAATATGCATTAAAAAACACTAATATATAAATCAATTGACGATAAAATAAGAGTTTATATTAAGAAATATTTATATAGCTAGCTTTTCCATCTCTATCAAAGACCTAACGTCCAGCTTTATCAATGATCCACAGAGGGAAACATACATAGCATCAATTAGGTGGCTCTCGTCATGTTCTTGTTTTTTTTTGTAGTCGGCATATCATACACGTTCCAAAATGTCTTGGTTCTACTTAATCCAATAGGAAACATTTCATTCTAAGCGTAATTAATGCGACCTATCATTTAGGGAGTTTGGGTCGTTGACGTTACATCACTATCAAAAATTTTAAATTTATTAAACAAATTTAAAGAAATTTTCAGCAAGTATTTATATTTTCAGTCTATTAATAAAATATTTACTGATTTTAAGAAATTCTTGTCGGTGATTTATGATATATCTATAACAAGCATATAAAAATAAAAATCATTCGTTTTATTCTGTTAGTATTTTTATTGGTGGATATAACACATCACCAACATGAAAGGTTAGAATTTGTTGATGCTTGGAACTTCTTTCATGGATTCCCAATTTGGATAGCACTCCATAATTTGGGCACATCGGATTTTGTCTGATTTCTCCATGAGCTCTCGATTTGTTCAAGCCTCTTCATTTAACAGAGAGAAAGAAAAAAATGGATGGAGGGGGTCGAGGGACTAATCTTATTCTTATTGAGAAACTACAACGATTTGTAGCACAAATTGGTTCGATGTGCGATAACTCCTCTAGTACAGGGACTAAAAATGTCAAAAGAACCAAAATAAAATTAGCTTTATGGTAAAATAAAAATAAAAATCCAAAGTGATGCCCCAATGCAAAAACCAAGTTCAGTGTTTCCAGCTCAAGCAATCAATGCGTTGTCTTTCTTGTGTTAATACGCAGAGCAATCGAAATATTGGAACAGGGAAGCCATCGTTTTTTTTTTTATATATATATATATTATATATTATTCTTTTTTTGTTAGATATTTATGTGGTGTGGTTGGTACTCAACTTGTATCTTTTTATCTTTTTGTGTTTTAAAAATATTTTTAAAAAATATTTATTTATTTTATTTTAAATTAATATTTATTTTATTTTTTAGATCATTTTGATACGTTAATTTTAAAAAAATAAAAAATATATTATTTTAATATATTTTTAAAATAAAAAACACTTTAAAAAATAATTGCAATAATAAAGTTTGTTATCCCAAATATAAATAGATCAAGGGTCGCTCCGTCTTTGCGGTTAAAGTGTAGTTTAGTAATTTTTTTAAAAAAATATTTGTTTTAAAATAATTTTTTTTAATTATTTTAATATGCTAATGTTAAAAATAAATTTTATAAAATAAAAAGATATAATTTTAATATATTTTAAAACATAAATATTTTGAAAACACAATTACTATTATACTTTAAAGAGATTATACTTCCAAATAAATGATAACAACCGAGGAAAAATAGCTACTGTGCTGATTAATTAGCTTGGCATGCATCATAGAGAAGATTTTGTTCCAAGGTGCCATTGGAGTAGCCATTCCCTTGCAATGCCTGGTGTTAAAGAAAATCTTGTAATGTTTTAATGTGAAATTAAGAATTTTGGATTTGAAAAAAATATATGAATCAAGGATTTTTCGTGATTTATTTTTTATTCATTTATAATTTATTTTAAACATGTTAATATTTTATAATATTTGACAAAACCTTAAAGTGAGTAAATAAGGATTTAATTAATTAAAAAAGAAAGAGTAAAAATAAAAAGATAAGTTGTTTTTAATAAATATATTTGTATTGATCGTTTTAATTATTTTCATATTTATAAAGATAATTGAGTTATATTGAATTAATTTCTATACAGCTAAAAAAATTAATTAAAATTTATGTTAGCGTAAATTTGAATATTGTTTTTAATTAAAAAAAATTAATTTCACATACAGCATAGCCGCTCGCTCATAAATAATATAGCTGGAAGGTTGAGTCAATTATACAGTAAGTTAATATGGTTGGGCCTATCTTCTATATTGTAATGTTGGGCCTACTTATTACAACCAGCACACTCAAAGTTAGTGTTCCTGTGAAAGAAAGAGAGAGGAACAGTTGAAGAAAGAGATAAAGCCTTCTTCATGATTTCAAGAACCAAGCGTGGAATTCAAGATGTTAGGTATTCTCCTGTGTTTTAAAAATATTTTAAAAAAATTTAAAAATTTTAATTTTTTTAATTAATTTTTAATTAATATATTTTTAATGTTTTTAAATCATTTTAATGTGTTGATATCAAAACTAATTTTTTTAAAAATAAAAAAATATCATTAATATATATTTTAACATAATAAATTATTTAAAATAATTATATCTACACTATCAAACAAACTATTAATATTATTAATATGTACGAAGGTATTTTCAACAACACGTTAATGAAGATTTATCACAGTTCATAAGTTCAGCAAAGGTTTTTTCTATTCACCTCTGTCTCGTGACAAACGAATGGCTTGGATCAGTTCTTCACAGCGTCCTTTATTGTACGAATGTTTGAGATTATAGTAGTTAAATTTTTCTTGAAAAATTATTATTTTTTATTTTTTAAAATTTAATTTTAACATTAATATATCAAAATAATAATAAAAATATAAAAAATTAATTTAATAAAAAAAATAAAAAATTTTAAAAAAACTCCATCTCGTAACTTCTCTACTATATTTTTCATATATTTAAAAAATATAGTAATAAAATATTTTTTACTTAAAAAATATATTAATATATATATATTATATATATATATATATATATTTAAATATTATTTTTAATATCAACAAATTAAAATAAACTAAAAATATATAAAAACATAAATTTTAAATAAATAAAATTTATACAATTTCTTTCGGGTTGCATCCTGGAACTACGTTTTGTCCATTTATTCTTATATTTTTTGTCAGTATTATCTAACCTATTCTTCCAGCAGATAATTCATAAAAATGGATAAAAATACCTTCACATAACAAACTCAAATCTAATCTTATTATTAACAATAATAATAATAATAATAATTTTGAAAAAGAAAAAAAGGGAAGAGTACTCGGTGCTAAAACTTGTCTTTTCAACTCCTTTTTCTTTATAAATTACACTGGACTAGACCCCACATGAGAGTATTTTAGTCGGTTTGCTAGATTAGAAAACGGTCCTATATCCCAAAACACATTAAAAACATTAGATTTATAAGAACAAATTGAAAGCAAGATCTAAAATTTAAAAACAAATCGAACCTAGCTTTAAACTGTCACCATCTATGACATTCATGTAATCACTGGAGCACCATTTTTCACGAGGACACCCTTTTGATTCACCATCACCATCAATGTTTTTGGATGGGCAAGCATGCTCCAGGATTCATCATTATCCACTTCAAATATATTTGGAATCGCATGTTCAATATAGAATCAAAGAATGCACAGGGACATATTACAGCAAAATTACTTCATAAAAATTGTGAAAATGGTTTTCAGGTAATAGAAACAGTCGCCTGCAAGTTCTGATCATTTCTCTTGCTGAGGATAGAAGGTCAAAGCGTTTCTTACCCCCAAACAGAATCAAAAGTAAGGACCCAATGTGCTAATTTGGATTCTGGACACCCTGCCCAAATTTAAAGCCGCCTACGAGTCCAGAAACAAAGAAGAGAGAACAAGAACCTTGTTGGACATGACAAAAATTCCGAACAAAAATAAGCACACAGTCAGTGGTGGACCTGGGATCATGAATAACTGAAAGGGTAAAATATGAAAGTATTTTTGGTCACTATGCATTGATAAATTTTTATTTTGACGTTCTAGAGTTACAAGTGGATACCAGGTTGACATTCAAACAGCTACATCTGAGTTCATCTCCTTGAGAATCCGACAGTATCCATGGCAGTCGGTAGTGTTTTTAAATCCTGGAGTAAAATCTGAAAAGAATCTCAGCACTGCAGCAAGGAGTTGAGAATCATTGGAAGACACAGCTGCTTCAAGAAACAATGATGGCCGGACAGTCACAACCTGGACAATGAATGGACTGTTTTGTCAGGAACGATTGAAATCCTTTCCATCTAATATTTGAGCTTTAAGATAAAATTGCTTAACAATAGCAGCTAAAGACATTTTCTCTTTGCTCAATTAAATACACAGCAGGTTTTATTCAGCATAACACAACATCTCCCTCCATGCTTCAACTGGAAACTTAAAAAAAGAAAAAAGAAAAAAGAAGCAAAAGGAAATAAAGAATACAAAAAACTCTCACAATAATTGATTCTCTGATCAATAAATGCACGCATGAAGTAAACGCAAAGTAATAGCATGATCATGAATGCAACAATAGCTGCTGCATCCATACCAAAGTTTCAAAAAACAACTCATTTAGCGAAGCACATTCACATCTATACCTGAAGTTGGAAGTCTAGAATTACCTTGTGCTTCCTAGCATAACGCAAGGCTTCAAGATAATACCCATCTTGAACTAGTAGCAACACGTAGTCATGATGCAAAGAGAGCTGTCTCAGCATGTCTAGACCCAGCTTCCTAATCTGGGAATTTTGACGACCTAATTCTAGGAGCTGCATTGCAACTTCTTTTGAGGGTTCAAGAATCTGTAATGAAACAGTTGCACTTGTTAAAAAAGGGTTTAAACATAAAATAGAGAGCTTTCATGACTATTCAAGAGATTTCAATACTTCATAAGCACAGTTTTAGATGATGTTTCAAAACCTTGTTTATGATGAACAATGAGAGTTCTGCATATCGCTCATTGCGTGCTAGAAGTTGTATTGTCAGCACATAGATGTTTGGTTGAACTTTAATCTTTTCTGAACTTGCACTGCAACATTGGAAACAAGTCTGTCATTAGGTGCGCGCCTAATATACATAAGCAGATATCAAAACGAGAAAAAGAAAAAGAAAAACAAAACTACATCAATCTTTCCCAAATACCTTTTCATTTCAGTTCATCTTTCTAGTCACTCGCCTGGCTCAAGTTACATGATAGGTACATGAACCATCAAGTAAACACTTTCAAAAACCCAAGTTCCCCAGTCCATTGGATGAAAGAAAATCACCAAGTTCACTATTTTCTGAACTAGTCCAATTGAGAGATAATTACCCAGTCAACAATTGTTTCTGCATTCTATAATATAACAACAAACCAGCCTGCATTATTGTTGAATTTTATTATGCATTTCACATAATTCTTTTTATATATATTAACAGGAGCTCAAACATACTAGACAAGGCACATTATCTTTCTTTCATGCTGTACCTGACAGGCTGGCTAACACAACTGCAAAACCAGAATGGCTTAAAGTCACCCAGTTCCACATTATGAAGTAGCTTTGCATAAACATACACGCAGTGGTTGATAAGAATATTATATCACTTTGCACATATGCAAGACCCATTTTAATTACATTAGAAACATTGCAGAGCTGTGAGTCAAATATAAAGAATGACATACCTACGAAGAAACTCGACAATGATGGCAACCAAGTAAGATGGGTCCCCCACTATCTCTTCCTCAACTGGAGCAAACAGTAAGCTATACATCTCATCAGTTGAAATTGCTGGAGACATAAGTTGAGACTCCTGCCTTTCAGAAACACTAGCATTTAATGGACTGTTGCTTGGTCCAAGATTCTGAGATTGTAAAGATGACGGGTGAACTTCAGAGCTAGAACTCTCAGCACCACCTGATAATTTCTCCTTGTTCACTTTCGGGTTTGCTTTTAATGAGTTGAATTGGGTATTGTCCTCAGAGTCCGAAGTTGAGGAGTTTCCAGATCTATTCAGAGATTCATTGTCAACTATGGCACTAGATTGGTGTTTGGTGGATGTTCCATGTGCATCAACTTCTCCTGTAGATGCACTGGCACCAGATTGCGGGATACCAATTTGTGTCCCAGCAGAATGTGAGGTTTTCTCTGTTTTTATTCCCTTGAGATAACTGCCTGTCTTGAGTGACAGGGAGTAAGACACAAGCAGTATATCTATCGCCTTGGCAACCGTGGACACTGGTCTCCTTTCAAGAATAACATTGCGTGTTATTGCCAAGCACAGCTGCTTGGCCTGAAACACAACAATTAGCCCCAGCGAATCAATAAGAGATCATATTTAAGAAAGGCTATTGAATGAATGCAATAAAGCATAAAAAATAAATCCAATTTGTTGTAACTTCTCCTTTAGCTGATTCTCATATATTTTATTCTTGTCAAAATGACCAGTGGTGGATCCTCCTAGAGACAGGAGGGCAGCAGCCTCCCCTAGGATTTTCATTTACTTCAACAGTTTGGTTACAAACATTCAAGTCACTGTATTTTTCAAATTATTCAATCCAGTCCCTGCATCTCCAAATTTATTTGCAATTGATCCCTTGGTTTCAATTTTACTTTTTCCTTAAAAAGAGTGTTTTCAAAATATTGTTTCCTTTCTCACACACAAGAATAGTGTTTATACAAGATGTTCTCTATATTAGATCATCAAAATTAATACAAAAATTTTAAAATTTAAACTGTTGTTTTTTTGAGTTTTGACAAAATTTGTTGTCTAAGATTGACATGGGTAAAATTGACTGCCAATACAAACTACGAGCTTGTACTTTAGCCATTCTCTTGCATCCCTAAAATTTTATTGAAGATCCACCATTGAAAATGACTAATTTAGGTTTTGGGTAATTGATTTCATTTCCTTATAAATGTCCCTTACAACAATGAACGAGCATATCAAAATGTAAGAAAGGCATCCACCTTACTAGCTTCCAACTTCCGTCGTTGCAAGAACTCAAGCATTGATGGAGCTTCAGAGCTGCTTGCAGAAATTGCCTGCAACCAAAAGAATCTAATTACAAGATATCATTTATGCGGGGAAATAAAAAGCACTACAGAACAGGTTAAACTTGCCTCCAAGTCTAAATGGATCTTCCATAAAAGCTTATTAGAAACATCACATATAAGGTCAGGAACAAGAAATGTCCAATCATCTCCGTAAATAATTGCTTCAGAATCACTTATGTTGGCCTCTGGAATTTCAATATCTTTTGCAGTAGATCGAGAGGAAGAAGTATTAGACCTGGGGAAACCCCTAAACAGTAGGGGAAGTGGAGCAGAAATGGGTGATCGAGAATCCGCAAATATGTCATAGAGTATTACAACCTTAGCACCCACTTGATGGATAAGAAGTACATTATCAACCACACTAACAGCAACTTTGTTTGAATATATTGGCAAGGAACCCTACAAAAAAGGCACATTACCATTTCAGATTTTAGCAACTGATTTGTGTCTTATTATGTAACAAGTCTAGTATTTAGATGACACGAAGAGGCACAAAATACTTAGAAAAATTGGGAGTTTCAACAAGTTGGTCATAACTATATGAATGCTATGATCCATGGAAAGGTACTCATGCATTAATCAGGGACCAAAAATCAGGTACAGGAACACTCATTCATGCAACTAACAATTTACAGATAAGTATCAAGCTCAACTTTTCACCTATTAAATAGAGTGCAACAAAGAATGTTCCTCAACTCTACAGTCACCTTCCAAAATTCTACCAGTTCTGTCCTTGAAAAAAAATTAGGAGAACCTGAGATTCTAATTGTTATTCACAAAAATTCTTCTCACTGTTATAACCAAATCCAAGCTTACCAGAGACAGAGAAGAAAATAAGAGAAAGGAATTACCTGCTGCACAACAGCATCTCGATAAAATCTATAAGAATGAAGTAGCATTGCAACTCTGTCAATTTGCAAGCAGTATATCCTCCCATACCTGACAATGTTGAAAAGTTTTAACATCAATATAAGCAAACAAATCATTCTTTTCTTGGTGAAAAATGTCAATGAACAAGTTATATGTATTAAGCTATTAGCAATAATAACCTACATGGTTGCAATATAGACATCTTCATCTGCTAGGACAGGCTTGCTGTTAGCCTCAGATTTGGCCATTACCATCTCAAACTTTGGCAAGCGAACAATCCCAGCAGATGAAAGCTGAACAATATAATAACAAACTTGTCAGATTTTCAGAAGAATCTTCAAGTAAAGAAAGTGATCATAACCATGAAGCAGCTTTAACTGATAGACATTTCAAAGTGTCAACATTGAATAAGCTCTTCTAATAAATGCCCTAAAGAATTGAACAAGTCAGCATCTTCTCGACATTCTTTTATAGAAACCATAGCCCATGAAATCAAGGTTTATGCTTGATTTTTTAATTTCCAGAAATGCTCTGTACACGGTGCATGGCCCGAAAAATTCAGCCAATAACTAATTACAATTGAAGCCAATGATAAAAATTTGGCATACCTGGAATCCATTGAAGGTCTTGCATTGCATTCCTGAAGCAAGAAGAACCAGTCGACTCTCATGTGTATATACATACCAGCTCACATTCAATTTCCTTGTCTCTACAACAGTAAGTGATTTTGATTCAGCATCACAGGCGAGAAAATCCAGCCCACTGCGATTAAAACTCCAATTTAGTGAAATCAAAAGGAAAGATCTTAATGGCATATAAAGACTGAACCAAGTCTGGACAAAATCGAATAGAAGTGAGTGCTACAAAAGAAGCTATTGCTAGAGAAACTTTCTATCTCTATCTCTATTTTTTTTTATTTTGTTTGAACCAATAGCCATGTGCAAACAGCTCTGTGCCATAAAATGCCCCTAACATTGCATAAACTCCAAATCACACTCAGGGTTCTCCTATATATATATATATATATATAAATGAGAAAGAGAGAGTTCTGCAATGAAGATCTCAATCTTTAGCATATTAGAAAACAGAATTTCCTCGTCTCAGTAGTAACAAACCCATCAAAGGTGTAGATAGCGAGGTATGGAATTTTCTGGTATTATGTTCAGCATGGCTAGATTTCAAATTTGAATCTCACAAACAAAAATTATGGCTGGAAGTTCAAATAGAACAAAAAAAATACAAATCCATTTCCTTCTCACAATACCCAAGTTTCAACTGATTCCCTTTTTTTTCCCCCTCTCTGAGCAAGAATTGAAGGAAAATAAACACATTGAAGAGTTGACAAATTTAAGACGAGCAAAATATGTTTTTTTCTTTCATAACCAAATAAATAAGTCTTACCTGGTTTTTACGAGTACAAAATCGCACAGCGGACAATCTGTCCAAAAAAACCCCAGTATACTATCTGACTCTGGTTTACACTTGTGACAAAAGTTTTGTCCAGTTTCCCTATGAAAAAAATGTATCTCTAGACTGGATCTCTGGATTGCTATGATCTTTGCATCCAAAGAGTACCGTATAGATAGGATAGGCCCTTCACTTATTGAATCAGAGGTAGGTGCAACATGAGGATCAAAGGGTACAGCTTTCCATGAAAAAACCTGAATTACCAAAAAAAAAAAATCAATTTCAAAACAAAGAATCCACAATCATTTAGAATATCATGTCAATGCAAATGAGCTTTGAATAGCTGATTTTAACATCTGATTACCTGATCAGATGTTGGAGAGATCAGTAGCTTATTTCCATCATCATAAAATAAACCCCTCGTTCCTGGCGCATTACATCGTAAAGGAGGGTGCTGAATATAAACATGCGACAACCCTCCAGACCCACTTGAACTAACACTAAGCTGCGAACTTGATGCTTTCGCAGACATCCCTGACCTAAACTCTTCACCTCTCAAATTCAAGCTACTAAGATTATGCTTGCACTAGTCAGTGTCTGCCCACAAGGTATCAAAGATATGAGACCCTCAAGCCTTCCCTCTAATCTGCCAAGCAAAAGGATATAAATTTGAGCAGATCCTAAAAAAAGAAGCAAAATAGCAAGAATGTTCACTTTCTTCAAAAACTCAAGCTTCATACTGTATTCTGCATGCAATTCTTTAGAGCAAGAAATTCTTTCAAACACATATCACGCTCAATTTCTGGAACCTTTGCCGCAACACACCACCCGTATTCTTTTGCCTACAATACATATAATCAATATATATAATTATATATATAATATATATATATATTCAGCAATCAAACTAACACTTTACACTTCTTTCACATCTATCAAACATAAGACCAAAGAACACGTCTTTTCCACATTCCACATTTACAGGAACTAAAACAATGCTAAAAAATTGATGTACAGTGATTATATATATAAAAAATATCCATACTTGATTTCATAAACAAAACAAACCTGGGCAGCACAATTAACTAAGACTCGTCTCAGCGTCGAAGTAGTATTCCTTTCTTTCATCTCCACAATACTGTAAATATGACATTTTAGCTCAAGAATTTGACCAGATGATTAACGATTCATAAAACCCAAAACAAAATCCGAAGCAGGAGCGAATCCAATAAATCAAAAGGGCATTTCATAGAAAAAGAAAAGCAGAATCGACGAATCCGATTACCAAGAATCAGAGAGAAAATGCGAGAAAGTAAGGGACAATACCTGGAGAGGTAGACATCGAAAGGTAAGTAAGAAAATGAAACGCGGTGGTTTGTTTTTTTATTTTTATTTATTTATTTATGTTGACCAACATCGTTACAGACAGGCGGGTCGTATGGGCTGGGCACAGTCTTGGACTAACTGAACCGGGCTTCCGACTCGTGGTTTTAATTTTCTCTTTAGGGCTAGTAAATTTCATTATTGCATTTGAGATTTTTGGAAATTAAAGAATTGATATTATAATTTTGTTTTTGGGAACTAATAGTAGATATGGTTAGCAAAACTAATAGTAGATGATTTTTTGTACCATGAATCAATATTCAATATAGTAAAATTAATTACAATGTTTTTGAGAATGATGAAAGAAAGATTAATGTGTAGTAAATTATATAAGTTGATGGAAAATATATTTAGAGGTTGAAAATGTATAATAAAATATGGGCATGAAAAAAAAAAAACATTATTTGAGGGCGTCTAAAAAAACAGGTTACTTTTGCTTTTAATAGTTAGTAGCAGAGAAGTAATTTCCGTACAAAAGAAATACAAGTTACTAGGGGTGTTTACCGGTCTGATTTTAAAAAGCAAGTGAAATTATAAATTTTAGGTGAATTTAGAAATGCGATGTAAATTTTAATTTTTTAAATAATTTCACTTATTTAAGCCCGGGATACATGTCATGAAAGTCATAATTAAATAAGAAATTTAAGCACTAAATAGAAAAAAAAAATTGACGGGTTGGGATACATGTCATGAAAGTCATAATTAAATAGAAAGAAATTTAACATCAACAAATTAAACTAAACAAAAAAAAATTAATTAAAAAGAAAAAAAAATTCGGGTTAACCCGTCAAACCTGGTTAATCTGTCAAACCAGGTTAAACCGTCAAACCCAGGATCTATGTCATGAAAAGTCTAATATCTAAATAAAAAAAAAATTAACATTAACAAACTAAATCAAACAAAAAAAATTATTAAAAGAAAAAAAAATTAAAAAAAGAGACAGTTAATATATGTTATAATATAATAATAATTATAATTATAATAATATAATATATTAATAATAAAATAAGTAAAAGGCGTGGGAAAGCTACAGTAGCTTTCCCATACCTTTTAAAATATTACTTAATAAAATTGTTCTTCTTAAATTATGCCGAGCCCATAGAATTGATGATGTTATAGAATAGCAGGAATGGACTGAAAATGGTAGCCGATCATGTGGAACTACTTTGTTGATTGAAGGTATTAGTTTCTTATAATGAAGAGCTCGAGCAATGGAATTGGCTAATTATCTTTACAATATGAATGATATTTCTGAAGATTTATTCAAACGTTTTAGCAAGACCGACCTTCCTTGATGTTTACAAGAGCTTCATTTATTTAGATTTGAGAACTAGTTTATGTTGTTCTTAGATGTCTAATGAGTTACTTTTTCAGTTTTGCTGAATTTTTAAACAATATAAATAAACCAAAATTATTCGAGTTGAATGATTTTGGTTTTGAATAAAAAAAATTTGAATTTAATTATTTTTTCAGTGTAAATTAAATCAAATTAAAAATACTCACTTCTAATTTTTACGATGTAATTTTTTTTAGTGTCATCAGGTTTTGAGTAGATTTTTAGTTTATGTATATAAAAAAATGTAGTTCTTAATTTATAAACTAGGTTTTGTCTAATCACATTACAAATTATTTTCCTTTTTATTATGCGTATTATTTTTAAGAAAATATAAGTGATCTGGTTTTAAAAGTGGATCAAGTGTAAATTTATTTTGGATTATAATAATAAAATGATGATGTTGCCTTTCACTCCATAGTCATCAAGCCTTGCATTAGGGTAAAATAATCTATTTTATATAGTTAAAAAGTCATTTAAGAAATGAATAGGAGCAAAGAGATCTTTGTGATTTTATTCAACATGCCAAAATTATTTAATCACTCTCGGAAACAAAATTTTCTAAACTTGAATCCGGAAACTTTATCGTCTTTCTATTTTTCTTAAATAGATAAATGATACATTTACTCTTGAAGTCAAATTTTTTATAGCTTTAGTCTTAGGGTCCTTACAACTTTTCATATTGTTTTTTTTTTTTTTTGTAATAATATGGTTATAAGAGGGGTTGTTTAATAATTGACTTATATATATATAAGGCTTGCACATGCTCCATGCTCCATTATGTGAAATGGTTCCAGTGCCTTTTCGGTGGCTAGTGAAACTTTTGTGAGGTGATGGCTTCTAGAGCAAATATTAGATTCATCTCGACTCCACTTATGTTCAAGTGCCATGTGTGTTATAAATAAATATTAATTTGGTGCATGCAATCTTTTTTTTTTTCTTTCTCTTTTTCATCCTTGTTTTTCACACTAACCTGCAAAACATAAAATCAACCCTTTACTTTGTTATTTCTTCACATCTAGACAATATTTTTTTTATTATTATTTGTTTTATTTGAAATAATTTATAAAATTAGATTTTATTTTTAATTTCATCCCCCTTCAATTTTTATTATCTTTCATATTTGGTCTCCATTCTTTTGATTGATATTTGTTTCATTTAAAATTAATTTTAAAAGTGTATTTTATTTTTTTACAATTTCATCTTTTTTAAGTTTTTTTTTTAACAATTTGATCTGTATTATTTTAATTGCTATTTTTTTTTACCTTGGTAATTCTTTTATATTGATCCTTTTTTTTTTTTCATTATCCAACATTTAATAGGTTGAAAATTGATCTTTTTGATATAGATCGGGTCTAGAATTTCATAAGCTGCCAGTTTAAAAAAATTAACCCAAATTTAAAAAATTTGTTCGAGCTTTGCTTGTTTTTTTTTCTTTTTATTTTAAGCTCTTTTTTTTAGTTTCAACAATAAACATTTATTTTATTAAAGATTGGACTCTATTATTTTTTATTTTGCTTTATATAGGATTTTATACTAATTTTGATAATGACCTAAGTTATCTCGAGTATTTTTATTTATTGTTCTTTGTTCAATTTAGTTTGTTTTTTTAGAAATTTGTTTTTAATTGATTAAATATAAACATAAGATGTTTATCTCATGCTATTTTGATTAATCTGCTTTCTGGTTTGTTGCTCTAATAGCACGTGCAACCTCTTTTATTGTTGACAGGTAGCCTTTTGTAATGACGTTTGAACCATCTCGATATATTTTTTTTAGTGGTTGAGCAGTGTTCATAATAAGTGACGATAAGTATCTGATGAACTTTTCTTTCTTCTTTTTTTAAGTATGATTAATTTTTATCCTATTTTGTTTGTGTTATTTATGAAGTTTTTTTTTAAATTATATTATTAAATTAATATGATTTATTAAATCCAGTTAAGTTAATAATCTGAATCTTGATTTTTTTTATTTTTTTTTAAAGCACTTGCATCAACTTTTAGGAAAAAGTTTACCCAGTACGCTATATAGCACGACTACCTATTTAGTTATCACTGATTTGAGATAAATTTGGTAAAAAGAAGAAGCAAAAACCCTAGTAAAAAATTCAAAATATTTCATTTCATTATATAGGCATTGTTCTATCTGCAGTGACAAAAACAAATAGTATTTAGAATTGTGGTTCTAATATTTAGGTCTCATAAATAAACCTATGTTGGATTGGAGTGGACTATATTTTGTAAAATCATTGGGGAGAATATTTGGGATTGTTGATGAATACAAATGATTATAGTTTTAGAGCCTATTTATTTTTAGTTTTCAAAAGCATTTTTTTTTAAATGATTTGTTTTTAAAATATTTTATATTTTTTTTTATGTTTTCAAATTATTTTGATATGATGATGTTAAAAAAAATAAAAAAAATATTATTTTAATGTATTTTTAAATAAAAAACACTTTAAAAAACAACCACTACCATAATATTTTACAAGACCTTAACATGTTTATATGGAAACAGCACCTCAAAAACTCAACAAGCAGGTTTTAGCAGTCACAAACTCAAAATATTTCTATTAACAAACAATTTTTGTTAGTTTTTATTTTCAAAATTCCAAAAAAAAAGAACTAAGAAATTCACGTGTTTCCTTTCCTCCATTGCTAATGACAAAACAACAAAAAACTGAACAACAAAACAACAAAACCAGAAGAGTAACTTAAAGAAGATGGCAATCAAGACCCAATGGATCCATATGTTGGAGATTTCATGAAGGGAAATATGGTCCATCAAAAATGGTCCTTGATTTTATTTTTCTGTCCATGCCAGTTTCAAAATGGGCCTCATAGGAACTGCATCTATGGGCTCAATCTAACTGGAATTATAAGGAACTTCCGTAGCAGAAAGAAAGAAAGAAAAGGGAAGATTGCATCTTCCTTAGAAGAAGGCACCGTTACAAAAATTAAAATTTATTTTTTAATTTTTATATATTTTGTATTGTTTTGATGCGTTAATTTAAAAAATAATTTTTAAACAATAAAAAAAATATTATTTTAATACATTTTAATATAAAAAATACTTTAAAAAATAACTATAATTATAACTCTCAAACAAGATATTCATATTATTTAGAAGAAAAGTTGACTTATAATCCATCGATTCTAGGATTGAGCTGGCTTGTCACTATCTCCTTTAATATTGGATGCTATTTGGTAAATTTTATCATTTCAAGTTGTCAAAAATATATTTTTTATATATATTTATATATTGATTTAATACATTAATGTTAAAAATAAATTTTAAATAATAATAATAAAATATATTATTTCTATATATTTCAAAATAAATATTTTTTAAAAATAACTGCTAGTAAAAATTTTTGAAGGTGTAGCTATTATGCTTCCTAATTCACTATTCAACTCTATTAGTCTTCGACTGTTTGTTTAACATTTAAATCAGTACTGGATAAGCCTACATAGGATTTGGTTCTTCATTCATACAATTAGCACATCTCTATTATTTGCGAATTAACGATGAAAATAATGTCAGTTTAGCTGCTTTTTTAAGTATAATTAACATTAATTATAGAATAAAAAATTAATTACAGTACTTGTCATTGTTAAATCAAGATATCTAGACGATTTTTGTATATAGATTAACATTTTAGATCCTGATTTAGCTTTGCCTAACCCTGTTCTTCCTCTAAAATCTCCTCTCACACGCGTTGATCCTTTGATTAGATTAATTTTTTCTGTTTACCAGTAAATCACAACCACATGCATGTGGGAGCTACCAGGAAGAGAATTCTATTTAGCTTACCACTCGGCCACTTCTGATGCTACTTCTCATATAATAATATAATTTATATTTTGAAATTTTATCTAACAATTTAAGCTTTTAAACTTAAGAATTTTTTTTATATCGTATTAAAGTCTTGATAACCAAAGTGGATCACGAGTTCAAATCTCACAATTTCTATTTATTTGATAAAAATCAAGTATAAAATAATAACATGTGAAAGTTTTAAGTTAAAAAGGCTTTCACTTAAAAAAAGTATATTAGAGAATAATATAAATCATATTTTGGGAATCTTACTTAACAGCTTAAACTATTAAGTTAAGATGTTTCTTTCACACTATTTGAGACCTTACTTAACAATTTAAGCTATTGAGTTGAGATGGTTCTTTAACACTATTAATTACCTCAAATTGAGGGCAATATTTCCTTGTTTAGCGTGTTTGAGAGTATGGTTATATTTGTTTTTTAAAATGCTTTTTCACTTGAAAATATATCAAAATAATATTTTTTTTTATTTTTTAAAAATTATTTTTGATATCAGTATATCAAAATGATTTAAAAATACAAAAAAATATTAATTTAAAACAAATAAAAAAATAAAAAAAAAAAAAATTTAAACCACGTAAACAAATAAAACCTTAATCAGCAAGCATCTTTCACGGACACGACAACTATTCTGATAAAATCTATACAAAATGAGCTACGATTGTCCCGTCCTTCTTAAGACACACGAAACTTTGTTTTGCAGGCTATTAACGTCATAGACCAACTCGTTATCAACAACCAAAGCCCAGACTTTCTTGAAGCATTTCCCGTGACTTCACAAGGTACGTCGTGTGGGGATATGTCTTCAAGATTTAAGTGTTTGTTAAAATTTTTAATGCTAGTAAGTGCTTTTTAAAGTATTTTTTTAATATATATTAAAATAATAATTTTTAAACATTATTTTTAATATTAGCATAATAAAATAATTTCAAATCACAAAAAATATTAATTTAAAATAAAAAATAAAAAAAATTTATAATTTTTTCAAAAATATTTTTAAAATACAAAAATAACATTCTATTCAAGGTATCATAAAATTTAAAAGATGCCAACAAAGGTTAATAATGATAGAATTTGCTCAACCATATTATATCATTATCAAAGACCCCAGTGTCCTTCCTTTGATCATCGACTGAAGCTAGGCAAGGTGACCATATATAGTTGGCAGTTTTGCGACTTGACACTTGGGCTTTAACTATATATGCCTATCTTTTTAAAACAAAACAAGGATATCTCGAAAAGGGATCTCAAACATTAAATTGTTATCGCGAGGAAGAAAAATTCATCTGTTTTAATTCTCTTCGTGGTTAGACTTATGTTTTTGATCGATACCATATTTCAATTTTGATCATGTGGGTGTCTATATTTTCATTTGGAGGTTGAAAGCTTACATCAAAATATAATTTTTAAATCCAATCTGGTTTAAAATTCTGATTTGACTGGTCACTTAATCAATTTTTTTTGTTTAAATCAAAACGACTTAATTTTAGTAAGAAAAAATCAACGGGTTGTAACCGAGTTTTTAACCGAGTTATACTAGGTTGTCGGGTCATACTGAATTTTTTTTTCCTTGTTTTTTTTTTTAAATCCTATTTGATTCTAATTTCATGACGTCAACTGGATTCCAGATTGACCTCACAGACCAGACTGGATTTAAAAAATACAATGGCCCTACTCTAAACAATGGAAGATAAAGTCAAGTAAGTTTATGTGGAGGAAATATATAGTGCAAAAGAAGATAAAAACACAGGACATAACAAGGTACTTGGTTTTGGACCACTCAAGGATCGGTGCCAAAGAGCATTGGCTATGAAGGCCAAGTACTGTGTCCCACCAAGTTCATGAACTTAACCTTTCCAGCTTCTCCCTGTCTCTCGTCTAAATTGTGGGGTTACCCAAGTACCGTAGAACAACAACTGCAAAGCATAAATAGAAATGTCCAAGTTACCTCCTATGTTTCGCAAGAAAGAGAGGGGACAACGTCATGTAGAAAGAGGTTATTGTTTCTTTGGAGGTAAAAAAAAATAAAAATAAAAATAAAGGATAGGCACATCTAGGATTTTGCATAGTATATATGACAAAATATTGTGTCGGTCTTTAAATATTGATTTGTCAGAAAAATATATATCGATGAAATAATGAATGATAATTGGTATCATCAAACACATAGTCAAATTCGAAAGATTGAATTATAATTTATCATCTGCTTCCTACTTCAAAATTCAAGAGAGAGGGAGGGAGGGAGGGAGAGGGAGAGGGAGAGGGAGAGAGGGAGAGGGAGTACGTTGCTGACCTAATGATCAATCAAGCTATACATCATAATTGCGATGATCAGTTTGAAGGAGATGATTCAATGTGATTGTGGTCTCTGATATCAACATTAGAGATGAAAGGTGTGGACCAATTTTCCAGTGGTTGAAGTAAATGAGAGGGAACATCATTCATGTGAACGCTGATAACTTACAACTACCGATTTCAGATGCTACGACAGTAATGTTTTAATGTTGAACTCATTCAACATAGACATAAGAATCTCTCTCTCTCTCTCTCTCTCTCCCCCCTCTCTCCCTCTCCTACACACACTGGTAGTACTGGATGCATGGAGACCAATGTGCGTGGTTGTGGTCATAACATGTAACAAAGAATCGAGGTTTATTGTATACGACAAAAAAAGAAAAAGAAAAGGGAACACAATAATAAAGTATAGAAAGAATTCACAAATCTGAATATTTTGAATCAATAACTGAGTTAAAAATCTATTTTTTTAAAATAACAACTGCAAAAGTTACTACAATGTAAAGTACATTTTTATTTTAATCATGCATGCGGTTGTCTGTGTTAAGGATAAGATTCAACTGTCTGAACTTCAGCTACGTAGCTCCTAATACAAATATATATGACATGTAGAGAAGCGAAAGGGACCAAGGATACCATATAATTAGGGATGCCCCCACATCGCCCTTTTGTGGTCCAAACCCTAAGTTTTCAGACGACAATGACCATATCGATCAAGCTTTCAAGGAGCTCAAAGAGCTATCCGTATATTGACAGTTAAGGGTCTTTGCATGTTAATTGAAAGCCCCACGATCCATCATCATCATCCAAGAGTTAGCCCCACATGCATGTTGTCATGTGTTTTGATCGATCGATGGAGCCCTAATTGCTCCTTTTTATCTCCTCCAATGAAAAAGAAAAGAGTACTTCATGGTGGGCTCTCATGTTCTCATCTCCACTTGCATCCGCATTCTTACTTTCTGCTCTCATCTACAATGGAAAAAACCTCCCCTGGAAAACATTAGATTTGCTTTTATAGCCAGCTATGGCTAAGAATTTGAAGTCGGATTCGGTGATCTAGATGACCAACTAGAATGTCTGGAAACCTTTTCATCTCTAGCTTCCACATCCTATAATCCAAACAAATGATCTGGTGGAGTCCAACTGCTGGATATTAAAGCACCAACCAATCTGAATCCAACACGTATATATGCAGTCCATGGTTGAAAACTACCTCTCACCCTTGAGCATGTGACTTATATACCTAGAGTGCAACATTAAATGATGTTGGAGTTTTGCTTTTAGTGACTTTTAGAGAATTTTGTACCGTCAGAGATAAAAGGAGAGCATGTATGGATTTGATTTACAGGGAAACTGATTAATTTTACTGTTATCTTTTGATAAATATACCATAAAATAATTAGAGCCTTGCAAGAGATAACATGCAAGTATAGCACTATCTTTGAGAATATACTTCCTTTTTTTTTAATATTCCTTTATCTAATACTTGGCAAGGTATTTATTCAATTTCAAACACTGCTGATCAGACAATGATTGCTATAAAATAGGTGGTTAGAAATTGGTATTGTTAAGTATTTATTCCCTCAGCTATTTGTTCTCTCTACTAAGCCAACATCTAGAGCTGAAGAGATAGAGTTCTGAAATCAGAATTGTTGGTATTGGAATCTATCTTGGAAAAAGCCTTTAAAATCTTAGGAACTTGAACAACTTAATCCTCTTTTGACATAGCTAAATTATGGAGCTTGCTTACAAGACTCCAAACACTAGAGTATTGAAAGAAATGAGAAATCCACTATCAAATCATGTAACACTTTAATTGACAGAATTGCATATCTGGCATGTCTTTTTTTCTCTCCAATTCTATGGAAAGGTATGGCTCCTCCAAAAATAAAATTTTTTATATGATTACCACTTCATGACAAAATATGTACTAGAAACTTCTTTGTTAGAAGAAATTTAATAAACATTCATCTTGTGGGTTATCCTTTTTGTGATTTTGATGGAGAAACTGTTGAGTATCTTTTCCTTCACTATTGCTGTAATCCATTTTTGGATCCCCACATAAAAATAAAAAAAATATAATAATAATAATAAAATAATATAAATAATAATAAAATTAATTATAAAAGATAATTAAAATAATAATAATAATAATAATAAGAGGCGGGAGAGCTTCAGAAAATGGTCAAAAAAATTGATTAAGGAGGATAAAAATACAAATATTAAAATTTTGACAGTACATCTTTGAATGATGAGAGCCTTGTTGGAAAAGAAAATTCAATTTGAAGAGAAAAGTCCAAAATTGGATGTTTATGGACTCAATTGGATTTTATTGAAGGTTTAATTGAATTTATAGAGGGTTTGATTGCAAGAAAAATTGATTTTTAAGTCAATTTAAGCTTTAATTAGAAGAAATTAAAGTTTTGGGGTCAAATTATAATTTTTAAGAGTTGATTTAGTCAAATTAGGGGCTTAATTGCATAAATATTGAAGTTTAATGGCCAATTAGGGACTTAATTAAGAAAATTTGAAACCAAGGACCAAATTCGAAAAGACGCGTAAATAGAGGGGCTGTAATTAACCAAATCAGGGGCCACATTGAAGAAATTAGAAGTTTAATGATGAATTGAGGATCAAATTGCATAAATCAGAGACCAAGAATCAAAGTGAAAAAGACGACCAACTATAAGGGCGACGATTGATGTTGGTAGGGATGCAATTGCATTAATTCTTAAAATCAAAATTACATTTGAGGACTTAATAGAACAAAGGCTAAGTTAAGGACTAATTTAAAAATTGACGCCTTTGGCTCCTTTTTTTATATATTTAAATGAAACAACATGTTTTGTCCAAAACAACGCCGTTTTATGTTATATAAAAGATGAAAAGAATAGAATAGTGTCGTTTTGAATGACATTGTTCCCCTTTTTTCTTCCCGTGGACGTGCAGCAGGGGAAGAAGGGAAACTTTTGTTTTTTTCTTTAATTTTTGTTGCCTCTCTCTTCCCGCGTGCTCTGCCAAGACCCGAAGCCCCACGCCCTTTCATGATGAGAAATTGAGGGAGCCGCACCTTGCCAGCCGCACCCACTAGCCAGCCAACCTGGCACTGTGGCAGGGCAGTAAAGCTCTGTTACCCATGCACATCAATAGGGCGGCAATAGGGACACCTCCGCTCCCTTTGCCCTATAAATACCACCTAATGCCAGCACACGAGAAGAAAAAAGAGAAGAAAAGAGGAGAACAAACCGAAAAGAGGAGAGAACGGACCGAAAAAAGAAAGAAAACAGGGAAAACCATAAACAAGGGAGAGATTGAGTGACAAAGGAGAGGGATTGTGAGGGTTAGAGGAAAGGGAAAACGAATCGAAAGGGAGAGAAAACAGACCGAGAGGGACAATGAGAGGTAAAGGAGAGTGGACCGTAAGAGTTAAGAAAAAAACGACACTGAAACCGGAAGAGGTCAGGATTTGAAAAAACACAGCTAAACAAGAACAAAAGGGAAAGGAAAGGTAGCAGAAGAAGAGGAGGAAAACGAAGGAGAAGGGAAGAGCAGGAGCCTCTTTCTCAGCCGTTTGAAATAGTAGCACCGCTGCTTGGGAGTCGCCGTCAGTGAGCCACGACACCGCCACCGGCCTCCATTGTAGCATCGCCAGCGAAGCAGTCAGTCGCGTCCATAAGCCACGACACCAGCCGCCGCCATCCGCGCCAGGTACACTCTTCTTCCCCCCTCATTTCTTTTGTTGCCTACGTTTCCTCACGTTCTGCATGCAGGAGCATGAGAGGGGAAAAATAATCCCCCCCCGTTGGTTTTTTTGCTGCTGGGCCAGGTTGGTTCTGGCCCAGCACTGATGGGTTTCTTTCACTGGGTCAGCCTGGTTCTGGCCTAGCTCTGATGTGTTTGTGGGCCAGACTGATTCTGGCCTAGCCCTGCTGTCTAGGCTTGGCCTGGCCCAGACTAAAAAAATAGATTTTGTTGGGCCAAGATCGGCCCAACCCTTTTTGGGCTGATTCCGGCCCATTTATTTCGGTCGGCGGCCAGCCCACCTATATATATATATATATATATATAGATATATATATAAAAAAATCTGAAAAATCCTTAAAATTGCTTAATATTGGTTTATATTTTTATACCGTAAAGATACAAATCCAGTATTAAAATACTCGGTTTTCATCAAGACATCAAAAAATATAAAATAAAAAATATTTTGTTTTCAAAATTCTGAAAAATCCTTAAAAAAATTATTGATTTTCCTTCATGTTTTTATTGCTTAATATTGGTTTGTATTTTTATATCGTAAAGATACAAATCAATATTAAAATACCTGGTTTTCGTTCAAGACATCAAAAAAAATATAAAATAAAAAATTATTTTATTTTCATGCATACGGCCTGTCTCTCAAAAAAAAAAAATCATCACATCATATTTTCATACAACAAAGGAAATTTCAAAAAAATATACATATTATCATGCACTTTGGCTTTAACAACAAGTTTGTTAGAGCCATGAGAACTAGACCAATATTTTAAAAATTCTAAAAAATATTTTTGTCTTCTTTTAGTATTTGGGATTACGAATTTATACGTAAAATGTATTTTTGATATTAAAAGTATTGTTTTCACATAAATGTTAGAATAATTAGGTTTATACCCGATATGATAAGGATCTCCTTACTGAGGAGGATTTTTCTTGAACCATTGATAGACCAACAACTAGAAATACAATAACACTTTAGCTTTTTATCAGACAATCAAACAATGCAGCTTATCTTAGATAAAGCGTATTTGGGGTGCTAATACTTTCTTTTTTCGCAATCAATCCCCGTACTCGATCTCTGAGACTATTTAGGGTTCCTAGTGACCAAAATACTAGGTGTCGACTTCCATTTCATTTTACATCGATAAACAACAAGAATTTCTTGTCTCTCCATATTTTCCATATAGATAGATAGATACATTTTAGATATAAAGTGGAATAATTTTTCACCGCGACGCCGTACACGATGCAACAACTATTGTGAAACCTAGAAAATATGGAGCCATTTACGAAATGGATAGGTCTAGAATGGTGGATGACAAGTTTTTTAGAATCTCTCATGATTAAGTGGAGTGTCTTAATTAAAGGGAAGTTTCAACATGAAGCTATCTTCACTTTGACCTATGATAGTATCTTGTGGGGTATTTGATTGGCCAGAAGTCTTTTGATTTTTCATGATGAAATTTTGGATTGGGATTTGGTCTTTAAGTTAATTCTTCATCATCTAGTTAATTTATGGTTGAAGACAAATAAAAAAACTTCACTTACACAATATTAAACTTGCTAAGAGGATAAGAAATTATGCTAGCACTTGAACTATCTTATTTGTTATATATTTTATCAATTATTAACAAAAAAATAAAGGGTGTGGTTCCTCCACGCACTTTGAAATTCCTCTAACCTAAGTAATGATAATCTTTTTTTTTAGGAAATGATACTTGGTAAGTTTTATTGCTTCTAATTGTTTATAGTTTGAGGTTTGTGGCAAGCTTTAAAATACAAGTCATACTTTATGGTTTGTGGCAAGCTCCAAGAACTTGGTTTTCAAAACTTTATAAACTGAAGTCCTTAAATTTTCATGAAAGTAGAGTTGATACATCACCTTTTATTTCTGAACAACAACCATTGTTGTTTATATTCTTATTTATATTAATGATATCTTGATAATGAATTAAATTAAATTACAATCAAATAGTAGCCTACGGTAGCTAAAAGCATAACTAAGAAATAATACAAGGTGCTGTCAAATACAACAATAGAAATTACATTGATCAATTCAATTTTATCAGAACTTGGTTTTCCTCTAAGACAAGCTTCAATCCTATGGTATGATAATATTGGAGCAGCTTATCTCACATCCTGATGTTTCATGTAAGAACAAAATACATCGAAATATATTTTTACTTTGTTAGAGATCAAGTTCCTAATAAATAATTGATGGTTTAATTTATTTCCAATAAAAATCAGTTGACTGATACTCTTTACAAAACCATTATCACCAATAAAATTCAAACAAGTACCAAACAATTTAAATGTTTGTGATCTATCCTTCAAATTACAAGGGTGTGTAAAGAATCAAGTAATTATAGCTGAAATCAAAATAAAAAAAAAGGAAAATTAAGATCCCCAGTTATTGACAATCATGCAAGCCATATAAAATGATGAGATTATAGTAACAAAATAGGAGAATAACTATGAGGAGATACGATCCTAAATAACTAAAATTACATAGCTGTAGGAGTTTGAATTATTCAAGCAAAGTAACAAATTTTTTTGTAATCCTATTAGTATAAAATCCCATGTATGCTACACAAAATAATATAACAGAAATATTCAGCCTGTCAATTATCTTACCGTTGGTTTGGTTAATGGATAGGAGATAAGCAAAAAAACCGATTAACATTTTAAAAAAAACCGACTGGTTCGGTTTTATTAGTTTAAAACAAAAAAAAATAGAACCAAACCGAACCCAAATCGAAAAAAAACCAAGCCAAACCGGGAAAAAACTGAGCCAAACCAGAAAAAACCGATCCAAAACCAAGCAAAACTAAAAAAACTAAGTCAAACTGAAAAAACCGAGCAAAGCTGGTTTGAATCGGTTTTTGTTCTAAAAAACCGAACCTGAAACTGGCTGGTTCGAACCGGTTTCGGTTTTTTTTTTTTTAAATTTAGTTTGATTATTTTTTTTTTTTTAATAAAAATCAAACCAAATCAAAAATAATCTCTCCTATTAATGGGTTAACGTGATAAACATTGTTTATTATTAAAAATAAATTTCTTTATATACCAGTAGAAAGTATTATTAAAATATAGGATGCATCAATTTTTATTACTTTAAACCAATCAACCACCGGTAATCATTGTGAACTTTGTAGCACAATAAATAAACAATTTAATGAATAATTACTACTTGATACGAAGGAATCTAACTCTATCAAACGAAGTTAATCCTAGAAGCAATATGGACATTTAACCTTTAATTATTGAATTGGACATGGCAAGCAATTTTTTAAAACCTTGATGAACACGGATTTATGCATGACACAATAAAAATCTGCTAAGAGATAATAATGGCTAATTAATATATAATTTGTTATTTTAAGAAGATAAATTTATCAAAAAACCATCTCAATCTAATGACTTAAACTTTTAAGTAAGGTTTTAGAATATGATTTATATTATTATCTAACACACTCTCTCAAGTGAAAACTTTTTGGATTTAAAACTTTCACAGATTCATATTACATTGTTCTTTATTTTTTATCAAATAAATAGAGAAGATGAGGTTTGAACTCATGATCGCTTGGTCATTAAGGCTCCGATACTATGTTAAACCATCTCAACTCAATAATTTAAGTTTTTAAATGAAATTATAAGATGTGATTTATATTATTATATAATAAAATTAACCCTATTATCAGCTAGGGAGATTGCATTGATTGATTTGGTTCACATGTGGGAACTCACATGTTGCAAGAGTGTGAAGCAATCTGGGAAGGGTAAAGAAAGGAGTTTATTCTCATAGGCAATGTCCTGTTCAATCCACCTAATAGGTAAGAGTGACGAGGAACAACGAGATAGCGACCTTAATTTCTCCTTTTGCCCCATACAGACATATCAATCTGGTTGCTAGCTAGCTATAGAGAGTTTACAAATATAATAACACCATGCTAAGGCAGGCTAGAACAAAAACTTATTACAGTTCGTAAAGAATATATAATTAGGTTTTCTTAGACTGTGACCCTTTTGTTTGAAGGTGAACAAGTCTGGACTTGGAGTTCTCATGGTCACGTCACGCATCTTTTTGTTTCTAAATAAAAATAGAACTGTGTTTTTTCAAAATAAATAAATAAAAAATATAACTACTTATTATATATACGGAACATTCAAACCAAAGTACTTCAGCTACGAGATGCTTGTCTCTTGAAAAAATTCAATAAAATTGTAACGATAGAGAAGTTGCGAGGATAAATTAATACCAAAATCCCGTTTTTATAACATTAAGAAATGTGTCTTGAAGGGCATTTTTTTTTTTTTTCAATTAATATAAATATTCGAGCCAGCTTGTGTGTATTTCAACTAATTTTATGAGCTCTGAAATTAATAATTATATAAGCTTTGAATACTCTGAAATTTATAAAATTCAAATTAATAATCTTTTAAAATTAAATTTAAAATTTAATTAATTAAACTACATCTTTTAAAATGAATATATTCATCTGATATTATATATAAATCAAATGACCCAAGTAACAATCATGAGATCAGCTTGATGTATTATTTATACTCATTCAAGTTCTAAATGATGACCTGACACATAACTTTAGAACGTCTAGGGAGGGCCCAGAGGTGGTTTATTACACACTCATGCCTATCAATCACTGGTACAAAAGAAATTAATATTATGAATTATTTCGAATGATAATAATATGTAAGAGAAATATACAGTAGGAGAAGAGCTGCTCAAAGGTCCCATTGCATTAATTAAATTGCTGCCCACCAGTTCAAGTTGCATTGTGATTAATGATGCGGAAGGCATATGTGTCCGTGAACACATTGCAGGTCCTTAGTCTCTATACAATAAATTCTTGTTCCTATTTATAGATAAGAAAAACAATTATATATATATATATATATATATATATATATATATATATATTTCAATTAGAAAATAATATAAATTATATATTCAAATTTTACTTAATAATTTAAACTATTGAGTTGAGATGATTATTTAACCCGTATTATAACCTTGATGATTAAACAATTACGATTTCAAATCTCATCATCCTAATCTATTTCATAAAAATTAAGTTTAAGGTAATTTGAGTCTATACAAGTTTTAAATTTTAAGAGTTTTTATTTAAAAAATATATCAAAGAATAATATAAATTAACTCCACCTAAAATTTTAAGATTTTGATTTGAATTGAAGCTAAGATTATTGTTGTTGAAGTAGAAATCAAATAATATTACCATTTTTTTTTTTTAAAACAGGCATATAACTGGAATTCCAATTGTAAATTGCTATTGGCAAATGCAACCTCATCAAGTAAAGGAAAAGCAGCAAGAGTGCTACAGCTAGGGTGCACATCAGATAATTTTCTACTTTCCGAGGGGGCAGAGAAGTGGTGCAGTTCCATTGAAATGAAAGCCATAGACGGTCCCCCCTTGCAAGCCACAAACCTAGGTGATTTCGAGTCTAATGGCGAAGAGGAGCTTTACATGAATGAAGGGCTGTCATTGTTGTTTAGGGTTGGCAAATGCTGGTGTTCAAAGACATCGTGTTGGGTGGGGTGGACCCGAAACCTCGAGAGATGGTGCAATCCATCAAAGGTACTTCCATTAAATCCAAAACTAAAAAAATGTGGAGATGTGGCTCCCCAAGTAGCATCTAAGAAAGCTCTTCTTAATGAAAATTCCAAGATGCATGACGCGAGGGGGAGAGAGACGACAGTGACTCGTCATGGGATGGCCTAGAAAAAAAGGTGGAATTACGAACAAGCTAGTGAGACAGTTGAGGCTGTGAAGAACTGCAAAACGAGTCGAGCATGCATCAATAAAGCAGACTGTTTTTGCATACAAAAGATCCGAAACTATTCTTGAATTACCATTTCACATAACACCCATGTAGATTGCGCATATATATATATATATATATTACCCTTGTATAGAATCAAACATAGCGAAGAATCGACCTCAAACTCCTGTGCCATGAATGATAAGAAACAAACCTTTCAAGTTTCACAGCGTTAAGAATATTTGGCCTTGTTAGTTCTTAAAAGAAGCGAAGAAAGAAACAAATAATACCTTATCATACAAAATGGATATTGACATATCCAAGTGGCAATTATATAGTTTTTTTCCTTTTGTTTTTAATATGATGGGACTCTATGATTGGAAAAACCAGACCAAAGGAGTATGATCGAGCTAAAACATTAAACTTGTTAAAGAATTATGTGAAACAAAAACTATATTGTTGATTCCAATTGGTACTTTTGTAATTTTATAAATAAAATGCCTCTCAAAATTCAAAATCTTACTTTTGTTGAGTTTACGTTTATGTTTCCCAATATTTCCTTATGTTATCTTGGCCATGTTTTTCTTGGTGATTTATTAATTTGATTGGATAATAAAAAAACTCAAAATAAAAACACAAAAAAAACTAAAAAAAAAACTACTAGACAGGAAAAAATTAAATTCCAGCACAAGGACCCATGCATAAATCTTGACTGCACCGGACACAACTTGATGAAGGCACACGAGTACTTATTTTGAGCTGGAATCAGTACACGCGGTACGCCACACCATGTTAATATTAGTTCTATTTTTTAAAAAGTTTAACTTTACACCAAATTAATTTGATTCCGTAGGTACAATATTTGTTTTTGAAAATAATTTTAATATTTTTTCTTATTATAAGAGGCATTTTCATAAAAGGTGAAAAAAAACACCTATTCAAAGTATACAAACATATAGGAATTTATGAAAATGATTTTACTATATAGGTACGAATGAATTTGTTTGCTTATTCACATAATGTTTAAAAACACGGTTGAAATAATATTTTTTAAAAGTTTGATTTTTTTTTACTTAAAATTATTTTTTTAATGTTTTTAGATCGTTTTGATATAAAAATAAAATTTTTTTAAAATAAAAAAATATTATTTTAATATATTTCCGAGCAAAAAATATTTTGATATGGACATAATAATATTTCAGAAATAAAATGTTGTTAGGTTTTTGTTTTGACCCTTTTCATTTTCATGAACTTTGTCTTCACGTATTCTTTGATTTCTAATCTAAGTAGTTCAGGCTGTATTATCTAGTGCTCTCCATGTTACTAATCAGCTAGTGTTCAACTATACGAAGGTAAATGTAATTCTATATAATTTCGAAACCCATATAAACTTTGAACGTGAATATGTATATTTTGAAAATTTCATTTTTATTCAATGTATAATTTCCTTGTCTACTCCTTAATTAGGATAAAATTAATTTACTTGAAATTTTAAGTACAATAATATTTTTCAAATAGTCCCTTTCCTATTCAATATTTGACAATCACGTCAAACTTTCAACTAGTTATAAAAGTTAGGTATCCGTTATATGTGAGGTATTAATCTTAGAATTGAAACATTTCCAACTTTTAATAAATTTGGTTATTCAATAAGTTTATATCTCAAATTCTCAAATTAAAAATAATATTCTCTTCCAAAAAAATTTAAATTCGAGACTCTCCTCTATAATAAAGAAAAAGCACGCGTCATCTTCTACGAGCTATGTTTTTAAGAGGTCTGAGTATATAGGATTCACTTTATAAAAATAAAATAAAAATTAAGATGTGTTTATCAAAATTAAAAGAAAATAAAAAGGATGTAAACAGTACTTAGCATATACTCACAAAGAGTAGATATTTATCATTGTAAAAATAGAACTCTCGCTCTCCACGACATGTTTTCTTGAAAAAACCGCAAAAATAGTCCACAAATCATGAACAAATACTCAATATATCCCCCAAAATAAAACTTGTTTTAATCTCCCGTCTAAAATCTTACCAGTTCGTATTACGGAACACGTACGCCAAATATTCTTCTAGAAATTAAGATGCTAGCTTATTGCATAATGTATAAATTTGCAATTTAGCTGACAAAAAACAATTAATTAATGAACATGTGCAAAGAAACTCAATAGAGGAATATCTAATAATTGAAGGACCCAATAAATAAACATTTTTGTCTGGTAATCTAATTGAGAATTGATTCATTTTGAGGTTTTCTTTATTTATTTCAACATGCAAGAAAAAAAAAAAAAAACCCTCTTGGAAAGAGATAACAACGACCATACATGCATGCATGCATATACACATATGAGTAAAGATTATGAAAGTTCAGAGGCATGAGTGCAAGAGAGAATTTGTCATAAATACATATGAAAAGGCAAAAAAGACACAAGGGATACTTAGATGTTATAGCCAACAACGCAAAAAAAAAAGAAGGCAAGAAAAAAAAGAAAGAGAAGTGGTGTACTTCGTTACAGAGCTAGATAGAGGAAAAACGGATGGATTACTGCTCATTTACATTCGAGTAAATCTTGGGTAACATTTTTGAGGACCACTTCACATTCAGAATCCCTGCAAAAGATATAAAAACAGGCAACAGCCATAAAGAACCAACGCCAACTTCTTGTACCTGGTCCTGGAGAGAGAGAGAGAGAGAGAGAGAGAGAGAGAGATGAAATACACGTCTATCATCACTCATTATCGCAGGAACCTATACTACGCCACACGGTTTTTGACTGATGGATACACACGCCCATGCAATCACAGAGTTTTTTTTTTTTTTTGGGGGGTGGGGATAGAAAAATCTATAAATAATAATGGTGATGCATATAACTATAAGGAATTGATTTCGTTTTTTTACCTATATGTTTTTCTTTCAATAAATAATAATGGTGATGCATATAACTATAAGGAATTGATTTCGTTTTTTTACCTATATGTTTTTCTTTCAATAAATAATAAAAATACCATGACAATATATATAAGGGCTTAGGGCAATAATTTATGTTCGTTGCGCTCGCTATAATTAAATCAATGATCTATATTATCGACTTATGATTTTTACTTTACATTGACTGTGTTGTCACCTCATTTTATAAATATTCTTTTATTAGCCAAAAAAATATTTCATTAGAGATGATCTTTATATTATATCTGAGTCCTCTATCACTTCGTTGCCTCAAGCTTTCTTGATTGCACGTCAATCCACTTCTGCTAATATTGGGCACCACCAACTTTGGCATCACACATTTTAAGTTTTTTAATATCAAATAAAAAAAGTGTCATGTACATCAAAACAATTTTATTTTGACTGCCAGATTTGTTCATTAGAAAAATCATCGCGTCTATTTATAAGACTTACATGTTACAAAACATCGGCTCCTCTTGAATAAATTTATAGTAATGTTTAGGGACTTTCCCCCATGTTGTCCTCTGATGATTTTTAGTATTTTGTTATATTTGTTAACTTTTATATGAAGTATATTTGGTTCTTTTCGTTAGTTGCAAAATCTGATGTTTTCACTATTTTTCTCAATTTCAAACTCAAGTTAAGCGTCAGTTTTCTGTAAAAATTAAATATTTTCAAACAAATTAAGGTGGCGAGTATCGCAAATTGAATATATTTTTCAAATCTATTGGCATTCACTGTCGTTTGATCTGTCCACAAAATCATGAACAAAATGGCATGGTTGAATGTTGACACCAACATATTGTTAAAATTGGCCTTACGCTTCTAGGTTAATGTAAAGCCCCTCTAAAATTCTGGCGCTATGCATTTAAACTTCTGTTTATTTAATAAATTGTATGTCAACTCCTGTTCTTAATTACAAGTCACCTTTTCAATGTCCTTTCTGGTCGACTCCTGACTATAGTTTTCTTCGTACTTTTGAGTGTCTATGCTTTCCTTTTTTTTTTTGTCCTTATAATGCCCATAAACTTGATTTTTTTTCCTTTTCTTGTGTCTTTCTTGTTTACAACACTGCCCATTTATGTTATCGATATCTCGATTTATCTTTTCAGCATATCTATATGGCCCGTCATGTTTGATTCCACAAACACACTTTTCTTATAGTAACTTCTGAATAGAATAACTCTCCCTCACAATCAAATATAAAATGCCTTGTTCAGTTTATAAACATGATTAGAATAAGTTAGAAGCTGTTTAATGTGAGTAGAATAATCTGAATATCTATTTTATGCAGTAAAATAGGAGAATTTAGATCATTTGTTATTCCATTGTTTGAGTACTTGGCAATTATAGGCACAATTCTTACAATGATGAGGAGTATTCCAATGCACCCTCCAAGCTCTAAATTTTTTGATTTATTAGTGGTCTTTTTTATTAAAGGTAGATTTTCGTACTAGGCTTGAAATCTCCTTTTTTTTGGTATAACATGAAGTGTTTGGCTCATAAGAAATGATTTTGTTTTCTACAAGGTACAACCGGATTGAAATTCCAATCTCTTCAATCTTGACTATTAGTTTAGTTAAAATGTAGTAAATCTAATTTTAGTTACATTGATATCGACCTAATTCGTAGTGTAGATGGTATTTGGATATGGACAAATACACATCATTAATTCAATTGCTCTTTCCTATTATGTTTCTTTTTATATTTTGTAATCTCATTTGTAACGTAATCATTTTATTTTTCTATAAACAATCATTCAACTTTTCAGGAGTCATATTTTAAATGACTACTTTTTGATTAATACACTCAATTATTATATAAAAAAGAATAACCATGATGAATGAAGCCCTATGATGCTTTATATAAATCATCTCCTTTAAATAGCCATTCAAAAAAGCATTTCAATTATCAAGTTGTCTCAAATGGCATCTCTGATTCACCAAAATCATTAACACTATTCAAATAATATTAGTGATCTTCATAGATGGTCTGAAAGTATCATTATAGTCAATACCATACTTTTATGGGTATCCCTTAGCCACTAACCTTGTTTTACACCTTCTAATAGAGCCATCCAATGAGTGTTTGATTTTATATATTCACCTATTGCGAATGATATTGACATAATTTGGTTTGGGAACTAGAGGCAAAGTAAAATTGTGATGTAAAGCCTCAATTTCTGACTTCATAGCTATTTTGTGTTTGGTATTCTTTGCAATGCTAGTGTGTGTGTATATATAAAAAATAGTATTGGTGCCTGAACTATACATATAAATCAATTATACCACTAAACTAGGGAATTAACCGCCGTAAACTAATAAACTTGTATGGTTTGGAATTGTGAATTTTTTATTTTCAAAATTTGAATCCATGCTGGAAAAAACAAGAAATAAATAATATTAGTAGAATAATATAACAATTAAGGACATAAAAAATAAAAAAAATAGTATTGCTAGTTAAAATCTTGAAAGATTTAAAAAAAAAAAAAAAGATAGCAAGAGGACCAGACGGGCAGTTTAAGTTAAAAAGAAGCCCCTCTTGGGGCATCTCTTCCTGAAATTTGAGCTCTATCTCGCATGAAGGTGGTCGAACAATTAAGCAATCTTCGATTCCTAATGGATATAGCTCAAAACTCACTAGCGAATCTTAGGTGTTTTCCCTTTCCCATTTATTGGTGCCAACAAACTTACCAAACTAGCTTGGACCACAAAAGTAAAGGAAAAAAAAGGATGGATTATTAAAGAAAACAAATCCTGCCAGACTATTAATTAACACCTGAACTACATTAATTCTTATATACACTTGATTTCTTTTCTTTATTTTTTCTTTCCCTCTTCTAAATTTATTCTAATTTATACTAAAATAAAAAACATATATTCTTTTAATTATTTCCTATGACTCATGCTATCCCATTTGAAACACAGTTCATAAATGAATATAATCTTAAAATTAGTTAACCAAAGGGTTGCGTTACCAGCCAAAAAAAATATTGAGGGACCAAATTAGAAAATCAAAAGATCAAAGGACTAGTTTTTGTTGATCAATAGCTGGGAGGTGTATCCATCAATTAGCCTAAATCAAAAGAAAAGGAAAAGTTCAATCATAAGAGAGCCTATGAAAAAAGTGGGGAAACATCACTAGTCCTGCCTATAAAACTTTTATTTTTCACCTTGATTAGGTTATAGATTCCTTTGAAACTAAATAAGATCCTATAAAGCTAGAAACTATTATTTATTTCTCTCCATATATTACCCTCCTTCAATAATATTCTTGGAGAGTTTTTTTTTTTTTGAAATATCAACCTTTATTTTTTAAAACGACATTAGAAATACAAAAAATGTTAAAGCCACGTTAGTATTTAAGGAGCATTTAATATTGTGGTTTTCAAAATAGTTTTTTTATTAAGAAATATATTAAAATAATATTCTTAATTTTTTTTAATATTAGTATTTTAAAATGATCAAAAAATATAAAAAGAGTATTTTTTTTTTATAAAATGATTATTAGATGGGGTTCCCAAACTGTGACTTGTAAAAATATATCCCTGCCTAGGCTTTGCTTAGTAAATTAGCACCCTCTCTAAGAACATGAATAATGCTGATAGAACCAAACTTATAGATCAAATCAGATATACATTTGAAAACATTTTTAATTGATGTAATGATAAACCATAAGCTACATTCATGATTAGTTTTCAATTATAAATCTTGCGTAAATGTGTGAGAGAGAAAGATAACATTATTACACCAAAGTGTACTCAACAATTAATTTCTCTGCGAAAACACCTTATTATGACAACAATTATTACTGTCACTTCCTTAAAAATAGGAAATTCTATTACATTAACATCAGCCCTCCGTTTTAAGACGGCCAATAGGGTTGAAAACATAATTATCAAAGATCTTAGGAGGTATTCAGGAACTTTCCAAAACACACCAAGAGCTTGTGAAGCCAAGCAAAGATGGTACTTTGAGTCTTGAGAAGCCAAAGCCATTCTCATCTGACCAGAACTTGTGGCCATGTCAGCCCTCACTCTCAGATGGGTCAGCCCCACTTGTCCTTTGATCGAACCACAACCCCTCTCCTTTCTTTATAGGCCCACCCTCCACACACCCCACAAACTAATAATCCCCCTCCCTCCTCCAATCCTCCTCCTCTTCTCCATCTCTGAAGTGCTCCATTGCAGTTGAGCCCTGCTCTTCCTTTCTTCCTTTTTCTTGTTAAACTGAACTCTAACCCTAGAAGTAGTATATATATAGCTCGCTGATTCATGGAGAAGGTTGAAAGGGAGACTCACGACTTCATGAATGTGGAATCCTTCTCTCAGCTTCCCTTTATCCGCCCTGCACCCATCAAAGAAAAGGGCATTCGCCTCTTCGGTATAGAGTTCGGAAGCAACAAAGAAAGTCCAGCAGCTGACGAGTCTGATTCAGCAGAAACTAATGAAGACGCCGCTAAAGAAAATGAGAGCAGTGACAACAACAGAAGATTTGAGTGCCATTACTGTTGCCGAAACTTCCCTACTTCGCAAGCCTTAGGTGGCCACCAAAACGCACACAAAAGAGAGCGTCAGCACGCGAAACGTGCCCACCTCCAGTCGGCAATGATGCATAACAGCCTCTCAGATGCACACTATTATGGCATTTTAAACTACAGGATAGATTCAATTTCCACCGCAGCCATGACTCACCCTTCATGGAATAGCCACACTAGCACTAATAGGTATTACGGCGGTCAAGGCTCATCCTATTCACAACAACCTATAAATGGGAGTCCACTAGGCTTGTGGCGGATCCCGGCTGTTCGCGGTAGTGCTACTTTCCAACATCCTGACCGTTCGATGCATCCATTACCATCATTTTCCGGTGAGGGACTGAAACCCTCACCTGCCGGTGGTTCAAGCTCACAAGGGCGGTACGGATATGAGTCCAAGTCGAGCGTTCAAGACCGTGTGAGTTTAGATCTTCATCTTTAAATATTTGATAACTTGGATAAAATTAAGAGAAGGTTTGAGATTTTTTCTGAGCTGGTTAAATCTATTATTGTGCAAACGAGGCATGGAGACACTCATGACCACTAGTGTATTCTGCATTTTAACTTATTTAATATTAGAATTAATCTGTTGTGTAAATGAAACAGATTTACGTGCGTGCTTTTGAATTGAACTAAGAAACACAAGTAAGTCTATTATATATCACCACATGAACTGACGAGGTTTGTGCGCAGGACTGGCTTGGTCCTTTGATGCTTTCTAAAGGTACTAGTTTATTAGTATCCATATCAGTTTGGATACACTCTCCGGTTGATTTTAAAAGATAATTTTCTTTCTTTGTTATTGATTTGGTTCTTAAAAGTAAGAGAACCATCTTCAAAATGCTAACCCAACAGTACAAATACAAGGTTTTTTTCACTGTTATGTGTGATTGGAGGTTCACAGTATCCTAGCTTGAGCAAACCTTGTTCAGTGCAATCTCTGTCTATCTTCAGAATTGGCCACACGTGTGATGAATATATATTCAAAACTGGGCATCAGAATTGAGTGCATGAACATATGTAGATAGAGACGTGTGTGTATATCGAAATGTTGTCTAGACAGGTGGGAGTGGTGAGAGCGGTCGGTTTGATACAGTGCAAGCAGAGTGCTTAACAGTGATGAGAGAAATCAGGTGAAAAGGTTTTGCTATCTCTGCCTTCTGCATAAACTGCATATAGAAAATGATATTTCCGTGGCATTTGCAGGGGGCATATCTAATATGGCTAGCCAAACTCCAAGGCAAATTCTTCTCCTTTTTTTTTTTCCTCATTCACTTTGTTTTTGAATGTTTTAGTGTGTGTGTGTGTGTGTGTGTGAGAGAGAGAGAGAGAGAGAGAGAGAGAGAGTTGACATAGATATTTTATATGTATGTGTATGCCATTGAAACTTTAAATGATCTCTCATATCTGCTTACAGATTTGAGTGGAACCTCCGCAATGAGACCTGAAACTAAGGAAACTAAGGAAACAAAGGAGGCAATTTTAAGACCACATAAAATTAAAATGTTCATACATGCACCATCCGATGCTCATCGCATCTGTTTTGGACTCTGGATTCTTGGTCGACGTCGATTGAGATTAAGTGTTTAATTATGATATTGGCACGCGATGAACTTACGGCAGGTAGAATGAAGAAATGAGATCATTTGACATATAAAGTGATACGAGTGATCATTATTGGAGTGAAATCTAACGGTGATAATTGTATATAGGCATGGGAATTCGTCGATCATGGCATCGTAGCAACTCTTATATTACGCGGATATGAGGTCCAAGACTAGCATGTAGGACAGGGGCCACTCTTCTTTACCTGTTCGTAGCAGACACAAGTTTCATTATTCTGAGATGTCAGCACCAAAGCTTTCATGGCTTTTACAATGGCTAAACCAACCCTTGGAAAAGGAAGTGTCAATGTTTGCTTCAGGAGACTTAAAAGTAACATATGGACATGGTAGTTAGACTGCCCATCTTTATTTTCTCACCTTTTATTTGTACCTTAGCTTTTATGTCTGCAACAGAGAGAGAAAGCTGGTTAGGTGGGAATTGGTTTGAGTAAGTAGTTGAGTTATGGGAATTTTTTTGTGCTGACAGTAATTTATTCTTAGCTTTGTGGCTGTGGTAATTCAGTAATTGTAGTACAGCATTTTGCGTCTTCTCTTTGTCTCATCTTTATTCTGGAAGCACAAAAGATCAGATAAAGGTTCCTAGATATTAATTAACATGATTCAGTGAATTGGCAACAAGCTACTAAAGAAAGCAAGCAATAGTTTATGAAATTAATTTGTGAGCTTGTGTTCCAAACTCCCTCTTGAATCCTGTTGGGATTTGTGATTCGTTTCGCCCTCTATTTTCAAGAACAATGTATAATTATTTTAGAGGCATCGTTGTTACAGTTCAGTGTTTCGAGCTGAATCTGGTGAAAGTTGAGACAACCAAACCTGACATGTTGTGCAGAAATCTAGCTAGGGTTCTATTTGAAAGAACTGCCATGTTTCCCACCTAGCTTTAAATGCTAATGCCAGATGGACCTTTTTCTTGATAGATATTCTGGTTAAACAGAGGGGAAAAAACATCTTTACTATGCAAATCCCCCGAAACCATGGGTATTTTACTATTTTAATACAGTTTGCAAAACATATTGAAAAAATAATACAGATTTAAGAGTATTTAAAAAAATAATATAATTTCAACACAACCATGATCCTGATTTTTAATTTTATAACAACCACTATGAGAAATAACATTGTTTACTTAAAAAATCAAAAGTGAATCGATATAAAATTTTATAAAAATGTAATTCTCAATATATAAGTTTCAAGATTTATTAGTCAAGAAAGAAAAGGGGATATAAATTCATATAGTATGAGAGAGAAATAGGAGGAAAAAGAAAGAATAGGTTATCAAAGCCACATAAAGACTCTGTTTTTTACATACTTGATATCATTATAAAAATCTCGATAAGATAATTTGAACCACGCCATGATAGACCACTAAATAATGTGATAATTAGTTAGTGGTCTTGTTTAGGGTTAACCAAACCTTAAGCTACCTTAACCCAAAATGAACTCAAAACAAAACTATTAACCAATTACGATCTTATTTGTTGGTTTTTCATTGTGTAGTTAGAATTATTTTATTGATATCTTTCTAATAGTATCAAGTGTGTAAAAAATATAGTATCGATATGTTCCCGGTAATCTATTCTTTCTTTCTCTTCTTTTTCTTTTCCTATTTCTCTCTCATGCCACATCAGCTGATCTCCTCTTTTATTTCTTGACCATTGAATCTTCTTGGTTAGGATGTTCATAAATTTTTATGTTAACTTCTATACATGTTAATTAATTTATATGAAACATGCACATTTAGTTTTTGAGTAAACAACAGTAATTTTTAATAGTGATTGTTACATTAGAATCATGGTTATATTAAAATTATATTTTTTTTCAAATATTTTTATAGCATATGATATTTTATCAAAACACTTGCAAAATTGTGTTATTTTTTTTTTTAAATCACTAATTATTTATATATGACAATAAACAATGCAGGAAGCGGAAACATTCGGGAGTTCAAAAAAAAGGGAAACGGTAAAGGAATTACATAATCTCGTCTGATTATCATAAGAAAAGGTAAGGAAATTTTGTCTGCTCAAGCGTTGGGTCAAGAGGGAGTTTTCTTCACCAACATTATAAGGGAAAAAAGAAAGCTGGAGCTGGAATTGCATTCAAGAAAATAAAAATGTATCGGCTAGAATTTAATGTCTTGACTTGATGTATGAATAGATGAATTGAATGCAGAGGTTGTCTCTAGCTAAAAGCCACTTGATTAATTAAAACAATTAATGAAACTACTTGGTTTAGTCAGAAACTACAAATTACAAGCAAACTTCATCAACATCATGTGACTCCATTCTTCAAGCAACTCCTACAAATGTTTTAAAGCCCTTTCAACAAGTGTAACATTACACACACCGGTAAATTAGCCATTTTAAGAGCGTGTTTGGCAATGTGGTAGCGGTTGCTTTTTCAAATAGCTTTTCGTGCCGAAATACATGTCAAATATATTTTTTCATTTTTTAAAAATTATTTTTTACATCAGCACATCAAAATGATCCAAAAAGTACAAATCACACTCAATTTTAACAAAAAAAAAATCAAAATTTGGCGAAACGCAGGTTGAAACGCATAGCCAAACACTACCTTAGGTAAGTGCATAGAATGCTCGATGATGATCAAAATACACTTTTTATTCTTTGTGTTCGAAACTTCGAAGCAAAAAACAACTTTGAGCTTGCTAAATTTATTAAAAATATTGTTAAAAATTATCTCAATTCAATAGTTTAAACTGTTAAATGAAGTTCCAGATTATGATTTATATTTGCACAGACTTACATTACCTTATACTTAATTTTTATCAAACAAATAAGATATGTTAATATTCAAACTCGTTACCGCTTGATTGTCAAGGCTTTGATACTATATCAAAGAACCATCTCAACCCAATATAGCTTAAACTGTTAGGTGAGATTTTTTGATATTATTTATATTATTCTCTAACATATACATCTTCATTATAATAAATTTAATTTAGTTTTTTATGAAATCGTGTTTTTTAAACATTAAATTTTTTATATTTTTAAATTTTTTGATGTACTGATGTCAAAATTAATTTTTTTAAAAATATTATTTTTAAAATAAAAAATATTTGAATCACAATTAATACTACACTTCTAATTACCAGGTCTATAAACACTAAGAGCCCGTTTGAGGCTGCGTTTCTACTTGTGTTTTGTAAAATTTTGAATTTTTTTTTTTGTTAAAATTGAGTGCGGTTTGTACTTTTGGATCATTTTGATGTGCTGATGTCAAAAATAATTTTTAAAAAATGAAAAAAATCATTAGCATATATTTCAGCATGAAAAACTATTTGAAAAGAAACCGCTATCACACTGCCAAACACACTCTAACTAGAAAAGATACATTGAAGTTAAATATCCGAACAGTGTAAATCAAATCATTATTGTCAAATTAACGGTCACATTAGTCCTTTTTCTACGACAGGTAAACTCAAATAATTAATTACGATGATGAACCCATCGATGTGGAATAACTCCTAAAGCTGTCATCCATAACCCAATTATTGCACTGAACATTTAACTTCATACACTTTCAAATCACACTTTAACACCAAACTTTAACCATATCATAAGTCACTTTAGGCACTTTTCATAAATATTTGCTTGGAGTGCCAAAAATACTCATAAAAACCCCATAATTATTTTGATATATATGTTGATATTAAAATAATTTTTAAAAAATAAAAAAATATTATTTTATTATATTTTCAAATAAAATATATTTTAAAAAACAATTACTACTATATTTCCAAACACCCTACCTTAATTAAATCCAAATACCTAAGAGAAGCTCCAAATGACTCCATCCATAGGTTGACAATGAAAAGTGAAGAAATAACATGAGAAAAAACCTGCTATTTATGGTAACCCTAGGCATTCGTTAAAATAAATGTTTAATTTAACAAATACTTAAAAATGGAAAAATATATTCAACACCAGTTAAGAGGAGGAGCTTGTTCTCAACCTATAAGAAGAAACACTTACTGCTGAACTTTTTCCCCAATATTTTCATAATTCATAAAGGACAGCGTAGAGGTGACTTGTCCTGTGTCCATTCTTACCTTTGCATCTATTCCATTCCAGTACAGCTGCTGAACAAAGTACCGAAAAATTACTCCTTTTAAACTGCCAGAGCTGCAGTGAACTTAGTACTAAAACCTAAAAAAGCCCTCAACTGTAATTTTTAAGGAGATAAAGGGGATATTTTACCCTATGACCATTCAAAAGGGACTCGCATGGCGCTGGATCCAAATAGGAACTCTTTTGAGGTTGCAAGGATCATTAGGGCAAGAACTAGAATAATGCATTTATGACGTTTAATCCAAATATTAACGATAGGATGATGCTCTTGGAGACATGGGTATAAACACATTGCAACTTCACAGTAATCCTGTAAATGGAAAGCCTTCACCTTTTTCTTTTACCAAGGTAATTTGGAAAATTTGCCCCACCCCCCACAAAAAAAAAAAAAAAAAAAAAAGGAAAAAGAAGAAAGAAAAAGAGAAGAAAAAATGCCCTCCTATTGTTAACATCAACCCAACCATCCAGGGGGTCCACAAGTAAATGCATGAAGGAGAAGGCATGTGATGAGCAAGATGATATAAAGAAGAACAATAAAGACTTATGAAGAGTACATACATTATGATTAGGACCACATCCACTTCACTCCTCTTCTCCTGTTTCACATATATGAGAGAAAAGACCAGTGGAATTTAAGAAGCATTGGTCCACAGCCCTATAAAGTTGCAAACGAGGTTGACAGTTTATACAGCAGCCCGCCCTCTTGATGACCTGCAACTGGTAGCTGCAGAACTGCTTTTAAAATAAAATGCGATTCACCGGGAAAAAAAAGAGAGAGAGAGAGAAAAGGTTTGCTTCCCTTCCATTGTGCAGTCGGTGGTAGGGATGACAGTAGATTATGGCTTTTTTAAATAAATGCCACCAAACATCCACCATGTGGTCGGATACGTAGGTTCTCCTTGGCTATACATATGTTTTTTGCTCCGTTCATGTTTTTGTTTTCTTGTTTCTTTCCTCTGTTTACTCCTTTCTTTTTCATTTTTCTTTAGTAAGGTTCGTAGTTTGCAGAGAGTAATGAAATAAATATTTTATATCTTAGTTTAAGATTAATGACATGGTTTCATAAAATTTTATGAATTGAATTGAATTCAGATGATTAAATTCGTTTCTACTACATGTCCTCTAATACCATCTGCCACATCCACCGATGACTTAATATTATCGAGAACATGTTTATAGTGGGATAGAAATGCCCTCATCATGATCTTGGCTGGACTTGCCATGGCCTCATTGAAAATCCTATGACCTCAGGATTTTGAGAGGGAAAGTCCCACAGTTCACAACCATGAGCCTTCGAGAAAGCGACTCCACCTTCTTTATTACTTTGGCTAAAGCAGTGTCGTGGTGCTGGTAACCATGGATTGTTCTGCATGATCACCAGAGAAGCGAGGCTTAGCTCAGATAAGTCATGTAATAATAATCATCGATCTTGGGTTCCAGTTCGTCCTGAAAAGTGCTTCTCCTCCATTTGATGGGGGGGATGTGCAGTAAGAGTTTCTTTGCGGACTGGAAATCTCATGATATGAGCAAGATAAGCAATGTCAACACTAGGTGAGTCAATACCTGAATTAATGAAGGCAAAAATAATAATAATTATACCATGGATGATTGTCTGGTGATGCTAGAAATACGAAAATAATGTGAAAATACCTCAATAGCTTAGCTAAACTACAATTTAATCAACCATATGATCATATTTTTTGAATTTATTTTTCTTATTGAGGAATTAATATGAGATAGGTCTATTTGTAATTTTTGTACCTTTCTTTAAAATGTCTATATTTGATGTTATTTTTAAATAAATATAAGGGTCTTTGTAACAAAAGGAATTTTTTTTTGTAAAAAAATGGTTTTTGAATTAAGAGAAAAATAGATGCTTATGCCTCGGTATCGTTCCTAATCAGATGAGGATGCCTAATTTCATCTTAGATAGCTCTAAGCTGCAATGAGGATGCTAATTTAGTCTAAGGCAGTTCTGGGCCGTTGTGGGATGACGAGTCCTAAATGGATAGGCTGGACTTCTTGGGCCTGTAAAATCCTGCAAAACAAGTCTACTTTGTGTGTGTGTGTGTGTAGGACCATTCAGATACTTGAGTTAGCAAGGCAAAGGGGGGGTTAAGAGTGAACAATAAATGCAATTAAAAAGAATATGAAATATATTGGAGATTAAAAGGTAGAGGGAGAACCAAAACGAGCTAAGAGGATTTTAATTTTTTTAACCTTTGGAGTGATTTTTCTTCTGTTTTTCTAGGCTCCCCTTCACCTATCATCTTTGAGGGGCCTTCATACTTTCAAAACATACCCATTTACATAGAGATGGATGCACAAAGGGTATTGCACAATTTATTATATATAGTGTTTCGTATATAATTTTAAAAATATATCTATTTTTTAAATCTCCTTTTTAATTACGAGTTGAATTGCATTGAACATTGTTTTTATTTTTTTTTTTAATCTTAATTTATTAATGTTTAACATTGTGATATAATTTTAGGATGTGCTACTTTTTTATAATAAAAAATATATCATGGTTTATTTTTATGAATTTAACATTGTGATTGGCAACTATAAATTATAATTTTTATGTGAGTTTGTGAAAAAATATGAGGTAGCAAAAAAATAAAAAAAAAATAATATATATTTGGAACTCAAAAAATGATTAATTAGAGTTTTTTTTTCTTCTCAAATTGGTCACCAAAGTTTTTTTTTTTTTAAGAGTAAAATTATTAATATTTCAAAATAATTAATTTTCCCTAAACGACAAAAAAAATTAATTAAATTAACAATCATTATCTTAATTTCATATAATTTCTAATAATACCAATCATCAACATCATCATTTTTTTTCCATTTTGGAGACTAACACCACCGTCATATTTTATTTAAATGATAAAAAAAAAAATTACATTAATTTTTAGTTAATCCATTTTTATGAGAAAGTTAACTAATAATTAAGAGAGTTAGAAAGTGATAAAGATTAAAATGAGAAGTAATATTTCAAAATTATGAAAGTGGTGGAAGCAATAAATGAATTAACAATATTTAAGCATTTCGTTGAGATGTAACAAAAGGTGTGAGAGATAATGAAACATAGAATAATTAAAGTGGAAAAGGTATTGTGTTAGAATGAAGGGTAAAGAGAAATGCATTTTTTTAGGATTCGTAGAAATTAAAGAACGAGTTAATGTTAGAGATCATGAGAATGTGAAAATTTGTTAGAATGAAAACGCTAGAGAATTTGATGAAAGTTTAGTTATGTAATTCCCTTGTTTTTGTTTTTATGTTTTAAAAATATTTTTTAAAAAATAAAAAAATTTTATTTTTTATTTTATTTTCAATTAATATTTTTTGATATTTTTAGATTATTTTGATGAATTGATGTCAAAAATAATTCTTCAAAAGTAAAATATAAAATATTTATTTTGATTTATTTTCGAGTAAAAAACATTTTGAAAAGTAATCACAATCACATTTCTAAACCCACATGTTGTGCTCATGTTTCACCACATTGAGCAAAAAATTTTGTATAAAAAAATGCTAGCCTATGAAAAGTTCAAATTTCTAAGTTATTGGTTCAAGTGGTAATTTAAATAATATAAAAAATAATAATTAAAAAATTAAAAAAAAAAAAAAACAATGAAAAAAAACCATACTTGAAATCTATACAAAATTACCAAAGTGCCCAATACTAAACTAATAGAAGAAAACCAGAAAAAAATAAAAAAATCTAGACTTCAAGAAGAAGTAGAAGAAAATAACAGCTTAAAAAGAGGGGAGAAACCCAAGAAACTCATGCAAACCTCATAAATTCGGTTTAATTTTAAAAACTTGCAACTCGTTAAATCTTGGATTCGAATCTAATAAAAAAAATTAATTGTTACCAAATTTTAATTTGAAGTCATTAAAAAAATATTAATAAAAAAACTTGAAAAAAAAAACAATTTTAAACAAAATAAATAGTAATTAAAAGAATTAATGGGATCATGGCTACGAATCAAATGATCCATTAGGAGTGTCCATTGGATCCAAGAGTAGTTCAAAGCTTGGAAAATCCATTATTCAAGTCTATAATGGACTCTTGGTACACAATACACTTGTACTAGGTTGCAAGACTCAAGAGTCTTGGGTTTGATAACTATGCTAGACCTAGGAGCCTTGGGTCTAATAAACAAGTAAATGTGGGTTTGAGGTAGTTTTTTGACTTTAAAAATAATAAGACAATATCAAAATACCAAAATGCCCTCCATGATTATAGAAAATTACATAAAAATAGTGTGAAAAAACAAAAAATATCTGCATATGCAAAGCTTATTTTTTTTTTTATCTTTTGTAAGGTTAAAGATGTATTTTAATTATTTAACATTTTATGAAAGGTAAAAAAACCCATGGGTTCCAGGTCTTAATTTTGTTAACCTTGGGGGTAAAATAATATTTTTACTATGCAAATAAACATGAAAAGACTACCATACCCCCGCTTAAGTGTTTAATGATTAATAAGCCTATGAAAAATATTGAAATACCTCCACAACCAAGGCTTTAAATTTTTTAACCAAATTGCAAAATGATAATTTAACTTTTTATAAAAAGACAACATTAGCCCCATCCCAAGCCTTCAGTTCTATGAAATCATAATCTATTGTGCAAGTTTATAATGGACTGTGTCCTGGTCCTTAGTACACTTGCATAGGGTTACCAAACCCAAGCACCTTGGTTTGGGTGCTTGGGTCTGGTTAACCGCCGCCAGACGAAACGCCTTAGATTTAGCAACTATGTCATACCCAAGGTACTTGAGTATGGTAAACATGTTTGGTTTGAGAACCTATAAACAAAAAGGACACTTGTGTACTTTAGTTGTCAGAAGAGAGAAAAGAAAGAAAAAACACAAATAATTGATCACCGAAGACAATCCAATCATTATTTGTTTATACACGCCACACCATGTAGAAGAGGGAATGACTACGTATCCAATTAGATGATAGATGACCAAATTTTGCCACTAGAAAGCGTCATAAGCGCCTCCTTAATAGCATGGGCACATCCCATTCACTGAAGTGTGAGGAACGAGCGCCAACAACTTTTGGATTAAAAAAACCCAAATAAAACATAAAAATACTAAAACACCCCTATGATTCTCTTAATTACACAAAATACTCATGTAAAAATACTGAAATACCCCTAAAGGCAAAGGTTTTTTTTTTTAAAATCTTTTTAGGCTAAAAGTGTTATTTTACTGCACATGAAAATTGAAAAAACTTGAAATACCATTGTCCAGTAACCCATTCTTTTTTTTTTTTATCTTGAGGGAAAATAAATATTTTTATTGTTACGTATATTGTGAAAAGCCAAGAAAGCCCTTGGTTAATAATTATAAATTTTGTTGACTTTTGGGGTAAAAAAGTAAATTTAGTGTGTTAAAAAATTGAAAAAAACCGTATACATCCCCAAACAATCTTCTAATAACCAATGAGCCAGATAAAAATAACCAAACACTCATAAATCAAAGGCTTAAATTTAAGTTATTAAAAGGTAAAAGAATAATTTTATTGTCGCAACCCACAATAATCTATGTATTTTTAACTATAATAAAAAATCATATTTTGTAAAATTGATATTTAATACAGCTTTGAAATATTCCTCAACCATTCGTATTTGGAAGAGCATGCAAAGAGGAAGAAAAACTTTGATACATAAAAATTATGCTAATATAACTTGAAAGGATTTAATTAAAAAAGAAGAAGTTAGATGGTCAAATAAAATAAAATAAAAAACTGTAGAAAGAATGGTGCCATCTATAGTGCTATCCAGGGGAGTGAACAATGATGCATCACAATAAATTACTATTCTGTCTTTATTGTTACTGTCATTTAAGAAATATTTTTTAAGATTTTTTTATTTAAGTGTTATTATAGTTCCGTAAAAAGTAATTTAAATTGTTTCTTACTTGAATTATGAAGAATGGACCCATATTTTCGAGTAGACAAAGATGTCGTTTTTAATTTCATACGAATTACTCATCATCCACTCAATCTTTTTTGTTAGCCAATTAATCCGGTAATTCTATATGAATTACTATATATCCAGTTAACCTCTTTGTTAATCAATAAACCCGGTAATTCTCTTAATTACCTAAATCCGACTAATACATTTTGGTTGTCAAAATCAATCCGGTAATTTTTTATGAATTACCTAGCATCCGACTAACCTCTTTTGTTAGCCAAATAATAATTCTGGTAATTTCACATAAATTACCAATAATTATCATTTGTAATAATTACTCAATTTATTCATTTGCTTCATTGTTTTAACATCGATTAAATAAACAACATATATATTTAAAAAAAAACTAATTATTACAAAATCAGGTGACGAATCATCAACCTTCTGCTCGTGATAGCCTAGCTTCTCCTGTTTGATAACCAGCTCCAGACATAACTCATGAATTAATCAAATGTCATTATATCATTAGTCCATCAATATTTTTTCTTACATGCTGAAACACAAAGCACGTAATTTTTAATTTTTTTTATTCGTTCTAATACAAATTTATTCTTAAACATAACATCATCATTTCACATACAACAACATATTTAAATCAAGTTACTTCTTTTCTTGCTTTATGTTCATAATTCCATCAAATAATCCTTCTATTCTTTATGCATTCACATCATATTATCCATTTTATCTAAACATATATAAGTACAATATTCAAACACAATCTAAACATCTTGTCTTTCTTACATATTTCAAATATCATGATTAAACATACTTTCCTAAACATTAACATCAAAACTCATTCCTCCACTTTTTCTTCATTTGGCCAAATGTCATCTTCCTTTTCCTCCCCCAAAATTTTCTTCATTTACTTGTTATTTCAACTTGTTTTCATGCTATTCCACTTCAACTTCATCATTTTTCCTTCCCCTCCTAATTTCTCCAAATTCTCATAAGAACCCTAAGTTCAAGAATCAAGGATTTAAGGGAGATTAAAGTAAAATCCCAAGAAATTACTTCCTAACTTAATCAAGTAAGCTTTAAAACATCTAAATCAAACATTAAATCCAAACTTTTCATGCTTACCAATTGAATTTCTTTCAATTTATCTTCTCTCCCAAGGTTAGCTAAATTTCCTTTCTCAATTCCTCCTTGCTTCACTTGATTCTTCCTTATATTAGTGTTTCATAAGTTGAACTTTGTAAGTTTACAAGGTTATTCTCTTACTTTTTTTTTTCCCTTGGTTTTTATGTTTTTTTCCTTACTTTTCTCTCTAGCCTTTTTTTCTTTCTTTTTCTCATTCTGCTTCAGCCCAGATTTAGCAGCATATAAAATAAAGGGACAACTGATTTGTTTTATTTTTTAATAAAAAATAATCATTTTGCCCTTAATGAGTCCTTTTGCTTCTATTTGACGGTTTTTATTTTTATTTAGTACTACCAAGCTCCATTCATCCTAAAATTTTAACCAGATTTTAATCCATATATGTTAAGGTTTCTCATAAAATTTTAACTCAATCTGATGGTCGAATTGAAAATTACATCCAATAACATAAAACTGATCGAATTGTGATTTTTTGTCAAATTTATAAATTTCTCCAAAATTTCTGAAATTTTAACTCAAGCTAAGACATCATATTAAAAGGCTCCAAACAAATTTTCATAATTTTCTGATCACTCGATTGAGAGTTATGGATTTGTTTTACATATAATTAACTAGCCAATTTATGATTTTTTGCCTAGAAGGTTTAGATTCTCCCGTCCTAAAATAAAATTTTATCTTCTAAATTTAAATACATACCTATGTAAGAAAATAATTTAGGATATTTCTTTTTCATTTCTGACTCTCTCTTCCAGGTTTGTTCTTCTATTAGAGAGTTTCCGCCCAAAGTAGGTTTACAAGAAACTGCATTCATGTGAGTACAAGAAGCAATGGCGCTTCCGCCCAACGCGGTTCAAATAGAAGATATTTTCAGACGTTTCAGAAGATCACAACCTCTTTATGGTTCATTTAAAGGAGGCTTCGGTCCCATGAAGCTGTAGGGTTGGGATATAAAAGCAATGGCGGTTTTCCCTTTTCAGCTGTGTACAATCTGGTTGAAGAAAATTGAAGCCCGCAGCGAAGCAAACAAAATGGTAGTCGTCGAAGTATAGCAATAAAACAAGAAGTATTCTCCAAGTGATTTTCATGGCTTGGAGCAATATTCCGTGCTTGGCACTGTTTCTCTTTGATCTCTGGCTTACAATCGTAGCATTGCATTGCAACTTATATGAACTATTTTTTATACGTGTTGCTTGCATCTCAAAGACAGCGATGTCTTGCAGTGCATGTCTTAATTTTGATTCCATGTTTTAGTAAAATAAATTTACCAATAATCCATCTTGTTGTTAGTATTCAATACATATTTTTGTTGTTGGTATTCGCTACATATTTTTGCGATTTCAAGTAACAAAGTATCAGTTAAAGACATATTTCATTTGGGGATAAACTGCATTCCTACTCATCTCCTTCAATGGGTTAATTTGATACCCTTTCTGTTATATTTGCCCACCATTTTCATTAACTCGAATATTCCAACAAAAAGAAGGTAAGAAAGAACAAAGGTTAGGTAGCTAGTGATTTTCAGTCACGGTCCCTGAAAAGGAATCTTTACAATCAACATCATGTTCAAACAGCTTCCAATATTCAAGATGCAATGAGTGGAGATCTCCAAACTGGTGGTTCATCTCATCACACGGGTGTCTATCACGACGGAGTCAAATTACACACTCATCACCAAAGCAAAGTAACTGCTAGATCGTGAGTGGAAGATCAAAAGTCCAACATGTTTATGGCGAGGCAAATCAAAGCAGCAGATTAGTAAACAAATTTTAGTTTAGCTGAGCAGTGAATCCTCTGGATAGGAGCAATTGGATTCTAAAATGAACATCTTGGAGCTTTGTACTTATCTTGTACCTTGATTTTATTGGATCTACTTTTCCTCGTTTAATTTAGTTGGGCACTTAACCCCGATTTACATCAAGAAAAAAAAAAGAGTAGAGATCTTATGCTCAGATGCTATGAATGTTAGGCGTTTCAGCAATAGTTTAAAGTAGCCTTGAACAAGATTTAGCTGGGCACTTAGCCAAACTGTCGCATTAGTAATGTAACTCACCCAAGTATGTAGACATATGAACATCAATGATCTCATTGAAATTTTTTAAGATGGTTGAGTCATATTGTTCAAATCATATAATGTTGCAATTCAATTATAAAGAATATATTTTAGTTAATACACTACAAGATTTAACAGTTTTACCGACGGAATTTTTCCATCGGCGTAAGACACATATTCCATCGGTAATTAATTTACCGACGAAATCACGGATGGATAATTTCCGTCGGTGAATCTTTCATCGGTAATTTTTTGTCAGTCGGTAATAATATTACCGACGGATTTACTGGCGGAACAGATGCGTCGGTAAAATTTTTTTTATTACTTACGGATTTACCGACAGAAATTTCCGTCGGTAATTATTTAAAAACATTTTAAAAAAAATTCATTTTATAAAATTATAAAATAATTAAATTAACATAAATCAACATTGTATAATATATACTCAAAATACTTCGAAAAAAGAATAAGAAAATCAACTCAAACAAATTTGCAACAAATAAATAAAACAAAAAATTAATTCAACTAAAAAAATTCATATGAAAAAAATGAAGTTGCAATTGCTAAAAATTTAAAAATCCTATAAATAAATCAACTAAAAATTGATCTCATACGAAAAAAAAAAATCTCACAACAACATTTATACAATTATTAAGAAACAAAAATCAATTAAAATTAAATAAAAACAAATATAGTGAAAAATCATGAAAAAAAAAAAGAAAAAAGAAAGATCTTACCTTAATATACTTGCAAGTGAAGCTAAGGAAAAAAAAAAAAATCGTGAAGCATATTAATTAAAAAAAAAACTAAGAGGATAAAAGAAGAAAGAAGAAGAAGACATACCCGAGCATGGAGGAAAAGAGAAGGAGATGAGCAGAGAAAAGAAGAGAAAGAAATTCAGGTTTTTAATGGGGCGCGTTACCGACGGATTTACCGACGGATAATTGAATATTAATATTTTTTTAATTATTCCGTCGGTAATTTCATCGTTAATATTTAATTTAAATTTTTAATTTCATAAAAAGTTTTCAGAAACCGCCAAAAATTACCGATGATTTTTCAATCCGTCGGTGATTCCGTCTATAATATTTAAATGAAAATTTTAAATCAATTGAATTTTTTCAGAAAACCGCCAAAACACGCAGACACATTTTCAATTCGTCGGTGATTTTGTCCGTAAATTAAAACAATTAACAGTGCAATTGGAAGATGAACAGTTCTGGAGCTCTCTGTAAAATACCGACGGAATTTTTCCGTCAGTAATTCCCTTTGTAATTGACATGATGAACAGTGTTCACAATTTACCAACGGAAAAATTCCGTCGGTAATTCTGTTGGTAAAAAATGACACATCATCTTTTTTTTTTGCTTTGTTTTAAAAAAAAAATTCCTGCGGTAATTCCCTCGGTATATACTGAGGGAATCTTTCCATCGGTAAAATCCCTCGGAAATTTACCGACGGAAATATTCCCTCGGTATTTCCGTTTGTATTTATTGATTTTCTGGTAGTGATATCAATACGAGTGATGAGTTGCACATCATAAATCGTCATGGTAAAAATAATAATTATAACTAGTTAAGCTGTTATAGAGTTTATTTATTACGGTGGGATGCACAGAGCAATGAGATATTTACAGAGATACATCAAGTAATTACAAAAGAATATGTAATTCGGTATATAAGTATCACTTGTCGGGTCATTATACTGGATCTTAAGTAGTTTCCTCCCCCTACATGCTCGTTATACGAGCAACATGGCCAGTAAATTCAAATTAAATATCAGAAGTAATCAAATATTTTTAGAATTAATATATGTTAAAATTTGAGTTTTATTTTATAATCTTTTAATTTAACATTATTTTTTTTTATTAATATTAGATTGACTTGTTGCTATGAGAGGGTCAAGAAACTGCATATGTGCTTTATAATATTGACAAAGAAAATAAAGGATATACATATGTGTCTTGGTGTTTCAATATTTATCGTAATGGACTTGATATCTTTGGAGAGAGGTTAAATCTTGAAAATGTCATGGAAGAGAATAAGGTCACTCAAGCAAGAGCAGGATGCAATCATGCTATTGATAAACCCAAATCATCTAGTAAACAACGTAAACATAGATAAATAAATGACTTATGTTGATAGATTTGATATTTCAATTACTATAATGTTGTATTATTTAAATATTTAAAATTCATTTTGCAAGTATATATTTTTTTATTTGCATTTTTTAAACTACTTGTGATTATAAAATATAAAAATTTATTGTGTTTGGTTACTATGGTTCTTTACAAGTATTTGTAAGTGAGATAAGATTTTATATATGGTTTCTAAATAGTTATTTGTTAGATTTAGATGCAGGGAAAATTTGACGTTGTTATTTTTGTGGAATGTGTCATAACCCAATTTTTGACCATTTTATTTTAATTATTATTATTATTATTATTTTATTTACTGAAAAGAAAAAATGATGGAAAAAATAATAATAATGATGGAAAAAACAAGTAAAATGAAATAAATGAAGAATGAATTAAAATTTAGGTTAAGGGCAACATGATTAGAAGTTTTGGGGTTCAATTAAACTTTGGAATTAATCTAATTAAGCTTGAAACTAATTTAATTATTCCAATTAAAGGTTTAATTGGAGAATTGATAAATTTTTAGACTTGATTGAGCTTGTAATTAATTTAATTAATCCAATGAAGGGTTTAATTGGAGAATTGATAAATTTTTAGACTTAATTAAGCTTGGAATTAATTTAATTCATCCAATCAAGGGTTTAATTGGAGAATTGATAAATTTTTAGACTTAATTAAGCTTGGGATTAATTTAATTCATCCAATCAGGGGCTTAATTGGAAAATTGATAAGTTTTAGACTTAATTGGACTTTGGATTTAAATAAATTAATGAAATCAGGGACTTAATTGGAGAAATAGCAAAGTTTGGGGTTAATTGGGGACACGATTGCAGCAGATTAAAGTCCAAGGACTAAATTGTAAAAGGCGTCGAAATGCAGGGGATATTACAGTTTAAACCAGGGGTCTAATTATAAAAGTTTCGAAACTTCACAGGTCAAAGCGAAAATGGCCACTGTTTATCTCCAAACGGCGTCATTTTGAAGATCATGTTCATCTTCTTCTTCTTTAAGCCAGCAACCGTTTTCCACAGTAAAGGTAGAAAGACGTTGCAGCAGATTTCATCCGTTGGCTTCAGTTATGGGCACCTTAATGGTGGTCGACCCTCAGCCTACCACCCGTTACCAACCCGCTAGCCTTTATATAAACCGAAAAGAAGAGAAATACAAGCAAAGCACACAACTTTTAGGTTCCTCTCCAGAGCTCCCATACCAGAAATAGGCTTCCCTCACCAGTTCTAACTTAAGAAAAATGAGAGAGAGAGAGAGAGAGAGAGAGAGAGAGAGAGAGAGAGAGAGAGAGAGAGCATAAAAAATAAAGAAAAACAGGCCAAAATAGAGACATAGGAAAGGAATACAGTAGGGAATACAAGCAGAAGGAAGTAAGAGGAAATTCGAAGCAGAAACATCGCCCTCAGCAATCTCGTGCAACCTCTCTGCAAGCGAACCAGGTAAGTCTTATGCTCTGTTCCCCCCCCCCGTGTTTCATTAATTCATCTTCACTACCTGTTCTGATTTAAAACCAAAGACACGGCACGCGTGATTTGGATCACGCGTGCCTCATGTGGCCCGATCGGGTCACTAGCTTGGGCCAATGGCCGGGCCGAGCTGGCTGGATCTAGCCCAGCCCGTGTGGGCTACGCTAGGCCCAGCCCTAAAAATAGAAAAAAAAATGTGTGTGCATGAATAAAAATAATATAAATTTACTGTTTTATTCACCAACGCCAGAGTCGGGAATAAAATATTGGTTTAAATTTATATTATTTTTATTCGTTATATTTTATTTTATTTAGCAATAAGGAAATAAAAAAATATGTGTGCATGTGTAAAAAAATAACATTTATTTTATTGGTTTATTCACTGACGCTAGAGTCAGGAATAAAAACACTGATTTATTTGTTTTTTTTGTTTGTTTGTTTTTTATTTAACTACAAAAGAAATAAAAAAAAAATATGTGAACGCGTAATAAAATGAATCTAGCTTGTTTGTTTATTCACTAGCGTTAGAGTCAGGAATAAAAAATATTGATCTAAATTTATTTTATAGCTATGTAATAGTTACAAATGCCAGAATTGGAATTATTCATAGTTAGATATTCACTGACGCCAGAGTTAGGAATATTGCGAATAAACCATTAGAGCGTAAACAAATAAAATTTAGCAATTTAAGACAAAAACAGCAATGCAGTTTGCCTTAGGCTGAACGTTTAAGGGGTTCTAATATCTTTCCTTTTACGTAACCAATTCCGAACCATAGAATCTCTGTTGACTAGTTAGGATTCCTAGTGACCGTAATACTAGGTGACAACTCCTTAAACAAGACTCTTCCCTTAAAAGAACCAAATGCCAGAAATCTGTTCTCTTTCCATAATTTAGAATTATTTTTAAGGCCACCGCGATGTCGGGTACGACAGAATGAATGAGATTGTTACTAGAATTTAATTGATGTCACAGAACCTCAACATTTAATTTATATCAGATTTTAAAACACAACATCAATTAAGTGTTGCAATTCTAAAACACAAAATCAATTATATATCACAATTGAAACATTAATTAAATATTATGATTCTGTTCTAATCCTGATTTTAAAAAATATATTATTTTACTAAAACATATCATCATTTCTTTTTAATTTCTATGCTAAATGACCAATATATCCGGAAAATAAAAGGTGTCAACACTACATCATCCTCGTCATCCTCGTTCTCTTTACAAATATCTTGGCCCATCAAGACATCCTGTTTATTAATTTAGACTTAAAAAGTACCGTGTCCAACCATAAACATGATGCATCCAGCAGATTAGATGCTTTTTTCAAAATTATTTTTAATTAAAAATATATTACAATATTCGTTTTATCTTTTATCTTTATATTATATTATATTATAATATATTATATTATCTTCTTAAAAAACTTTAAAAACACATTCAAACACAAACACACTCAAAGATAAATAAAAAATTAGTTAAAAATACAAAAATAAACCGGATTCTAAAGTTTGTTCTAAAAAATCATCAATTTGAATATTACAAATATTTAAACTAAAATTAGTATAAATATATATAAATTGGTCCGAACATCCAAGAAATATAAAAAAATACAAAAATAAATTGTGTCCACAGGAGTACATATTAAAAAAAAAAAATCAAGCAATAAAAACTCAATAATGGAAGACATAAACATTATACTCCACAATAGCATTACCAGTTTTGAAGTCAATCTCATGAGTACTTGCCTGAGCATAGCCTCTTGCAAACCTGAAAAGCCCACTTCCGCCAACAATAGGCATCTCTCTGATGCCGGAAAACACATTGTTTCGCCCCAGAATGCTAAGGGTGCTCCCATTATACTTCCCTTCTGTGAAAACAAAGTTCAATGCCATCAGTAAACTAAGTTCACTTTGCGATGCCGATGCATAAATCCCCTGTGCTCTTCCTACAAGCTTTGAGTCGATCTCGGGCTTTACGGTCAAAGGGTCATCCATCATTGTGACCAGCCCAAATGATGAGAAGGATTTCTTAGTAATGGGTGCTCGGACAACTGGAACTGCAGTTGGGTTTCTTCCACCGACGATGTCATGGAAGTAGAAGTGAAGGTGGCTTAGTTTCTCTCGTTTGAGGCCTAATTTTTTAGGAGACAAGTGTCCTGAGAAACTGTCAGACTTTGCTGTAACAAGGGTCAAGGAGAAGAGAATGATAATGTCGAAGAGAAAAACGAAGGAACTAGTGGCATTTCTGGAGGTTTTGGCCATGGTGAATCAGATCTAATTGATGGTTGGCAGAGAAAGAATACAAGGTTTAAATGGGCTAAGGTTTGGTATTAAGGAGGAGTTCGTGGCGGGGAGAGCTTTCCAAATAAAAGTGGCTCTTGGGAGTTGGGAGTGCGGTTTGGCGAGGCGAATTTTTAGATGGGGTCCAAAAAAAAAAGCATTTATTTGTAGAATTTAATTCGGTGTAGATTGTATTTAAATTAATTGTATCTCCAAAAAAAAAAAAAAAAACTTCAAATCTCGCCTCACTATCAATCACACATTTAAAGTTCTAAAACAAAATCACATATCCTACAAAACAAAAATATTATCACCAATGAGATAATAATTGATGTTTTCCATTTGTAGTTTACAGAACAAATATATTATCACCAATGAGATCTTGACACAATTACAAAACGTGTAATATGCTTAAAAAAAGAGAGAGAGAGTATAACTACTACTCAAAATGTTAAAATTAAAAAACAAATCTTGAACACTTTTGGCTTTGGGATGATGAATAAAATAAATTATTTTTATGTTTTAAAAGTATTTTTTAAAAAATATTGAGATTTTATTTATTTTTTTCTTACTTTAAATTAATTTTTTAGTGTTTTCAAATTGCGCGTTTTAATATGTTAATATCAAAAATAATTTTTTAAAAATAAAAATAATTATTATTTTTATATATTTTTAAATAAAAAATACTTTAAAAAATCAATGGACTACACGCTCAACAACATCCCTTTAATAAACCTGAAAAAGAAAATAAATCTCTTACCATTTACACTGTGTTCTAAGAGAAATAATTGTAAATTCTAAAGTTTTCTGTAAACAACATGCTTTAAGCATAAAATAGTAAGTAAAATATGACTTGAATGTAGAGTAGGAACAACCCAATATCAGTAAAAAAACAATGTCCATTATTGTTGTTTGCCATATAGGTGTTCTTCGAAAATGTAATAATGGTTATTTTTTTTTTAAATAATTTTAATATCAATACATCAAAACAATTTAAAAATACTAAAAAAATATAATTTAAAATAAATAAATAAATAAAATTAAAAAATAAAAAATAAACAGGTCTCAATAATGAAAGAAACATAAACAGAGAAATTAAAAAGTCTGATGGCTGAATAAAATTAATGCCACTCAAAATTATCATATAAATTAGAGGCAATTGTTAAGTCAATCAAAAGAACTCATATATATGAGTGTTTGGGTTAACTTGTTTGTATCTTAATTAATTTTTATGGGTTCTGAAATTAATGATTACATAAATTTTTAGTAATTATTATATGAATAATTATAAAACTCGAATCATAAATTTTATATATATATATATAACAAAACAAATTAATTCAAAATTTGTATTACTGATTACCTCTTAGATAGTTTCAAATAACTCAAATATTGAATAAAGAGAAAATAAGAGAAGCTCAACGTCTTGAGATTTCCGAATGAAAGGTAACCTAACCCATGACCTACTTTTAGACTTCGAGACAGAGTTCAGATTGTGAAAAGTGAAATGGTAGTCGGTAGAGGTGACGGCATGGTCTAAAGAAGACAAACGGGCAAAGACTATTGGACGTTTGAATTTTGTGTTTTTCCTCGAAAGAAGGGCACTTGTGATTTTGCTATGATTTTGCTTTTATCTTTTGTCAGCTTTTATGATTTTGCTTTTAGCTTTTGTCAACTTTTTGGGAAGCATTGTTTTTCTGTTTTAAAAAATTTAAAATTTTTATTTTTATTTAAAATTAATTTTTTTATATTATTTTAATATAGTGATCTCAAAAATAATTTTAAAAAATAAAAAAATTTATTTTAATATATTTTTAAATACAAAATATTTTAAAAAAACATTTAAAATCACATTTACAAATAAACATGTTTATTCGATTGGGCACCATCTAGATCTCAAATTTCAGTGCTTTAAAGTGAATGCCATGTATTTAAAGGTCATAAGAGCATCTTCCTTGGATGTGTTAATAAGAATAGTCAATTTGGTAATATAGATTTTTATTAATGTAAATAATTTTTTTGTTTATTTACACTTAAATGGTAAAAAAAATTATTTAGAAGAGCTAATTATATTTTAATATATTTGATCTACTACAAAATAAAGAAATAATGTTGTTTTTGTTAGTGACATCTAGTCAATTAGTTTATTGCATATTTTTAAAGTAAATATTCAAAGTTGAAAAGAATATCTAATTTTTGGATAATTTTCATATAAATCCTAAAATAACTCTAAATATGTTTAAAGGGATCCTTAGAACTCTAATTTTTTAAAAAAATTTATTGTTTTTGCTGTATATATTTCATGAAATCTAACCATTTCAAATATATTTTACTTTTTCTTGTGTAAATTGGGTTTTGAATTTTTTTTTTTTTTGGAAACATATCGAGGAATGATATTTTTGTTGAAGAAATGAGATTTTGACATTTTATATGTTATCCTTGTTGAAATACATAAAACAAAGATGATCAACCAAGAACAACATTTTTTCAATTTTGGCTTCTCGTTTACGGTCAGCTTTGAAGATGCCCTAATGAAAGCAAAAGAAAAGTCACAAACAGAGTATGGAACAAAAATAGAAATTCTACTTCATTGTTATGTTGCGTAATCTCTTACAATCACAATACTGCTCAAGAACTTCGTTATGTTGCGCATGAAAAATAATTCTCTAAAAGCATAACTTCCTATATACGTGAAGGATTGAGGCAGTGACACTCCTAATTTCCACAGCATATCTTTCGATCTAGCCAGTTAATATTCTAGGATTAAACTAAAACTTCGAGGAGTGAAAGAATATGATTACAGGTGTTGTAGCTCATTTTTAGGTTATTCTCCTAACATACACTTACAGGAGTTAGATCCGTCGTTGCTCGACGCCACGCACCCCGCAACGACGCCGCGCACCCGGCAACGACAGGTAACAAAATTCACCGTGTAAGGTCTTTACGAAGAACCAAATATGTCTCAATTCTGCACTATAGTAACCCCAATAACCTTAATTAGTTCACTCTGTGATGTGCTTGGCATTTGACCAACATTTTCACCGTTGGAGGGTAACTTGTGTCAATTATTCGCGTTTGAAAAGAACATGACGTGAATAAAGTTGAGAGCACGATGCACATAGGCACAATTATTCAGAACATCTTGGATTAAGGAGGATATATCATTAGATGCATGAAAAATACTCAGACAAGAATTACAAATCAACTTTCATATCAAATAACTGTAGGGAAACCAAAACAATAGATAGTGATATGGGGGAAAAAAAGTTATTAGCAAATCTCTGTCAAGACCATCTAGGTGATAGCAGTTTTCTTTTGTTAATCACTTTCTAAGTTCTAGCAAAGTCTGAGTACAAAAAGGGAATCCTCAGTAGCTAGAAGGCGGTTAATAATGAAAGACATAGACATTGTACTCCACAACAGCATCACCGGTTGAACGATCAAACTTGTGAGTACTGGCCTGAGCATAGCCCCGTGCAAACCGGAAAAGGCCACTTCCACCGACAATCGGCATCTCTCTCACGGTGGAGAACACACTATTACGTCCCAAAACACTGAGAGTGCTTCCGTTGTACTTCCCTTCCATGAAAACAAAATTCATAGTCATTAACAAACCAATATCATTTTGAGAAGCTGATGCATAAATCCCTTGTGCTCTTCCTACAAGCTTGGAGCTGAGTTCAGGCGTCATGGTCAAGGGGTCATCAATCATCGCCACCATTCCAAATCCTGTTGAAGATGTGTTTGTCATGTCTGCACGGGCTATTCGGACCGCGGTTGGATTTTTTCCACTGACTATGTCATGGAAATAGAAGTGAAGGTGGCTTAGTTTCTCTTTCTTGAGGCCTAGCGTTGCGGGTGACAAGTACTTAGTGAAACGTTGAGGTTTTGCATTGGCAACGATCAAGAATGAGAGAGCTATTGAGAGAATGAGGAAGCTGGAAGCGAGGTTTTGGAGGATTTTGGCCATGGTGAAGATAAGTAAAGGGAGATGGTACTGGCTTTTAGAGAAGAAAGAAAACAGAGGATTTAAATAGGTGTAGGGAGCTACATACCTTAGTGGGTCTGGTAATAATACTCAACAAGATATTTTGTGCTTCCACTAGAGAATGATCGCTGGAAAGAAATGAAGAGGTGGGGCAAAGTCAGACACAGTGGCTTCATGCTTTGGCCGCCGTAGACTTCATTGTCTGAATGATTTCTGTACAAAAAGTTCTCCGGACATTTGGAAAGAAAAAATCAACAAGAAGAAAAAAAAAATTATTGATGTGGTGGTCAACTGACGTGAAATGATGAATTTTCAAACGAATCCAGCTATGGTCTCCAATTCTCACCGTTTTCACTAACTTGAATGTGCCATGTTGAAAAATTATTCATGAAATTTCACCAATTTTGGCTGTCGATTCAAAAGTTATATGCCAAGTAGATAAATTCAACCGTTTATTGGATGGCCCGTAAAATTTCTGCTATTCTATGCAGCTATTGCATTTTATATATAGAGATTACAATTTAATTCAACTCGACTCAATCAACTCAAATGAGTTTTTTTTTTTGTTTTTTTTTATTTGATGGATAATAAATAGAATACAAATATTATCAAATCTGGCCTAAACATAATTTAAAAATATATATTTTTATATATAAATATATCTAAGAAATAATGACTAAGATATAAATATAAATAAACTAACTAGTGGATAAGCATTATGATTCCTCTTCATGTACAAAGAAAAAAAAAGGGCGTAAACTGAGTTGAAGAACATCATAGATGAAGGTGGCAGTGGCAATTCTGTAAACATCATATGTCTAGTTGCAAGTTATCTTGAAGCAACTTGCAAAAGGGGAAATCATTATCTCACAAGGCTGAGTAAAACAGAGTCTACTTTGTTAATTAATCAACAAGCCAATGAGGATGAATAAACAAGATAATATTAAGCAATAACCTTAAATAATCACACCAGAGGTGAAAAGTTTCAAGTGGGCTTTTTTTTATATATATATATTAATATGGATATTCGGATTAGTTTGGACATATTTCGATTAATTTCACAGATTCTAAAATTAATTAACGATCATATAAACCTCTAGTAGTTATTATATTAACAACTACATAACTTGAATTTAAGACCACATGAAAAACAAACCCTTTATCTTAAAGTATTATTTCTAAAACACCGATAGTTAGTCGACCTTCTTTTTGTTGAATATGTTAGGGGGCAAAATCAAAGAAAAAGAACAGAAGACGCGGTAAACAGAGAAAAACGTGAAAGGAAAAGATGACTGAAAGACAGCAATTTGACCAATATTTTAGCTGCTCAAGAAGCGGATCATAGGTCTATAAAGAAATAGAAAATGATCTTGCAAGGTCCCCAGTCCCCACCTGTTAGGAGTGGCCGTAATGTGACTCTTTGAGGCAGGTATCGCCGGCGGAGAAGGGACGCAGAGGGCAGAGCTCCGGTGATGAAACAATGAGATAGCGTTTTGAAACTACCTCTACTATTATTGGAAAAACACATCTGCAATGATTACTCTTTTTATGTCAAGTTTTTTTATCCCATCATCAGCGAAACGCGAGCTAAATAAATAATGATTGCTGAACTCGCTTTACCTTTCCGAAGAATCCACCAAACTAAACGCTGCTGGGTTGAGAATTGAGTTAGCTGTCAATAAAGCTCTGTGGTGGATTATCAGAAAAACAAAATTGACTCAAGGAATACTGATAAAAGGAAATTCAAGTAAATAATCTTGCGAGAAAAAAAATTAGAAGAGTTTATTCTCAAAGAACAAATATAAATACCAGCAACAGCAATGGGAAAGCTGGCAAATCCTTATCCGTGCTTTTCACAAATTTTGAAATATTTTTTTGTTTTGAATTAAATATTTTTGGTTTTTTTTGAATTTTTTATTTATTAATATTAATATTTAAAATAAATTATTAAATAATACTTAAATCACCGAATTCTTGAAAGGCATGACCGGAGAAGGGGGACTCTGAGTGAGTTATTGTAGCATGAGTTACTATAGATTGTGAATGATCTCATTATAAATTACATTGTTTAGATTTGCTTTTAGCTAAAAGCACGGTGAATTGAAACGGTATAATGACAAAGTTGTTTTTGCCGCAAAGAGTTGCAAATATTTCAGAGGGTGGGGTTGTCTTTTTAATTGGGGAGAAAACAGACAGTTTGGGTTTAGGTGAACATGCAGGCCCCAACAGTGGTGGAGCCAAAGTTTTTTAGATGATTGCAAATTACTAACAAATATTATATAACTTTTTAATATGATTTTTCTTTGAACTTGATTGAGTTATATGATTTGAAGCTTTGAATGACTCTTCATTCTCGAGCGATTTACACTTGAAATACTTGTCTAGTGGTATGTTAATTTAATTGATGAACCTGCTAAATTTTTTTTATTATCATTAATATCTACATAATAATTAATACAACTATACAATAATTCTCTGTTAAACAAAAGTCAGTGGAGTTACATAATAATTCTAAATCTTTCACATGAAATTCATAGCAAAATACACATTAATTCATCAAAACTCATTTCAATTCATATCGATATGCATATAATAAGTATGTTGATTAAATTATACTTAATAATTTCAAGACATTTAAATTATTTCTAGAAAACACACAAAAAAATTGTATGAACTCACTAAGTCAAATATATGAAACAAGTTTTAATACTATACTCTAGTTTCAAATAAGAAAAAATACCATGATAGAAAAGGTGTAGCTTATGGGATTTAAACCCATGCCCTCACCTAACTCCAAGCATCTCATTAACAATTATTTACAAATAAATTTTTGATATAAAATAACAATCAATATATGTAAATTATAAATTAAGATACCTCAATTAAAAAATTAATCCATGATTATAGTGAATTAAGAGATCTCAGTTAAATAATTTCAATAATCTAATATGCTAGTACAAAAGATGTCAAGAATAGTAGTTTTGCATGAACATTAATTTATTCATTTATAATAAAAAAAGAAACATTTAATGGATTAAATTAGTAAATTCAAACATTTATTTTGAACATATTTAAACATATTCATATCGAAACCCCTAAATTATCATAAACCCTAATATTTTTAATAACTAATTATAAAAGAATAAAACTAAAATTAGACAATAAAATAAATAGAAAAGATAGAAAGAAATTTACCTAAAACATAAAATAAAGCAAAAGAAATTACTTGATTATGTGGACTTGAAGAGAAATTTATATAAAAGAAAGAGGCAGGCAACCGACGGTAAAAAGAAAATGTGGCTCTCTATTTATAAATTTTTTGGATAAATGAGCTATATATATATATATATATATATATATATATATAAAAGTCAATAATAACTTTTCACTTTTCTTTCCCTGTATTAAACCCTCACCAAAACTATTATATTAACATCCTATATAGATTTACACTCCTCTTGAATAGTTAAGTGATTATAAAATCTAAATCCCACCAAATTTTAATTTGTATCCAAAATATTTTTAATATCTTAAGATTTTCCTAGAAGTAGATATTTAAAAAAATAATATAAGTGACGGATATCATGTGATTGAAATTTGCTTGGAATCTTCACAGAAACCTCTTTTTATTGTTATAGTAAAATTCTCGATGTAAAATCAAATCAATTCGTAAAATTCTAGAAAAAATTAAGGGGGCACTTGCCTCCTTTTATCCTCACGTGACTCCACCATAGGGCCCAAGTTGTAGACACCTGGATTTGGGTTGCCCAGTCCTACATGCTAGGGCCAGATCCACGCGTCTGGCCACAGTCCTAGGCAAGTGGGTCTGAAGACCAACTACCTAGGGTGTGCAGACCCAAGTTCCTAGAGTTGGCAAAACCGCGTGTTGGATCTTGTGTTAGGACTCAATTTTCTTGAGTCTGGTGTCAAAACTTAAGGTTCTTAGATCTTAGGTTTTTCATACTATCGGTGCAACTTGGATCAAATTTGACAAAAAAAAATATCTGAACCGTATAATATTTTTTAATATTGTCATTAAACTAAGTACAATGGTTTTAATTTTGAAAATGTCTTACCCGACTTTTTATTTAACCTAGATTTTAAATTAAATTATATAAAAATTGTTAAGATATGACTTTGTTGACTAAATAGATTCAAAAAACAAAAAATCAAAAGAGAAAAAAAAAATAGTCAAGTTAACCTTTCTCAACCCACAATTCAGGTTATGTATTTTATTGGATCGAATTATTCTTTTTTGTAAAAAAATTATTATATGATAAAAAATATAAAAAAATAGTTTGTTATCTATTTAATATTGAATAATAAAATTCAATAAAATTTTTATCTAAAATATTGAATTGAAAAAAAATCCAAAAAACAAAAGTGCCATTAGCAATTATCGGTTTCAATTTCATTTTCAAACCAAATTTATTTATAGCTCGCCAAACATACACGTCCCCGAAATTACCCATTTTCTGAAAATACTATTTAGACCCAACTAAATGCCCTTTCCCCAATCAAATTCAACACCCACAGGCCCATGCATTTAACACTGAAATTTCAGCATTATTAGGCCCAACAAAATAAACAAAACCCACAGGCCCATGAATTTAACACTGAAATTTCAGCATTATTAGGCCCAACAAAACAAACAAAACCCAGAAGCCAGAGCCGCAACCACAAACCCTAGTCCAAAACCACCTATAAAATTCCCATCTAGGGTTTTAGTCCCTTCTGAGCACCCTTCCCCTCTATCTCAGAGCCACCGCGCAACCTCACACTCACTCAAACACAAAATGCCGGCTGGTCACGGTCTCCGGTCTCGCACTAGAGATCTCTTCGCTCGTCCCTTCAGAAAGAAGGGTTACATTCCATTGACAACCTACCTCAGAACCTATAAGATTGGAGACCATGTAGACGTCAAGGTTAACGGCGCCATCCACAAGGGTATGCCTCACAAGTTTTACCATGGACGTACTGGCAGAGTCTGGAATGTCACCAAACGTGCCGTCGGCGTAGAGATCAACAAGCAGGTATCTACTTATTTCATTTCCTGTTTTTGGTAATTATTTTTAGTGTGCTTTATGTGCTTGATGTTTTGTCTGTTTGGAAATGATAGGCTTTTTTACTTATATGTTTGATCGACATAGATAGCTGTTTTATGGTTGATATGCGTTTTTTCCTCTTGTATCTTAAAGAAGCCAGTTAGTGCGAGAATATCAATTTACGATGTTGTTGACTTACTGATGAACTTGAGGGTCTATTTATTAAGGTTTTTGGCTGTTTTTCTTATTGATTTTGTTGCTTTTTTTCTTTCTTTCTTAAAGTGCTATTTTCGTTATGGTTTTTGTTGCTTGTTGGAGCATATGACTGTGCCAGTGAAAGGTAGAATCCCCCCCCTCCCCAAATATGCTAGGTATCTGGCATTTGACTGAAGCTGAAGTAATATGATGTGAGGAAAGGTTTTTGTTTTTCTTAATTTTTTCGTTGACAAATTTGTTTGTTGTTAGCTTCTGAATGGTTTAATTTTGCTTTTTGCATGAGATTGAGCCAACACTTTGTTTGTTGTTAGACTTCTTGATTCCTGTTGCACCATTAAAGGTGTTCTCTTTTTAGCTTCAATTGTAGATAACCTTAACTGATGATTCGTGGGAAACAAGCTAGAAAATCATGTGTATGTTTTAATTGGTTATTGTTTAGCTGCTATATGACATTATTTCTCCATTGCTCAACATGGCCTAATATTTTGTGCTTTGCATATCATTGTAATGGATTGTCTTGCGTGTTTGTTTCCATGATGGTTGTTTGTTTTGCATTGGTGATTGATGCTGTTTGCCGTATTTTATATTTTTTGTGGTTGGAGGACTGCCATTTAATCCATTTTCTTGATCACAGGTGGGTAACAGGATCATTAGGAAGAGGATCCATGTCAGAGTGGAACATTTGCTGCCTTCAAGGTGCACTGAGGAATTCCGTCTCAGGAAGAAGAAGAATGATCAACTAAAGGCAGAGGCTAAGGCCAGAGGTGAGGTTATCTGCACAAAGAGGCAGCCAGAGGGTCCTAAACCTGGTTTCATGGTGGAAGGTGCTACATTGGAAACTGTTACTCCCATTCCATATGATGTTGTTAACGATCTCAAGGGTGGTTACTAGGTTTCCTCCCAGCGTTTTGTTATGCAGTTTGTTTTGTCGTTCTGCAGTCTTTGTGGACTGGTGCAAATCCATAGGATTTTCAATTTCAGTTTTAATATCTGTCAGTGATTAAAGACATTCTCCTAAGCAAGATCATAACATATTTGAGGGAATTTGGAATTCATTTTATCCAGTTTTCAAATTAAATGTTAGCTCCCCAGTTTTGCATTTCATTTTACAGCACTCACTAGTGGGTATATTTTGAAGATACTGTATAGCTGTGTTCTTCAAACCATTCCCGCTCAAGCATTGAATGTTAACTAGTAGATAAGTTATCCTCGTGGTTTTTTTTTTTTTTTTGGCCGTCGGCATCAACTTGATAATAGACTTGTGGAGTTGGAGCGAGCGTGCAAGTTCTAAGCATTGTGGAAAGAAACGAAGTTTTAGTTTTGTCGGGCAGGATATTCGTGAACGAATTAGAATTGTAGTTTCTCAGGATTCCTTTCCACTTATGTCGGGGTGTTTGATTGTGGTCTCCAACCAGTTTCAGCCATGTAATGTTTTGAGGGATAAAAATGTTTTTTATTTAAAAATGTATTAAAATAATATATATTTTTATTTTTAAAAAATTATTTTTAATATGAATATAATTAAAAATAAATAAATTTTAATAGAATACTGTTTATACCATGTTTCCAAACTGGCCTATCTATCTTTTGTGGGAGTCACAGTTGGACTAAATGGCAAAAGGAAAAAAAGAAATTATGTAATGTCATGGAAAATATTTTTTATTCTATCTTTTCGTTGTATTTTTGTTTTCATGACCAAGTTTGCCTCGCATTTTCGTTTTTAAGATCAAATTGGATGCACTAGTTAATATTATTATTATAAACTACTAAAAATAAATAGAAATTACGTATGCACGAAATTGTTAGTACATAATAAGCAGCGGTCAGCAAGCAAGTTGATAATTTGACACATCTCTGTAGCCGTGGTATGCTGTCCTCTGTTGTCATCTTAATGAAGCATGGAAAAGGTTGAAAAGGATGGTCTCTTCAAAGAAAAGAATATATGCTTTACAGCAAGCTTGTCACAAGTACTACAGAAGTGACTTGGGGATCTAAGATACAAATTATTCTTTCGAAGAAAATATTCAGTAGCCAGTGATTTGATATGATTTGAACCCTTTATTTACGTTGAAAGAATCTTAGCTACTATATAATCAAGGCATGAACATCGAGGCCCCTCTCCTTCAACCAAGAGGAAGCTGAGCTGCAAGACCAGGCTGAAGCTGAAGCTGGAATATGAGGATATCCTACGCACTCTTCTCTCTTCTACTCTTGCTAGTCTCAGGTTATTCTCTTTGAACCCTACAGATAATGAACCAGTTGCATATGTTCTATCATTACATTGTGTGTGTGGCAGAATTATTACATATTAAACCTGAAACAATCCTTAAAATTAACGAATCATATTAGCATGTCGTAAACTGGACGGGAAAGTATGATACTTGGGAGGTTAGGAAATTACATGCTTCATGGTTTCCCTCGTTAATCTTTTCTTCCATATTGGCAGCCAAGTTTAGCGAACCCCGGGCAATCATCCACGAGGTCAATGCGGTGAGGATTCCAGAGCACACATGCCACAAGCTGCTAGACATGAACAGCTGTGATTCGCAGAAATGTAACCAAGAATGTTCCAAGGAACCTCTAGGAGTGGGAGAGTGTAGGAATACCTTTTGTTCTTGCACGTATTATTGCAAGCAACCTCCAATGTAATGCATGTCTGTCCTGCTTTGTCATAGAACAGGAGTCCGTATTCTGGCATGTACAAAATGCATATTTAGGTCTAGAGCATCATCAATGTGGGCATAAGAGATGAGTCTTGACTATTGTATACGGATACAGTATTTTGGTACAAAATCAGTGAATGCTATTTGATTTTTCTCTTCCTATCATCCATTGCCATCCATAGGGTGTTGTCTTACACAAAGCAAGAGTAATTGACTCGGAAGGCACTGTGCAGAAGCACTTGGGATAAAATCAAGTCATCACCTCCATGCGTTTTGTCTCTTTCGGTTCAATCATCCATCCTCATGTCTTTCTCTTATCGTTCAAGATGTTAGCAGGCTGATTAATAAAGAAACAAGGAAAATAAAGCATCTGTTTTTGCACTTTTAAAAGATAACTCACATTTTTGACCGTAAAGACAACACTCAGTGAACCTTGTAGGCTACGTTTTCCATCCAACCATAGAGAGGGATGGAAAACAAGACTCCATTCAAAATCTATTTTTGAATTCTTCAGTTATTCATGATGATAAAGTGCATCATATATATATTATTGAAGGGGATTAAATAAATTGAAAGTACGCAGTGCTTAATGAAAAGTGCTAGAGGTACATAAGGGCAACAAGAAGAGCAAACACAAAGAAGATTAGGACCAATGGCATTGTTAGGATTAAAAGTAACTCAATAGCTTAAGTTATTAGGTGAAGTTTTAAAATATAATTTATATTATTTTTTAATATATTTTCTCAAATGAAAGCCTTTTAAGCTTGAAACTTGCAAAGATTTGCACTATCTTATGCTTAATTTTTATCGAATAAATAGGAATGGTGAGATTTTGAACTCGTGATCGTTTGGTCATTAAAATTATGATACCATGTTAAAAAATCAATTCAACTTAATAATTTAAACTGTTAGGTGAAATGTCAAGATATATAATTTATATTATTTTCTAAAAAAAAACATGTTTTTATCAAAGAAAACTGTAAAACCATCAAGATTTAATTAGATATGAGATATCCATAGTTATAATACGTTAAGATGGCCCCGCCAAAAAAATTCTTGAAAGATAAATTACGAGAATCTTTTATCATCAGAAATTCCAAAACTGCTTTAAACCGACTCACAATACGAGTTCACATTGTTATTCCGATCAAAATCAAGCTTGTTAAGCTCTGAACAAATCTGTCAAGCCCAATGTAAGATCACTTTCAACAAATCTTGCTTTGAATACATAAAACACATTCATAAGTAAAAAATGGGTTCTTGAATAAACCTGATAAAATGAGGACAAGGACGAAGAAATTATTGTAATGAAGCTGACTCTTAGCCATCTCTAGAAAAAAAAAAAAAAAAAGGTCAAATTGAAAAAGCTTTTCTCAAGTCTTTCCTCTATGAAATGTTGCAGTCCTTTGTTTTTTTGTTTTTTTCCTTCCTGATCAGTAAATGCTGCAGTCCTAAGTTACTGATTTGGAGGAACTATTTATAATGAGGGAAATTTTATTATAAATGAATTCAAAATTTAAAATATGAATGAAGGCAAATTGGATTTACATCTAAACCACACTACAATTTAAAGCTGCTGGTGCCTTTAGTTGGAAAGCAATTCCTATGTATATATAGCTGAAATCTATATACTACGCAATTTGTCACATGATCAGCTCCAGAATTTATTTGGGATTTAACCAGTTCCAGAATTAATTTGTGTCTCTTTTCAATATTTTATTATAAAAGAAGTAAAATACACATTGCTTCCTTGGGGGAAAGGAAAAGTGGTTTTATATTCGTTAGAAAGAAAAAAAAGGACAAAGCTATGTTACAAGGAGGTTGGGGCCTGGGTTGCAAGGGTACAAATTAATTCTAGAATATTACAGTACCTTGTATTCCAAAAAAAAAACAGAGAATTAGGCTATAAAGATATAAAGATAAAGTTTGGTTATTTTAACAGTACAAAAGAGACCTAAGCAACGAAGATAACAGGAAAAAAAAATAGAGATAAAATTACATTTGGTAGGAATGTATAATATAAAATGATAGTGTTTATCTTTTGTTTGATTAAGGTAAATAAAACAGAATAAAATATTAAAAAAAATATTTTACTTTTAATATGTATTATTGTTAAGCTTATATATTAAAAAAATAATTAGATATATTTGTTTTACTTTAGTTTATATTGAGTGTTGAAATTAATTATATTATAATAACTATAATTATAAAACCAATACTGATTTAACGGGTTAATTAAAGGCCTAGACTAGTTCGAGCTTAAGAAAAAAAACTAGAGGAAGGATTGACTCAATTTAATTTCGATCAAAAACCCAGGTCAACTAAAGTAAATAAAATTAACTTTTTAATTAAAAGAAAAAAATTGGTCAAAATAAGATTGCTTTTATTATTATTTTTTTTAAAAAAATTGGTTTAGGTGATCTAAACTTTGCCTTGTGTTGACTCTCAAGTTGGGTATTAAAACTATGATAATAATTATTTTTACATATATATTGACAGGGGTTAACTCGTGTTGATCCCAAACCGTGATTTGAGCTTTGCCTTAGCTGACCTCTAAGTATAGTTCTAAAACTATGATAATAATAATTTTTATCATTACATTAACCTGGGTTAAAGTAAGTTCACTCTCCTGATCCATAGTCTAGGCATTACCTCTCAGGTTGATTCTCAAATCAAGTTTTAAAACAATGATAATAACTGCTTTTATGTTATGATGACCAAGGTCAACCTGAGTTTACCCTTTTAACACGTGATCTTTGCTTTACCCAGGATTGATCTTTGAATCAAGTTTTAAAATTATGATAATAATTAATATTGACTTGGGTTAACAATCAATATAACACATGATTTGGGTATAGTCCCAAATTGACCCTCGAAACATCTTTTAAAACTATAATAATAACCATATTTATTCTTACGTTGACTCAAGTGGGTTTTTGAATTCATGGATTCCTTCACTGAATTTCTTTTGAATTGGTGTTATTGGAAAGTGTAGGAAGGCTTCTCTTAAATCAATTTCAATTGTTTGTTGTGTATGTGATTTTCTCTAACGGTTAGATTATTATAAATTTGAGAATTTGTTGGGAAAATGGTATAATTAGCAAACAAATAAAATGAATTTGAAGCCAACCATGAATTTTTTTTTTAGAATTTTGTGTTTAAAATGGTATAATTAGCAGACAAATAAAATGAATTTGAAGCCAACCATGATGAATGAATTTGAAGCCAACCATGGATTTTTAAACCATAGGTGCCCAGCCTTGAATGTTTATGTATAGGAAGTTTTTTATTTTGAACATGAAATTGTGTTAATGGTGTGTTTGAATTATTTTATTTATGATGTGATGATAAGTACATGTTTGGACTAATTATGTCTTTTTTTGAAGCATTTTATAATTATTAGAAATTTGAAAATTTATTGGGAAAATATTTGTTTGATTTAATATTTTAGGATTTTATGTTTGAAATAGTGTAATTAGTAGACAAATGAATGGAATTGAGGCCAACCATGGATTTTTTTTATTATTATTATCGTGGGTATCTGGGCTAACTTGCATGCACCTCGACTAATCCCACGTGTCCTAAAATTAACGATTATATAAGCCTCCAGTTGTCATCATGTTATCATCCATGACTTGATGTTAATGGTGTGTTTGAATTTTTTTGGGATTAAACAACTAAGGATTTTTATGATCTTAAGAAGAGTTGTGGGAAAGTTATCATTAGTAATTAATGTTTATGTCTAATCCAATAATTTAATAAAACTATGTCTCTTGCATGTTCCTCTCATTAACCACCGCCATCCTACCATCAAAATCAAGTTTTTTTTAGTTTTTATACTTAAAAAATAATAGACATCATCTTTATTGCATCTTTTTAGATGAAAGGTTGTTATTGTTTATATTATTTTAAAATTTTATATTTTTTAACTTATCCATAATTTTAAATCTTGATGTGAATCTCTAAAAATATAAACTCCGGAAAAAAATAACATTAATCTTTAAAATTAGAAATTTCATCAATTTTGATTTTAAAAAAAAAAACTTTGACATCAAATCCTATGAATAGGAAATTTCATCGGTAAAGGAGGTTTTTTTTATAATAAATTCATGACATTAATTTGTATTTGTAGGATATTTTTTCAAAGATAAAATTCTATCCGTTATTTTATTTTATTTTTATTTTTTATATGTCGACAGAACTTGCCTTTTAATGTAGGCCAAAGCTTAATGAACTTGTTGCTAAGACTGAATGACATGCAAAATATTTTCTTTTTTTCGAAATGACAAAACAAATAAAAAATGCTAAGATATGCAAAATATTATTTTGTAGTTTTTCCTTTTCATTTTTTTTTTCCTTTTAAAAATGGGTTTTTCGGTATGGAGCAAAAATATGCTAAAATGATTTTTTTTAAAAAGAATTGGCTATGAAAAATAATAAAAGAAGATTTAAATTCATATAAAAAATCTGTTCTATCCTTTTCTTTTTTGTTTTTATTTAATTGTTTTTTTCTTTTGTATTATTCTCTTCCGAATTATCATGGCCCATGAACACGTAAAACAAGAGACCCAGCCCGAGGGTCCTTTCCATGTAAGGCCTCGAAAACACATGTCTACACAAGAGCCCATTATGGCATCAGCCCAGGAAACCGTGGATTAAAAAAAACCCAAGACTCCATGTTAAGAAAACACAAGAAAATAACCAACTAATTAGGTTATATATTTGTTTTTTCAGAGGTTATTAATTCATGCATTATAAAATAAAGTTATTTAGTCTCAGAAATTAATTGAGATATACATGACCGACCGATTCATGCTAAGTCTTTCAAAACCACAAAGACAGGAGTACATGACATCAAAACAGAAGAGGAGGAGGTCACATGCCCCTACTATGTCAAAATTACATAGAGCCATCTTGCCCTGCCCCTAGTGCTATGTTATGCTACCATATAAAGCAAAGGCAACAGGTGCTTTCCTTCTCTCGACAGAAACAATATAGATTTTGAAGGAAAAGAAACATACCTAAGGTCCTTCGATTCCTTAGCTACTGATTTGATGATGCTATGCCACTCCAAGGATCGTCTTTGAAGCTTGAAGGATGCATTCTCGAAGGTGACTTCCCGAAGCTAGCGGCTTTAATAATGGTGATGCCCAGGGGACTTCTTTCTCAAAGAAAAAGACTTGATCTCTCTCCCCTATGAAAGTTAGTAGCTCAGAAAAGAGAGTGGCTTTGCTTGACTTACTGCTTTGAAGCCACAAGCAAGAGTAGAGATAGAAGTAGACCTGTGTTTAGGTTCCTGGTATCCTATGTGATTGGGACTGATGTATACGAGACTGGTTGGAGTTTGATGTGTTTTCAAGGCGAACATTAAGGGTTTTTTTAATTTGTGTTATTTTTTCAAAACTTTTATCAAATTGTATTAAAATTTTAAAATACCCCTATCTCTCTCTCTACCCTTTCTCCTTGGTATGCTTGTTTTTTGTTTAATATAATTTTGTATCAACTATATTTTATTCGAGAATCCAATCTAGGATTAAAGGACCCACCATCAACTTCTATCCTTGTAAGTTGACTATCAAGTAATAAAATTAGTGAATACATGTTTATATTTGTCAAATTGATGTTTCATGTTTGTTTTTGTTTGATATAAATGTGTATCAATTGTTTTTTATTCAAGAACTTAACCCAAGATTATTGCCTCCTATCATTAGGTGTTGATTATTGACTAATAGAATTAGCAATATATGTTTATATCTTTTATGTTGGTATTGCATGATTTTTGTTTGACATAAATGCATATCAAATGTATTATATCCAAGAACTCAATACAAGATTAGAGAACCCGTTGTCGGATCCTATCTTTGGATGTTGACTATTAGGTAGTATAATTAGTCGATACATGTTTATGTCGTGTGTTGTTATTTTATGTTCTGATGTATAAGTTATCATATACTTTAAGAACTTAACATAGGATTATAGGCTCATTATTGGCTTCTATTATTAGATGTTAAATATCATGTATTTAAATTAGAAAATACACTTTTATGTTGTATTGATGCGTGTTATTTGTTTTTAGTGTCTGAAATATTTTCCTTGATGTTGCAAGCAAATTTGGTCAGGGTTGACATGAGCCTGTGTGAGCCAATTAAAAATGAGTGTTGATCTTTGAGCCCATTTCAATCAATTTAGATATGATGCACAGATGATTGTTATTTTTCCTATTAATTAACTAGCTCATTACATGTAAATTCTGAAAACTAGTTATGATTTTTTACTTTTACTATTTTTACATATAGCTCACCTTAATGTCTCATGTGATACTTGACATGATATTTAAAAATAAATCAAAATTGTTAGGGACCAACTTCAAGATATGAATTTAAAAATGAATCAAAATTGTTAAGCCAGCATTATCAGCATGAGAATTTAAAAATGATCAAAATTAAATTTAAACAGGGGTCAAAATTATAAGGTTACTAACATTGACATGAGAATTTAAAAATGGGTCACTTGAATTGCGTGAACTTCTCAGCATCGTCTTAGACTCTTGCCTCAATTCATTTCAAGATCGCAGGCTCACTTGTTTGCTTGAGTTCAACTTCCGAGTAAATGATCCGAGTTCTGAACCCTCTAATATTTTCCTGCCCTTATTTCCCATTACTCTTGTCTTTGACATCTATCAATGATTTCTTTGCTTTGAGACTTTATTTATCCCCAGGTTTGGCCCCAAGAGTTCTTTTCATGATTAGGTTTCATTTGTTTCATTCCATATTTTGGTCCAGTGATACTCTCTCATAACTCCCTTCGGCACCCTTCATCGTCAGGTATTTATTCTCTCTTCATGCTCGATTTTAAAATATCCACGTTGTTTAAGTCAAGAAAATAAAACTCATTTTTTTTTTTTTTTGACTTCATTCCTTTTCATTCATCAAGTTTATGCAATCAATACCAATATTGTTCATGCAGTGAACAAAGATTGTAAAGTGGGAAATCAAGGTAGTAGTTGTGCTGACAATCATGATAAAAAGAATTACTTTGAATAAAATTGGCCAAATTTGAACTTTTTAATGCATTGGAAGAAACAAGTATAACTTTAAGCATAATATTATTTTTTTCACAACATCTGAATTTACATGCTTCGACAACTAGTCTATTGATTATGGGTTGGATAAACTAAGAACATTCCCAGTTGCAAATGCAATTGAATCGATTTGTAAAAGTTTGAGTGCATGCTCCTGTTCCCTGGTTTAAGCTGGAGCACTGCATCTGGCATGTTGAGGCATCACAATTCCCATTTCCAGGAATTAGATTGCGGCACATTTCTTGTGCGATGAAACTTCTGCGCAGGATTCGTTGTGATTGGTTCTGGAGATGATGAAGTCGATCAACGCTGATTTGGTCTCAATGATTTCCTCTGCTTACATTCTTTCCTTCTGCTTGTTTCTGTCTCCCTCTTGTCCTGCTCTGTTCCCCTCTCTGTTTTTTCGCCCCCCTTCTGTTCCTATCTCCTTATGCTCTCTCTATTTCTCCTCTCTATGCTCTCCCTTCTCTTTCTTTCTCGTTCCCTCTCCCTCTCTGTTTTTGTTTTCTGCCCTCTCCTTTTCCTCCTCTTGTCTCGTCTCCTCCTCTGGCTTTTATAGCCAGATGATGCAGGTGTTTTTCAGTTATTATTGCAGGGACATAGTAACGACCGGCGTGTATCATGGTGGCGAGGGATATCAGTCATAAGACATGCCTCCTAATTGAAGCGGCTCCACTGTCTCTACTAAAACGCCTCCCCTGTCTTTATTGCCAGCCGTTTGTTTAAAGATGACAATGAATAGTGTTTAAGGAAACGGTGCCGCTTTCAAATTCAAATGGATATTTCTGATTTGGTCGTTAGATGTTTTTACAATTTTGTAATCAAACCATTGTAATTGGATCCCTTAATTTTAGCGTCATTTACAAGACAATCTTTAGTTTTTGATTCATGCGATTTGACCCTTAATTGATCAATAAACTTCAAATTTCTTCAATTTAACCCCTAACTTTGTTAATTTCAACCCCTCTATTTACGCGCCTTATTTGGTTTGGTCCTTGGTTTCCGATTGTTTCAATTAAGTCCTTAATTGGCCATCAAACTTCAATAATTACACAATTAAGCCCCTGATTTGACTAAATCAACTCTTCAGGATTATAATTTGACCCTATAACTTTAATTTCCTCCAATAAAAGCCTAAATTGACTTTAAAAATCAAATTTTTCTTGAAATCAAACCCTCCATCAATGCAATTAAACCTTAGATAAAATTTAATTAAGTCCATAAACATTTGATTTTGAATATTTTTTTCAAATTAAATTTTCTTTGTTAACAAGGCTCTCATCAGTCAACGATATACTGTTAAATTTTGATCCTTTGCATTTTTGAACCTCCTCAACTAAATTTTGGCTATTTTTCGACATTCCAACATTCTTTTCTCACTACTATTATTTCTTAGATTTCTTCTGAATATTTTTTTTCACACACACACACACACACACACACACACACACACACACACACACACACACACACACATATATATATATATATATATATATATATATATATATATTTTTTTTTTTTTCTTATTTTTATGTGGGAGCCCAAAAATTAGTAACAACAACTCTATATTCTCTCCACTAAATCAAATGCTATAATTGTTGAAATAGGAAATTATGAGTAAGGTAAATAAAAGTGGGAGCGATTTTGGAGGAGAATTGTTCTTTTTCGAAACTGAACATGTCATCTACCTTCTCTTATCTCTAGAAAGCTTTCGGTTAAAGGCAACAACTTCATATAAGAAATTTGAGTCCTCATTAACAAACATAGATTATACAGTTAAAACTTGTTCTTTACTTATTGACAAAGTTATAAATCTAGGGCTTAGAACTTTTAAGGCTTCGATCTAGCTAAAAAGGGTCCCTCCTAGGGTTCAATTTTTTCTTTATCTAGCTATATAGAATAGATTATACACTAAAGAATTCTTAATTTTTCGTAATATAATCTCATCAAATCAAGTCATTTGTATTTTTAGTGAAAATACGATTGAGACTTCAAATCATCTTCTCCTTCATTGTAGACTAGTGTGGAAATTATAGATGAACTTTTTAGATTGGTAAGGTATCAATGGTTGTCTTCCCTGCTGTGTGGATGATCTATTACATTAGTGGCCCAACCTGGTGTTTGGAAAATTCCAGCATAAGACTTGGTCTATGCTTTCTTGTTATGTTAGCTGGAGAATATGGGTTATAAGGAACAAGGTTATCTTCGGTGATGGAATTGCGACCTTTGAAGACATCTTCCCCCTTATTTTATATTGTCTCTCGAATTGGCTCAAGTTTGTAGATACGTTCTTTATGGCTACTGGCATTGATTTAATTATGGGGCTTGAAGGTATTATAGACTGGTCTAACAACACCAAAACAAGGTTTTAAGCGACGCATCAGCTCCTTCAATCTCAATGTCCTTTTTCTGATCTATATATGTTGGCTTTTTATCTTTTTCTTTCTATTTAGTGTAATTTTCTTTTTTCTTCTATGTTTTTCATTTTTGTATCTTGTTTTTTGTTACCTTCTGGTTAGCCTCTTCAATATATCAACTTCTTCTAAGAAAACAAAATGTAAATTTGTCATCATTCTAATAAGCTGATGATAGTGTTTGAAATCGAATACCTTTGAAAGGAACAAGTCTTTTAATATAATTTAAATTAACCCTATGATATTTCATGCATATATAATTGTATCATAAAATTTACAAATAGACCCAAAACAATACAGGAATTGTAGGGAAGGCCTTCTGGAACTGCAGGAACAATGATGGTGTGTCTTCTCCATACGCCATCGCCACTAGTAGTGTGTGGGTTCACGAGCCACCGTAAGAAAATCCAAGAAACCAGGGGGATCTGGAATGGCTTCCTCTCCTCTTCACTTTCCTGTCGGCGGTGAGGATCCCCGTTAGCTGTAAAAGGAGAAAAGTACACAAGCTAGTTGATTTTAATTTTTCATTCTTTTTCCAATATGTTTTGGTCTTCTCCTTTTTAGATTTGTTTCAATGCAGATCTATTTTTTTTATCTTCTTCTCTATTCCAGATAGCCAGTGGTAAGGAGGAGGAACGAACAAGAGAGGGGTGTCACTGTTGGAAGAGTGGGAAGTGACTACTCGGTGACTCGTATGATCGGTACACCCGCTGGAATGGATAGATCGCCAACCCCTCCTTATTTTATGGTCAGCGGTGAGGCAAGCATATGTATAAGGAGAGGGAACATGCCACATTAAGCCTAGATTCTTAGTGATCATAATACTAGGTGACGACTCTTGAACATTAATCATAATTTTATGATTAAATTCAAAATATTTTCCAACACACAACACCTCACATAGGAGGCACGACAAAAGCCTCTCGCCATCGCCACGACATCGCACCGGCTTGGGACCCCGCGATAAAAGGAACAAATTGAACACATATGAAAAATGTAAGCTATATAAAACAGGTTTGTATTTCTGTAGAATAAACTCTAGCAATAATAGTGCCTTCGATGATAGAATCCAAACCGATGCCAACAATGTGTTTAGGGAGAACTTGGAAGTTCCAGACCGTCTTACATGAAAATAGATGCACATTTAAGCATAAAAGAAACAAGAGAAAAAACAAGCGTCCAACCCTACTTATCAACCCTGTCTTGATCACACAACTTCAGAATTTGGTGAGAGAGCATTCACTTTGGAACCTGAAAGGATAGTAACAACGTCGGACATGCTAGGCCTGAGAGTAGGGGACAGTTTGATGCAATCCATGGCCAAATGCAGAAGAGTGAGAGCCTGCTTATTATCAAATCTGGATCCTAACTTCTTATCAACCAGATCCCGAATCCTTCCAGCTTGGTGTAAACGACCAGCCTGAAATTGCAAAACGTGATTAACTTGCAGCTTCAGAACAAGAATTGTCACTAGGGAGCATATAATCCTGCCAAAATTCACTTACAGTATCTAAAAGGAAGTCAGCTTCCTGGTTTGGAATATATTCAGTATTACTTCTCCCACTGACTATTTCAAGTACTACAACCCCATAACTGTACACATCTGCTTTAACTGTTATGGCTTTCCCCAAAGCATGCTCAGGTGCCATATATACTCTGAAATATTTTGAGAGATTAATTAATAATTAGAGCTGAGGAGAACTATAAATAAGACTAGAACTTTTTGGGGATGTAATTTGATGCCTACCGCGATCCCCTTGCTTTGATGGCTGTAAATGGATCTTCCTCGTTGTAAATTGTTGCCAATCCGAAGTCTGATAACTTTGCGGTATGAGTATTATCAAGCAAAATGTTTTTGGCTTTTATATTCCCATGAACAATCTTGATCTTGATCCTTTTTTCTTCTTCTTCGTGTAGATACTTCAAACCTTTTGCTATTCCTAGGCAAATATCATATCTAGCTCTCCAATGAAGTTCTGTTGCAGAGTTTGTGACTTTTTGTTCTATAAATTCAAGGAATTTGTAGCTGTTAATTATCCGCCTTGAAAAAATTATGTAATTGACAAACATTATTTCATTTATGTTAAAAAATCATCTCAATCTAATAATTTAAGTTGTTAAGTAAAACCCCAAAATATGATTTATATTATTCTCTAACACACCCCTTCTAGTGAAAACCTCTTGAAACTTGCACAGACTCACATTATTTTGTGTTTAATTTTTATTAAATAAATTAGGATGGTAAGATTCGAACTTGTAAATGCTCGGTCATCAAAACTCTAATATCATGTCAAAGAACCATTTTAATTCAATAACTTAAGTTGCTAGGTAAAGTTTCAGGATATAATTTATATTATTCTTTAAGAGACTAAGATAGTGAAAATATTACCAAACAAGGCTTGATGAAGGGAGCCAGATTCCATGTATTCATAAATCAGCAGATGCAGTTCTTTATTGGAATAGCCACCCAACAATTGAAGAAGATTCTCATGACTCAAGGACATCAGGTTGCCGATTTCACTTTTTATTTCATCTTTGTCTTGCTGTTTTGACTGGGGAGAAATCTTCTTCACGGCTAGTTTAATCTGATTGGGCAATTCAGCCTGCAAATTGATACTCAAAATATAAGATACATTTGTTTCATAACAACTCCAAGAACTAACTGATTAGCAATAAACATAACCTTGTATACTACGCCGAAACGTCCTCTACCAATCTCCATTTTGGAGCTGAAATTTTTTGTACCATCTATTATCTGTTGTAGGGTGAAAGATCTTTGCTGGACTTCTATTCGTTTTTCTATTTGCAATGAAAAAACCATCAAAGAATTGAATTAACAGACACACTACCCAGTAAGAATCTTTCAAGCAATAAAACGCAAAATGGATTTAGATTGGCACTAGTCTCACCACGCAGCTCTCTATTCCCGAGAAATCCCATTTTCCATATGAAAAGAAATAGAAGTAACGGGGGAAATGCACAACCTATGGTGATCCCGGCTATTTGAGAAGCAGACAGTTTCCCATCATGAACATCGAAGTCTGTACATAGAAGACATCAAGATGTAATTTTTTGGCAGATGTGAAGGGATAAAATATATTTGAGCAGAAACAAAATTAAGAAAAAGGTGTTTTTTCTTTTTACTTGGAGTTACAGAAATGGCAGATACAAGAGGTCCATTCAGAGCAGGTGGGTTATATAGAGATCCTTTGCCAGCCCAGAAAAAATGAATTTCCAATGGATGGTCATCCACAATTACAGGGAACTTTTCTTTATGCGCTTCATTTGTACCATTGGCCTTCTCTTTTATGTTGAAATCCTTCAGTTTCCTCTCACCCTGTAAAGAGAATGAGTACCTTACATGACGGAAATTGTTAGCACAATGAAGCTGTTGCGCAGAATAATTACCTGAATATATACATCGAAAATACGAGTCCCTAAGCTGCTATAGTCTTCATCCTGCGCATAAACAGTTTCAGCAAAGTGAAGTTGCACCGTGTAATTTCCTTTTTGCAGACAGAACCCGTAGTATATCAGAGAGACAGGGCAAAGCCGAGCTGTTTTATACAATGATTCTTCTGAAATAGAAACTCCACAGGTCATCTTTTTTACGTAATCGCTTGAATTGCTGGTTGTTGAGATGAAGTCTCCAGAACAAGAATAAGCCCACTTTCCTGGAATGCTGTAAAATTTTGTTGTTGCATTATCTTCATCGTATTGATTCCCTTCAGCAAGAGTTTGTGGGCCACCGCAATTTATAAACAAGGAATGATCTGCAAGAAACATTATTGCAAGTGGCTTTAATGCAAGTTAGAAAACGTAACTGAATCTGAATGGCTCGGATTCTATAAAAATAATCTTGATGTAAACTCTATATGTAGACTTGGATTGAGATGAGACCGTCTATTAGCTTCCACCGGCATTTATTAGGATTCCTAAACTAAATAAATTCTTGTAAATGTTAACAATTAAATAAATATTATAAAAAAAATTATGCCATAAAATAAAAAATAGTGTCCTGCGTCAAATAGACTTACTGAACTTACGTTTTGATTTACATTGGTTGCTCAACGCAAGTATAGAACCCCTAGAAAGAAGAACTGATGTGTTAGAAATAACTAATTTCTAGGGGCATAAATTAATAGAGTACAGAACATATCGCCATACCTATTTGGTTCAGTCCTGGTTGAGCAGCAGCATGCAAACAAGTGCACAGAAAATAAGACGATATACAAATCCACAAGAAGTTGATATTGAAATGCAATGAAATACCCTAAGGGAACAAAAACTAAACTCCTTACATGTTTATTAGTTTTGTTCGGTTCTTGTATTCTGTTGAATTATGGTACTGTGGATTTGTGAAGTTATAATTATACGACAAATCCCTGCAACATAATATTTTATTTGAGAAGAGGCGTTTTTCATTTATTTTACTGGACAAAAGAAATTGAATAGCTTCCTCTAAAATTATATTACAGGGTAACAGGAAACTTACACCTTATATATGTCACGAATCCAGGAAGGAATTGGCCCGTTAAGCATATTGCTTGCGAGACCCCTGTTTATAATCCACAAATTGTAAATATTTCGACATCTTAATGGATTCCAAACAAAAAAAAATATTATGATGAGTTCGATTTGCTTGAGTTGAAGAAATTCTTCACTTACAATCTATTAAGAAATAGATTTTTCATAGAACGTGGGATCCGACCAGTTAAGTTGTTAAAGCTCAAGTCTCTGCAACAAAACCATAAAAGTTTTTTAGTTTTTCAAAAACAGAAAACAGAAAACAAAAAAGAATGCATTTATTTATTGAAGATAAAAATTGTTTTTTTTTTCAAAACACTTATTTTCTATTTCTCAACTTTTTTAGAAAATTAAAAAAATCAAAATAATTTTTTTCAAATGCTCACGGGTTTAATTTGTTTGTTTCACCAAATATTTTGAAGTCATTTCTTTTATAACTTTCAATCTAAGTCAAAGAAGCTCCTTGTTTTCTATTTTGAAAATTTTATATTTAATAAACATTTTTAAAATTTTTATTAAAAAGATATTTTAGAATAAATAAGAAAACTATATATATATATATGTATATATATATATATATATATATATATATATATATATATATCTAAAAGTATACACAACCTAATTATCTAGAAATTTGATCTATGTACATTAAATATATTTGAAATCGAATACAAGAGAAATCTCAATAGGTTGGCCCGGTTGTTTAGGAAGTACGCTTTCTTGACATTTTGAGTTCAAATCCTTGGACCATTAAACAATACTTTTCTTTTTATGAAATAGAAATTAAATTATATTTTTATATTTAGCAAATAAGTTTGGAAAATACTTTTTGATATTTAACTATTTATCATAAAAAATGAGCTGAAAATAAATATTTTAATTTTTTTTCAAGTTTATTAAAAGAATGAGAATCAAATCTAACAAATAAAAAAATTGAAGAATGATGAAATTGAAAAATAAATTTTAATTTTATAAATTATTTCAAATAAAATAATAGTAATTTAATGAATAACGGTCAAATATGACAGATAAAAAAGTTTAAAGATGATAAAATTTAAAAAAAAAATCATAAATTATTTTAAATAAAATAAATATATAGCAATAAAAAAAATAAGGATATAAAAATTAAATTAAATTAAATTCTAAAGGTTGAAATTGAAAGAACATAAAAAAATAATTCGAAATAAAATATATTGTAATCAAAATATTATGACCCAATTTGATATAATTTATAAATAACATAATATTTTTTTTTTATAACTTCTAAAAAATATATTTCATTCAAAATAAAACTCTTTTATAGAAATCAGGTTAAATTTTTTATTTACTTAAAAATATTTTTTGTTTATTAGAAGGAAACATAAAAAATTTTTAAAAAATAACTAACAGTTCGTAAGCATTCTTACCTTCAGTTCCTTTAATTACATAATAAATAGCAAAATAACCGACTAGAAATGATAACCAAGTCCACTCACCATTCAAGCTAGTTAACTCTTAGAATTAATTAAAAACCTCAAAGAGTGGCCTAACCCATGGAGTCCAAAGAAAATAAAAGGACCAGAAAAAAAAGAGCTTAGAAGAAGATGGGATTAATCCAAATAAATGTTAAAGAGTCGAGCCCAACTAGAAACTCACTAAACCTAACTTGTCTTAAAAGACACCTTCAGAGATCGAGGATTGCCCATGAGTTTGTAAGTAGTTGGTATTGTTGTAATTATTCTATGTGGGTTCTAATAAACTATATTTAAGATATACATAAAAAAAAAAAAGTAATTTCCTTAAATGGTAGGATTAGAGTGGTAAGGCTCACATCTTTGTATCATTTCTTGTAATTGTAGGATTATTATGATCGCACAACCCTATTGGTCGGATCGTCTAGTGAAGCATGGACTAAATTATTGGGTGAACAAGTTAGAATATGATGAGATTTTATGAGTGTTCTAAACTTAGATTTTAGAAAGACAAGGGACTCATATAAAAACATGTCTAAAAAATAAGAGACTAAAAGGGATTTTTTTATAAAACTAAATTGAAAGACTATGGTCCCCTTGACTTTTATTCGGGACACTAACCCTATTGATCCTACTAAATTAGAAAGACTAACTTTTGGAATGTAGTTCAGCTGGTTAGGCTTTAAATTTATTCTTTAGAGGTCATCAATTCAAGTCTTACAAACCTCAAGATTACTAGAGGTTTATATAATCGTTAACCATGCACAAACTAGCCTAGACATCATGTTAATCAAAAAAAAAATGGGAAGACTAACCGGTATTGAACTACAAAGAAAAAGAAAGAAACTTACAGGTACGATAATGATGTCCAATTATCACCAATGTATTTGGGGATTTGACCGTGAAGTGAGCAATTCCTCATAATCCTGTGGAAACCATTTCAAAAGTTGGAAATTGAATTTGTCTCTTACTGTGCATGTGACAATATTATGTGTAGAGTGTAATAGTCATGCCAAGAAGGTATTTTTGGGATTATAAAGTTTCAACCCTTGATTACAGCCATTATCATCAGCATAAAACAGATCACTTACAGGTAATTTATGTTTGTCATATTTGCAAACTTTGGGAATGAGAAACCAGTGTTGTTAAGATCACTTATCCACCTGGAGGGGTAAAAGAAAAAAACACTTTCTTAGGGACAATTTTGGGAAAGAAAAGAATGCTTGCTTCTTTCATTGATGTGAATTTGAAAGTTGGAATCTTCAACAAAATTAATTTTTAATGAATTTATCAGCCTGAATGTGAGAAATATTCACAATATTCTACCACAAAAGGTTTGTCTCAGTATACAAAAGCAAAGTCAAACAAGAAATATAGGACATAAATGATAAATATAAAAGAGACGCAAATGTGTTTGGTTAAAAATATAAATACATAAAAAGATATATTTTTTAAAATTAAAAATAAATGAAAAATGTCACTTTTTTTTTTTTGCGTGTTTTTTTTTATCCCAAGGTAGTAACCATAACTGAAAGCTACCAAAAAGTATTCTTTATCTCTGTAAGACAAAAAACTACATCGAAGGACGTAAAAGAGATAGGAGCACTTACAAAGATTGAAGACCGGGCATATTAAAAATTTCAGGAGGAAGCTCCCCTTCAAAATCATTTCCCATGAGGTACCTGTCATTAGTAAACTCAATTTGCTGACTTATCTGAAGCCCTAAACTCAAAACATGTCTGCTTTCGATACTTGCAAACTTCCAACTTAAGAAAGTCCAAAACCACAAAGAATTTCTACAAATTCCCCTTTCTAAATGAACATTGAATTTTAATGAAGCACTAATACTCTTACAGGTCAGTGAGGTTGGTCCATTTTACAATGAATGGTGGTATCTTACCACTCAACTTGTTCCCAGCAACTCCACTGCGAAGACCAGTTAAGTTTCCATTAACAACAAACAACGCACCATGGATACAATACAAATTGAGCCTTCAAAACATGAACTATGAATAGTTTCACTTACAATGAAGCCAGAGATTTAAGATTGGCAAAACTTCCTGGCAACCCTCCACTCAAATTGTTGGAGTTCAAATAACTGCAACAACGAAATGACTCCTGATTTTCTTTAAATGTTTTCAATTTTAAACATTGGATGTATTAATGGAAAAAAAGTAAACAAGTATTCTTTTAAAGTACCCATTAAACATTATTTAAATGTATTTATTAAACTTCATTTATATATTATTTTAATTGCATTAAGAAAATGAAACTCAAATATTAAAATAAAAATAATTGTTATTTTATATAATAATGTTTTTAATGGTGGAAAATTTGTTTAAAACATGATTAATGTATACATTTGAAGGAAAAAAAATTAAAAATAGAGTTCACTTAATTTTTCAGTTAAAACATTGTAAGAATTTAATCTTTAATATAGGCTGATCTTAACATTTTTACTTTAATATAGTTTAAATAAATTGTGGGTGAATAAAAATTTAATCTCTAAAAATGGCATAATTTGAAAAAACTCAAAACTCTTAAAAAATAAAATCTTTTAAAATTACTTACAGTTCTTCAAGCTTGCTCAATTTTCCAAGTTCTTTTGGGAGATAACCAGAGAGTTGATTATCTTCCAATCTCCTAATTAAATCAAGGAAATGATGGGATTAATACAGAGCAGAAATGAAATAACAATACAAGATGAATTAAAGGGAATCGGGCAGACTGAGTTAAGAATATTTACAGTGCAGTGAGATTTAAGAGGGTGCCCAATTCCTTAGGAATTTGACCTGATAACATATTATTACTCAAAGACCTGCAAACGAAAAAAAAAAAAAAAAAGAGCCCCAGAATTGCAAGATCATGAAAATATATTCCAACAACTAAAACCATCTTTGGGTCGTAAGCAACTGAAGAAACAATGATGGCGGTTTTACTTACAGGGTAGCAAGGTTCATCAAACTCCCTAAAGATGGAGGTATGGCTCCATTCAGGAAGTTCTTTTGCAGATCACTATTGTCAGTAAACAGGAAAGTTATAATTAAGCATCCCTATTGAGCCTAAACAAGTAAATTAAAAGAAGAGTAGACAAATTATATTAAGATTGCTTACAGCATTTCCAGAGCTTTCAGCTTCCCCAAGGTAGGTGGAATTGGCCCAGATAGGTGATTTTGTCTAAGTATTCTGATAATATTTTGTAGTTTGTTTTTTACTATCACAAAAATGAGGGGAAAAAAAACAAAACAAATTGAGGCTGACAACTAAAAGTACAATGCTTGAGGACTTACAAACTCTTTAGCCGAGTTAAGTTCACCAAGTTTGGAATGCTACCACGAAGCTGATTCTGGGAAAAATCACTGTTGGGGTAATTAAGTCCATCAGAGGCATGATATAATGGTATCCTTGAAATCTCAAATTTATTTGGGAGAATGATTGCCCTAATATAATGGTATCGGATTCACACCCTTCTCGAGGAGAAAATTCTATGAATTGATCAAATGAATTCTTTTTTTATTTTTATTTTTTGTAGTGATAACATAACCGTAACAAAACCATAGTGATTTTATAAATAACAAATTCCATGCATGTAAACTGTAGACTTGCCCAATATGATTCAACATTTGGTACTATCATTCATGGAGGGCAATTCAAGCAAACATTGTGATTCAATTGGTTTCTAATTCATGGAGGTTTGGGTATGGTAGAATGATAACCCTGACAAAAAGTTTATAATTTTTTATTTAACATTTGAATCATACTTAATTTGGTGAAGAAGTTCAAAGGCATAACTGTAACCAATCGAGATTCAAAAGGCCTTCTTTTAAGGCCTATCAAATCTTGTTCAAGTTAATTTTATTATTTATTATTTTTAATTTTTTTTCATAAAGCTAGGCTACACCTCTAGGGATTTCAAGTTATTAAATATATTAAGAGAAAAATTAATCTGATTTCCATTATATGTTTATATAAAAAAATCAACATTTTGCTTGTAAAAAAGATAGTTATTTTGCACCATATGTTTTCATTTCAGCCAAATTCACGTGAATTAGACTCGATGTAGGTCAATTCAATTCAGTAATAGAGCACAAAAGCTAATGCCAAAAGAATACATGGATAGATATGTCGTTATCTATTATTTAGCGACATTTTGCAAGTAGTTGGCGAAATAATTAATTGTGGTATTTTTTTTATCTTGAATATTTGTCAGGTGTTGAAGAAAATAATTTGTGCATGGACCTTTTAGATCAATACCAAGAGACTTACATTTTCTCCAGGTAAATGAGTTTCGATAGCCACTCAGCGACGTGTCCACTTACGCTTATGCCGTACGTAGCTCTGCCAGCCAAATATTAACTAAGTTAAAAGCTTAAATTGGAAATTATTACCTAATATAATGTGTGATGCGTGCCCTATATTATGTATTAAGTTTGGGAGATATTTACATAGTGGTGATGTGACAAACGGTAGTGGTATCGTTGCAGTCGCAGGTGGTGGAAATGCTGTTGTAATAGAAGCTCTTCTCCGAGCAGTAAGAACGAGAAATTGGTGGCACTGGGAACCCCAATGCTGATATGACTGCTCGCAGAGCATACACTGCAAATATTTAACAAATAATTAATTTAAGGTTGAAGAAGAAGCAATTTTAAGTTTTTATATGTATTCTATGTGCAACACTATTATTATTCAAGTCATCTGAATATATAGTAGACGCCCTTCTCCGAGCAGTTTCGATAAGTGAAAAATTGTTATTTTTTAATAAGATTAACAACCTCAATGCAAGAGTGTACATTTGTGTTTTTTCAATGAAAGTATATTGAATGTTTTTTAATTTTTAATATTAGTATTTTAAAGTCATTTTAAAACATATTAAATTAATGTTTTTTTAAGAAAAAAACTTTTAAAAAATTGAAAATCAATTTGTAATGCAAAAAAAAAACACTCATTATCATAATTTTAAGACCCGGCCCGGTGATCGGCCCGGTCCAAGGCCCGGGTTCCGGGTTTTGACCGGGTCGCCGGGTCGGCCGGGTCATTTTTTTTTTTTGAAAAAAATCAAAAAGACATCATTTTAGTAAAAAATATATATATAAAAAAAACAGATTTAAAGTCGGATATCACCGGGTTAGCCGAGTCATTATACATCCATATACAAAATCCATGAATATTAAGTAAATCAAGTAACAATACAAAATAAAGCAAGTCAAGTGCTTAACCAAGTATAGTACTAGCTACTAATAGAAAAAATTACTTGAATGTTGACAGTTGTCCCAAAAGCTTCATGTGTTCAACAAAATCAACCAATTAACTTGCGGGAAAAAAAATATAAAAAAAAAACCTCCTTATTTTCTGATTAAGTTTTCGAAAATTAAAAAAAAAAATAACAGCTTACTTTTTATTTGCTATAATGAAAAAAAAAAGTGTAACTAAATTATTATCACCTTCATCACAAGGCAAACCTCCATCTGCACTACAATTGAAATTTCGATCTGCACAAGCATAATAGGTTGCTCCTCGACGAGAACAAGGAACATTGTTCCTTTGGAGCGCCCCGTAACTTACATATCCACTCTGAGCACTGAATACAGAACCATGTTGACAAAGAAGAAGAAGAAGAAGAAAGGGGAGAGCAGGAGGAATATGCATTTTATTTTTGTTACTGTTAGCTTTCCATTCACTTGATTTTGCTAGGCAGATAGGAGTAATATATACAAGTTGAGATATGTTATCGTTAAAATATATATATATATATATATATTCCAACTTCTTAAAAGTAGTGCCTTCTAGCTGTCTTTACTTTTTCCATAGAAAAAAAGAATATCATTATTTTATTTAAATTTACCTGATTTGGTTTAATTAATTTAATTAAATTGCTAGAAATTTAGATGAATCAATCAAGTTTTTTGGATTGAATATTTTTTTCAATTCAACATAAATCTTAACTCAGATTGGATTTTAAATTACAAGTTTTTCTATATCAATCTAATAATCTACTGAGGTTTCATAATTATATTATAAGATTTAATCTTTGTCTATTTAGTATGTTGTTTTTTTCTATTAAATTAAAATATTATAAAAAAATGTATTTTGGAAAAAAAAATGAGATTTGGAAAAGTATTGAAAAGATTTTTTTTAATATCTTAAAAGATTTTCTAAAAACTTTGAAGAAAATGCGGATAAAAAGTAATGTTAGAGAAAGTGAGAGACTAATAAAAAAACACGGCTTTTTCTTAAAAGTGAACTCACGCGATTTCAAAATAATTGGGCATTCCCAAAAAACAAGTTACCTCAACTTTGGGATATGAGAAGATTAAAAGAATTTTATTAAGAAAAGCACCAAGAATTTATCACCTAACAAGAGAATCTTATTCATTCCAATCAATTTAATTAATTAATGCCAATTTAGTGTAATTTTTTTAAGAACTCATCTTTATTTTTCACTTACAAGTAAGGTTGTCAATTTTGTTTTAGTAGGTATTTTGTTTTTTCAATTGGAATAAAATGCTTTAGTTTTGGAGTGTTTCGGTGTGCCGTTTCGGGGTTGTACTGTTCATATATATATATAATTCAAATTCAAGATAAATTAATTATAAATTATGCAATACAAACACAATGACAAACAAATATAATTTTAAAATTTAAAATATGTTATTTTATGCACAATTAATCATACCCATAGATAGTATGACTTACATATATATTTTAAAAAATAAAAACTTGAAAAAAAATTTGTACATTACTTTAGGCTGCTTTTAAAAACACGGTCAATCTGTATTTCTAATAAAATTTAAAATTTGTTTTTTTGTTTAAAAATTAAAAAATTTTATATGTTTTAGATTGTTTTAATATATTAATTTTAAAAATTAAAAAAAAAACATTATTTTAATATATTTTAATATAAAAAATAATAGTGATTACGTTCCTAAACATGTCTTGGAATGGAAGTTGTCCATTTTTAAATAAAATTATCTTGACTTATCAAAAAGTCATGGCAACAAGCAACCCACTTAACTTTTATGTATGCTGACAAGCAACCCACGTGTGATTGAACTTGTCAGGTAGTATCCTGAACGAAAGTAATGTTTGTAAATATAGTAATTATTGTTTTTTAAATTACATTATTTTTAAATATATGATAATTATTATTTTTTTCTCTGCTTGACAATGCAAAAGACCGGCATAATGGAAACAAAAGATGCTGAACATAAACAAAGACTTGACCATAAATTTTAAAGATGCATTATTACTTCTCAATATTCACTTTCTGATGGGACCCAAGAAATGTAGGGTAAGCTGTCAGCTTCTGGCATACTGATGCTCTAGCTTTATATTAATTACTTCTATATTTTTAAAAATATTTTAAAAAACTTTGAAAATTTTTTATTTATTTTAAATTAATATTTTTAAATCATTTTATATATTGATATCAAAAATAATTTTTTAAAAAATAAAAATATTATTTTAATACTTTTTAAAATAAAAAATATTTTTAAAAAACAACAACACACTATTCTCTCCAACTCCAATATTTTTTAAATACAAATGATTAACGAAAGAACATAAACAAAGACTTGACCATAAATTTTAAAGATGCTATCACTTCTCAATGTTCAGATTCGATGTATCAAATGATTTAGCAGAGCCATTAGCTGGGCATAGAAAAGACAAAAAAAACATGTCAAGTTTCATTTAGTGGCGGCCGGAGACAATTCTTGGACAGATGCAAGCGTGAAGACTTTAAACACTATTTATTTTTTATTTAAAAAAATTATTTTAAAAAATTATTTTTATTTTTTTTAAAATTAATATATTTTTAAATCATTTTGATACGTTAATATCAAAAATAATTTTTTAAAAAATATATTATTTTAATATATTTTTAAATAAAAAATATTTTAAAAAATAATTAAAATAAAACTTCTAAATTAAATTTACTCTTTTCTGCATCACTGGAACTGCTCTTGCTATTAGGGCCGACCTCTTCAAAGAGAAAGAATCATTCACTTTTCATATGGCCCTACCCTTTCTATTCTGTTTGGAATTTCTAATAATAATAAAGATTTAAATTGTTTTTTTATTTAAAAATATATTAAAATAAATTTTTTATATTTTAAAAAAAATATTTTTAACATCAACATATCAAAATAATTCAAAAATATAAAAAAATAATTTGAAAAAAATAATTTTTAAAATTTAATGGAATGCAGTTTAAAATTAAAAAATTAAAAAATTAAAAAATTAAAAAATTAAAAAAAATATTTTAACATTCTTGTGTTGATTTTGGTTTTTTTAATAGTTTTAATATTTGCTTATCGTTTGCAAATTAATGAATTTTCAAAATAAAGCAATTTGGAAAAATCAAAGAAAATCTAAAAACCAAATCTAAAGAGCATGATGATAATTGGAAGAGGAGTAAAGACTAAAGTTGATAAAATAAATAAATATAATAAAGTGATAAGATGGAAAATGTGTAGAAGGTTCGAGAAGGGAACGAGATAAGAGAGAATAAGAAATACAAGAGAGAATATAGGAGAGGAATAAAATAATTTTGGAGTGAATAGCGAGTGCGCGAGAGCAAGAGAAAAAATAAATTTAAGTGGATTTTGTTTTAAAATATGTATAGAAAAATAGAAAGAAAGAAAAAGAGGAAAATTAAGAGTGAAAATTTGGCTAGGAGAGAAAAACTCGAGAAGGTAAAAAAAATTTAATTAAGAGAAAGAGAGAGACTAAAATAATATATATATATATATATACACACACACACTCATCACTCCACAATCAACGTCATCTTTAAATAACAATATTGACCAACCACCGGCACCTTGGATAGTAGCAAGGCCACCGTATAAAATAACAAACAATAGTAGCCATGATGGAGGATAAAAGAAGAGAGACAAGAGAAGCCATAAGTAATTTTTTATATAAATTTCAATGTATTGCTCATTTCCTTGCATATTATTATGCAAAATCTTATGAATATTTGAAATGATGGACTCACATCTTTGTGTTGCAATCCCAAGGTTATGATGCTATTAAAAATTTATTTTTTAAAATGGAATAAAATTGTAATTGATACTTTGGGATGGGGTTAGGTGGATTGGGTTGAAATAAGTTATCCAAGATGTAATGGTTGTTATATTTTGATGGATTAATAACAAATAAATTGATTATTGTGAAATCAATTTTTTGTTTTGTCATTTTATATGTGTGTTTTGTTTAATATAATTGTGTATCAACTATATTTTATTTGAGAACTTAATCTAGGATTAGAGAACTCATCTTCGGCTTCTATCCTTGTATTAACTATAAAGTAATAAAATTGGTGAATATATATTTATATTTGTCATGTTGATGTTTCATGTTTGTTTTTGTTTGATATAAATATCTATCAATTGTCTTTTATTCAAGAACTTAACCTAGGATTATTGTTTCTTATCGTTAGATGTTGACTATTGAGTAATAAAATTAGAAAATATATGTTTATATCTTTTGTGTTGGTATTGCATGATTTTTTGTTTGACATAAATGCATATCAAATGTCTTTTATCCAAGAACTCAATACAAGATTAAAAAACCCGTTGTCGAATCCTATCTTTGAATTTTAACTATCAGGTAATATAATTTGTGGATACATGTTTATGTCGTCTGTTGTTATTTTATGTTGTGATGTATAAGCTATCATATAATTCACAAACTTAATATAGGATTAAAGGGCTTATTATTGGCTTTTATTATTAGATATTGACTATCAATATTTAAATTAGAAAATACACTTTTATGTTATATTGATGTGTGTTATTTGTTTTTAGTACCTGGAATATTTTCCTTGATGTTGCGAGCGAGTTTGGTTATATTGACATGATTTCGCGTAGGTTAATTAAGACTGAGTGTTGGCCTTTAAGCTCATTTCAATCAATTTAATATGAAAAATATCAATTTTAATTCATATAATCTAGAAGAGCTCATGCTCATGGACTACTCACCATCCTTAAAAGTCCAATGCCCATCTTTTTTTTAAAGTGGGGGCTAGACTGTTTTCATGTCTAAATTCAAGCCTGTCATTTTAATTTGAGTTTAAAATAAAACATATTTATTTAGACAATTCCGGTCACAATAAACACATTTTGTTTTGAAAACAAATAATAATACATCTTATCTTATCTTAAGTATGATGCATAGGTAATTATTATCTTTTCTATTACTTAACTACCTCATTACATAAATTTTAAGAACTACATAGGGTTTTCTAGTTATAATAAAACTAGGTAGAAACTTATTTTTTTTACTTTTACCCTTTTTACATATAGTTCACATTGATGTCTCATGTGATACTTGACATGATATTTAAAAATAGATCAAAATTGTTAAGTGATTAACTTCAAGATAAAACTTTAAAAGTGAGTCAAAATTGTTAAGCCAACGTCATCAACATGAGAATTTATGATCAAAATTCTTAGATTACCATCCTTGACATCAAATTTAAAAAGGGGTCAAAATTATAAGGTGATTAACATTGACACGAGAATTTAAAAATGGGTCACTTGAATTGCTTGAACTTCTCAACATCATCTTAGACTCTTGCCTCAATTCAATTCAAGATAGTAGGCTCACTTGTTTGCTTGAGTTCAACTTCTGAGTAAATGATCCGAGTTCCGAACCCTCTAATATTTTCCTGCCCTTATTACCCATTGCTCTTGTCTTTGACATCTATCAATGATTTTTTCATGATTAGGTTTCATTTGTTTCATTCCATATTTTGGTCTTGTGATACTCTCTCATAACTCTCTTCGACACCCTTCATTGTCAGGTATTTATTCTTTCTTCATGCTCGATTTTAAAATATCCAAGTTGTTTAAGTCAAGAAAATAAAACTCATTTCTCTTTCTTTTTTTTTTACTTCATTCCTTTTCATTCATCAAGTTTATGCAATCAATATCAATATTGTTCATGCAGTGAACAAAGATTGTAAAGTGGGAAATCAAGGTAGTAGTTGTGCTGACAATCATGATAAAAACAAATACTTTGAATAAAATTTGGCCAAATTTGAACTTTTTAATGCATTGGAAGAAACAAGTATAACTTTAAGCATAATATTTTTTTCACAACATCTGAATTTACATGCTTCGACAATTCTAGTCTATTGATTATGGGTTGGATAAACTAAGAACATTCCCAGTTGCAAATGCAATTGAATCGATTTGTAAAAGTTTGAGTGCATGCTCCTGTTCCCTGGTTTAAGCTGGAGCACTGCATCTGGCATGTTGAGGCATCACAATTCCCATTTCCAGGAATTAGATTGCGGCACATTTCTTGTGCGATGAAACTTCTGCGCAGGATTCGTTGTGATTGGTTCTGGAGATGATGAAGTCGATCAACGCTGATTTGGTCTCAATGATTTCCTCTGCTTACATTCTTTCCTTCTGCTTGTTTCTGTCTCCCTCTTGTCCTGCTCTGTTCCCCTCTCTGTTTTTTCGCCCCCCTTCTGTTCCTATCTCCTTATGCTCTCTCTATTTCTCCTCTCTATGCTCTCCCTTCTCTTTCTTTCTCGTTCCCTCTCCCTCTCTGTTTTTGTTTTCTGCCCTCTCCTTTTCCTCCTCTTGTCTCGTCTCCTCCTCTGGCTTTTATAGCCAGATGATGCAGGTGTTTTCAGTTATTATTGCAGGGACATAGTAACGACCGGCGTGTATCATGGTGGCGAGGGATATCAGTCATAAGACATGCCTCCTAATTGAAGCGGCTCCACTGTCTCTACTAAAACGCCTCCCCTGTCTTTATTGCCAGCCGTTTGTTTAAAGATGACAATGAATAGTGTTTAAGGAAACGGTGCCGCTTTCAAATTCAAATGGATATTTCTGATTTGGTCGTTAGATGTTTTTACAATTTTGTAATCAAACCATTGTAATTGGATCCCTTGATTTTAGCGTCATTTACAAGACAATCTTTAGTTTTTGATTCATGCGATTTGACCCTTAATTGATCAATAAACTTCAAATTTCTTCAATTTAACCCCTAACTTTGTTAATTTCAACCCCTCTATTTACGCGCCTTATTTGGTTTGGTCCTTGGTTTCCGATTGTTTCAATTAAGTCCTTAATTGGCCATCAAACTTCAATAATTACACAATTAAGCCCCTGATTTGACTAAATCAACTCTTCAGAATTATAATTTGACCCTATAACTTTAATTTCCTCCAATAAAAGCCTAAATTGACTTTAAAAATCAAATTTTCTTGAAATCAAACCCTCCATCAATGCAATTAAACCTTAGATAAAATTTAATTAAGTCCATAAACATTTGATTTTGAATATTTTTTTCAAATTAAATTTTCTTTGTTAACAAGGCTCTCATCAGTCAACGATATACTGTTAAATTTTGATCCTTTGCATTTTTGAACCTCCTCAACTAAATTTTGGCTATTTTTCGACATTCCAACATTCTTTTCTCACTACTATTATTTGTCAGGTATTTATTCTTTCTTCATGCTCGATTTTAAAATATCCAAGTTGTTTAAGTCAAGAAAATAAAACTCATTTCTCTTTCTTTTTTTTTTACTTCATTCCTTTTCATTCATCAAGTTTATGCAATCAATATCAATATTGTTCATGCAGTGAACAAAGATTGTAAAGTGGGAAATCAAGGTAGTAGTTGTGCTGACAATCATGATAAAAACAAATACTTTGAATAAAATTTGGCCAAATTTGAACTTTTTAATGCATTGGAAGAAACAAGTATAACTTTAAGCATAATATTTTTTTCACAACATCTGAATTTACATGCTTCGACAATTCTAGTCTATTGATTATGGGTTGGATAAACTAAGAACATTCCCAGTTGCAAATGCAATTGAATCGATTTGTAAAAGTTTGAGTGCATGCTCCTGTTCCCTGGTTTAAGCTGGAGCACTGCATCTGGCATGTTGAAGCATCACAATTCCCATTTCCAGGTATTAGATTGTGGCACATTTCTTGTGCAGCGGCATGATGCACCATCAAGGCTGCAGCATACGTGAACCGGAAAAAAAAGGAATTAGTTAATCCTATCAAGAATATATTAAAAATAATTGTAATTTGTGCATAAAAATCATTGCTTCTATGCATATTAAAAGCAGTTCTTTTACCCAATCAGCAAAGGAAAGTTGCCACAGAAATTTAACAAGGCAGGCAAGCAAACAAACCTGAGAAAACGAGGAGAACAGCACAGAAAAGACTGGTGAAGCTCGCCATCACATAGAAAAATGAAATTCTAACAACTCCTTGATTAATGTTTAAGGAAGGTACAGGGAAGTGACTGGAAAAAGACAGCCCTTATGGAACAAGAATTTAGTATCCTCTTTGGCCCCCAATTCTTATCAACAATAGGGTTCTGAAAACAAGTTTTGTTTCAAGGCTGAGAATCTGCGAATTACGCCAAGGCTTTATGGACTTTGTATCAAAAGCAGGATTCCTATATTCTAACTGTAAAGAAAAAGTAAAGTACTGGTGAAATAGGTTAATCAACAAGAAAGGAATCGGTTTAACAAGAAACACAAAGAAATGAACAAACCCACTGAAAGATAGTTGTAGAGACATTGCTTCTTCTTCTTTCTTCTTTTTTGGTACATTTAATTAAAGGTTATTATCAATAGTGTGAAAAACACGTTTTTAACACTATATAAAAAATATAATGTAAAATCCAATCGTAAGATTATAAATTAATATTTTTAACTAACAATTCTAGCCAAGAGATTAAACTTTATTAAAATCTTATAAATAAAATCAACAATATTATAATCAATGAATTAAATTGATAACATGAATCAAGAAATTAATAACATGAAAAAATAAAATATCTCATAACAAAACTTGAGAGGAATCATTGAATAGTAGAAAGTATACAAGAGCCTAGTGACAACTTAGTTTTTCTCATCACAACAAGTTCTAATGAACTCTTTTTAGGTTGTAAGTTAATAAGCCTAAATTAGTAATTAATTAGCATAAGTCCATTAATAAAATAAATATATAAGCATAACAAATCAAAAGGTATGCAAGCAAACTATTCCGGGTTGAGTATTCCTTGAATAATTGATGAATCCCTTTCTTTTTCTTTGTCTCATAACTATCATTCGTCGATATAATTTTTGTCAAAAAAACTATTTCAACTCAATAGCTTAAGTTGTTAGATAAGATTTTAATTTATGATTTATATTATTTTCTAATACACATCTTCAAGTGAAAACATTTTGACTTGAAAGTTGTATATATTTATATTATATTGTACTTAATTTTTATTAAATAAATAAAAATAATAAAATTTAAATTTATAATCACTTAATTATCAAAACTCTAAAACCATATTAAAAAATTATCTCAAGAAGACAAGCCTAATTAATGAAGCTACTACATCGAGCAACCCGTCGTCAAAATTAAAAGCATAGTTTTAAGACTCGGCTTAGTAGCCGGCCCGGTTCAAGGCGCAGGTTCTGGGTTTTGACCGGGTCACCGGGTTAGCCGGGTCAAATTTTTTTTAATTAAATCAAAACAACATCATTTTAGTAAAAATAAATAAATAAATAAAAATTAATGGGTTTGTAGCCAGATCGCCGGGTTTTTTCTTCTCCCTTTTTTTCTTTAACCCGACCCGGTTCAAGCCCCAGGTTGACGAGGTCCCGGGCCGGGTTTCAAAAATATAAACAAAAGTATTAAGACCAAGGGAAAAAGCCTCCATACATAACTGAGCCTTCTAACAAAATGTAATCATCTTATTAAAACCAACCGTGCAACCTTTATATATATATATAAAATCCCTTTACATCTTCTATGTTTTGTATCCTTTCAAGGCATCACTGGCGCACTGATCAGGAGAGACTTCGTCGTTGTAACTGTATAAAATATATACAAATAAAAAGAGGAAGAAAATATTGCATAACAGAGACATATTAATCATTTTGGAGGAACTAGGAACGCGCATAACATGTAAAGAGTTGAAATTTCGAGATATGTGCCCTTTCATGTACTAATTTTTTTTTTAATTAATATAGATATCTAGGTTAACTTGTGCACATCTCGACTAATCTCATGTATCTTAAAATTAATGACTATATAAGTCTCATGTGATCCTGATATGATCTGAACTCGTGATCATTAGAAAGCAAATTTAAAACCTGATCAGTTAAGCTCCCGCTTAATATTTTTCATATACTGATCTTCATTGTGTTAGAGTTAGTTCTTCACATCACAAATTAGCAATAATATATATATATATATATATAAAATAAAGATAACTTTTTTTTGTTAGTTATTTATTAATGGTTTAATGCTTTAGTAATTATGCACTCTTTATTTTGCAAATAAATATATCTGTTATTTTAAGATTTAATATCAACCTTATATGTTATGTGTTATTTTAAGTCTTAATGTCAACCTTATCTATTATATACGTAGTTTATTTTGATATTATGATTGTTGAATGGGAAAAATGAAAAGAGTTAAACTAAGAAATTGTTGGAATATTAGCATCAATGTAGGATTACCAGAGTATTGATATTCATTAAAAATTATTGGAATTATAGGTATCCGTGTGGGATTGCTAAAGTATTGGCATTCATATGGGATTGCTAGAGTATTGGCATCCGATTAGGATTGCTAAGTATTGACATCCACGAGGGATTGCCGCAATTGAGATCATCCACTTAGGGTGATCAGATTTATAAACGATCATAATGACTAGCAAGAGTTTTATCAACCATTAGAATAGTTGAGATAATTTACAATTAATAAGATCAATTAAAATACAAAATATATCAAAGAGAATTAAATGAATGAACATATTAGATAGTTGTGTTATTTTTAATGCCTATATTTATAGAATTATTTTTATATTTTTTTTATCTAATTCTAGGATACTCGCAATCCCAAAAAGTAGTAGGACTAATAAATAATAGTGAAAATATGTAATAGTGTAGTGTTGTAAGTACTTTAAGACTTACGTCGCCTAAAGATGTAAAAATCAATGGTATGTAATAAGGTATTCTATTTTGATACGTTTTTTAATATATGTATTTGACTTAAGTATTTAAGTATTTGTTAAGTTATGCAATGAGAATAAATAAGAAATGTTTTGTTGTGTTGAGATTATGATCCAAATTGTATTAAATTTATGTTGATTGATATGTGTTTAATACAAATGAAGGAATTATGGATTATCTATTTTTAAGAGAAAACTCTACTAAAATTTTGATAGAAATAAATATAAATATTCAAAGATGAAAAAATTAATCTAAAAGAAATTATGATATATAAAAGTGTAAGGGATATTTGGCTTTCTTGACCCAATAACATATGACTTCTTTTCAAATAAAAAAAAAATAAAGGTCCACGAATGTATGATCTTTTCAAAGGTTTTCTAGGCCCAACAACATCTAGCTTCTTTTGAAATAAAAAAAATAAAAGCCCACATGCGCAAGCTCTTTTAAAATGACTATCTAGTTCTGGTAACGTTTGACATTTTTCTTTCTTTTTTTCTTTTAGTTTTTTTGTTTATTTTAATTGATATTTCTTTTTATATATGTATGTTCTTATATTGGTTTTTTTAATTTATATTTAGATGAATACTTTTTCTCTCTAATTTTATTAAATTGTTTATTTAGTCTTTTTTAAATAGTGATTTTTGATTTATTTATTTGTATGTATTTAATATTTCGAAGAGATTATTTTAATTCATTACTATTTATTTATTTGTTAAAAATAAAATCATCTTACCTGTGGCAAAGCCCAGGTCAAATAGGTGTAGTAGATTATGTCAATAATTTGAGCGAAAATTTAAATAAAGATGGGACTAATTAAATAAAAAGAATAACTGGGCGACATTTTTTTGTTTTTTGAGAAATAAAATAGGCGACATTAAGAAGACCTGACATGCTATTAATCCGCTAAGTTAAGAAAGGAAAAGTTCTTGCTCGCATGGACAAGAAGATATATCGATAGGACTTGTATAATCTCTTTTTTTTTCCCCTTTTCTTTCCAATAAACATATTGCATTTTGATCACTACAATAATAAGATGTTAAAAATCCATATTGGAAAAGTTAACAATTTTAAAACACATACTAAAAATTTGTATCATGATATTTATAAAATTAGGAAAAATACTACTCTTCCCAGATTAACGTGGATTAGCAATCCATGATATTTATATAAAAAATTGTTATCTTATCCTTGAGCCTTACATTTTAGTCATTCCATTTCTTTTCTTTTTTTTCTGTCCCTCTCATATTGCATCTATATTGGCATGGGCTTTGCCGGTTATTTTGATGACAATTTAATAGAAAAGACTTGATAAGAAAAATATTAAATAAAATGTCATGACACCTGAAAGTTAACCTAAGAATGTTGACGGTTTGAGCATTAAATTGTAAACCCCCGGTTTAAACTTGATAAATCCAAACAAGTATTAATTGAAAAATGATAAACTAGAGAGAAAATTATTGGTGAATCGGAATGAACATTCTCGGATGGATGAAACAAACAGCTGAAAACTTGAGAATTTTATTCCTTTCAGCAACCAGAGTAAAAGAAAGAATTGTGAACAAAGAGAGGACCACCATTAAACCCAAAAAAAACTAAGGGGCAATACGCAATAGCATGCCACTAACCACTTGCTTTGCAGGGAACTTGAGAGTAGAGGATAATGGCAGACTAAGCCGCACGGCATTCTATTAGCAAAGAAAAAAGCGATTGAATAAGGCATAACTTTTCTATGAGACAAAGGTGAAATGATACAAAGCAGATCATACCAAGGATCCCCACTGGAATAGAACATATTGACCATGACCTACCATTCTTACAATGACATTAATCCATCCATATCTCCAGGTCGGTCATTCATTGCCTTGGGATCTCTCTAATCCTGCCCACATCAGCAGCAACTCGCATTAACTACTCGATCCTTTAACCATCATTCAGAGCAACAGCCACACACATGCACACAGAAGAGAGCGTGCATTTCAATTCTCATTAAAAATATGAGATTGTTAGCTACCTACCTGTAGTGTTAACGTCTTGGTCTAGGCTTGCAGCGAAATTCAGCGAGAAGTGCTATATGATCAGAGGACCACTCCGGAGATGGAAGGGCTGTGTCTTTCCTCAAGCTTTCCTCATCCAGGAGTTCCAACAATGACTCCACCGTTAAAGAGTCCGCTGCAAGCATTCAAAAATATTCACTAAACTTTGCATCAAGGAAGGATCAAAATTCAAATAGCATGACCAAATTAGAACAGATGACAACGTCAGGGCAAAAGATGTGGAGAATTGCATGTTGCAAAGAAGTTAACCTGTGTAAAATATGTAATCTAGGGTGCCAATGAAGTCTCTAGTGCAGTTTGTAAATAAGGGTTCATTTGTTGTGGCATCCATTCTCCTCCTCTGCTGATCCGAACCAAGACCAACACCCACTCTTGCAAACGATGAGTATGCACTGACCTGCAATACTAATTGTATCACTACCACCACAACCCACAACAAGCACCAAAAACAAGAGACAAGCTTTCCTTTCAGCTTTCATTTTCATTTATTAAAGATTAACCAAAAGTTAAAAGTATTTTGGTTTCCCTAAAACCACTGAGACTGGTCATTTATCAGGAGACACATTACCAGTGGCAGCTGATGTGTAAGCTTGCTGTGAGGCCGTAAGATTCCAAGAGGATCTACTACCAAATCCGGGTGCAACTGATCCACCTTACCCATGGCTAGAAGAGAATGAGGAGCACTGCAACCAAGTTCAACAGTAACCTTAGTTATAGATTATACCAAACATGCACGAGATAAATGTTAACAATATTTCATAACAGCAGACCAACCTTCCAGGAACTGAATTGAAATCTCCACACACCAACATAGGAATGTCAGCACTAGCAGCTATTTTCTCCAATCCTTTCAAGAGAGTAAGGACCTAGTTCACAAATCAGAAACCACAAATCAATCATCAGTTTACAAACACAAGCCAAATCAGATTTGCATATAAAATGGAAAAATAAATATGAACCTGCCAAAGCTTGACATCCTTTAAATCTTGGTGGACATTTATATGCGTATTTGCCTGTATTGCAAGAGAAACAGAATACAAAAGCAATTACAAACAGAATGACATCCACCCTTAACAAATTGGAGCCATGGCCTTACCTATTGCACTAAGTTTGGGGTAATTTAAAACATGAAAAAAATCAGCAAACAGATATCTAATAAGAGATAAAGGTATCACACATCCACACCATCAGCTTCATCAATTAGGGACCTCATAAACAAATTATGACAGACACCACACAATTTAGAAAGAAGAACTGTGATTTTTTTTTTTTTATGAGAAAAGCAAGGCACAACTGCAGAAACAAGTTTTATACAAGGACCAAAATGGCGTAACTATTTGGAGAATATTAGGCACAAGATCACTTACAACACAAAGTAGCTGCCGCTTTCCAGGATTATCAGCTCCTTGATTACTAAATTTTGCTTCCAGAACAACTATTAATGCAACATTATCCTATTGAGTAGAAAAGAATTTAGAAGAGAAAACCAGGTTAACATAAAAAGAAAAAGTTCCTCATGCAACAGCAAAACTTCAACAAAATCAACTGCAATAAACTAACCTTAACTAATCGATTTAGAGCAGTTTTTCTTTGAGCACTTGGAACCAATGCATCAGTCAAAGACTGAGCAGCCTTATTAAATTCAACCTGCAAACAAGGAAATCCTTTAACGCATGGAAAAAGAAGAACAATACAAAAGCATGGCCCCACATCCAGAACACTTCCAAACCTCATATTTTTTAACATGCGAAAATCTATCTCTGCGAAAAAATGTTGCACAACCATCAATTGTATGAGTATTTACATTGTAAACCTGCGAATAATAACAAGACCTAGTATTAAGTAACAATATTGTAATTGACACATAAATAGTTATGACAATGAGGAGAGGTAGTTTTAAGAACCTCATTGGTTTTTCTCTTATACAGGGCTTGATAGCCATGCTTGTCCAGCTCAGGGGCGAAAAATTCCTCATAATGATCACTTTGTACCTGAGAGCGTGGAAAAAAGCATTGTATGAGTTGCGCTGAAAAGGAAGAAGACAATCCCCTTGTACAATGATGAGGATAACCCATCAACAAAGAATTAGCTCCTATACAGGATTCAATCTTCTGAAGAGCTAGATAAATCTTGTTATGTTCATAATATATAATTGTGAGAATACCAAGTATTTTTATTTAAGGTCTTCTAAGAAATCTAATTGTCATTTTCATCTATAACATTGCTAGAATAAATGATCCAGTAAGAGTCTCACTATTTTACCCAACCAAACCTAAAGAAACAAAGCAATAACATGGCAGCCAAAAAGAAAATGAAAAATCTCCTATCATCTTTCCCCATCATGTCTATCATTTTCACTTGCATTTTCTGATGAGATTAAGAACTTCAAGGAAAAAATGAAATTAAAAATTTCCACTTGCTATCCTGATTGATAGATAAAATTGATATTCATTTCTTGTCTTACCTCCTGAAGGCAAACAATGTCTGCACGATAGCCAACTATTTCCCGTAGTAAGTTCTGTCGGCGATACGGCCAAGAAAGGGCCCATGAAGGACAATAACCATACGTGTCATTTGTAGCATACACATCAGATAAAATGTTGTATGAGAGCACAGTAAAAGTTCCTGTTGATGAGATACGACCATCTGAATCTAAAGGTGCCATTGCATCAAGTCCACTAACTGAGATCAAACGACGAGGAGTTGGAGAGGGGGCTGGGATGACACGGGAAGTTAGTAGTGTGTTTGAATGTCCTACAGGGAGTTTAGTTTCTGCATCTACCACAACGCATTCAAACTTGAGAACGTGGCCAATATCATCAGCTGATGGTGTATATGTTTTAGAACGCCCAACTTCAAACCAAGTTTCACCACCACTCCTTTGTGTCACTGCCGCAGGATATAACGGTGTGGAACCATTTGTCAAGCTAGCACTGGATGCGGAACCAGATAAACTAGTATTAATACCTCCAGATCCTGAGCTATTGAAACGCCCAAACAACTCTTCTTCTTCGTTTCCATTTTCATTTATAGCACTTGCAGCACGGTCATGTAGAACTCGATGATGCTGCCATGCATCAGAGAAGCACTTGGGAGAGCAATGGTAACTTTTGGCAACAGGTATTTTGGCCTTAACACAGCCTAGACACTGCAGTGTGGCTTGCTCAGATGGATGTACACTACATATAGCAACTTTTCTATCACTTTGTATCCGATACCTGCAAACAAGCCCAAAAACAGGGTGATGCATATCAAACTGAGACAACACTAAATTATATGTTCCAACCTGTCCTGAAACTAAGGAACAGGTGCAATGATGCCCAGTCAGAGGATGCAACATGAGTTCAACTGAATCACAAGCATGCAACAGCGCTTTCATATAAGCCTAAATTATATGTTTCAAACTGTCCTGCAACTAAGGTACAGTTGCAATGATGCCCTGTCAGAGGATGCAACATAAGTTCAACTGAATCACAAGCATGCAACAGCACTTCTATCAGAAAGCTAAATTTTAAAACATATGTAAACAACTAAACACTCTTAATTAAAGTACTGATGCTCGATTGGTTTTTTTAGGCTTAATTTTGCTCAAATCAAGCAGGATTCAGTTTGATCCATTCATAAATTATGTGTAATTGGCAACCACATTAACTTTAATTATGACATTCCTATGACTATTCCAAACTGCAACTCCCATCTTTTTAAGTTTCCTTGTTTCTCCTTTACCATTCGACAACAAGGTAATCTTTAAATGTCCTCTGCACCGAGCACACCAGAACCATAAAGTCATCATGTTAATCTAAAAAAGGGTATATATTTCCAAACCGCTAGCAGTAAAATATACAACAAGGTCCACCTGGCTAAGCATGCTTACGAGGACAGCTGACAATAATCTTACACAAATGTGTCACCAGAAGTCAATAAAGCTAACAATACAGGTTACACACCTTTTCTTCAAACACACAACTCCTAGAAGGGAAAAAAGGCAGAAAAAGTTCCTGACAAATGAATCCTAACCCTTATTATGTTCTAGGAAAAGTAAAAAATTACACATTTAAGTTGATGACAAAAATCTTGATGCTTTTCCATTGACCCAGTTCGTGCAAACATTTATGAGAACTAATACCATGCCATGTTGGGAAATACCCCAATGATACCAAGGTTTTATTCCAAATCATATGCCAGCTACAGAAGAAAATAGAAAAACATGTGTTGAGAATACCTGTGCATAAAAAACATGTGTTGAGCATACCCATGTATTATCACTCAATCTATCATTGCATACACTACTGCCAAATAGAAGCCACACAGCAGTAGAACTGAGATCTGCCAGTACCCACAACAGGTAAAGGGTACAGGGCACAGGCATGGATCCTCACCAGATGCAAAGGAATGAGAACATGGTGCTGCAATTGTCTATGTCTGGGCCCATGCCAATGATCAAGGCCAAGTCATGAGGCACATAAATTAAGGAAGATAAACCAGTGAACATAACACCTCCAGGATATTAATTTCCCTAATTGATGAAGTAGAGGGAAAAAAGGGAATGCTATATTCCTTCAAACTTTTTTACTGGGCCATTTTCCCCCTACTGGATGAGGCACTTTAAATTGTAAATCCAATTGGAACATTAAACCAGGCACAATAAATTCTGACTTTTTAAGTGGTACAGTAGAAAGTTTATAAACATTGGTGAGCACAATCCCGACACAGATAACCATAATACTAGTCAATTGTAGTAACATTTTTCATTACTAAGTCGAATTGCCAAAATTGAAATATAACAATCAATAATACCACTTTTTAGGGCTTCAAGTCTGGAGGCCTTGCAGCTCAATCTGTTTTAAGCATTAAGTCTGGCAGTATAGCAGTTCTATCCAATTTGTCTTATCAGTCTCATAAAATATGTTTATTCCTATTAAATCATCAATATGCTCAGCAAATGACTCTGAATCAAATAATCCTACAGAAAATAACTGACCAAGTTAAATAATTGATAAGACACATTAGGATCTATTCAATCAACCACCCTACAGAAAATTGCAAAAGATGCATGACCAGAGGACAAGCATGACTCAAAAGCCAAGACACATGGTCCAACTAGCAATTATGCCTCTTACTTCTCTACTGAGGTTTACTCAATGCTGGTTGAATACACAATGATGCAATGAAATTATGATACTTCAACCCTAAATTACTGCTTTGTATTAAAAAAAAAAAAGGATTCCCAATGTTTGAGATGTATGATGACCTCATGAAGCTATAAATGCCAGTCAAGTGTCACAGCTCACATCCAACATAATTTTATGGTGGCAACACATATAATATTTCAAGATAATTACTAGTCACTCACCAAATTAAATTTGTAAATACATAATGAAAAAGCTTCAATCACTAATCAGAAATTCAATACCTAACTTTCTAGTATGGCCCTTCACCATGTGGTGGTACAATGTACCTAACATCCAGGAAGGAAAAAAAAGAAAAAATAAATGCTAGGAAGATTTTCAGTTTACCATTATATGCGTTACGAGTTTTTGTCGTATAATAACACAAGTCACCACAAGCCGCAACAACACACTGTGCTCATGGAGTCTAGTTCGCCAAGCAATTTGATTTATTTTAATGTATTGATAGAAGTTTCAAGCCTTCAACGCTTTAAAACGAAAACAACAAACATTAGAATGACACAGATTAAAGCAGGCACTAAACACCAAAACGAGGAATTGCAGATACAATACAAATTTTAAAAACATCACACAAAAGTAAGCAAAACACCACGTAAGAAACAATCCCGAACAATTTAAAACACAAAGAATATCATTAAAAAATAGCACCAAATCCAAATATTCCAAGAACCCAACATTAGCAAGAACATAAAAAGAAAAAGGAAAAGGAAAAGGAAAAGGAAAAGGAAAAGGAAAAAGAAGAAAGAAAAAATCACTTACCACTTGTATCTCAAGAAATGACCGTCAAGAGGGGCAGACTCGGGCACGTCATCGGTAGTCGCATTCGTGTCCGGTCGCCGTAAAAGAACATACGGCGTTAACTCACAACCAACAATAGGAATATCCGATGGAAGATGCACACGTATCACGCTCAGCATGCTTTTATTTTCTTCTTCAAAGTCTTGGTTACACTTCACTTTCCTCGCCACACTGTAGCCCTATCAATAATAAAATCAGTCGGCGGATCCGCCATTCACCTGACCCACTGAACCGCCAGCCTTAATCAATCGATCAATCAATCAAAAACCCTCGATTTCTCAATTACAAAAAAGTAAACAACAGATCTTGAGAAATTAACAGTGGAATTCAAGTTTGGGTTTATAGAGTAACTGAAGCAACGGATCGATTTGGGAAATGATCGAAAAGATTCTAGAGAGGGAGAGAGTTTTTGAAAAAAATTTAGAGAGAGAAAGGAGAGAATTTGACAATTAGGGTTTTACAGAGAAAAGGGAAGAGTGAATATTAATTTATATAATAATAATAATAATGAGAAATGAAAAGACGACGCGCGTGGGTGTGTGGGGGGTGGTGAAGGAGGTATAGATGGTGGCGGTCTGCGATGTCTAAATTAGCTACAAAGTTTTCCCCTCGGAAATTGGAGGTATTATTTATTGACCAGAGAGAATGGTTATTTATTTATGTAACACTTCTGAGCTAAAAAAGTGTGCGTGGATTTTTAGTGCCTGCTTTCATTTATAATTATAACATCTGCGTATTATAATTTATATGATTATTTAATTTTAATACTTAGTTTATAGTCATGTTATGTAGTATGGCATCGACCATGGAACAATATTATTTTTAATTTATAAAATAAAATGAGATTATTTTGAATTAAAATTTTAAAAAAAAACTCAAATAGATTAAACATACTTGTAATTTTGTAATTTTGATTTGATTTTCATGTAAATTAAACATACTTGTATAATAATTAAAAATATAAGCAATTAAATAGTTGATCCTTTTTGTTTATTGGATGAAAAGAAATTTCCATTAATTCACTCTGAAATTTGAGAAAAAAGAGAAGAATCACGTTTAAAAGGAAACGCATATTTAGATAAGGAAAATAAAATAAAACAATCATGATAAATGATATAAAATAAGAGCAATTTTATGTAACGTTAAAAGAATATTGTTCATGACAAGATAGAACCATTAACTAATATAACATGTTATTATTCCATGTCATCAAATCTAAAGAAATCACTCCATGTCATCAAATCTAAAAAATTCATTAATCATGTCTAATTAACTTTTTATCTAGAATAACTATTAATACAAGAAACTAAATGAAAACAATCATTTTTCTAAATATATAAATTAATGTAACTATTGCTTTTTAATAAGGACTAACATTGATGTTGATTTTAAATGAATTTTTCAATTAATCTGATTATTTTTTAAATGTAAGTTTCAAACCTATGAAGTACGGAGGAGATGATATGCAATTGATTTATTTGATTTATTTGAAAAACAAGAAGTTAGCAATAATATAAGTACGTAGGAGATGATATGTTTATTCTATTGTAATAATTGGATGATCATTATGATTATTTAATTTTAAAGAATAACATATATGTTTACATAATTCAATAATATAAAATAAAATAAATTTGATACGAAAAAAAAACCTTATAATAAAACTCAAAATCTCTTTTCAGTTTATTATTTCTTCTAATCTTCTAATCTTATAAATCTTCTCGTTTTAATAATGCATTAACCATTAAATAAATATGATAACGTGTCCGAATAAAGTTATAAATGACTTCAAAAGGCAACCCGCAGCAATTATATTAGTTTGACTATTTAAAAAGCGATTGTTTCCATTTAATTTATTAACATAATTGATTTGTTTTTATTTGTTGACATGGGATGATTACATGTATATTAATTAAAACTTTAAGCTGTGATTTACAGATGTAACAAATTATAGGAAAGCTTCCATAATTTACCTCTGCCACTCCAAAGCTTTAGTTTTTTATTTTTATTTTTCTAGATAATCATGCCCGGCTGTTTTAATCTTGTATGGGATAGAAAAGCAATAATAATAATAATAATAACAACAACAATAACAATAATAATATTATTAATACTATTGTTGCTCTAAAAGGTGTGAGTTTTTCATAGTGCAAGACTCTACTATGCATCCTCTCACACATTACTATGAATAGGTTATGTAACATTTTATTTTTTGTCAATTTGATACTCAAAACTTTTTTCAGTGATTTAGTCTTAATTGAAGACCATTTGATTTTGATTTCTTATGAAAAGTTAAGATTGAAAAAGGAGAGATTGGAATGAAAAAGATGCCAAAGATGGGTGGCATGCTGTAAGTTTTGCAAAAGATACACTTTAATCCTTGAACTTTAAAAATCACACAAATTATAAATTTTCAGTATTTCAATATTTTTCAATTCAATTTTGGTAAAAATAATCTTTATTTTTATTTTTTAATCTCTGGTTGAGAGATAAGAGAAAGAGAAAGGTCACCGAATTTCAACGATATAAAGAGAAAAGTATCGTGGACACTGATTAAAGCCACAAAAACGGATAATGTGTGTCAAATGCTTCCATTTGATGATGAAAGTTCATATTAGATATTTTTTTTTATCTTTAAAGATTGTGAAAAAACAAACCTGAGTTCGAGTTGATTTTAGTTTTTGAGGCGGTTTTTTGAAGCCGTAAATAAGTTTATCATGGTTCTTACAGTATTTTTATATGTGTTTTAGGTCAAAAAATTAGTTGAAAAATAGGTTTTCGAGTAAAAAAACATAAGCCTTTATATATATTAAAAAAAAAAAAAAAAAAACTTAAACTAGAGCAGGCCTACACGTGGTCACTGACATGGGTCAAGGGGGCTAACCTGGCCTAACCTTTGCTTTTTTATATAATTTTTTTCTAATTATTTTTTAAATTAATTATTCTTTTTTATGGTTTTTTTCTTTATTTTTTTTATATTTAAATCAGTATCCCTTCTCTTTTTCATTTTATTTAAAAAGCTTCTACTATATAACGATTATTTTTTTAGTTATGCATTTAAATTTAAAGAGTTTTTTTCTGATTCAACTATAATAGTTTTATCTTTTGTATGGATGAAGTTTATTTTTGAAAAAAAAAAACTATTTTAAGATAATATTTTTAATATGTACAGCCTTACATGATGTTTTTTTTCCTTTTATTTTATTTGATTAATTTAATTTGTGTCTCCATTTCTATTATTGTTTTCTTAAATAAAAAAATTATTTTTATAAACAAATTTATCAAACACAATCGGATAAATGTCTCGTCTTTCAAAATTAAATATCTTGTCTCTTAATTTTTCAAGTTTTATTTTTAGGTGTCATTAATGATTATATATTTATTTATTCATGCATATAGTTCTTAATTAATTTTATTACATGTATGTATAAATTTTTTGATTTGAACTTAGATTTTTAAAACTATAAAAATGCGTTGAAAAAACCTTTATATATAATTTTATTATAGAAAATAAAAGTATTTGACCTACGGTGAAGCACGAGTCACATAACTAGTTATAAACTAAAATAGATGGGTATTTCACTATATATATATATATTCATCCTCTCACATTCTTATATTCACTAGACTGTTAATAGCCAAAAAAAATTTTTCATTGTAGATCATTGCTTTTTTTGTTGTTTATACTTGGATCACTCAATTTTTCTAATTTTCAATTTAGTCTGCTGAAATTATCTTACCATAATTTTATATGTTGACATCTATTTTGGTTTGGTTTCTTTCACTTATGTGATCATGAATTTTCAAATATCTCGAGATTAAATAAATGATCAATTTAATTTACAAAATAGATTTTTTAGCTTATTATATATATATATAAAAAAAAAAACCCTTGAAAGATGAGGGATAAAAATTAAGATAAAGGAAGAAACAAAGTCCTTTTCCATAAAAGGAGTGAAAAAATTTCATTTGAATTCTCAAGTTTCAATTTTTTTTTCATTATTTTAATCCTATTCTCTTAGATTACTATGTTTTGGTCGGTTTCGTTTCTCTCTTGATGTGTTATTAAATATTTTGATGTTAAATTCATAGTCAATTTGATGAAATAGAGTTGTAGCTCATTGTTAAAAAAAAAAAAAAAACAAATTGAGAGATAAGGAACCACAAGTAACACAAAGGAAGAAATAGAGCCATTTTTTCATAAAAAGCACACAAATTTGGTCCCTGAAATTTCAATTTCTTTATTAATTGATCATGTTAGTTTAGATTATTATGGTTTGATCCTAAATTTTATTTTTTTCATGTTTCAATTATTAAAGATTGCGAGAGGAGGGGGAAAATTATCCAAAAAGTGCAAAAGAGAAAAAGTTTCAAAATGGTCGCATTTCGTCCAACAATAGCTCCTATTTTGGTATGTTATGGATATAGTTTTGAATTTTAATTATGCTAAAAACATAGATCATGGCATGAAATTATTTTTAATTTGCTGTTTTCATGCAAATATTATGGGTTTTGTGGTTGAAAATAGGGTTTTATAGGTTCATATGATGTTTTCGAGATGAAAAAAAAGGCTTAAATATGGGTTTTAGAAGTTAAAAAAAAAAAAAATTAGATCCCAATTTTTCAATTTAGTCTGCTGAAATTATCTTACCATAATTTTATATGTTGACATCTATTTTGGTTTGGTTTCTTTCACTTATGTGATCATGAATTTTCAAATATCTCGAGATTAAATAAATGATCAATTTAATTTACAAAATAGATTTTTAGCTTATTATATATATATAAAAAAAAAAAACCCTTGAAAGATGAGGGATAAAAATTAAGATAAAGGAAGAAACAAAGTCCTTTTCCATAAAAGGAGTGAAAAAATTTCATTTGAATTCTCAAGTTTCAATTTTTTTTTCATTATTTTAATCCTATTCTCTTAGATATTTACTATGTTTTGGTCGGTTTCGTTTCTCTCTTGATGTGTTGTTAAATATTTTGATGTTAAATTCATAGCCAATTTGATGAAATAGAGTTGTAGCTCATTGTTAAAAAACAAAAATACAAATTGAGAGATAAGGAACCACAAGTAACACAAAGGAAGAAATAGAGCCATTTTTTCATAAAAAGCACACAAATTTGGTCCTGAAATTTCAATTTCTTTATTAATTGATCGTGTTAGTTTAGATTATTATGGTTTGATCCTAAATTTTATTTTTTTTCATGTTTCAATTATTAAAGATTGCGAGAGGAGGGAGAAAATTATCCAAAAAGTGCAAAAGAGAAAAAGTTTCAAAATGGTTGCATTTCGTCCAACAATAGCTCCTATTTTGGTCTGTTATGGATATAGTTTTGAATTTTAATTATGCTAAAAACATACATCATGGCATGAAATTATTTTAAATTTGGTGTTTTCATGCAAATACTATGGGTTTTGTGGTTGAAAATAGGGTTTTATAGGTTACATATGATGTTTTCGAGAGGAAAAAAAGGCTTAAATATGGGTTTTAGAAGTTTAAAAAAAAAAAAATTAGATCCCAATTTTTCAATCATCGAAACAATTTTCAGTGACTAAAAATAAATATTTCAAGTAAATAACATGTCATTTATTATCTACATATATAAAAAATAGTCTAGGCTTGAAAGTCGAAAAGTGCCTCAGTTTGATTCTTTATACTTTTATCTTCTTCTTCTTTTTTATGTAAAAAAATAATTGTTCTTATAAATTAAAATAAATTAGAATACAAGGAATAATTAAAAATAAATCAATACCCTACATATTTATGGATATCCATTCACTACATAGGTAATAAAAGCAAAACGACAAGAATTAATTATAGTAATTCTTAGTTTATTATTTTTTGTTCTAAAAATCAGTATAAATAAGCGTTGAAGGGAAGATATTTTGCACACCTTTACAATAGCTCTCTGGCCTTCTCCCTTTGCTCCCTTTGCTCTGTTACACGTTTTCTTCTTTAATATAGTGCTTAAGTTCAAGTCATTGTAGAGAGTTTTTGAGTTTCAAATTCTTTTGGTTCATTGATTCTGTAATGTCAACCTTCACCATATTGATTTTGCATGGAAATATAGGGAAACGGATAAGGTCTAAACACATGAAAGTGTAGTAGTGATCTGACAAATGCATGATTCAATGTTTATCAGTACGCATATGCTAACCCTAATCCTATAAATCTTCGTCACCAGCAAACTTCGTTAAAGTAAACAAAATGGCTTACAATGTGGGAAAACAAAATGACTTCCTGTTATTGGAGGAAAAAAATTTTATTTATAGAGTCATCATTTAATGTTATGGTACTAGAAATCTTAATTGATTAACAAAGATTACATAGTACGGTTACGCTAAAGAAAAAATACTATTACCCATAAAATTAACATTCTATCTAAGATAAGTTGTATTGTTGTTTTTCCCTGAAATTATTAAGTGTCTATTGTGATATGCTATCAATGATCTTCCTATAATATTTTTAATTCTAGCATTAATGGATATTTAACTAAAAGTACTTTCGACTCAGGTACTTATTAGTACTACATGCATGAGATATAATATTCATGAATTTGATATTAACAAATATTTGTGCTAAAATTATTTTCAATTTTGGAATTAGTTAATATTGCATCGAAAATATATTTATAACTCTAGAATCAGTAAATATTACAAAAAAATATTCTCAATTCTCGCATTGATGAATATCAAAAAATTAATATTCTCGACTCAAGCATCAATAAATATTGAAGGTTAGTATTCCTGACTCTAGTATTGATTAGTATTAAAGATAGCAAGATATAAATTCATTTATTTTAAATAATTTTTTAATTGAATTTTAAAAATGAGCTTCGGCTCACAAGAACGGTAAAAAAGGCCTTGGGCCCTTTTATTAAAGAAATCATGTCATTTACCAATCGAAAATTATCACTATTGTCTACTTAAAAAAATGTTTTTGGGTTTTCAGAAATATAGAACTCATAGGTCATTTAATTTAAGTCAAGTTTTTAATAATTTTAGCACAAATATTTGTGCTAAAATTATTTTCAATTTTGGAATTAGTTAATATTGCATCGAAAATATATTTATAACTCTAGAATCAGTAAATATTACAAAAAAAATATTCTCAATTCTCGCATTGATGAATATCAAAAAATTAATATTCTCGACTCAAGCATCAATAAATATTGAAGGTTAGTATTCCTGACTCTAGTATTGATTAGTATTAAAGATAGCAAGATATAAATTCATTTATTTTAAATAATTTTTTAATTGAATTTTAAAAATGAGCTTCGGCTCACAAGAACGGTAAAAAAGGCCTTGGGCCCTTTTATTAAAGAAATCATGTCATTTACCAATCGAAAATTATCACTATTGTCTACTTAAAAAAATGTTTTTGGGTTTTCAGAAATATAGAACTCATAGGTCATTTAATTTAAGTCAAGTTTTTAATAGATTTAATAAACTTGTTATGAAGTCTAAAAATACATGCAACAAATATTTCAAAAATATACCAAAAATATTTTGTCTTTTTTATTATTTTTAATGCTAAACATGGTGTAAAAAAAATACTAAATTATGCAAAGAGATATTTTTTCCCTTTTTTGTAATGGTTGGTCATGATGCAAATTAAAACATTTGCTTTGTTTTTTTTTTTTGCTTTTTTATCCATTTATCTTTTATTTCCGGCCATGATGCAAATTTGTAGGAAAACAAATTAAAACTTTTTCTCTCTTTTTTTTTTTACCGATTTATCTAACACTTGTGAAAAAAATGCATCACACACACATCCCTTCATGATTCAACTTACACAATCATCCCATAATCAACCATATTTTCACAATAACATCAAGATAAATTAAGGAATCATTCCAAGCTCCAAAATCCACCTTTAATGGAGTGGCTGAGTCAGGTGAATACGTCATAATCGAGTCAATGGACTACCAAAACAATGGTGGCGCCTCACAGCGGCCTGGAGTACGCGTGATGGTCAGGATCGTGTAGCTTTCCTTCTCCTCATCACTCTTACACCAACAGTGTCAAAAACGGCGACCTAAAAAGGGAGAAACAAACACCAGATGTTTTGGGCTCTCTCTCTCTCTCTCTCTCTCATTCTCACTCGATTTTGTCTATCTCTCTTCTGTTAGATCGTTGCTACTATGAATGAGGGAGAAGATGAAGTGGTTGTCCATTGTGACTGCTTTGGCCGGTGTGGAGGAGCTTGGTGATGATGGCTATGACAGTGGCTGACGAGTCTGTGGTGTTTGGTTTTGACTAAGAGAGAGGCTGGCGGTTAAAGATGGTGGTTTGGTAGAGGAGGGACGATGCAGCTGCTGTAAGTGCAAGGTCATCGATCGAATGAAATTAATTTTTAGGATAAAATTTAAAATTTCTCAAACTATAGTGACATTAAAAGGAAGAAAAAAGAAATAGGTTATCATAATTCACCAAATGTTTTAGTATAGTTTGTAATGTACATAATAATATAATTTGAGGAGAGAGAGAGAGAGAGGTTATCATAATTCATACATCCATGAAATAGATTTCAAAGCTATCTGCCAATGTGCAAACTTTAACTTTAAATCCTTACCAAACATACATAAATTAGCCATGCATGACAAGCTAGATCAAGCCTCAAAAAGCCAAGCTTCATTAGTTTGGCTTTGGTTCTCATTAATTCAAAGCCACAAGGATAGGTTCTAGCATATGCAGGTACGTAGCTTCTGCCAGAAAACATAATTTAGGGATTTGATTTCCACGTAGCATCAATGATAAGAAATGATATTCAGAAACTAATCTGCACACAACAATAAGAAGTTAATGATATTCGAAAACTAACGTGTTGGCTATATGCAGAGACTACATTCAGCATTAATATAAAGAGGGAGAGAGAGACTTCACTAAGATCCAATATAACTCAGTTAATTAGCCCATAATGCTAACATTAACTACAAGATTAATTCGAAAGAAAAACTACATCGACCCCATGGTCATAAAAATCCTAAACAAGAAGAAGAAGAAGAAGAAGAAGAAGAAGGGGAAGAAACTAAAAAAGGAAAGCTTAAACTAAAGAAGGAGAGGGAGGGAGGGAGAACATAGAAAATCCTTATGCCTGGTCTCGTCCTGCATGCCACAAGGATAATTGTCATTGCAAGCTTAAACTCTCTCCATGCCTTGTATCTTTCTGCAATTGTTCAATTTATAGAACTTAAGCTTAATTGTTTGATGACGCTAGTACGCGTATTTGAAAGTGTGGTTGTTGTTGCTTTTTAAAGTGTTTTTCACTTAGAAAAGCATGTCAATATTTTTTTATTTTATTTTTTAAAAATTATTTTTGAGATCAGCATATCAAAATGAATTGAAAACATCGAAAACATATTAATTCAAAGCAAAAAAAAAAAATTAAAAAAAAAATACTTTTGAAACGCACTGCCAAACACACATAAACATGATGTTTCATAGCTAGGACTGACCTCATATAATACAAAAAAAATAATAATTGTATAAACCAAATGACCACGTACTATATAATTGAAACTCTAGGGGTAATTGAAACTCCATTTACAATATTATCAAAAAAATCTCAATAAAATAAATCCAGCGACACCAAAAAAAGTTACTAACAATGATTAGAGTGAGTCACACTCTTCTTCCAAAAACAAACAAGCAATTATAATGAGGAGAGATCGGGAAAAAAAAGAAAATAAAGAAAAAATCTTGAAGGCACACTGAAGTTTTGATTACAATACTACCAGTATTATAAAAAAATCTTGACGAGACAAATCCAACAACACCAAAAAATATCATTAAAGTTGACCGGAATGGGCTACACTTGCTGTCAAGTGAGCACCCACCATCTTTAAAGGATAAATGTAACTTACTTTATTCACCATTAATTTTTTTTTTTATATCAAATTTGTTTTGTCGAGATCTTTTCAATGATATTATCTAGTGGTGAAATAATTAAAACTTCATGTGATGCCAAAGTTTTTTTTTCCTTTCCTTTTTCTTTATCATAATTTGTCACAATTTCTGTAAAATGTTATGTATTTAAAACTGTACTATTTTGTTAATTTTTTTTATAAAAAAATCATACTAATAAGCGGAAAAAACCCTTGTTAAGAAGGCATAGGTTCACATGTGATGCTATATGGATGGATACACAGGATTTGGATACTGTTAGGGCTAGCAGATTTGGCGCAACAGTAATAATGATTACAGCTCATTATTACATAACACGGAGGTTCTGTGGATTCAGAGCCACAGTGCATTCAACATTTGCTCAGCAGAACCAAGTTGCAGGAATAGTCACCCTCAAGCGCAAGCTTGGAGTATGATTTTGTTAGGTACTGAGCTCCTTCTATCTTACACAGTCACAACTACAAAACTACAATGATTTTATCAGATACAAAGGTCCCAGTTGCGCAGTAGCTTTTGTTTCGTTGTTAAATAGTTTTTTCTGCTTTTTGTATTAGATGTAAAATGTAATTATATTTTAAAATTTGATTCAGTTTGCCGTTGCTCTTGCTCTTCTTCTTTGGTCTCTTGGGGACCCTCCTCCACCACCGGAGCTGCCACCGGAATATCTGCGTGTCGGATCAGAGGCTGGGCAACATGGCCATCAAGACAAGAGGAGCTATTTTCTTTCTACCCAACCCTCAAAATCATATTGTCCATGACCCAAGATCCGACGACCTGAACAGAGCCTGCCAATCATTGATTCCCAATGTTGTGATCACTGCAAGAACTTTCAAATTTGAAAATTAGTAATGGTCACAGGCTATTAAATGAAGAACAGAACAGTCTCAGGCTATTAGTAATGCTCACCTCAATTTCAGTGCCAACAGATCATATGGGCTACTAGTACTACGAGTCCGTTTGGCATTGCGGTAGCTGTTGTGGTTGTGGTTTTAAAAAAGTTATTTTATAAAAAGTACTTTTAGTTGAGTTTGGTTTGAAAAAATAGGTATTTGGTTAAAACTGTGGTTGAAATTGAAGTTGAAAAAAAAAGTAGTTTAATATGTTTGGTTAAAAATGCTTTTAAAATTGAGGTTATAAAATTATTTTAAAAATATATATTAGTACTTATTAATTTTAATTTAAATATTATAGATTTAATTATTGCTATTTTATCATGAAATAAATTATACTTTATATAAAATATTTTTTATTATTCCATGAATCTATTTATAATTTCATTACGTACGAAATATATCAAACAAAAACTACAGTTTTTATAATATTTTTAGCATGTAATAAAATTAGATAAAATATTATCAGATATAAATTTTACTCTAAACTAATTTTTTTAAAAAAAAATATTAAAAAAAAAAAAAAAAAGCAGCACGCAGGCAAGTGAACAGTGCAGTTACCTGCACTGTTCACTTGAACAGTACACACCATATATTGTTCATGTAATTGCACTATTCATTCAAACAGTGCAACTACATGAACAGTACACACAAAAAGCATGAAATGGTTGCTTCCCGTTTCCTGCGTTAGAAACGCAAAATTTTGTGGGGCCCAGTGAACAGTAAAGTGACTCTACATAAGAGGACAGGGCTGTAATGCATCCATGTGAGGGTCTGGTCAAGAGGGCACTAAAATTGTAGAAATTTTGAATTCAAGGTTAAATTTTTGTTCGGGTTAAAAACCTCTTGGAAAAAAAAACAGTTAAATTATAGTTTGGTGACACCTTAGGTTGATTTTTCAAAATTGGAGAAAAGTTCAATATATTTGGCTGGAAATATTTTGGAAATCGGAACACTGTAGTTGTGACAAATGCACTTTAAGGAATTAAATTACATGAAATTAAATTAAAATTTTGATTTTTTTTTCTTTTTAACAGTTTTTAAAGAACAACACTAATAAATTATATAAAACAACACTAATAAACTATATAAACCAAAAATAAGAACAAAGCCTTTATTTATTTTTTTGATGAAATCGATAATATATATAGAATAAAAAAAAAAAAAAAACTTGATTAGTGTAGGCATAGCTTTAGCTACATATCAGCGTAATTGCAAGAAAGAAAAACAATGAAACATAAAACCCTACTAATGAAGCAAACAATACAAAAATCACATGAAATCAAAACTTAAGCAAACTAAGATGAAATATATTCGTGATTCCTATATAGATTAATACCGGTATATCAAAATAAAGAGTTCAGATTTCTAATTCAGCCTGCAGCAAAGTTAAACAAATGTCATAGGATATATTCCCAGATGTTTTTCCTCAAATATCAAGATGTTTCTAGCATTCCATATAGTCCAGACAGTGTTAAACATAAAGCCCTCCCAAACAGATCTTTCGAACTTACAACTTTTTTCCTATATAAGACCTAGCCATTGACATTGAAGGTCATCAAGGGCATATGGCATTACGCGACTTAGACCTCTCTAAGCTACAATTTTATTCCATAGTTTCCAGACCACTAGGTAATACATGAGAATGTGGGAGTTAGTTTCTAAATGATGCTTACAAAAAGGCAATGTCCTCGTAAGGGCTCAAGATGTACCTCTTCACTAGGAAGCCTCTTATGCAAAGGCTTTCATTTAAGGCCAACCATAAAGTCATTTCTGTTTTTAGAGGGCAAATAGATTTCTAGACATCTGTAACATAAGGTTTTAGATCCAGTATACTTGATCTTTTCAAGGGCAAGCATACAAGAGTTTATAATATAGCCTTCATCCCTCCCCCATTCCCAAATCAATATGTCTTCTTTCAATCGATGAATAACTACAAGATTAAAATCCGTACTAGTAATGGTAGAGCAGATACCTCACCAGATTTCTAAGCAGAACTAAGCCTTTGTAATCAAATTAGCTCTACTTTTGTTAACATGACAAAGCTCATGTTAAAAGTTAGATTATAGATTAAGTAGGTTAACTCAAGTTGAATTCGATCAATTCAAAATAATATTATTTTAAAATTTTTAAAAAATAAAACAAGGTTGTTTCAAGATTTATTATATATAACTGAGTCAATTTTCATATGATTTAATTTAAAACTCAATTTAGATCAAACTAGATAAGTGAGTTACTCGATATATCGACTAGTTAATTTAAAACTTATAATTATTTTATTATATTAAAAACCTTATTACAAAAAAAAGATTAAAAAAAAAAACTCAAAGCAACAAACTTTGCTACTTTTTTCTCCAAAATGGGTTCGTAGTAAAGGCTAGGCTTGAAAGGGTGAAAAAACGATCTGGAGACCATGTAATTACGCAAGCTCCACCAATACCTACCTATAGAGTCAAAAAAGTACCCCCGTGTTGATACAGAGACTGATCCGAAAGCAGCTTGTCTTTTATACAAAGTCTGTCTCTGTATGGCAAAAACTTCATGGCCTGCTGTGCCTGTTTTAATTAGCATTAACAATCGTGGAAAATTAGTAAATCCACATCCTCATATAACCTTACCCGACCCGACTATTTTCAACTGCTATCACCAGGGATGTTTTCCCTCTGGAATCCTTGACAAGTGATGTGGAGGATGAAACCGGACACGAAGAGTCTGAGAAGGAAGAGGTTGAAACAGGCGATGACTGCTCTGAAGAAACCTCTGAAATGGAACTTTGTGTTTGTGCTCGTTTGCATGCGTGTGTTTTGTTTGAATTTTATTCAGTAAATCATGCGTGTGTTTTGAGGAAGAGGTTGAAACAGGTGGAAAAAGCTTGTGATACTATTTCTGTTTTTTTTTTTTTTTCCTTTGCAAATACTGAGTCCATGCTACAATTTGTTGAGTTCGAAATGAAATTACTGAAAACAAGGAAATCGTTTTATATGCAAAAACAATGACGGCCTAAGTAATTCAATTTTTAACATTCAAATATCTAATGTCTTACCTGATCAAATCAAGTAGGTTCACCATTTTGAGAAGGCCAGGGATTAACCCCACAGCAACTTTTTGCATAAAAGACAATTAAAGGCTACTGGAGGATGAAAAAAATTAATCCTCTAATTGTGAAAAGAACGTTATATACGCATGAGAGCTGAATCCAGAAAATGGTATGATACTAATCCCAAGCACTGGCCACGGCTGGATTGTACCCCCCACCATAACCAGCAGGAACCCCATATCCACCGTTACTGTTCCCTCCATAATATTCTGTACCCTTGTTAATAGAACCCTCTCTTCTGAAATCACGACCACCAAAGCGGGTTCCCGCGGAGCGCCGATTCTTGCCACCACTATGCAAAACCCGTGAAGCATAACGAGTGAGCCATGCAGGTACTACTTGATTTGCTTCTTGCATTAGATCAGCTAAAGGTCTTGCTAATGACATATTATTTTCGTTAAAGAAAGCAGTAGCCAGCCCTGTATTTCCAGCTCGTCCTGTTCTCCCTATCCTGTGAACATAATCATCAATGTCATTTGGAAGATCAAAATTCACCACATGAGCCACATGGGGTATATCAAGACCCCGTGCTGCCACATCTGTCGCTACTAGAATTGGCGTCTTCCCACTCTTGAATGATCTAAGTGCCATTTCTCTTTCCTGTACACCAACATGAAGGAAGTCATGTTGAAGACATAACTGGTAATAGCATAGTGCAAGCAAACAACAACAACAACAAAAAACAATTGAACACTTTGGAGCAAGTATCTGCTACCTTCAGAATTTTTGTTTTCTATCCAAAATGAAGAAAGCCATCTGATCTTTATCCTAAACTGTAATATCACTTTCTCGCAGTTTACCAAAGAAAAGAATCTAAACTAACTACCTTATGCCATTGAATCATCGTTATAAAAATAAAAAATAAAAACAATATTAAGCTCATCAATGCTGTACAGTATTGCATAAATAGCAATCCCATAGAAACAAAGTAAAGAACACATGCCCAAATCGGACAACTTACCTGTTGTGTTCTATCACCATGAATTGATGTAGCAGGAAATCCATTGACATGTAACAAATGTTCCAGTGAGTCGGCTCCCTTCTTTGTCTCCACAAAAACTAATGTCAGAGAATGCTGCGAATTTAACAAAAATCTGTTGTCATTGCAGTGCTAAGTATTAACGTACACTTTTAGAAAAGGTTTTTCTTTTGGTGGCTGCCAATCATTCCTCTCTTCTCTCTCATTCACATACTTTCCATCTCCTGATAAGACCTGTCTCACCTTTTCCTCAATTAACTCCTTTTAAAAAGTTTTAATCTTTTTTTATGAGCCTGTTTGCATCCTTCACTTCCTCACCTCTCTCTTAACACACTCATTTCCTCTTCTGGTAAGGCAGGTCGTCATCCTTTTTCCTCAATTTTATCCTTTTAGAATATGAATTGTTACGCTTTACCCTTCTTGTCATAGGATAAATCAAATAGTGTAAGTTTTTAATGAGGTTGGAAGAGACAAACTCCTTTCCCTTAATCAATATGAATAAATCAAATCACCAGTAATTTTGCTAGAAAACAGATTATTAGGTCATATAAAATTGCAAGTCAGCAAGTTGTTCACTGTACCTTGCTATTAACTTCAGTTTCTCTTTGAGCATGAAGAAGGTCCATGAGATGACTTCTCTTGTCAATCTCTTGAACATATTCAACTCTTTGAACAATTAAATCAGTACTTGATCCAACCCTTCCAACAGCCAAAAATATGTAATTTGAAAGAAAATCAGATGCAAGTCTCTGCATGTCAACCAAATTGCAAATATCAGTCAGATGCAATTGAAATGGCAGTTTTCAATGGAAATCAACAAGCAACCATCACCATGTGAATGGTTATCACCCAAAAAGACTGCAATAACTACGAGATAGCAAATAGTATTTGCCTGCCTGAGTAGGCAATTATCCAGACAGAACCAAAGGTGCATCAAGGAACAGAACAATAAACTTTAGCAGTCAAGATACTTTATACCATAATTTAGCAACAAAATAGATAAATACATATGCACACTCACTGAAAAAAATTACTTCCAACACTATGATAACCAACATAGAAAATCCAGACATTTTAGTATATATCAATTACTGAGCTTCACAAAGATAAGAGAGGAAACTAACACGAACACCAAAAGCAACTAAAGCAAACCTGTATTTCTTTAGGAAAGGTGGCACTAAACAGCATTGTCTGCCTCATGCCACATGGGGGCATGTCCATTTGTTCCACTATCTTTCTAATCTGAGGCTCAAACCCCATATCCAGCATCCTGTCTGCCTCATCAAGAGCCAAATATCTAATCATCTGCAATGATACTCTGGCCCTCTCAAGCAAATCCACTAACCGTCCAGGAGTGGCCACAAGAATATCAACCCCTCTCTCAAGTTCTCGGAGCTGACCAAGCAAAACAGAGCTAGTGAACAATTAAACTAGAAGACAAGCACTCCTTCGACACGCTACAAAGGCAAAATAATGCTAAAGGGTGGTCACAAAAGGCAAAAATAAAATAAAGAAAATCATACATCCTGTATTCTAAGCAATGCAATTGACGTTGATGCTGTAAAAGCATGTATAACCCTTTCCCTTGCAATTCCCCAAATCGAGCAAGTAGCTTCGTAGTAAAATTTTATGAAAGTTTTATGATGGTCTCTAAAATATTGTCCTGCCTCCCTACCAGCTCCCTTGTACCATAATGTTCATGCTAGGGTTGAATTTGGTATGGAGATAAAATGTTACAAGAATAAATGATAAGGGTCTTTGGCTGTGTTACTGGCAAGATAGAGGTACGATGGTATTGCTGGTGATGCTATAGCAGTTGAGGTGGTCATTGTGTGGGGTGGTAGTAGGTGGCAGCGGCATGGTTATAGTAGTTTGAATCACCTTTAACCTTGACCTCTTTATTGTGGCCATATCATCTATTTTAACAACCTCCAGAAATCACTACCACTGAGTAGGGGTGTTCAAAATAACCGATTAACCGAGAAAACCGAGAAAACCGAAGAAAAATTAACCGAAAAAACCGAACCGAAATGAAAAACCGATTAAACCGATTGTCAAGACCATAATTTTTAACAGGTCCGGTTCGGTTTCGGTTTTGAACCAAAAACCGGAACAAACCGAACCGGACCCATTAAAAACCAAAAGTTACCCATATCTGAGGTATAAATAGTTAAATTGTAACCTAACCCTAATAATTAATGTAACCTTCCTGTCTCTCACAAAAGCAGCCGCCCCCCCCCCTCTCAATTAATTTCTAAACTTCATTTCCCGTTTCCTCTCAATTAATTTTCCAGCTTCCCAATCTTCCTCTTAATTAATTTCTAGTCTTCCTCTCCCCTCTTAATTAATTTTTATTCTTCCTTTCCCGTTTCCCAATCTTCATTTCCAGTGGGTTTGTTGAATGAGCTTTCAATGCAAAGGTTATATTTTTCAACTTCACATACAAAAATTGATATCCAATGATCTTTGTCACTTCTTGTATCTTTTTCTTGTTTTTATCTTTCCTTCCTTTTCATTCTTAGTTGTCTTTATTGTGGTAAGTATTTGTGGTAATGGTTGAGATCGATGGGACTAATGGCAATGGAAATCATGGAGGAATTATTTTGGATATTAAAGATAATTTTTCTTCATCTAGCTCCATCAAGAAAGTTTCTGTCTTGAATTTCTGTGCCTTTCATGCAAACTCCTTGCCATATGAAAAATCTGGATGATGGATTAGGTTTCCCGGTTTTTTACCAAAAAAACCGGATTTAACCGAACCGGTCTGGTCCGGTTTGAATCGGTTTTCGGTCCGGTTCGGTTAATATTTTACAAAATTAATGTAACTCGGTTCGGTTGGTTTTTTAAGTCTAAACCGAACCGAACCGAACCGTGAACACCCCTACCACTGAGGCACTTGCAAATCATAGTTTCCCCACAAAGATAAAATTGATCCAAAAGTCAAATGAGCATATTGGACCCCTATGACACTAACTTCCTCACATCAACCAATTACAAAGAGACATCTAATTCTAGGAAAAGTGTACATCAATAAATGAATGAATGAATATCTGCAATGCAACAGCATAATGGAGCATGCAGGATACTAAAAAAAAATGATAGGTATGAAGAGAGTATCCCCAAAACAAGTGAGATAATAGTCAAAATATTTCAATGAGAAGCACCCCCAGTAACCTAGCATGTACAGCAACAAAGCTGTAAGTGTGCTTAGAAATATGATGCAAACAAGGCCATAAGGACTGATGTTTCAATTGTATGAGACATTTATTATCACCCATAAAATTTGTGACAAAAAAACGAAGCACATAATGACAGACCTATATGAAGATTCCAAACATTAGTGCAAGCCTGCATACATGTTCACATTTTTTAAATAAATCATTTAAAGAAATTGTCAAATCAATGCAAGTCATGTGGGAATCATTAGAAGAATGAGCAATTTATCTTAGTCATTTTGAGCATGGTTTAGACTGGAAATTTGGGAGATGTGTCAGTTCTAGTACATCCAGAAATGACAACTTACTGGTCAGAAAAAACAAGTGTGCTGCTAAGGAGAATGTTTCTTCATTTTTCTAATATTAGTGCCACAGCATGTTCCCAAATTTACTAGTAATCCAAACAATTTCCAGTAAAGAAGATATCATTCAAAATGATAACACAGAAACAAGCCATAGCTATCACCTAAAAGTGAGGGAAACCCATCCAAGCGTTTCCTTATTATGCCCCATGTTGCCACATAGGCGGGACAAGTGGACTCTGGTCACATCTATCTCCCTCTATCATAGAATAGATGCAGGAGATAAAAGACGAGCATCGATGATAGAATAGTTTTAAATGAACAAAAACATTTTAAAGATAATGGATGCAAGAAGAAGAAAACCATACAAAAGATATTCTGTAGTGATAGAAAAAATGAATTCCACATGATTTAAACCTGTTGGTTCATTGGTGCGCCTCCATAAACAACCGCCACCTTGACACCAGTTTGATAGGAAAACTTTTTGGCTTCATCATGTATCTACAGTCATATTGCAAGTAAAAGGATAATAAGAAAAACAAGTCATATAAAGACATTGCATGTTCCAGAATGCACATAACTAGCCTGAAACAGAATAACACCTGACTCGAAAGCTCCCTAGTAGGAGAAAGAATAAGAGCCAGAGGGTACATTGTCCTCCCTCCATGCGGTCTCTGTACATACTGCTCCCGCATAATTCCAGCAATAATTGGAAAGCAAAAGGCAGCTGTCTTCCCTGAACCCGTCTGAGCACAAGCCATCAAGTCCCTCCCAGCAAGCAATATTGGGATAGCATTACGCTGAACTGGAGTCGGCTTCACATACTTACACCTCCGAATATTCTGATTCACTGCCTCACCCAAGTCTATATCCGCAAATGTATTCACAGGCGGTGGCACATTGTGCCCACTCGTCTCCACCGGAATGTCCTCATACGCGTCAAAGTTAATTCCCGTATTCTCTTGTTCACCAAAAGCCGGCTCTACATCACCATCATCACCAAACGGATTCACCTCACGCTCCCTCCCGCGGTCCCACCCACTACTTCTATTATTCCAACCACCACCTCCTCTGCCACCAGAACCATAACCGGAACGCCCATGATCCGGTCTCGAACCACCACCACCCCATCGAGAACCACCCACAGGCCCACTATAACCTACACGATCATTTCCTAGTGAGGGAGCAGCAGGTGGTGGAGCCAGAGAATCAGAAGATGGCGGCTGGTTACGAAGGTGTGGTGGAATGTAAGTAGCACGGGTAGGACGCAGACCAGACGAACCAGAAGCTGCTGCATTCTCGTATGCAGAGCTGGCCACAGAATCTGACCATGAAGTTCTCATAATTGCTTGCAAATCACAACGAAATTACAGCTGAAAAAAAATCCAATTCCAAATTCCCTAAAACGAACATCAGAAACTTGATCAATCCCAATTGCAACAAAAATTAAACCTCAAATAAATAAAAAAACACAGATGTTAAAAATTAGAGTACCAAAGGTGGAAAATAAAACTAAACGGAAGGCAAGAGAGAGATACCTGAAGTGGTGTTGTGTTAATTGAGTTTAAAATTCGAATTAAGAAACCCTAGTTTGCTCTTTATTTTACTTTAGTTTTTTTTCCAATTATTATTATTATCAAGTATCGGACACGGAGCTAAAATATCGCTACGGATGTTTTCCTCGATTATAGTTGATTCTAGATTAAAGGCTTGCGCTTCGCTGCGTTTTGGAATTATTATTTTTTCAGTGTAAAAAATGATATCCAAGTGTTATTATTGGATTTTAAAAAACAAAACAAATTCATGATTCCATACCATAAAAAGAGCTAAAAACAATAATGATGGTTAATCTCCTAAAATAAAAATATAAAAAAATTCAATAACAAAATATTAAAAAACAAAGCACTGGTAAAACCATGTGAGGTTGTCGAGCAAAATATAATCATTATTAATAAGTGGCTGGCGCAATGTTACAGATCTATCATTTTTTTTCTCGCATAAAAGATATCAAGACGAAAGAGTTTTTAAAAAAATAAAAACAAAATTTAAGATTATGATCATTGACTCAAAATCCAAAAATATTAAAAAGTAATGAAAAAATGATTGAGCCAAACCTGGTGAACTTGTTGAACCCATAACTCAAGATATAATGCCCATTAAAACCAAACGCTAATGGGTCCACCCGAAGCAGAATCCAAAGCTATTTTGGATCTTTCTAGTACATGACCCATCTCAAATGGACCCTGTTGGGCAGGACCCAACTTAATATATTCTTTTTAGGTTTGACAGATCTAATCTCAATATATTGTTTTTTAAAAAAAATATGAGAACATTAAAAATATTAATTTAAAGTAAATAAAACAATAAAAAAATTCAAAATTTATTCAAAGCATTTTTGAAATGCCAAAACAAACATGCTTTAATAAGAAAATTCATCCCAACCTTAAATGAAAAAACAATTATCATCAAGAAAAGAAAAAAACATTTCAAGAGGAAAAAAATTTGGAAATATCTTAAAATATTTTTAAAAATATATATTAAGATAAAAATTTTTATTTGTTAAAATCTATTTTTTATATAATCACATCAAAATATTACAAAAACATCTTAATATGAACTAAGAAAAAAATAATAATTCAAAGTAAATAAAGAAATGAAAATTTATCAAATTTTTTCCAAGAATCCCTGATCAGGTAGAATTGAAAGTATGGTGGAAGAAGGTGAAAAAACACAAGAGGATTTCTATCATCAGGATTATGCGAAATCTCCCTATGATGTAGAGAGCGTTTCTAAAAATTTTCATTTTTTTGATCTAAAATTATATTTTTTTTATGTTTTGGATCATTTTAATGCGCTGATCTCAAAAATAATTTTTTAAAAATAAAAACAAATCATTTTGATACATTTTCGGCATGAAAAATACTTTAAAAAACAACCGCAACCACACTCTCAAACAAAACGTTTTTTTAGAAAAGGGTTCTATGGAAAAGCAGAATCTCAAGTACTTTTAACTTTATGCCCATCTTGCTTCTAGTAATGCAAATGAAAATTCTCATTAGGATGCATCTTATAGAAATCTGGTTATCCCTATTAAGTTATAAGTAGCTTACTATATGAAGAAAATATTATTTTGAAGTAAATAAAAAAATTAAAAATTTTAAAATTTATTGGATCTGGCGTCATAGCCAAACACAATCTTAGCATATTTTTTAAAAATAATAATACAAAAACATAAAAAAAAATATTAATTTGAAGCAAAGAAAAACACTTAAAAATTATATAAAAAAAATCAAAGAATGTTCAAAATGCAAAATCAAACATGATTTAATTAGGAAATTCAACCCAACCTGAAACGGAAAAAAATTATCATCACCCAACTTTTATATAATATATAAAAAAAATCTCATCAATTTATTTTGAAAAATAAATTTAAATCAAAGAAGGCAAAGACAAAGAAATTTATATAGGTATGGCTGCTGGGTCTGGAAACCAGTCATCGTTATTGATCAATGGTCTTCCATTAATATTTAACGGTGGTGTTATATTGTACTGAAGAAGATACATATATTTACAATGTGCATAGGCATAAAGAGGCACGGGGGATTGAATTCTCATGTACGTGATAACATAGATTTCCAATTTGTCCACCGAAGGAAATCAATTGTTTTGTTTTTACAATCTTCCTATGTCGATGTTCTTGGGGTCATTTGCTTTGAATAGCCCTACCAGGGGAGTAGGCAATTTCAGTCTTAGCTTTTCTTGTAAACGACTCTGGTCTTTTCTTTTCGTTCTACTTGAGTTGTGGTTTTTGACTGGGCCTTAAGAAACTGCTCACATGCCTAGATAGCTTTTCAAAATCTACAAACGTTTTTGCATCAGCATGACCCAACACCTACTTGGGTTTAGCACCATTAAAACTAAATGTTATGTTGGGTCCTGCACACGTCAAGATCCAAAGCAATTTTGGGTCTGCATTAGCATAACCCAAAGTTATTTTAGGTCATGCACATGGCAAGACCCAAAGCTATTTTAGGTTCTGCAAAAAAAAACTTCCTCTTTGGGTCTTGCAAAAAAAAATTTCAAGAGAAAAAAAATAAAATTGAAAATATCTTAAAATATTTTTTATATAATCACATCAAAATATTAATTTGAAAATATTTTTTCAATATATATCTTTTTAAAAAAATTATTTTGAAGTAAAGAAACAAAATTTTAAATTTTCAAATTTCCTAGGTCTCACTTCGCAGCTAGACACAATGTCAATATATATATATATATTAAAAAAACAATTATTTTGAAGTAAAGAAAGAAATTTAAAATTCTCAAATTTTCTAAGTCTCGCTTCGCAGCCAGACACAATCTCAAATTCTCAATATAATTTTTTTAAATAAAATTATTTTGAAGTAAAGAAAAAAAAAATTAAAATTGTCAAATTTCCTGGGTCTTGCTTCGCAGCTAGACACAATTTTGATATATATTTTTTAAAAAAACTATTTAAAAACTAATACAAAAATAAAAAAAAATTAATTTAAAGTAAATCAAAAAATTAAAAATTAAAAATTTCATGGGTCTGGCTTGTCAAAAGTTATTTCAAAAATTAAACAAATTAATGTTGTTGGATCTTCCTGTGAGGCATGACCCAACAATTTGGCATATTTTGGAAGTGTTTTGGGTCTGCCTTGAGCGTTGGGTTTGGTAACCAAGCCAGACCCAACAGATTTTGGCAGAGAAAGCAACACGACCTTTTAGGTTTTGCTTGGGCAGGACCCATCTCTAATGGGTTGAGCAGGACCCAACGCCATTGGGTCTTGGTGTCAGCATGACCTAATGCTCTTGTGTTTTTAGTTGAGAATTGCCGCTGGGGGTGTGACCTTCTCTGCCACAAGCCATTGAGTTTGGCTTTGGTAGTTAGGTTGAACATTGTTGGGTCCAGTTGACAATCCAAACCTAAAACACTTACAAAAAATGCCAATAGTATTGGGTTTTACCTCCTAGCCAGACCAAGTAGAGTACTTGATTGTCAAAAGCAAGTCTTTTTTAATTACCACGCTAACCTTTTCTAGGCTTCCTTCCTTGTGGCTACCAGTGCAATAGCATATTCCCTGTTGGATTACCTTTTCTAGCCAAATGATATTGATATTTTTTAGAAGTATTTTGGATCTGGATTGTCAGCCAAACCTAACAGCGTTGGGTCCGGCTACCAAAGCCAGACCCAGCGGCTTGTGGCATAGAAGACAATGTTTCTAGCCACAATTCTTGACTAAAAACATAGGAAAGGAACGCCCTCCAGGATGCTATAGTGTTGTCTACAATGAAAATACTCTATGGCTATAGTTACAATTCTTGACTGAAAATACAAAAAATGAACGCTTTTTAAGATACTATAGTGCCATCAACAGTGTAAATATTCTATAGCTAAAATGTTGTCTACAGTGCAATATGTCTGTATCCATAATAAATTTATAGTGTTTATATAATATTTTTCTATAATAATTTGTCTTTGGATCCACGGTAAATTGAAATCCCACAAGTTTTAGAGTTCTGTTAAATTTTTAGATTTTCATAATGTTTTAATTTATTTTATTTATTGAACGACTTTTTTAATACTAAGAGCCTATTATTATAACTTTTAAAGTTTCTGAAATCATTTTCTCACAATATTCATACACAAATTCTAAATCTCATAAAAACAATTTTCAAAAAACAAAAAAAAAAAGGGAAGGGAAATTATTTTTCTTTTCAGCCTCTTAACCAAAGTATCAGACTGTGCTGTCTCGTTCACTACTCTTCCCGAAAGAAAAACTGCGAAAAAGAAAGACACGAGGGAGTAAAATTTGCTTGATTCAATCCAGGCTTAGGCTTACCCTTCATAGGGATATCTCATATCGGTAAACCCGATTCGGTGCTAAAGATCGATCAAGATGGGGACGAATTCGTTATCTTTTGAATCAATCACGGATCTTGATCAACAGATCGAGCAACTCATGCAGTGCAAGCCTCTCTCTGAACCTCAGGTTCTGCTCAATTCTATTTCTATTTTATTTATGAAAAATTCGAATCGAATTACCTAATTTAACATTTGATTAGCGTTTTTAATTGTTATTTTAGTAGTTGGATTCAACTGGATTTAATTGTTTCTCTGTTTTTTTTTTGGCAGAGAAAGAAAAGAAAATATTGTGGTTAAAATAGAAATGATTTCCAAAATAACTACTGTTTGCTTTTACTGATGCGGTCGCACAACGCGGGAAAGACTTAGGGTTTTATTTATTTATTTAGATGCGTTTTTTTCTTGTTTATTTATGGTAAGGAATGGCGCGAGCTAATCTTTTTTCTTGATTTGTTTCGGTGTAGGTTAGGGCATTGTGCGAGAAAGCTAAGGAAATACTAATGCAAGAAAGCAATGTTCAGGTTTAACTTATAGTCCCCCCCCCCCCTTCTTTTTTTGGTTTTTGAATTCAACTGGTCTGTTGGTATGTGCTGGGATTAAAAGATGTTGAGTTTGTTGAATTGTTTTTGGATGACAGCCTGTGAAAAGCCCTGTGACAATATGTGGCGATATTCATGGGCAGTTTCATGATCTTGCAGAACTTTTTCGGATTGGAGGGAAGGTATCAGTTCTGACTATGACACCACTTTGTAGTTTTTCAACTCTTCTGTTTCAGATGAGGGCTTTGTCTTAAATAGTTTACTGAGACCCGTGCCAAATGCTTTTGAAGATTCCAGTTATTCTGAGGTATAGTCAAGTAGATTGTCATTGGTCAGGAAACTGCTCGTTTTTGTTCATTGTGCTGTGGATTCTTTAATTCATGTAATTTAAAGTACTAACTATTGGTTTTCACCTTATGTTTCAAGTGTGGTCTTTTGGGTACATTTAAAGTGGTAACCATTCTTTTAACAATTTGGATAAAGTTATCTTTTGATTAGTCTTTTGGGTCATTGTGAATGTATCGATGGTCTTTCTTTTTTTTCTTTTTTTTTTGCATTCATTTGTTGCTTTTGTGCCCATAATTTGTTACTATCTAATTCCCACATGAGACTTGTGACTGTTTTTAAATTTATTGACAGTGTCCTGATACCAATTACTTGTTTATGGGGGATTACGTGGACCGTGGCTATTATTCTGTTGAAACTGTGACGGTATGTACACAATCCATCCTGTCATTTGCTTTTTGTTGCTTCATTAATTGATTAATAGTATAAAGGGTGTAGAACATGTCACTCCTTGCTTACATATAATGACAGAAAGAAGATCTTATGTCCATGATAGACTAGCAGCCCTGATTCCATTACATAACAGGTTTTTTCTTTCAATAAATCTGTTAGGTAATGTAATCAAGGCTGCTAGTCTATCATGAACATAAGGACCTTTGGTGCCGAGGCTTGTTCTTCTTCCCACAATATCATGATAGTGATTGAAGCAGCCAGAGAAAAAAAATTAAAAATAGTTTAGTGGCACATTAAATGATATTAATGTGTTGCAATTTCTAGTGTTGGGAATCATTTTTGAAAGATGGTCCTTGAATTTCATATTTGCTCTCCTATGATGTTTGGTTCAGCTAATATAAACTTAAATTGCATGCTGACATTCTTTGCCTTTTGTTTGACTTAATTTTAACAAAAACTTCCTTTCTCAACTCAATCTGAGGATATAAATGGTCTGACATTTGGAAGGTCGTAATTCGTGACACTTTTTAATAATTTTTCCAGCTCTTGGTGGCATTGAAAGTGCGCTATCACCAGAGGATTACCATTCTTAGAGGAAACCATGAAAGTCGTCAGGTACTTCATTTTGTCTGTCATGCTTTCATGATGAGTTTTTATGTATTACCAACCACTACTGTAATGCTTGGATCCTGAAGATTGTGTGGGTGATGATATTTCTATTTCTTTTACAAATGCTACTGTGTGAACTTGTAAGTTTGATGTATAATTTTAAATAGTTTAGTGTATGATTGACATCTCGTCAACTATATTTATGACCAAATTTCAGAGAGGTTGATGTTCAATGTGGGTTTCTTTAAGATGTCATACTTAGTTTTATTTGGACAGTTGAAGTTAAATTTTAATTTGCACTAATTGTGTTTACTTCAGATTGTGGGCCATGTGCTGCATATGGAAACACTAATTGCTTTCATTATTTTTCCCCTTGCAGATTACTCAGGTTTATGGGTTCTATGATGAATGTCTACGAAAGTGAGTTTACTTTTTGATAGCAGCTTAGGTGTTAATAATAGTAGTGTTGAAGTATTATATTCAAGTTATGGCATTCAACCCCCCTATTTGGACTAGCATGCAGCTCTTGCTTGTTTATCTCTATTCTTAATTTTTTTTCTTCCATGTATCAAGTTCGTTTGACTACATGCTCAAAGTATACAGTAACTTATTAATGCGCGTCACCTTTACTTTAACTGATCATGTTTTGCTGTAGTTGGACTTGTCTTAATCCAAATTAAATGCTCCTTTCGGAATTCTGTTGCCGGTTTCTTACATCTTCATTGCTTGTGAAGTTTCTTGATTATCTGGTTGAAGTTAGGTGAACTTTTTCATTACTGTTTATTCTTGTGCATTCCATTCTGCTTCTGTATGCTAATACCGAACACTTCTATCTGTTCATACATTTGACATGAATTTATTTTTTACTACAGATAACTTCACTTCTTAAAATATGGAATTTAATTAGTAGCACTTTGGTATAATTTAACATGCACTAATTTAGTGATGGAAAGAGTTAATTAATTTATGAAGTTTTGTTAATAAGTAGTATTAAAGTGGGGGGCTAGTTTTAATGTCTGAGCTGCTGGTGGTATACCCTTCTAGATTCTCTTCGATGATTTGACATGCTTAACACACTATCATGCAGAACTTTTGTAAATTTTGCTAGTTTCTTGCAAATATCTGATATTACTCTTTTCTCATGACATATTACAGGTATGGTAACGCAAATGTTTGGAAGATCTTCACAGACCTTTTTGACTATTTTCCATTGACTGCTTTGGTTAGTAAGACTTGCTATATCTGGGGCGTACTGTTGATTTTCCTGTAAAAAAACCTGGGTGTGTGGGAAAAATAAATAGGGAGACATTAACCAGCCTACTCTAATCCCTAGCTAGATATAGAAGAGATGCTTTGTAGCTGATTCATGTTGAGTTCTTTTTTATTCTTTCCACCTTTGAGTTTCACCATTATTACTGCTATTCTCACTTTGATAATGTTCTTGTTAAATTAGCTTTTTGAGTTTGTATCATTTGGTAAATCATGACTGTTTGCATTTCCTAGTATTCCGGTCTTTGGAAGCTCCACCTCACATTTCTCCATGTTCATAATGTTCCCTCTAAAACAGTCTTAATGGCTATTTACTAACATAGTTATAACTTAATTTTGCATTTCTCACTGAATATATCACATAAATTGTTTCATATTATATTGAGGAATCCCTTGGGCGAGTTTTTCATCTTTTTATGGTGTTGTAGAAAGCTAGATCAACAACAGTGTTGGGACAAGCCAGTGCAGTAAAAACTAATGGTTTGATGGAAGTTGAAATGAATCATTGTTTATTGGCTATGTTTGGTAATTCCTGAAGTCCCTTTTTTCCTTTTTTTTTTTGTAGGTCGAGTCTGAAATATTTTGTTTACATGGTGGATTGTCCCCAACCATAGAGACCCTTGATAACATAAGGAACTTTGATCGTGTTCAAGAAGTTCCTCATGAAGGAGCCATGTGTGATCTGTTGTGGTCTGATCCAGATGACAGATGTGGTTGGGGTATATCACCTCGTGGTGCTGGATATACCTTCGGCCAGGTAACTTAAGCTCCATGTATTCCACCTCAATTTGTACAAAGAATGTCATTTTTATCCAAGTTACCATTGAGATCATCTGTTACCATGGTGATCTCATTTCTCCTGAATTCTCTGGATCTACTTTTGTTATTTTATGCAGGATATATCTGAGCAATTTAATCATACAAACAGCTTGAAGTTGATTGCTAGAGCACACCAGCTTGTCATGGACGGATTTAATTGGGCCCATGTAATTATCAATCTTAAAATTCATGGATGTTATCTGCACTTTCATGTGTGGACGAAATCTCAGGTTTGGGGATGACATTGTTTCTTTGGCACAGGAACAAAAGGTGGTTACCATATTTAGCGCCCCTAATTATTGTTACCGCTGTGGAAACATGGCCTCCATATTGGAAGTCGATGACTGCAACGGGCACACATTCATCCAGGTATATTTTCCCAGCTTATATTCATCATACATAATGTTAGCGCTTGCCTCTAATTACAGATTTCTGGTGCATTACAGTTTGAGCCAGCTCCCAGGAGGGGAGAACCTGACGTCACCCGTAGAACACCGGACTACTTTCTGTAAGCAGCCTTTCATAATACCACTTGCTCTCAGATGGTTGAGGATCCTAGATGCACTGGGTTTATCATATACAAGTTTAATTATGCCCAGCTGAAGGTTGTGAGACGAGAAAAGCTTGTATTATAATAGGCAAGTTGAATGCCTCTTCTTTCCTGTCTTGTACTTGAAACCACGCTGGATTCTTTGTGGGAATAGGCTAAAGCTGATGCAGACAGCGGTCTAACATTAGAATGTAAGATTCCTGTTTAATTTCCAACTTCATCTTCTTGATGCTTTACGCTGGAGTTTTTTTGGAAGGTGCCTTCTCTCTCTGCTGTGATTGTGCATGTTGATGCTTTGTTGAAAATCTTGCTGGCAGGATCGGTTGCCGAGCAAGAGATGTAATCATCGATGACAAAAATTATACCATCATATACAAGAACAAGATATGTTACATTGTCGTTAGAACACGTTTTCGACCATATGCCTATAATGACACGCACAACAATGACAAGGATCATTACAAATTTACAACCTCAGATACGAGAAGAGAGAGGGAACAAGATCCACCACAGACCAGGCGAGGCCCGAGTATTGGAGGAATCTAATACCTGTGTCAACGTCGAATGTGTCCTGAGATGAGAAAAAGAATAGCTTCATAGCATAACCTGTCGGCTTATTCTTTTCCGATTTCTTCCCGGTAACCGATCCATTTAGCATGGGGATGTAGCTGGTTGATTTTATGGGGATGCTCAAGGTGTTTGAGACGACAGGAAGGATCCATTTAGCCAGGGCCTTGCTGCAGTACTTCACTATGAGTATTGTTGGTAAGCCCACGAGCACTCTTCCAATAAAAGATGGGATGGTGAGTTGCGGTGTAAATATGTGCGGCACTGCTTCATGGTGGAACTGGTGGTAGGTTTGCTGGACGCCGGCCACCTGACAAATATTGCAAAATTTTGCTCACGAAAGTTATTTACGTTGCTTGTTTCATAACAATAATGAAAAGCTACTTCAGACTTAACAACTCGAAAAAAAAAATCTCAACAACATCCATTTTTCTGCTTCTTGAAGTTCAAATTGACAAGAATCTTCCAGCAGGCCCAAAGCATAAAATGCAAGACTGTTGTTTGTTTAACATTTATTTATGGCAAAACGATAGCATGGGGGATCACACTACCACGCTGACAAGTGGCATGCCCATGCGATCCCAAACTCCACCTATGCTCATCAAGAGGCATATTTCACCACAACCACGATTAAATCAGAAAATTTCATTTCAAAGGACAGGACAGTGCACGGTCTGCATGCAGTTTCAGTGTGCCGGCAACCTCTATCTACTAGCTGAGAAGATTTCATCAAGAAAGAACGATAATGCATGAGAAGATTTCATGACGGCGACACAGGAGAGATGCGCTATAAACAATTTTAGGAAGTTGATACTTCATATTTGGTGCTTCATTGTTGAACAGCAGGACTGGCCATATTCTATTCCCTACGCATTCTACTTGCTGTCTCTTTGATCTTGGAATTCAAATGCCTCAAACCTTTTCCTCTATTTTCTTCCCACCACATGCAACCAGAAATGTTCCCACTCTTGTCCATATCCTAAATGGCTCTCTGCTTGCCTTTAAAGAATTTACTTGGAGACGTGCATGGCACTAATTCCCAGCTTATCCTTGGCACCATGTGATTGCCGATATGCATAAATAATCTTTTATATTGTCATCATGGATGTGGGAGCAACGTAGATTATCCACTTACCTTATAATTTGTCCCTTTTTGTTAGACCATTTTACCCCCTTTTCCATGCTTGGGCAATTAAGTGCAGGCCACCTCAACCCCCCAGCTCTCTTTCCTGTTCCTCCTCTCTTCACTATCCTATTCTCGGTTTTTTGTTCTATGCCAAGATAAGTAATGGTCTAATACCTTTTGCCTTCCCTTTTACAAATAATGAGTTAGCTTCCTTCGCTAAATCTATTTTCTTCTATGCATGGAACATGGGTTCAACAAAGCGATTTATTTTTCGAATATTTATGAAGGTTAATCAAAATGCCTCCAAGTTTCCATTATTTGTCCTTTCAGATGTTCTCTCGAGTCTCAACAATGTAGGCTTTCATTTCTCCCTATTTCAAAGAAAGATGAGAATGAAACATATAAAAGGGCAAGAACATCCCAGTGCGCATGATCTTTGATATATTTTGGTGACAGAAAAAGGCATACAAGCTAATACTATAATCCAAAGTTAATTGGGTGAGTGATTGCTTACTATTCCAAATGCAACACCAGTGAAGGCTGCATGGAACTCAAAGCTTGGAGTTGGAAGTTCTGGAGTCGGATAAGCAAACAGCAATAAAAAACTTAGGACCGCCCAGAAGGTCATAACTGCAAGTGAAATAATATATACAGAATGAGAATACAATTCTTGTGAATTTATCTAGATTAAAAGTTTTGATGCTAGATATCCATAATCTCAACCAGATCCCACCTTATGTTAAACAATACTACTAGTATTTGAACAGCGATCATGTGTTCATAATATACCTCCTTTGAGCAAGGCGAGGTTAAAGTGAACACAAAATTCATAATTCAAGCACTAAGGAATCATCCCCTGTAACCTAAACAACCCCAATCAATTATTGACAATATCCTGAGTCATGATTCAGTAAAAAGATGTGTGTCCTAGAGGGTAGATAATTAGAACTCTCAAACAGTCTTCCTATTTGTCAAAAACTTAATGTCCTGCTCACCAACTTCAGATCTGATGTGCTATTAGGAAATTTCGACTGGCATTCAAAGCCTCACAAGAGTTGATCCCATGGAAATAGGAATTTGTTCAATTGTGAAAAGACCAGAAGAGGGAAAAGGAATTCAGAATTTTGAAAACATGGAAAGGATGGAAAAGCCTCATGTGAAGGCTTCGCTTAATCATCCTCGCCAAACACACATTTCTTCCATGAATTTGTGACACTTGATTGGTCAGGAAACAATTAATATTTATAAAAGTAGCTTCTGCAATTAACTCTTACAAAATTTGAAAACCATGAATGCTAGGACCATGAGATTACGTACCATTTTGTCCTGAGACTATGAAACTGTCGACATATTCATGGACAGATAGCCAAAATGCAAGGATTGCAAAACCAATGGCAAGACCAGCTATGATATCGATTACACTGTGCATTCCAAGGTAAATTCTTCCTACCAAGGAATGAAACAAATTTCATTTTGGAAATAAAAACAAGGAAAAACAGATAATACGTCAACTTATGAAAGACAACACACTTACCCAAACCAGTGAGGCAGACAATCAAGCAAACAATGGCAAATCCCGCAAATTTCAAAGAGGCATCTTGATTTTGGGTATAGGATAGGACATAGTGCAATAGGTATCTGGCAAATTATTTGAAGAGGGTATATTTAGGACAATAAAAAACATGCTGCAGAATGTTCAGGTGAAAATTCAAAACAATATAATAACCTCATTGGAGTTTTTGAGGAGACAACAACCAACTAATTAATATTATACTCGTACAGCTAGAACCTTGACAAAATTCAAAATACGAGAGAGAAATATAAATCAGCTTTTCACCAATAAGCAAGAATCAGGAGCTTAACCACGGAAGCACACTCACTATTCTTGACTAGGGAAAGAAACAACTTCACTACTTTCTCGGAATATGCATAGAGCCTAAAAAATTAGCTGCAACTATTCTTCAATCACTAGCATAACAGTAACCGGTATAATGAGTAAATCCTATGACACAGTTCAAAAACCACATAGCAAAGATGATCACAAAAGGAGGAAGATGAATACCCAGATAAACAAATTGTGTTAAGAGTGTGGGAAGAAGGCAATCCATATTCCAAAGCATTCTCCTCCTCATCTTTCGTGGCAGTCATTCTCTTAACAGGAGGACAACTGGGTCTAGGAGCTGATACCACATCCTATAACAAATAAAACATCAACAGCGAACCAATAGAATTTATTAAAAAAAAGAAAGAGCCCGTAGCCTTATAGTTCATCTTCAAAATCAAAGAACACAACAGCAGGGGAAATGGCATGGATCAGGTCTGAAAGAAAGCAAATAAGTACCTTAATGCAGTTTCCTGAATAATCACAGATCGCCATTAATAGGGTCATTTGCCTAGCCAATTTGCCATGTCCACTCTACATGGTAAACCACCCAATTACCACCAAAACTACCATAAAAATCCAAAATAACCACTAGACAAAAAGAAATAAAGCATACCCAGAAGAGCAAAGGAAGAAAAGCAGTGTAGAAAGGCACAGAAACAACACAGGACAATCCAGAGAATAAAGCATCCAAAAATCCATGCTGGTATTTCTGCAAACGAAAGCAAAAAGAGAGAGAGGGAGGAAAAAAAAAGCAACAAAAATGAGAGAAAAAAAAAGTGAATAAAAAGAACACCTCATACACAGAATTCAAAACACGAAAAAGGGTTCTTTTATGATGATAAAAATTGATAGAAACCTGGATCTGGAGAATGATAGGAGTTCCAGTGATGACATGATGAGAAACCCAAGGTTGGACCAAAGTTCTAAGTTTTTGAGTGACATTAAGACATGAAGATATAAAAATCCATGAAACAATCCCACAAAGTGTCAAACCTTGCCATAATGCTATGCTCTCCATTAATTAATCCCTCTCTTAAATTCCCTCAAAACGAGGGATCAGAGAAAGCAAACAGAGAGGAAAGAAGACAATGGTAGCAGCGGCAACAAAGACCATGGACTTAGGAGGTCTCAGACTCTCAATGTTTACTTTTCTTTGCTTAATTCTTTATTGAAAATAATGCATTTGGGGTTTGTGAATTTTTCCGCGCAAGTAGCCGACAGGGCATTGTTGGATTTGGGTGGCAAAAGTACGAACGGCAAACACGGAAAAGAACATTCCACGGAAGCCAAAGTCCAGACGAAAAATGAAAGAAATTAGCAAATACTAATAGCAATTTATTGGGTATGACTTGGAGAGTGTTTGGGAGAGCGTGGCTTGTACAGTTTCTCCCGAGCACCTTCTGATTAATATTTGGTTAAAAATTAAACCGTGGTTTTGCTCGTAGAAATATTATCAAATTCATTTTGTGGTATTAAGTGCTAAATTTGTTTATTATTTTTTAATTATATATGTTACAGATTCATCGCACACTATTGCACAAAATTGATCTAATCTGTTTTATTAGTTTAGCTAATTAGAAATCAATTTGGTGCTTTGCTATTTGCATAATTATTAAGACTTATTAATTCTATTTCCATAATTTTTATTATTATCATTTTGTAAGAAATTGACTTAAATTCTTTTGCATGCACTTACATGTATGCATGTATATCTTTTGTAAATTGTATAGATGATCTAAATAAATAATTTGAAACTATGTTCTTGTTATGGAATTATATGAGATTTGTGATGTAAGTGATAATAAGAAAATTATGAAAAAATAAATTGGGGCGTGCTTGAGATTACTATGTTGATGATGAAAAAAAATGATTTAAATTTTATTTAGAATATTAAGTATTGAAGAACTAAAATGTTAAAAATTAAAAGGAAATTTTGTGGAAATCTTATTAAAGTAAAAGAATTCAATAGATCCTTTGAAAAATAGAATTGTGGAAAATGAGATAAATAGTTTAAGATTTATATATAAAAAATGGCCTTATTTCTTTGCAAATAGTGGGATGTTTCAAAATAAATTACAGAAGAGTGAAAGATGAAATAAGTGAAAAGGAGAATCAAAGAAAACAAGGTCAAAAGTTTCTTTGTGTCCTTATATTCTTGATTTTATATAGGTTGTCATTCTATTTTTATTTTTACTAATATCAACTTTTTTACTTTTAAATTTGTCTTTGTTTAGCTCATATTTGATTAGAAGTTCGGTTGCTCTTAAGTCATCAAGTTACATCATACCATATCATAACATGTGTCAAATAAAAATAGATTTGAAACATGTTTCATGATATGGTTTGATGTTGGTTCGAGAGTAACTTGAACTTTTTATCAAAAAAAGACTAGCTAAAAATAATAATCGTAAAAGATGAATCATCAAGTTTGATATCAAAATACTTGTACGAAACTATATATGTATGGCTATTAAACCTAGACGTATATAAAAAACTAAATATATAATAAAAAAGATTATAAGTTATTTATAATCAATAGAGTATTATAATAAAAATAAAAAAACTAGATATAATATAATGTTATCTGACATCCCCTCAAATTCAAGATGGTAAGGTTGACATGAGTTTGGGTTCGAAAACCAAATCTTGAAGTGACTAATGGATAAAGATTTTATAAAAATATATGCAAGCTAATCAATTAATTCAACTGAAAATAGAGGCTAAAAATCCATATGCAATATATTGTCAGATAAAATGACAATCATTTTTCTATGTATTTGGTATGCTAAAAAAAAAATATTATTGTGAGAATCTAGATAGCACTTTGATTGTCATGGTATGGTGTAATTACATTATAGAGTGGTTTTATTATATCTTCTAGAAGTTAATGCAACCACAAAGATTCTATTATAATATCTATTATAGCATGATACTTTATTTCAATTTGAGATCTATCAATTACCGTTTGCTTCTTGCTATACCAAGAAATAAGAAAGTCTTCTAAACAAAAGTATAAATAATTGATAGTATATTTATGATACGTGAGATCCTCATACTTAATTTGTGTCATAATATGTATAAAGTTCCAAAAAAAGAAATATTAAAATATTGAAGACCATGAAACAAAGTACCTTACACGTAATGAAGTATATGTAACCCTATAACATAATGAGTTGAATATGGTGCATCCATGAATTGGCTAATAATATGAATTAAATGAGTAATTCCTAACCGTGTGACTATAAGGTATACTAGACATTCAACTAGTTGATGATAGAGTGTAGTATCTTCAAGTGGTGTGCTATTAATTAGTAGGAGTAAGTATTCAATTATACTCACATTATTCTCCAAGGTGATGTTTTTCCATCATTAAGGCTTGGTTATAAAAGAAAGACACCATTGAACTAACAAAGACTTGGGGGCCTAAGAAATAATTAAGATTACAAAGATATTTTATCTTAAAGTACTTATGAGAAAATATTGAAGGTTGTAGATGCTTGAAATGTCATTCATCATAATAATTATATCATCAATTTATAACGAATGATAATTCTAACATCTAACACATGAATGAACAATGCAGAATCCCGAGTGCTAGACTATGATTCAATATAAGAAATAATATTACTAAAAAAGTTTGTTTAAGACTGTACAAAGCTTTGTGATGCATTAGGCTTGACTAGGAGAGATGATATATTAGAAGAGGTTGTATGTATACTTCCGTACTAAGATCACCATTTAGGAAGTCACTAGATTTGTAACCTGTTATCTGCTGTGGGTGTGGCAAAGTTTCTTTCAACATAAAAAAATGCTAAAGAAAAAATATCAAAGACTTGAGTCATTGGTTCAATTAGTAATTTAAATAATATGATTAAAAAAATGCAACAACAATAAATAAACAAAAAAAATGAAAATGAAAGAAAGGTAAAAAAGAACTCAATATAAGCCAACTCAAATTATGAAACAACTTAATGATGAAGGGCAAAATTGAAAAGAAAATAAAAAAGACAACAAAAAAAACTCAATTAAATTGGGTTAACTCAAAAACTTTGTGACCATGGACATAAGATTGAGATAATTTCATAGAAAAAAGCACAGGAAAAAATTTTGAATAACAATTTCTTATAAATCAAATGAGATCATGATAACTCTATAAAAAAAATTGAAAAGAAAAAAGATGAAGCTCAATCTCTAGCAAATAAAATATTGAAGGATAAAAATTAAGGAAATAATATAATTTAACAAAGTAAAAAAAAAACTCAATTTGAGCTCACCCGAGTTAAGATTTAAAATCTCTGACTTAGTCGTAAGGATGTAGAATCTCTAGCAAAATCTTTGACACACAATCACAATACCGAGGTGAATGCGTTCGAAAGCAAGTTGAATAATATCATGAAGCTAAATTATCAAAAAACTTAATGTTGAAGGATAAAAATGAAAGAAAAGATGTAAAAAGCTCAACTATCAAAAAGCACAATTGCATCTTTACGCCCTAGTCATTTGGATGCAAAATCTCTTACTTAGTCATGATACCAGAGAGAACACATTCAAAACCAAGTTGAATAATATCATGAAGCTCAATTGTTCAAAAAAACTTAATGTTAAAAGATAAAAAAAAAAAAAAATTAATTTAAAAAAAGCAATGAAAAAAAATGAGTTAACTTACCAAACTCGTGACCATAGAAATCATGAAATCCTTGAACCAAGTTCATTCAATAAATTTAATTTTGAAGGATGAAATCATGAAAAAATATCAATTTAAAAAACTTGGCATATGAAAAAAGATAATAAAAAGAATGAGAATCAAATTTGATAGGAAAAAAAACTCATGAATGATGAAATTATTTAAAAAAAAAAATGATTGGGGATAACCTAATTAAAAGAAAATGAAAAAAAAAAATACAATAACCAATTTCCAATAAATCAAACATTAAAGGATGGAATTGAAATATTTTAATTTTTAAAAAGATCCCAAAATACAAAGTCAATTTGTGTTAACCTTTGAAACCAGTAATCCTGGTCGTGAACCTAGGATTAACCCCGCAACAACAACAAAAATCTCAGTTAACATGAGTTAATCCACAGACCCGATGATCATGAGCACAAGATCGGGATAACTTAATAAAAAGGTAAGAAGATCGATTTTAAATAAATTAAATGTTGAATGATGAAATAGAAATAAATTAATTTAAAAAGGACATAAAAAAAAATTAACACGTGTTAGCATTTGAAGCCAGTGACTCTGGTCATGAACCCATGACTAATCATATAGAATTAAAACTGTCAAAAATAATAAAACAAATCTTAAAAAAAGATTAAAAAAAAAAACATTAGCTTTAAAAAAAAAAAAAAACAAGCCACCTCGAACAAACTTCCTAAACCTAGTCTAATCTCTAAAACTCACAACTTATAAAATCATTAAACTAGATTCATTCAAGAAGATTAATTCCCAATCATTTTGAAGTTGCCAAAGAAAAAAATAGCAATAAAAAGAAGGGGGATCAAATTTGAAAGAAAAAAAAACTATGGAAGATTAATTTTTAATATTAAAAAAAACAACCTAAAAAATTATTCCAAACAAAATAAATAACAATCAAAAAATAATGATCAAATTTAAAAGATAAAAAAATAAAAGGAGCTGAAATTACAAAAAAAAAATTGTAATTTTATAGCTTACTAAAAACATAGTAATCAAAAGAATAGAAATCAAATCTAAAAGACTAAAAACAAAAAGACAGGTGAAATTGAAAAGAAATTGTAATTTCATAGCTTATGGAAAATGGTAATAAAAAGAACATTAATCAAATACGAAAGAAAAATAAATTGTAGGGACTGGTCTGATTTTTTGAAAGGGGCTGATATAAAATTCAAGGATAAAGAGAGAGAAAAAAAAAAAAAATGACCGTCGAATGTCAAATCCAATACAGGTTAGAGCGCATGCCCCCTTTTGCATCGGGGGTGCCAAGACCTTTTAAACACTACCTTGAAAAAATCATTTGATGGTCAGACAACCCTTCACGCCCTGACCAAACAGTGCGAGGGCTATTTACATGTTGTTGCGTGCTATAACAATGCCCATGTGTATCCTTAGAATTTATAATAAAACTAATGTAAATTTTTTAAAAAAAATTCCTTAGGTGAAAGTTTTGTTAGTTTTGTTTTTGATGGCATTAAAATAATTATACTATTGTAAAAAAAATTAAAAATACAAAACTATTCCTGAGTAGTACATTATATTATTTTATTGGTTGAAAAAGTAACAAAGCATATAAGGACAAGTTATAATCAGGCAGTATACCATAAGATTATTAATATATATGAGACTTGACTATTAATAATAGAAGAAGGAAGTTAGTTTATTAAATAAATAAATGGCTGTTAAGTCAGCTTTCCCTTAAAAAAATTCAATTAAAGAAGCTGAGAACAGAAGTAATGCCCTTACGATATGTAACATGTTAGAATACAAATCTGATCCAAGTAAGGGTTGAATTGGTGCAAAGTAAACAAAATATTAATTAGAATACATAATTTTTATGAATTTTGTAATGAATTAATTAAATTATTTTTTACCAAATAAAAAAATTCTTATAAAACAAAATATAAGAAAAAAGATGGAGTAAACTTGGATCCAATGTACTAAATAAATAAGGTAATTGAGAAAAAATTGAACATTCACATCAATTATGTAAAAAAATCAATTTAATTGAACACAATTTCAACAGATTGTATAACAAACTATAAAAATACAATAAGTATTCTCTATAAATCATGGAATATAAAATTATAAGGAATAATATTTTATGATTAATAATTATAATTAAAATTTAGTAAGTTTAGATTAAAAATAATTATAAGAATAATACACACACTGACACATGTATATTTATGCATGTATGTATCTTTTTGTGTATAGAAAACAAAAATTAAAAAAAATAATTGGATTTCTAAATGACTTTCTTGTATTAATTTTGAAATCTGACCCGAGAGGTTAACCTGGAACCCGACTGATCCAAGAATGAAACTAGGCCGAGTTTAAAAAAAAATTGAGGAAGTCACAATTCAACGTGACCTGTTAAAACCCGGTCAAAAACTCAGTTATAACTTGTTGATTATTTTTTTTATTTTTTTTTATCAAAAAAATTGAATCTTTTTAATTTATTAAAAAATAAAATTGATTCAGTAAAAAAAAACCTGGTAATTCAGGCAAAATCCTTTACCTGACCTTGAGCAAGGTTAACTACTAAAGTGGGTTTCAAAACTCTGGTGTCATGTACAAGTTTATCAAAAAAAAGTTTTGTAGTTGTTACCCTCGTTCGATTACAATTTTTTATGGAAATCATTGAATATTTTGTGATGACAGATGTAGAAAATGTTTTTTTATGGAAATCATTGAATATTTTATGGTAATCAATATTTTTTCTGTCAGAAGGTCAAATGAGGGCTATAGTACTTGTCAATGCTAGTATGATGAGGTCTTTTATTTTTTTATTTTTTTAGTTTTTATTGGGAGCGGGCTGGGACGAGGGGCGGAGGAGACAACAGTATTTAAGAGTTTGATCTGCTAGTTTCATGCCAGCCCCCCGTAACGCAACAATATTATTAACTATGGTGGTTGGCTCTTAGGATAAGGTGGTTTTTGCCTTCTTTTTTCATTTTCAAACAAAAAGCAATCAATTTTTTATCTGGGAAAAGAGAAGCTACACGTGAGATCTGTGAGAATCTCATGTCAAAAATTCAAATGATCATTGTCATGATAAAGAAAAGCCAAACGAGTCACAAAACTCAAAGCTCAATAAAGTTAATATTAAATAAAAAGATTTTTTTAAAAATATCAAACTCAAACCATGTAAATCATTGAAATTAATGAATTAAATCATGAGATTAAAACTATGCTGTAAAACACAGACACGAAAGAATTACAAAGCAAGATTCTTAATTATAAAAAAATAAAAAATAAATAATGAGGACTAAATCTTGCATAAAAAATAATGGAAAGAAATGAATTGGGGATTAAATTGAAAAAAAAAATAAATGAAGAAAAAGATAGAAAAGGAGCAATGAAAAAAATGAGGATCAAAATTTGATAGAAATGAATTAAAATTCTAAAAGATAAAATCAAAAAAATAAAATGAATGCAAAGGATAAAAACATTGCAATAAAAAAAATAAGGACCAAATTGGATACAAAAATTAATTAAATTAAATGCATAGGGATAAAATTGAAAAAAATATCTTCAAGAAACATTAAAATCAAAATAAATAGAATCAAAAGAATAATGATCAAACCCAAAACAAATACAAAGTGGAGGATGCAACTTAATTTTTAAAGGTCTAACACAAATTCCAAGGCTCAAGAGATAGAAACAAAGGGTAGGAGAACAAAAATTCATTGCCGTCGAACTACCGCTCGCCTTGCTAAACATGCCACCCCAGCAGCTACGCCACAACCTTGCGTATCAAATAAGACAACGATCAAGTTTTTTCGGCTACCGTAATTGACCTCACTTGCCTCCAGAATAGCATAGAGGACTCTAACGTACCGATTCGTGTGTGACATGCCTCATCATATTTTGCTGATTTATTAATATTTCAATAAGACAAATTACAAAAAAGGGCCCAAGAACATATTATTATTACAAAACAACCATGGCACAAAGACAAAAATGCCCTTTGAAGTTATTTTAAAATTTGAAAAGTAAAAAGGTTAAATATGTAATTTTATTGTACAAAACAAGTAAGGACAAAGAAACCGTTCTCTGCAAAGTCATTTTTATGAGCAACCAAAGATATAAATGTTATTTTACTGTGCAAATAAAAAGAAAAGAACAAAAAAAAACCATTAATGAAAGACCATTTTTTTAAAAAGAAAATCAAGGGCAAAAAAGTATTTTTACTATGAATTTTCAAAGTTAAACAACAAAATTGTCCCTAATCAATCTACAAATGACATTTGTATCCCCTTGAAAAAATAATTTTACCAATGTCATGGTAATTGTTAAGAGCTATGAATTTTTTTTTTTAAAAAATTCAAGGGCAAAAAAGTATTTTTACTATGAATTTTCAAAGTTAAACAACAAAATTGTCCCTAATCAATCTACAAATGACATTTGTATCCCCTTGAAAAAATAATTTTACCAATGTCATGGTAATTGTTAAGAGCTATGAATAATAAAATAATCATTATAATATTTGAATCTATAATGATTCTCCTCACATGTTACAGGAAAGGGCGTGAAAAGAATAATAATAAAAAAGAGGAACTAATATTGATCATATACCCCATATGTATTCCATAATTTTTTTAAACATGTTTAAAAATGAATTACAACTCACGGGTTCAATATTTATTTTATTCTCTTGGACAAATGACAAAGAACTCGACAACAATGTTTGATAGTTAAACTTCAAAAGATGAAGTTATGCAATGAATAGCCCTTGGAAAACTTGCATCCCACCTTCCATTTCACGTTGGAGCTATAATCCCAGCTGTTCTCCTCCATCGTTATATACGCTAGACAAGTAGAGAATTGACCTGTCTTGGAGAATCCCCGCACAACCTCATCTGGTCTTGCCTAGGTGCCTCTTTCTTTTTTCACTCATGATTTTTTTTTAATTGAATAGATAATGTGTTTTGCACTTGAGACAGATTTTACGATAGATTTTAGGGCATGGAAGTTGGTTTAAATTTCAGTCACCTTCATTGATTAAAATTAGGGTTTAAATTTTAGACCTTTTAAAATCTAATTTTTAACCTATTTTCACTATTTAGGAACTTTAATAATTCTATTTCATCCCCAAAACACTCTTTAATCAGACTAGAAACTCAGAATTAAACCAAATAAAATAAAAACTTTTTTGGATTATGATCTACTTTTTCCAACAAGATTAAATGTTAAAATAATTTATATTGAATTCCCTTCTCCAATAAAAACTCATTAATGTCAAGATCAATCTCTTATTATGGTTAGAATGTGATCTGATGCAAAGCTTTGTATCTCCTCCATTTCCTATTAGTCCTCTATAAACTCACAATGATCGAAATGTGAGGAAAATAAAATTTAGTATTAAAATGCAAATATCAAATACTACATAAATTAAATATGAAAATTCTAACAAATTAAGGGATCAAAACATATTTTTTTCCTTGTAAAACATAGGCGCTTCATTGAATGATATTTTTATTGTAATATTAATGGGAGTTATTAAAATTGAACCTAATATGCAAAATTATTATAAAAAAAATTATTATGAATATTCAATGAAAATAAAATATATATTTTATTATAAACAAGATTTTACATAATTTTCATAGATTAATTGTTTTTTTCTAAAATCACATAAAAAATTATCAAGTTATTAATTTTTTTATTGAAACTTGCTTTTTAAATCATAATAAGTTTTTAATTTAAAAATAATATTTATGATAAAAAAAACAAAAAAGTGATGCATGAATAAGTAAAGGGATTTTGGATTGAAGAGATAAATTTTTTTCATTCTTAACTGAAATCATTAAAAAAATTATGAATATTTATTTTAATTGCTTTTATTTTTTATTAAAAAAAGTTGGCTAATAAATAAAAAATATTTTCTTCAACACAAAAAAATATATGAATAAAAAAATAAAATTTTATCTGACAAAATATATTTTCTCATAATTTAAATTATTATTTTTCTTATAAATATCTATTTTAATTATTATAAAATTTAATAAAATTAGATTTTTAAAAACTGAGGCGTATCTATTTTAAACTTGAAGGAAAGCCTATAATGCTGAGTGGTTCCCTTCACTATGATGCGGTACATGCATGTTTGCTCCATGAACCATCACAGAGCACGAACGCACCATCAATAAAAAAAAAACATGACAACTTTTAACAATATATAAAAGGATATTTTTAAATGTTGGGAGGTGTTTTACACTTCACCCAAAGGGTGCAAACACTTTTCATATGCATATTTTTTTTGTTTTGTTTTTCTATTTATTTAGCCAAATATCAAAATATCTCTTAATTGATTTTATAATTAAAAAAAAAAACTATTATGAAAAACCAAAAAAGCTCCTTGACTTTAAGATTTAAAATCTTTGTTTTTGTATTTTCATCGTTTTATTATACATTTTAATTGTTTATAATTTTTTATATTTGTTAAATATCAAATTTACTCTTATAATAATAAAAAAACCATTATATTTCATATTTGAAGTCGGGTTTAAATTTTTTTTATTTTTCAATGATATTTTAGTTCTTTCACTGCATAAGACTCATTTTATCTCAATGAACTTTGTAATAATGACTAATAGGTCCTGTAAAACGATTTTAATGCTCTTCGAAGTTAGTATTAAATTATTATTTTTTAATGGGGAAGCAAAACAATTCATTATACTATTCCAGGAAATAATGCAAATAAGTCCAAAGCTAAGTAATTTTTCAAGGCCAATTAGATTTCGTTAATAATGGATAAAGTGGATATTGGAAAGGACACAGCAAATTTCAATTTGCTGTTTGGTTTACAGTGATGATCTTATATGTAAAAAGGAACAGTATACCTCCCTTTCACGATACTCTCTGTTTCATAAGAAAAAGAAAAAGAAAAAAAGAAGAAGGAATGCTAAGAAGCTTATTATTACAATTAGTTGCAGTGAGTGCTTGACAAGGTTTTGACAAAGTTTCATGGTATTCAGCCACACATTCCTCTCCCCTTCATGACATGCCTCCTTAAGCCTGGGATATGAACATTTGTAATATAATCTCTCCAGTCAATACTTCCCACGTCGAATCCGAATATCCCCTTCTCGTTTTCTGACATTCTCTCCATCAATTTCTGAGTATTGCTATTATCAAACCTGCATTTATACATTTGTTTTTTGTTTTCAAATTGATAAATCTTCAAGGTAGAGAGTTTCTGTTGAATGCTCATATATATCCTTACCTTCCACCATAGAAAGTGTATGGCTCATATATACTGGCCAGGTACTTGGCTTGTTCCACTGATTTTCTGCATATGTTTTCATGTTTTTGTGACAACTTCCTGTCCGATGTGGCCATTCCGGCTAGCCGGCTTCGCTGAGTGACATACCTCCAAAGATGAGCAGAGAACTCTTCCATGGAGCTGAAGAGCTTCATTGAGGGAACATGGATTGCTCGGCCATTTGAGTCCATGTATGGAGAGGAATTGTAGTGTTCATGGAGCAACGTAGCCAGGTCCTGGAAAACAAGAGGATTTACAACAGATGAAGCGATCTGGTAGACATTGATGTCTGGTTTTTGCTCCATTCCATGCCAAGCCATTGCTGCCAATGTTGCATTAACCACCATATCTGCTGGAACCTTCAACCGACAATTTTGACAGAGCAGCAACTCTTCGTGAGTACTTTCAATAACCCATCACAAAAACAGGAAGAAGAAAAAAACCTAATGTCTAGCCACCTTTGATTTCATTTACCAAATAGGCAAGTCATTTGTAAAACTTAAAAGAACCTTAATCATTTTGAGTTTCTGAATTGTTTGCCATGATCACACGAACTAAACTGTCGACCCAGGCCGATAAGAGAAACAGAGGATTAATTGTGAGATTGAGTGCTAATTACCACATCAAGGACCCCGTTTGGGTCTACTAAAAAACCTGTGAGCTGCCCTTTCCCGTAGTACAAAACAATAGGATCCATCATCCTGAGACGAAATGTCGAAGAGAATGAATGAGACAATTAGCTCAGAATTACATATATTGAAGCGTTCAAATTGATGTGATGCTAATGGGTTGAATGAAGGCTACCTGTTCCCTTCCATCCATCCAGGGAATGGCTCCTTGCAAGTGCTCTCAATAACACTAGGTCGAATGACGACAACTGGTATGTCTCCTCTCATGTTATCAACCACCATTTCCCCCATAGCCTTGGTGAATACGTAAGTGTCTTGCCACCCATATTTTCTTGCCCTGTTTTGGTGTCAACTATCATACTTCAAATCGCAATTTATTCATTTCAACTTACCATTTATCCAATGATTAGATGGCCAATGGAGTTTATATTCTCCTTTCAAAAATTGAAGAGAAAAAAAAAAACAAGAAGTTGGAATCGTTCACCTTTCTAAACCCAACTCTTTCATCTTTTGAGCCACTTCATTTTCTTGAAAAGCTTCCTTGGAATCCAAGGCCAGATTCATTTCATGCTCGATATCCAATGCGGGTGCAAATCTTGGCGTGCTCTCAGAGATGATTAAGTTTTCCCTTGCTATACAGTCTCCAAAAAGGAATGGCTTCTCCATAATTCTTCCTTGTCTTTGTCCATTAACATAAGCTGTAACAAAAAGATAACCAAAATGGAACAAATTCTGGAAATTGGAAGCTCAGAATATTACTTGTCTAACACAAAACGAAAGGCTATGCAAGAAATTTAGATTCTTTAGGCAGGCAAGGCCATTAAAGATTGTCTAATTCATAATTAGAAATCCCTTCTGAAAAACAAATTTAGTACTTGACCTGTTGATACTTGTAAGAAAAGCTTGAGTTTCTGGCACTTCTTTGCAAAGCTCATGAGGTGGCAAGTTCCTCGTGTGTTGACATCAATAGCAACATCATACCTGCATTTCCACAACGTCACAATGCAATAGCAGAGCATATATATATATATATATATATAACTTGAAAGCAAATGGTAGTATTAGACAAGATTATCTTTGTAGAAATGGAAGGAGGCCATAACCTTTCGTCAAAAGTTGTATTAGCTGCTGAATTGACGATTATGTCAACTTCATCAGCAATCTTGTCAGCTAAATCTTCTTCTAACCCGAGATTGGATTCGCAGACATTTCCTACCACGGGGACTAGTTTGCTCAACATGAAAGCTTGGTAGGATTTTCCATGGGTTTGTCTGAGACACTTGAACAGCTCTGCGTTTATTATCTAATTACAAACCATAAATTAAATTCTGATTCACCATTTAAAAAAGAGCCTCTGCAATTTGATGAAAAAGTTGGTGACAATTAGGAGGCAGGAAATGATCAAGAGGAACATACCTCGTTTTTCAATCTTGTAATTGCAGCTTCCTTGCTTTCTGCCTTAATCAGAACATATATCTTGCCCACGTCAGGCATGGTCCTTAAAATCTTCTCGATAAGAACTGCAAGTTTTAGCATAAGCTACATTTTGATTATCATCAAACGAAGAAAAAAATGAGGGCAAAGAATATTTTAATTATAACACCATACCTTTGGCTAGAAAGCCAGTTGCACCACTAATGAAGAACCCTTTCCCTCTAAGATATTTGACAATGCCAATACCATCTTGCATCTCCAACAAAGAAGAGCTAGTTGGTCCACCATAAGGCACAAGGTCCTTAACAGCAATTTCAGGTTTCCCCTTTTCATTTGGAGACAAAACCAAGCTTCCTGCATCCCTGACAGAAGCAATATGCTCCTGATCACTAACCACTGCAGATCTTTCTGTTAAAACTGAAGGAAACCCACTAGACCTCATCGCCTTTCCTCCACCACTTTGGCAATATACAGCAACGTTCCTCTTCCTCCACCTCAAAAAGCACCAGTCGCACTTACTGGACACTCTTACCAGTTTAGTGGGTGCCGGTGGAGGAGGATTGAGGAACAGGGACCCCATTTTTTCTGATCAAGTAACAAGAGAATTTGAGGTGGACAAGTAAGGGTGACGAACTAACGATGTTTTGCAGTTAAAGAAATGGTTGGCTTGAAACCTTAGCTAATATCTATCAAAGCAAGAACAGAAAGAAAAACTAGTAAACTAACTAAGCTCTATAACATAAAGATGGCATACGTTTTGGATTGGTTTGGTTCAAGGGAAAAGGAGAAGAGGGTTAGGTATATAAATTTCAATAACAGTGTTTTTATAGGAGAAATTCTCCACGAGAGCTCTCTTTTTGCCACCCCTTCACATCTACCACCATTGGACTAAGATGGCGGGAGTTCTCTTTGATCCCTCATTTAATTAGTAATTCTTGTTCAGAAAATGTAGTTTTGCATTAATGTTGTTTTGGTTAAAGTTGGTCATAATTAAGTTCTTTATGAAAGAAAATAAAGAGAGGAAAGGGTGTGTATATGGGCAGTGAACAAGTGCCAGGCTTAGATTGGACCTGCCATTGAATTTTTGAGTTTTTTTTCTTCATTAAACCTTCTAATCCAAGTCCTCGATGGCTAAATTAATGGTTGAAAACGAAAGGATCCCAATATTATGGAAATTTTATTGAGCATATATAGTTCATAGGTCCACTGCATTTGATATATTTGTATAGTTCTATAGACCATAAACAATGGGCAAAGGCTAGATCCGAAGCTCTTCATCTGCAAAATACCAACAGAAGCTTGTTGATGATTTTAATGCTGCATGACTAGTTTGCCAGATTTTCCCATGAACAGTCAAGCCCAACCCATAAAATTCCGGTCGTATAACTGAATTTCAGGCATGATCTATGGCAAAGGTGTTATTATTTAAAAAAAAAAAAAACCTCGTGAGTTCAGTAGGGTGGACATAGTATTATTTATTCCTTGTCAAGGGTCAATATGATTTTCCAATCAGTGACTAAGATTTCTAGATTTGAGAAAAATAATCAATAATATCAATGAAGAAAATACTGCATAAAATAAACTGCAGGCTTGCATACCATAAATTGATCACTATGAATAGTCAAGCTTCCACAAAAACTCTGGTTACCAACAAATTCCATTAAAAGTGAATTAATCATCATCATTTTATAAATTAACAAGGTTTTTTTTATATTAGGATTTGTGTTATTTATTTATTTATTCTTTTATCTCAGTTTCATCACTGTTTTGCAGAATGATTAATTTAGGTTAGTTTAATCTTTTTTAGGATAATTTTGGAATTGAGTTATGAAATATTTTCTAGTTGCTTTTTATTTGATTGTTTTATTTGTATAATCTGGATCACAGAGTTTGGGTATGCTTTGTTTTTTTCAGTTCTTGTTTTTTTTAATTATTATTTTAAAATTTTATCTTTTAATTTTTTTAACTTTTATTTTATTTTATTTGCAGCAGTGACATGACCTGGCTAGCATATTTTGCATTAAATTATTTAACGCATAAAAAGTTAAGATAATTATCTCATACAACTTGGATTAAATTACACCTCCAAAAGAATCCGGTTTATAAAAAGAGAAAAAAAAATCTTAGAAATATAACGAGCTATTACTAAGAGTTAAAGTTTTTGAAAATCATTTATTGAAATGACATGCTAAAAAATACAAAATTCAACTATATGGAGTCTAGTAGTTTTGCCTAGGAAATTAATTAAATACGACCAAATGAACATTAAATTGGATTTCCTTTTCTCCTATTTTCAAGCACTTTACCTTCTATTGTATATAATTACAAAATCGCCACTTTTTATTTAAAAATTCTTTAAAATAAAATAACTCTTTTCTAATCTAAAACTCAAAATAGCATCGTATTTATTTAATCCATTATTTCTTTTTCCCGTAAAGTATGTCATTATGTTATCCATTTGATCTCCATTTTAGTGACATAAGGTAAAACTCAACAATTAATTTGATTCAAAATTGTTTTTTCTATAGAATATAATTTATTATTTATTTTATTACATACATGTCATATTAATTTGTGCTAATTACATGGGTTTGATTTTTTTGTCTTGTGATATTAATATGAATTATTACTGTGAAGTGGGTTTAATTATAATTGTTAACCTAATGTTCTATATTAATTGATTATCTATTATAGATGAGGGTTTCTAAGCGACCCTGCTGAAAATAAGTCCACCTGCGCCACTATATATATATTTCTTGGAGGAGGATTTCATGCTGGTTTGAAAATGTAGATCAACTTATATATATTTTTTTAAATATTTTATTAAAAACTAATTTTTATATATATATTGGATCATTTTAATACGTTAATCTTAAAAATAATTTTAAAAAAAATAATAAAAAAATATTTTAATATATTTAAATATAAAAATCACTTTAAAAAGCACAACTATCCTCTAAATCAGGCAAAAATTCATCTGAGATATAAGAGCTCAAGTACCCCAAAAAAAAAAAAAAAAAGAAGAAGACATCGAGGACTCTCCGTCGAGCAAATATGTATACAATTGTTGGTGTGACTTACAGTCTGCGTGACAAGAACATTCATTACCGGTGGACCTGGATATCGAGTTCTCCTTCAAGGAAACAAAACGTGTGCTTAAGAGTACGTTACATATTTACGCACATATTAAAAATCATCTCTGCTATGCTAGTCGGAGTTAAAGAGTGTATATAAACCACACTTGCAGAAGTATTTGGCTCTGCCATGGCGTAAAAGATGATGATCATCATTGTAATGGCGATCTCCAATCAAGATTCTCCTCCGGACAATCCTTCTGAACTTCTTTAGGAGGAATGAAACAGTCCATGGAGAGTCCAGGTACATCAAATGCAAGATCATCGATTGTCCATGTCTCCTCCATCCGTGTGATCGAAAGACCTTCCTTCAAGTTATCCCCAAACCTTGTGATCATGACACTTGATTGACCGCCATGTGCTATCATCACACCCTCCACTGCCCGATAGTCTTCTATTTTTGTTGCCATTGTGGTTTCCCAGTATGTGGGGTAGGTTCCCGGAGACTGAATTCTGGTTAAGTAGGAGTCTTCTAGATACACCAGGAGGCCATTTTTTTGGCTAAAGTAGCCAAATATTACATGCTTGATCATCTCCGCTGTGCTATCGCTCCGGTCAGCAAGGTCTGCTTGATCAGCAGACAATTTCAGTACAAAACAATCCACGCCTGAGATACACTTCTCTCCCATGTATTGTGACGGAGAGAATACAGCTGATATTGCCATAGGATCTAGTCCCTGCATGAGTTTTACCATCTTGAACGTCAACAAGTTGGGCATTTTATGGCGCTTTATATATATATATATATTAGTAGATGTGGTGTTTTAATTACCAATACAAGTAATGCATTAACTTTTAATCTAGAGAATTGAAAGCTAAGAATATATATATACTTTCAAATGCTAACAGTCAACAATATGAATCTCATGAACTGTTCGAACCATTTAACTATGTCTGCTCCAAGTTACACTCAAACTTCATGTAAGAGGCCATCGCCTCTTAAATGACTGTCTTAGGAGGAAGAATTTTGAATACAACCCTAGCCTTCATGCATTTACTTAGTAATGTTAATACTAGAACACGAACTAAGTTTCTTTTTAGATTCCCAGGAAAAAAAATATGATGAAGAAAATGGGTACTTGTACTGTTTGCATGATGATCTCAAATGAATCACGTGCAGGGAGCTTGTTGGTGCCTGCAGCTTGAGCATCATTGTCAAAACCTACCGGTGTCTATATATCTTCAATAAACAGCTAGCATTGGTTTCGTTTCTGACAAAAAATGATTTAACCGACTCCATTATATGACAAAGGGGAACCAAGATCCGGCATCTTGGGGTGGTTGGATCTTGATTCTGGTGAAATTAGGAATGATATTGAACAGAGGCAATCTATAATCATTTAGTCGCATATATGCTGCACTTGAATAGGGACGCTCTCTGTCTGATAACATCCACATGATGTTATAAAGAAAATCACATAAAATAGTAAACTGAAGTAATTAACACAGGATTATTGTACTCTTTTTCATCACGCAATTCAATGTGTTCATACTGGGTTTTTTTTTTTGTTTTTTTAAATTGTAATTTTAAGATTTAAACGTGAATGAAAATATTTAAACCTGGGATATTAAAATAAAGTGAAAATTAATTTCAAAAATCATATATACATGAAATTTAATGTCACCGCTCATATTTATATGGTTGCCGTATGATATCTACATAAACAGAGACAATATTATAGCCAGGATCGAACTGGTCTTCCTAAATATAGATATAGTCACGAGCCAAGATTCAAAGTTAGGTCACAATTTATTAATAAATAGCCAAAAGGGCATCGATAATTATTACTCTTATTTACTAGACATGCAAAGCAAAAATGAAATAACTCTTGATTAGTACCACTTGCCTGAAGCGCTCGGCGTAGAGGCCGAACTCCACCTTTCGCAGCATGAGAGCCAAGCCAAGGAGTGTGGCGCCAAGCCACATTGCCATCACTACCAGCTACAACTTTATGGCCTTCAACGACTAGCTCAATTAGCCACTTGTTAGGGGCCATTTGCCACATTACAAAGCACCCTTTTTGTGCAGCTGTAGTGACTCCAGCCATAGCTGAGCCACCAAGCTCGTCAACCATGGCCATAGTAACCTTTCCTGTAGCAAAAATATTTTTCACTTTGCCTTGTAGTTTTCGGCAACCGGTTGCTGCAGTGAAGTGTTGTATAATGTATTGAGCTGAGGAGGATACCTGTTGATTAAAGACATTAATTTGTTATGGTTGTCGCTAGTTAGTCTAAATTAATAATTATCAAGTTTATTTAAACTTGCACCAAATATGCACTTGTATATTAATTAAATGTTTCCTTTTCTTTCTTTTTTTTCAATATAGCATATCTCAAAGAAATAAATCTTGAAAACTTTTTGAGTGTCGACGTAGTATTTAAAAAAAAAAAACACTTGTTTTTTCATGAAAAAAAATTGATTTATAATTTTAATCGGAAAAGACTCATACTTGAGAAATACTCAGGATTTTATAATTTATTAATTTAAAATAAATCCTAATCCTTATTTAGGTTGCTGGGTAGACTAAAACCACATCAATAATGGCTGTGCATGTAATTAATGACCAACTATTTAATTTTACCACTATAAATTAATTATTAATCCACTTTTCTGTTTTTTTTTTATTGTTATTATTCTCTAAACTTTTTTCTTGTGCCTTGAGAGGAGATTGAATCGATACTTTCTTTTGGACCCTCTTTTAACTAGTTTACAGTCCTTCTAACTTTAATGTAAAAGATTGAGACCCGCTTTTAAATCATTAATTCTCACAAAAAGTCATCGAACCCTAATTAAATAATTAAATATCAGCTTAAACCCTAATACTTTTCCACATGTACTTGATAGCTATATTCATTACTTGACCCAGAAAATGCAGGGCGTAGTGTCCTTTCTAAGTTATTGTTGAGATGGCAGTGGTCCCACGAACACTGGGCCTGAACTTTTCTTTTTCTTTTTCTTTTTCTTTTCTTTCTGATTCTTCTTCCATTGGCCTAGTGCTTGGTGGGGACTTTGAGGAATCTCAGTGGAGAGCCAGCGAGGGCACTGATCATCCACAAACCAAAACATCACCATTCATTGGTTACTTTCCATAGGCCCAGTGATTCCAACTTTGGTTACTTAGGCTTGGAGCTCCTAAACAGCAAGAACAAAGCGAAAGGACCAAGAACAAATCTAGAAAACCGATTACAGATTCTTTGAGAATAGAGCAAAAAGTCCAGAGAAACCAGATATTACTGCACTTTCCTAGAAAAAGTGCACTGAGAGATCAAAATGGGCTAGATTTACTCCCTTATATGCCAAAGAAATCTAAAAAGACATAGTTTTACACATTCGCATGCATGACATACCTCATTGACGGGCGATTTAGAATGGATGGAGACAGGAAAGAGAGGGCAGCCAAGAACACTCAAGAGGACTTTAAGGTCAGATCTTTTGTTGAAAACAAGATGGAAATGAGTCTTGAGCCAGTTTCTCCATGAGTGAACTTTCTTCTTTGAACAGTTTGTGTTGTACTCTTCATCTTCGTTTATGGGTTCTTCTGATAATGGTGCAAGACGACTCATTTGCTCTCCTTCTTCTCGTTTCTTTACGGGGGAGGGAGGGAGAGAGAGAGAGATGTGAGAGCGGTGGTTATTATGGAAGGAGAATTGGAAAGACGAGAGGAAGTTTACTTAAAGGGAGTCTTTCTTGAAGTATCAACTTTATGCACGCGCTGTTTTGGTGCGTGTTGCTCAATTCTTTTAATTTTGGGATAAAATAAAGGACCAAGGATGAAAAATGAGGCCCCCGAAGAAGAATAATTAGAAGAGAAACACGGGGGATATAAATAATATATTACATTAAAACAATTTAAAAACATAAAAAAATAATTTAAAAAGATAATTATTTTTTTAAAACGTTTTCAAATAAAAAAAACAAATGGGGTTATCATATACCGGATGAATTTGCTTACGCTATATAAAAGAAAATAATTAAGGTAGCTTCTTATCTTGGTTATATTGGCTACATTAATTAATATTTTAAGTATGTTTTCCTGTCAACACTCACTGACGTTGGTTAAGTCAAGATGGAAATTCGATTTGGATAACAAAGCCACCTAATTATGTCTGAACTACTTTTGTTTTTAATCGATTGCATTGCTTCATATGCAACTAACTCATTAACTAGATCACTTGCTTACAAAAGGAGATTATGAAAAGTAATGGCATTCGATCCTATAGTTCTAGCATACTAAAATTGAATTATTATCTATTAAGGATTCCTACTTGTGTGCAAGTGAAAAGATTTAGTCATTATTATATATTTTTGTTAAAAATTAATTTTATTTGTATTTTGAATTATTTTGATGCCCTTAACTTCAAAAAATATTTTTAAAAAATAATAAAGCATAATTTTAATATGAAAAATACTTTAAAAAATAACTACAACTACCTTTCAAATAGATGAATTTCTACTTATATGCAAGTGAAAAGATTTAGATATTGTGTGATTATGTTCACTTTAAATTAATAGTTTTTAATATTTTTATATGATAATATAAAAAATTAAAAGGAAAAATTAGAAAAATATTTTTTAATATTTTTTTTATCTTTTTAATATGCTAATATCATAAACTAAAAATAAAAACTAAAAATAATATTATTTTGATATATTTAAAATAAAAAATACTTAAAAAAATTATTTAAAAAAACCTAATAGGATAGTTTTGATAGAAAAATCAGTTTGAAACACGTGAAGGATTACACTTCGAAGAAAAAGCGAAGACGTGGATGGTGCATTCCTCTTCGTTGTTTTCCCTGTGGTACCTGAATTGAAGATATGTCGTTTGAGTTGTCATCATCATATATTGTTCGCTGTCCATTTCCCCTCTTGACTAGATATTTACAACTTGTTTTATGGGATTTCAAGCAGTGTTAAAGCTAGGGGTTAGGGAAGAGAGACAATATCCCCCCCCCTAAATTTTCATGCTTCCCACTTTAGTCCTTATACTTTTGATCATACATTTTCAGACAAAAAAAACACTTCAATCGCCTCCCGTAATTGTTTTATTTCTAATCTTTTGAAAAAATGTTGCTTATGTGCTCAAGATTATGAAACTCTCTTCTTTTTTCCACCGAGTTTCTTAATGGTGGAGGGGGCTCGCTCTAGCTATGTCACAAAACCATCATTTCAAGGATTCTTCTAGCTGATGAGGCGTTCACATTGGGTCTTCTTCTTTTTGTTCTGTTTTCATGTTTTATAAATGACTATTAAAAATTAATTTTTTACTCAACTTGGAATTTAATTTTGATTAAAAAATTAATTTTATTTCTAGTTTGTTATACACTAATTGGTGTTTTGATAAAAATAAAAACATATTTATCATCAATTTTATTCCGAATATATTGTATATTAATCCAAACTAACTTGAATTGTTGAGGTTTTTGGATAATTATCCTATTCAATAAATAATAAATATGGTATAAATATTTTCAAACTTAATCCAAACATGCATACCCTATTATATATATTATTTTATATTAAATAATAAATATTAGGAAGATAATAAATGTCTATATAAACACTTGAAATCTTATGGGTAGGGTGTAATTATCTAATTTCTTTAACATTTGAATAATAAGTATAATATATGTATTGTACTAGTTATCCAACCCGCGCTTTGCCACAGGTCAAATAATTTTTTTTCTCAATATGACAACATTTTCTATGTGTTTTTTAACATAAAAAAACACTTCAATTGCGAATCGAGAAATTTATGTAAACATTTAATTAAATATATAGAGAACTATCTATGCAACTAAAAAAATTATGAAGTTTGATTTTTAACCCATCAAAGTTAACCAACTAAACTTGTGACCTAGATCATAGATTCAATTAGGTTAAACAATTTTTTTAAAAAAATCTATATAAAATAGACACATGTATATTGAGAGAATTGACCAATTATTAGGGCAATTGAAAAAAAATATATCAAGCTGAAATAAATTATGTTGTCCGATTAATAATCAACAAAATATTAAACAATGAATTTGGGCTAAACATACACTTTAGTTCTCCAACTTTTCGATGGTAGAAAGAGAAAATATCGGTTGAAACTAATTCCAGCCACGGAAACAAGTGATTTTGGTTTCAATAGGTTTCTTTTCATGAGTAAAGTTTAGATAATGTGTTGTTTTTCTCTTAAACTTGTCTAAAATGGTGGATTTGAACCTAAAAAAAATCTTTATTTTGGGTTGATTCAGAATTTTCAAGACAATTTATGGGTTGTTAGAGGCTATTTATACGTTTTTACCAGGTCTTTATGGTGTTTTTATGGTTTTTACAGGTCAAAATATGATAAAAATAGTTTTTTATTGGTTAGAAACAAACCATCCTGAATTATTAATTTAGTAGAGGTGACATTTCGTTTACCTTAGCAAGACAGGTGATGCGTCGCCTTTATTTTTTTTTTTCTAATCACTTTGATATATTATTGGTTTTTAATTTTATAAGTTTTTATTTTAAATAAAAAAATATTGAATCCAGTTAAATTTATGACTCAAGTCATTGATTTCACTGGTTTGCTTCGATTAGGTAAGGTTAGGGCTTGATAAAAAAATTACATATAAATAATTTTTAATTTATTTAATTAGAATAATGTATAAACTTTTCAAATTCTACTTAAGATTTTTTTATATACAGGAATATATCATAAAAGTGCATATATATACCCGCCGGTCAAATAGCTTTCATCTATTGTTTTAGCTGTCTTGTTTTGAGTAATACGGCATAAGATGGTCCTTCCTCTTCTATAAATCCCCACCCTACCTCTCATGACTTTCGAGTCTGAACCTCTCATTTAGAAATCCCAATTTTAATCTAAAAAAAAAAAAAAATACTAAATGACCTATTTTTTAACGAAATTTAAGCACATAAAGTAGAGTAAAAAACAATTCCAGGTTATAATATTGTCTATAAAGTAGAGGGAATCGAAAATTAATTCCCAAGGTACTACCAAATTATCAATCAAGTCCCATAACAAACAATTTCATCAATCACATCCCAAATGTCTTAGAGATTTCTCAATTGGGTACTTTTGTCCATTGTTGCTAATATTTCTATTAAATTCTTATTAAGATTACACTTTTTGTGGCATAAAATAGGAATTTTGGATGGAAAGTAACCCAACTACAAAATTCTTGAAATTTCTGGAACCTAATGGATGAAATGTATTGTTTTGTGACTCATTTGAGAATATGTAAAATACAAAATGTAAATATATACATGTAAAACGCTATTTGTAAGACTATGGGCGCGTGGACATTGTAATGTAGTTAGTAGTAAGGTAGACTTGGGGTCAGGAGAAGGAGCTTTAAAGGAAGGCAAGGCGGGCGACGTGTCTACGTCTGTTTCCTATATGCAATTATAGATTTTCTTGCAAGTTTGGTGCCAATTTAGGAACTCTATTGCTCTTTCTAGAGTGTATTACTACTGCTTATTGCTTTTCAAGTTCTACCAATTTTACATAAAACTATTAGTAAGCTACATGTCATGTACTCAAGTAAATAAGAGAAAAGGACAATTTTAGTATAGTTTTCATTATTGATTATAATAGCTATTTAGTTCATCTTAAAAAAATCATCAAATATATATATATATATATATATATTTGAGAGTCTAGATTTGTAATCATTAAAACTATTTTGAAATCATGTTTGGAAAAACTTAGCCTGATTTTTCGATGAACTCCCCGTTAATCAAAAACTCAAGAAACAAACAACGCATGATTTGCTTTATTTTTCAAAAGGAACAAGTGATGAATGGTATGTTACCTTTTCTTTTGGTAGGCCGAGCTCACAGGCCCCATCTCTTAGGCCTAGGTTTTAAGTTTTTTTTTTCTATTGTGCTTAAGATGCATAATAAGAAAAATATTTAGTTTAATTTTAAAATGATTCTTTAATAATATTATAGATTTTTATGAGAAACAAACAACGCATGATTTGCTTTATTTTTTAAAAGAAACAAGTGATGAATGGTATGTTATCTTTTCTTTTGGTAGGCCGAGCTCACAGGCCCCATCTCTTAGGCCCAGGTTTTAAGTTTTTGTTCTATTGTGCTTAAGATGCATAATAAGAAAAATATTTAGTTTAATTTTAAAATGATTCTTTAATAATATTATAGATTTTTATGAGAATATAAACTCTTTTTTTTTTTTTCAATTATTATATACTTAATATGCCAAAACAATTGCTAGTAAATATTCAATAAAAATAAAGTTTCCTCATGTTTTTTTAACTTGCTGAGATCATAATAAATTTGTATTTAAAAATAACGCTAATAGTTAAGAACATGTTTTTAAAAACAATATAATTTTACTAGATTGAAAATAATAATTTTCTCCTTGATAATTTTATTTATTATTTTTCTTGCAAATTCATGAAAAATATTTGTTTTTACAACTATTTAATTAAGCTAAGCAAGGTTACTTAACAAAGCTAAGTCATTGATTGGGAGGATTGGATAGTTTGACTGACCTAAATCAATCCAGAACGTCCTTTATTCAGTACATATTTTACAAAAACAAATAATTAAATTGACATAGTATTTATTTTTATTTTTAATAAAACTGAATTTCAACTTCACAAGTGCATCAGCAAGATCAGCTAAGCCAGACTGGTAGTTTACCATGTTTACTTCGGAACTCAGACGCGGCCTAGAAGTTGGGTTAAGTTCTCATTTGAGATTACAGCCCAAATAAAGATTAAATATATATACGTGTGTGTTAAAAAAAAAATGAAATTTTAAAAAATAAATTCTAGAAAAATAAATTATTTTTTAATATTTAATAATATAATAAAAAATAAATTAAAAAATATTTTTCAATATTTGATTACATCATAAAAAATAAATTAAAAAATAACTCATTAATATTTTTTTTAAAGTTTATTAAAATAAAAAATAAATTTTATAAGAATAAAATTAAAAAAAAATAATTTTAATTATCTCAAAAAAAATAAATAATAATCAAAATAATAAAAATTAAATTAAAAATATTAAAATAATAATAATTAATATTTTATAAATTATTAGCACATAATAATTAAAAAAATAAAAATTGAATTTAATAAATAAAAAATTTCAATAAAAAAATAAAAACAAATAAACAATTATAAAAATAAAAATAAAAATAAAAATTAAATTTTAAAAGATAAAATTTAATATATAAATATTTAAAATTTTAAAAACTAAATTTAATATAACAATAAATAATATAATATTTCAGAATTTTTTTTTTTCAAAGAATTTTCCATCTAAATTTTTCAAAAAAATATTTTTATAAAAACCAAACTAAATTTTTCTTTAATTAGAAAATATTTTTTCGTTTACTATTCTAATAATAAACAAACATAAGTGAAAAATAGTTTCTCGCTTTTCAAAAAACAAACATAGCCCATCTAAAATTAAAAAAAAAAAATATATATATATTAATTATTTTATATTTTCATATTATTTTTTTAAAAAAATATTATTTTAATATATTCAAATATAAAATAACACTTAAAAAAAATCATCTGCCACCGCCATTCTAAACACCCTATAAATAACATTACCAAAAATTCCCGCAGCCGCAGGCCAAAAAGCCCCCCTAAAACTGGAAGATATTTCTATACATAGAACCATTTAACTTTCGTCTAGTGTAGTTTATGCGAAATTGTGTATTGATCTACAAACTTGTGAATAGCAAAATGAGTAAAGCATTAGCATACCACATCTATAGATATCCCTTCACAAACCATTGGAGAATAAGGGTTAAAAGGCATATAATCAGCAGTTATCAATGCTTAAACTGAGTTTATACGATACATCTAATAAAACATTATTCTAACTAGTTGCCAACTCTAGAAACTCCACAATCAGATCATACTGACACATCATTAACCCCCACTAGTAACTCGCGACAGGTCTTACTGGCTGCCAATGTTGCTTATCACCTAGAGTACTCCAGGCTCCGGCTATGGCTACGGCTCCTAACTGGGCTCCGGCTATAGCTCCTTGAACCATAAGGAGACCTTGAGTAGGATTGGTCTCTATACCTTCTATCTCTAGGAGAAACAGGTCTGTATGGATTACCAAAATATATTATATTGGTAAAAACTGCTTTTCCAAATCCATCACACATTGCAGGAAAACAGGTCCTACTTCATTAAACTAAATTGATAAAGAGAAGTGGGAGCTGACCTTGAATAGTGTCTTCGCCTGGGGGAAGGAGAATAATACACAGGACTACGAGAATAACTCCGTCCATAGCGTGGTGATGGAGAGCACCTGGGATCATTGTACCGGCCACCGCTGACAATGAATTGTGCACAAATTAACAACTCAAGACCTAGCTTTGCAGTCATCAAAACTGGCAGCAATACTAACTACCTTAACTGTCATCTTTCTTTTTTCTTAAAAAAATTGAATCAGCACTCTATATGCCCGCAAAAATGGGCAACCTAAAATTCATGGTGTTTGGTGTTTCAGCAACAGCAACCATATAAAGTATAATCTCTTGTATCAGTCTGCATGAAAAGAAGGTTCAAATCCAAATTTCCATACAATGCATCAGTATTCAATGAATGCGGACTCAGCAAAATAACCACAGTTACCTCACACGACCTCTTGCCCTCATTTCTGCAGGCTTCTTCCTATTTTCCTCAGCAAAAACAACTGTCAGTTCCCGTCCATAAAGAATTTCACCATCCATATGATGCTTAGCATCTGCAGCATCAGCTGGTTCTAAATATTGGACAAATCCAAAGCCACGAGGTTCCCTACAACCAAATACATAAAGACGACACAGCAAAGTGAATTCAGACAAATGAACATAAACAGGTGTCCTGAATGCCCAAAGACAGTATCCAGACTCCAGGCTTGACGTGGAAGATCATGATAAGCACTTGCTGACACTCATGTCATGGAAATAAAATGATCATATGGCTGCTAACCTTGTAGAAGCCAAATTTTAAATTGAGTAGAAATTCTTCAACACTTGAACTTCTTCAGAATGTATTCAAACCCACCTTCCCCACAACCTTGATGTACATTAACATGCACAGTATTCTCATTACTTGAATATGTCTTCACAACACTCTCATTACTTCCTTCTTGCCATCACTCTTACTACTTCATTCTTGTCTTCGCTCTAATTACTTCATTTGTGTCTTCACAACTTTCAATAAAAACAACCAAATTCCCATAAACCAATGGCACATAATAAGAAAAAATCCCAGACTAGATAGTTTTGAGATTAATTAAGATAAATGACATGCAGACCAAAATTGAACACAGAAATTGACAAAACTAAAGACATGATTACTGGATTCGCTATATCTTATAGGCAAACTAATTAGTTCTTCTTTAGAACTGCTTTGGCCCGGAGTGAAAAGGAGTTCATCTTACCCTGTATAATAATCTCTGGGCAAGTAAACGTCCTTCAGAGGGCCAAACCGACCAAACGGTCCACGCAAATCTTCAGGCCTGCAAAGAAAACAAGAAAAAGAAACCGCTCGATGAATAGCCCCACTTTCTCTTCATTTTGACCAGCACAAATACAGCTGTAGATAAAAAAAGGTAGCTTTGGCTACAATAATTTGAAGGCAGTGTACATTTTATACACATCTCGTCCTAAGTGAGGCCACTATTACAATAATAACATGGATATAATTGACAACATTTACAGCGAGAAAAATTGAAGCAGAACCAAATTTGCGCAAAACATGAAGCAACAGATGACTACATGAACATCAAGAACGTGAATTCAAACAGCAGGAAATCAATGAGAAAAGCCAAACCTGCAATCAAGACGAAGATTGCGAACCAGAAGACTAGTGGGAAGATCCCTACCACGACCTCCATGCCGACCCCTAGGGCTAGGACTCCTATGTTTCCTCCCATAACCCCTTGGGGGTGAGGGACTGTAACTGTAGCTTCTTCCCCTCATTTTCTACAAATATCACTGCCTGCAGCAAGCAAAGAAAAACCATATTTTACAACCACTAAGATTAAATACAAAAACCAATAGTTTTTAATATTCATAAAACTCCAATTCCTTAAAAAAAAAAAAAATATATATAAAGCAAAAAACAATTAAAAAAAAAACGTCCAAGCTTTTCCTCGGCCTCTCCTCTCATAATTTACAATAAAATTAGATTATAAAAACACAAAATGAAAGATTATTTGAAGAATTGAGAGATAAAGATTGGTGAAAATATCAAAGATCAAGAGAAGTAGAAGCAGAGAGAATGAGAAAAGTACCTGAAACGATATCGGTTTTGCTTCTCCTTCCAGAGGTTTCCACGAGAAAGAAGGTAACACGGGAAAGCAAGCTCTATGAAGGACGATGGGCCCTTTTAAAACTCGAGATTCGAGAACCTTCTTTCCCATAGCCTATGTTAACATGCATCGCAGTGTTGTAAGTCCGCAACCGGTCTTCCAAAATCTAGCCGTCAATAGACGGCGTTGCTTCTCTCTTACTGTTTGGATTACACATCGTGAAAGACAAGGTTTCATGAGGGCCAGTCCATAGCTCATTGATTTAAATCGTTCAAAATTAAAATCTCTCAGGCTCAGCCCATTAAAGAACACCCTGGGTTCATCCAACTCTCGAGTGTGGATGCATGGTGCGTCTGGTGGCAGATTCACGCTGTGGGCAGGTCCATGGGTCTCCAACCAAATTTTGACTGTTAAACATGATAGTCTTAAACTTTCATAACATTTTAAATATACCCTTGAATTTAATACTCTGTCAGAGAATACCTACACCTGCAAAATTAACTTTTTTAATCTATCCATTATTAGTTTATGTTATTTTCCATGTATCTCAATGAATCTCATTTTATGGGTGAAGAACTTAGTCTTGTTAAAGAAAAACAATTATACGGATAGACCATGGACCTTTATGTTACAAGTAGTGACCTCTATATTGTTTTTTTTTTTTAAATAATATATTTTTTTAAAAAATCAACATGTCAAAATAATTAAAAAATATAAAAAAAATAAATTTAAATATAGTAACATAGTATTTCAATCACTGCTGTGCCAAACATATGTATGTTTAGGATTATAGTTGTTTTTTAAAATATTTTTCATGTTGGAATGTATTAAAATAATTTTATTTTTATTTTTTTAAAATTATTTTTGAGATTAGCGTATCAAAAAACGATCCAAAACATATAATTTTTTAAAAATTTTTAAGCAAAATTTATTTTTTAAAATATTGATATACTATCACATTTCTAACGCTTTCAATTGAACTGCCTTGTCTGCAAGAGATTTCTTTCTTGGCATATAGTCTTCAAATCTATTCCTAGTCCGCCAAGAAATAATAGCATAAATGAAAGGAACTATTTTTCTTTCCTGGCATTTGCATTCGAGTCTATTCTCTTGCTTGTTTTTTATTTTAAAAGTATTTTTTAAAAAATTAATTTTATTTATTTTTTATTTGTTTTAAATTAATTTTTTTATGTTTTTAGATATTTTATTGTGCTAATATAAAAATAATTTTAAAAAATATTATTTTAATATATTTATAAGTAAAAATAATTACAATATATTTCTAAATAAACTCGTAATCTTGTTGAGGTGTCAACGATGGTGTATGTAGATTTAAATGCTTCATATCATTTAAAAAAATTACTTTTATTACATTTATTTTCTAAACAGATTTATAAGCCACTAATTAATTTAAAAAATAATTAATAAAACTCGTGAAAATATCATATTGCTTCGCTAGTCATAAGTTTTTTTTTTTTTTTTTTTTTTTAATGTTAAGAGTAAAGACTACATTTATAGTAATTTCACTTCACAACCAGTTAACTTTTGTTAATGGTTAATGATGCGAAGCTACTCGACTCGAATTATAAAATGAAAATTGGATGGAATAAAGCCCACTAACTTAAAGTCGACCAGCTAAAATCCCACGGCCCATTAAAAACCCACGCAAAGCCGACCCGACCCGACCCGGACCCGGGGGCTAATTTGCTAGGGCTTAGTAATAACAAGCATCGTCACTTCGAAATCCAAAAACCCTTTCAAAACCCTGATTCTCTTTATCAGTCACCGTCTCCATTTCAACTCTATTTCGAAAAACCAAAAGGAAAAGGGCTGCTGATTATTTTCACGCAAGTAACGGAAAATGGCAGCTCCCTCAAAGAAAAAACAACAGAATCCAAAACAAAACGACGGTCCAAAATTCAACAAAGCATCACAGAAGCAATTCAAAGCGAAGCAGACGAAAAACAAGAAGAGTTTTTCAAACGACGCCGTCGTAAAAGATGCGTCTATTGCTTTGCAACTTGAAGATGACGTCCCTGACTTCCCTCGAGGTTTTTCAACAAAGTCTCTCAATCTCCTAAAATTTTCTGCTTGGTTCCCGAGAAAAGTTGAACGTGTATTTTGAAAGGAGATTATTGAATAATTATTGAAGCTTTGAATTGATTTTTTTGGGATAAATTGTCGAGGAAAGAAAACTATTTCTGTTTTACTGATTTTTGACCTCTTGCCTTTTAAGGTGGAAAGAGTTCGTTGAGTCAGAGAGAAAGAGAGGAAATTAGAGCACAAGTTGATGAAGAATTCGAGGGGGAGGAGAGGCGTTTGAATAAGAAGAATAAGAAGGGGAAGAAGTTTCAAAACAAGAGTAGTCAATTATCTGGAGATGATTTAGGTTCCCTTTTTGGCGATGTTTTAACTGGAAAACTGCCTCGTTTTGCTAATAAGATTACAATGAAGGTATGAACCGAAAATTTAATCACTGTGAAAGTGGAAAAAGTTATTTTGTTCATATTATAGGCGGTGTTTAAGTTTTTCATGTTTAATTTGTGCACAGAACATTTCTCCTGGAATGAAGCTTTGGGGAGTTGTTACTGAAGTAAACGAGAAGGACCTTGTAATTAGTCTTCCTGGAGGATTGCGTGGATTAGTACGTTCTGTGGATGCAGTTGATCCTGTTTTGAGTGATCAAATTGAGGTATTATAAGCTTGTATGAATTCACAATTATTATTATTATTTTTTGTTTTCTTTTTCTTTTTTAAATCTTAGTTATGGTATTATTATGCTTTTATTCAATAATTTGCTGTCATTGTTATTCTCTTCTTTACTAGGATGGTGAAGGTAGCCTTCCAAGTGTATTCCATGTAGGGCAGCTGGTGTCATGCATTGTGTTGAAGTTGGATGATGATAAAAACGATAACAAGAAAAGAAAGATTTGGCTTTCTCTGCGCCTTTCGTTATTGCACAATGGCTTCTCATTAGATGCTGTTAAGGAAGGGATGGTAAGACAACTCAATGAATAGCATGGACCTTGATAACCTTTCATTGCTAGATATTAATATCATTTTTTTAAAATGAGAGTGCTTTCTAACTTAAACTGGATTTGAAGCAGGTTCATTTAGGATACGAGTTTACTTAAAAATATGTAAAGAACAATCATTGATATATTTGTTTAGTGGATTACATGTTTATAGATGGCTCACTAAGATTTATCTGCTCTCTTGATGCCGGGTGGGCCTCTAAATATTTGTTCTCATACCTGGGACGGTACTGTTACTATCTCAACAATCTAATCTGGCTAACTGAATCAGCAGTGGCAAAGGCCTGGCTGCCTGGTTTAGTCCAGATTTAATATAATTTATGTGTTGGCGAGGGTGGATACTGGGGCCTCTAGCTTCCTAGTCTCATATAACTAGCATAACTGATATAAACTTAGAGTGACTTGGATAGCCCTGCTATGTTTCTCTAAGATGATGTCCTGCCACAACTATGCAACAATCACATTGATACCCAGTCAAACATTCCATTCAATGAGCTCTATTATCACCCTGAAACTGTTCTGATTAACTTGGTGTTTCTTTTTTCCTTAACTTGTAATTACTAGTGTCTGAAAATGGAGTGGTGAAACTAGGATTTACATCAAATTGATATATTTCTTGTGAAAAACTTATGTTTGCTAACTATTGTCCATCACAAGTGACCCCCCTTTTAGTTGGGTCTGTGTAGGGAACAAAGATCTTGAGCAACAATGTGTAATCGGAAAGATGGAAAAGATATCGTTATCTTTGGTGCTCATCCCAATTGGGGCCAAAATTTGTACTGATAAATTATGTACATGTAATTAGATATTTATGATCTATGGTTCAATTACTTGGTACATTTTCTTCAACTAGAAACTGTTTATTGGGAAAAGATCCCAGGATTCAGAATCAGTCTTTTGGGTACTATCCACTCAGGATTTTTATATTGTTGGACCAATAACCAATCATTTTGGCACAGGGCTTTGTAGCGTGGAGTGTGCAGTTCATGGACTCCTTGTTAAAATCTACTTGAGTAGACATCACATCATTATTTTTGGTGCTACTCAAGCCAAAAACAAAAAGAAAAGAAAATGATAGCTTGAACTACATTATAATATTCTACAAAGATGTTCCTGAACCAAAATTTTGTCTTTGAACAAAGTGATAACTGGCATCTATCTCTTCTACTAGTAGGTTATCACGGTATGCATCTTTCGAAGGTATCAAGGATGTAATGAAACAGTGTTAACTTGTTTGCTTATATGTCTTCTATAGATTGGTAATCCCATCTGCCCACCATTTAATGATTATAGGTCCTCACCGCATATGTCAAAAGCATTGAAGATCATGGTTTCATCCTGCATTTTGGTTTGTCATCGTTTATGGGATTTTTGCCAAAGAACAGCCAAGCTGGTAAGTACCAGTCAAGTTTTTCTGCAGCATGTTACATAGTTGCAAGTCATTCGCCTCATGCTTCTCTATTTCCCATAAAATGCATACTTCACTGTTTTAATAATCTTTACAGCAACATCTTATTCTTCTTTTCTTCTTGGTTGTAGAGAGCAGGGATTCTGAAGTGAAAACTGGGCAATTTTTACAGGGGATTGTTACAAGGATTGATAAAACTCGGAAAGTTGTTTATCTGAGCTCTGACCCAGATACAGTGTCTAAATGTGTGGTATGCTAAAGTTATCCCATCACCTTCAGGTTCTATTATCTCTTTTTTTTCCAATGGATTTAGTGCTGTTTTAACATTTATTTGTTGCACTCTTATGCAGACTAAGGATCTTAAGGGCATTTCAATTGATCTTCTCATTCCAGGCATGATGGTTGATGCCCGTGTACAGTCGACCCTTGAAAATGGGATAATGTTATCATTCCTTACATACTTTACTGGAACTGTAAGTTTGCTGCTGTCTATTTGTAAAGTTTATTATAACAGATGGATAGGACAAGGACTAGCCATGGCTACTATATTTTTATATTTTTATCCACTTGGTTATGCATTAATTCTGCCTATACATCCTATATTTTTATATTTCATTTTCATTTTACAGGTTGATATGTTTCATTTACAAAATACTTTCCCTACTTCAAATTGGAAGGATGATTATGCCAAGAATAAAAAGGTGCGTATTCGAAGTCTTCCTTCAACTGATCTGGACACCTTTAGCTCTGTTGATTTTCACAGTATTGACTTCTCACTCAATCCGTCAGTGCTTTTGTTCAGTACCCAAGTTCAGTAATAATCTCCTTTTGCACTGCCTTCATGCTTTGAGTCATCCAATGGACAGATCAACATAGTAAAGAGTACATATTACCATAGTGCATTGATTCATTGCTTTGCATGAAGAGTATTGTGGTTTCTGTCAAGTTTCACTTTTTTTTTTGCTACTTGTATTTCAACATAATGTGCATGGTTTTGCAGCTCGAATTTTTATCTGCATGTTAGCCAAAAATGTTTCTGCCACACCACCATTGTTTCTTTTTTCTGTTTGTTTTTGTTAATATACAGTGCTATTATTTTTGGTTTAGGTCAATGCTCGTATATTATTTATTGATCCCTCAACTAGAGCTGTTGGTTTGACTCTCAATCAACATCTTGTTCACAACAATTCACCGCCATCTGTAAGTCTCTTTGGACGTATGATAATTATTTTTGCACTTGCAACTTTGGAATTTGAGTTTTTTTATTATAGGCTTTTACTAAATGTTCAAACTCTTTGTTTATTGTTTGTTGCATTCTTCAACCTTTTCTGGGACTGAGTGAGCTGGGATGTCCAGAAATAGGGGTCCACTTATAGGCATGTGAACCAAATGTAATAGATCTTAGCACTGCTTCATATTTGGGCTTTGCAATGCTAGAGGTTTTACAAGTTCTATTATAGGCTTGCCTTGTGTGCTTTTGGTCTGCGCATCAATATTTACCTTCCTGGTTCCATTGATAAAGCAATAGAGTTGAATATCACTGACTTGAAGGCTGGGCATGATAATGCATTTTTTGTACTTATATCATCTTGATTTCATAGTGGAGCTTCTCTTGATAATGGTGGCACATGCAATTATGCTTGACTTGCTCTACTTGGTATTATAATGCTCATCTTCTGATTGCTGCCTTTCTCCCTCTAGATCTAATTTTTGGTTTAAATGCAGAGTGTTAAAGTTGGAGATATTTATGACATTGCAAAAGTAGTCAGGGTAGATAAAGGCATGGGACTTCTACTTGAAATCCCATCTACTCCGCTGCCAACTCCAGCGTTTGTTAATGTATGTTCTTTGTGCATTTATTCACATATTCTATGCCCTATTCTTTCATGATAAATATATTTATATTGTTTACTTATCATTAAGTTCTTCATGGTGGTAAATGCATTAAAATTATGTTGATGCAGGTATCTGATGTGGCTGAAGATGAGGTACGGAAGCTTGAAAAGAAGTTCAAGGAAGGAAGTAATGTTCGTGTTCGAATCCTTGGGTATAGGCATTTGGAAGGGCTTGCCACGGGGATTTTGAAGGTTGCTTTTCTATTTCATAAAGTTTTCTATGTTTCTTCAAATGAAATGAATGTATATTGCCTGACTTGCACTGCTATAATATATTTTTCTTGGGAGCAAATGGGGTTGCTTTCTATTTGCATAAGTTATTTGTAGTTATTTATTAACAAAGTGCATTTGTGATATTGCATAGAAAGGCGTCTAGCTTTATTCTTATCTTCTATATGACTATATCTGTTACAGATCAAAATAAGGTTGCCTTAAGTGACATGAGAACATTTGTCATAATGTTTTTGTATGTGCAGGCTAGTGCTTTTGAAGGATCTGTATTCACCCACTCTGATGTCAAGCCAGGCATGGCAACAAGGGCTAAAATCATAGCTGTTGACAGCTTTGGGGCTATTGTACAATTTCCTGGTGGAGTGAAGGCACTTTGCCCGCTTCGACATATGTCTGAATTTGAAATTGCGAAACCTCGGAAAAAATTCAAGGTCACGCTCTAACCAAATTTGCTTTTTAAGGTGTTTTTGTGAATTGGATCTTAGATTAGACATCAACCATCTTGTCCATTGTTTGTTGGTTCATGGTAATAACTTATAGTTGACCTGTGTTATTATGCAGGTTGGAGCTGAGCTGTTTTTCCGTGTGCTGGGTTGCAAGTCCAAGAGAATAACTGTGACACACAAGAAAACTCTTGTATGTTATATGACTTGAAACTTATTTTTCATCAATGTGCAGCACTTTCAAGAGTGCTCAAATGTATTGTCATAGGTTTTCTCTTTCACTGCAGCGGTCTTTGTGACTGTCAGTTTTCATATATATATACACCACATGCTGTCTTTGCTACTGTGTTTGACGTTTCACATGCTTCCTTGCAATCTGTTGTTAATAGTTGCGTTTTCATTTTTTTCAATAATTTATGTAGTTAATTCTCTGATGGACATTGTTGGCTTATGGTTTGACAGGTTAAATCTAAACTTCCAATTCTTAGTTCATATTCTGATGCAACTGATGGACTAATAACACATGGTTGGATAACAAAGATTGAAAAGCCTGGATGCTTTGTCCATTTTTACAATGGAGTCCAGGGATTTGCCCCCAGGCTAGTCTTAAAAACTCAAGATTGCATTTTTTTTATTATCTTCTTGATCTTGCCAACATGAGAACAACACTTTCTGTTGAATTGTTATCTATATAGTCCGTTGTTTTTTTCATTCCTTCAATATCCTGTATTCACTGGTGTTTTTCATAAGAACTTATTAAATCAACCTGGGAAGGATAATTTAAGAATCTAGATGTTTTAGGCTCAATAAAGATGGAATTTAGAGTTGTAAAACAAATAGGATTAGCAGCAATGATGTCCAAGAAACAACTGGGATTACAGGTTTTGAATCTTGAATATGTTTCTTGCAGAAAAGGTTTGGAGACATTTCACTTTGAATTGAATACTTAACGAGAAGATAACTTATACAATATTTTGTGAAGGGTTTGACAAATATAGAAATGAGGATTAGGATAGAGACAATATCAGGGAATATAGAATAATGAATTAATGTCTCTTGAGATGGTACATTTATTCTTTCCTGACTTCTAAATCTTAGATATAGACCATACGACATTGACAATATTATTGGTGTCCTTGACTTTCTTATGCGGTTTATCAGCTCATGCATGTCTGTTGTGCATTGAAGTCAAATTCTACTCTGTGAGTGCAAGCCCTCATCCATCTTCCAACTAGTATAACTTTCCTCTATGTTCTGGCCTTAGATTTTGGATGTTGACTATGGCTCTAGTTGTTCTTACTCTGCTTTGTGATATATTTTGACTGATACTCTGCTTCAGTGATATATCGATGTTTATCAACGATGGCTCTATTGGGCTTGAGGATCAGGGTGAGAGCTAAAAGAATATGCTAATTTGGAATTGGATGGCCAATACTTAGCTTTTGCTTGTCTTTTTTAATAATCCATTGCAAATGTTGTGTACTCTTTTTCTTGTGTTCTGAAGTCCTGTTTGATCATTTTTGGGATTTCTTTTGCCCTTCTTATTTTCTTGGATCTCTTCTGTGGGAGCGTTCTGCTTTTAATATAGTGAATGGCCTTGTTGGTCTATTTGTACTATATGGCTAGGATTGATTTCTTCTTTGGTTTGATTGTAGAGGATGCTGATTGTTTGCTCTTCATTTTAAAGCAGATCTGAGCTTGGATTAGAACCAGGAAGTGATGCAATTTCAACTTATCAAGTTGGGCAGGTTGTCAAATGCAGAGTAATAAGTTCTATTGCTGCTTCACGCAGGATCAATCTTAGTTTCATAATGAAGCCTCTAAGGTTTGCTAGTTGATTCATCTTTTCTATTATCCTGTGTCAAAATTAAAGTCATCATGAAGTAACTTCTTCATTATTTTACCTGCAGTATTGTGCCTCAAGTTGACTGTTAAATGGGTCTTTAGGGGAGCTCTAGGGTTAACTGCAAATTTGTTGTTTCATATTTGTCTGATAGGAAGCAGTATCCAAGTCCAATATTATGTGCTTTTTTGAAGCTGTTTTCTCTTCACCCTGCAAGAACAACTTACGAATTGATTTTCATTTCACAAAGCAATGAAAAAGGCTTTTGAATTAATTTTCTATTCCCATCCCCCATGATCCCTGGGTAAAAAGATAGGAGTAAATTGGCAATGGAAGATATCATATCAATTTCAATGTCAGTTGGAGTCTCATTACTGGTCTTTCTGCGAAATTATTCAAGTATTTGCGATTTCAAAATTACAGGTTTTCTGAAGAAGATGGCATCAAGATGGGTAGTGTGGTTACTGGAGTTATTGATAAAGTTACTGCCTCTTCAGTAATAGTTTATGTTAATGCAAAAGACTACTTGAAGGGGACAATTGCTACCGAGCATTTGTCAGATCACCATGGTATTGATCTTTGCTTTGTATACATGGCAAAAATAGCAGTTCACGTTTTTCAATTATACCCTTGTTTGGTCTTCAATTATGCAGAACATGCTGCCTTGATGAAGTCAGTTTTGAAGCCTGGATACGAGTTTGATCAACTACTGGTCCTAGGTATTTTTTTAGCTGTTCCATTTGAATGCTTTACCAGATCTCTAAAACTTTCTTTTTCCTGATTATTTTATTTTATGTAGTCTAAAAGGGAAAGGTTCATTTAAGATGTTTTCTGACTGCACATGCTTTTTCAGTAAAATCCAGAGGTTTTTTGGAAGACATTTTCTAATTATTTTATATAGTCTAAAAGGAAAATATTTATTTAAGATATTCTCAAATTGCACATGCTTCTTGATTAATAAAAAGAGGCTCGTTAGAAGATAAGTTATGCAAAGCTAATACCCGAGCAAAATAAGCGGGTTACTGCATAACATGAAGCTATGTAACGTGAAAAGGGTCAGACTGAAAATTTGTAGCTTTGCCACCCTTTTGGACAAATCTTCCCAGTCTACTGCATCTTGTCACATTTTTGGGGCTTTGGGTGCTCTGACATAATTAGAGTCTGGCCGATCATATATTTTGTCATTGCAGTATGCAAATTTGTTAACATTAATTATGAACTAGCAATTGATTACCTTGAATTTGTGTTGCTGTAGATATTGAGAGCAACAATTTGGCTCTCTCTGCAAAATATTCTCTTATCAAGTCTGCTTCTCAGCTTCCTTCGGATCTAAGCCAGATTCGTCCTCAGTCAATAGTCCATGTAAGTATGTCTTGCATCCTACTTGCATGACCAGTTTTATAAATATTTTTTTTGGGAGAGCTCTTGCAGTTGTGATGTGGTTTGAATTTTGACATGATCTTCGGAAATTGTAATTGTTTCTGCTTTTTCATGCATCTGAACTTGTATTTGCAAATCAGGGGTACATCTGTAACATGATTGAAACTGGCTGCTTTGTTCGCTTTCTTGGGAATTTGACGGCTTTCTCCCCTAGAAGCAAGGTAAACTCTTAATATCTGGCTTTTAAGATTGTTGTCTAAGGATGCTTTTACAGTGGTTTTGGAAGAGCAAGTACTGCCAGAACCTCTAGAACCACATTTTATTTGCATTTTAGCGGGTTACCTGGAAGGAACAGAAGTCCACTTTTTTTTTTTTTTTTAATCTTTTACGGGAACTTTTATGGTATAGAATGTTCTTTGAGCTTCTTTCTCATCTCCAGTTCATGGGGCGTACAAAGGAGTCTCTTTGTCTGATACCCAAAGAGACTGGAAAGCCCCAGTGTGTTTTACTTGTTAGAAAGTTGAATCTCTTCCTTTTTTGTGCTTCTTGCATTTTTCTTCTTTATTAATTCTCTTATACTTGATGTCAGGCAATGGATGACCAAAGATCTCAGCTTTCAGAAGCCTTTTACGTTGGACAATCTGTTCGTAGTAATATACTCGATGTTGGTGAACTATCCGAGACTAAAATTTCTCAGATTGTTGTCATTGGACTATTTATCTATTATTTATTTATGGCTGTTTCCAGGTTAACAATGAAACAAGCAGAATAACAGTGTCTTTGAAGCAGTCATGCTGCTCATCTACAGATGCATGCTTTCTTCAAGAATACTTTCTCTTAGAGAACAAGGTAAAATTAAATGTGCTATATTTAATTTATTGTTTTCTGTTCCCTCCAGTTTCAAAGACAAAATATTTGTTGTAGGATCCCGTTAACTTCAGATTGCCATGCAAATGCATTGTATTTCTCACATTCTGCTTGATTGTCTAACACCCCCCAACCCCCCCCCCCCCACCCACCCCCCAGATTGCTGATCTGCAATCTTCAGATTCTAAAGGTCGTGACTTGAAGTGGGTTGAAGGATTTCATATTGGCAGCACCATTGAGGGAAAAATTCAGGAGTCAAAGGAATTCGGTGTTGTTGTCAGTTTTGAGAAACATAATGATGTTTTTGGTTTTGTTTCTCATCACCAGTGTAAGTTATTTATTTCTTTTCATTACCATGTGAATGCTTTTCTTGATATGTGTTGCTTGCTTTATTAATATTTACGAACTACTAATCCTTTATTCATTATAATCACTTTAGTAGGTGGAGCAATTGTGAAAGCAGGTGCAAATGTTCGAGCTGCTGTTCTTGATGTTGCCAAGACAGAACGCCTTGTTGATTTATCTCTAAAGCTTGAGTTTTTGGATAAATCAAGAGACAAAAGTTCTAACAGCTTAACTCACAAGAAGGTTGAGTCCTGCTTAAAGTTTCTTTACACCCAAATATGTACTAAAGAAGTTTAAAGAATAAGCTTTCATGTCATCTCCTTCGCATTTTCATTTGTGCTGGTTAAGGCCTGTATATGTGTTTCTTTCCTTGCTTGTTTTTTGTTTTTGTCATGTTTGAGACTGATACACAATATTCCTGATTTTAGAAACGAAAAGGAGAGATGTCAAAGGACTTGGAGGTGCACCAAACAGTAAATGCAGTTGTTGAGATTGTGAAAGAAAATTACCTGGCAAGTACTGTTAAATCTGATGATATATTGTGGTCAATAATATTTTTATTTTTACTTATTGTATTCCTGCTGATAGCAGGTTCTGTCAATTCCTGAGCATAACTATGCCATAGGTTATGCGTCGGTATCAGACTATAATACACAAAAGATATCTCAGAAACAATTTCTGAATGGACAAAGGCAAGTATGATTTTGGCGAATAATCCTTACAGTATATATTTGCCTGTCATCATTTTTCTTTTTCTTAGAAGTTTGGGCATTTGAATGGGTGGAAGCTCTTAATAAAATTTTGTAAAGCTTGACAAGTGTATAAAATTTTATAAAACTTGGCCGTTGCCTGTAAGATTCAACATTTGCATTTATTTTCTAGTTTATACTCTACAAAAGTGTTATGATTGCTTTGTTTAAACTTCATGATCTGTCATGGCTTATGTGATGCAGCGTTAGTGCCACAGTTATGGCTCTTCCAACCCCTTCTACTGCAGGGAGGTTGCTTTTGCTTCTGAAATCTATTAGTGAGGTGACTGAGACATCCAGTTCAAAGAAGGCCAAGAGAAAGTCTAGCTGTAATGTTGGATCCCTGGTTCAGGCAGAGGTACTTCACATGATTCTATTGTTTATGGGGGTGGTTTTTTCCAAATGCACTGTTTATATTCAACCCTGTTCTGATTGTGTAGGCTTAAATATATGTTTTACTTTTGTGATATTGTTTTTTAGATTACTGAAATCAAGCCTCTTGAAATGAGATTGAAATTCGGTATTGGTTTCCGTGGAAGGATTCATATAACAGAGGTGAATGCTCTGAATAATTTGATTTCAACATTTTTAATTTCATTTTTTTGGGCAACCTTCACACGCAGCTTGATTTGGTTGTTCTCTAATTAGTGGGCGAATTTTAATTTGCTCTTTTTTTTTCTCAATCTCATGCACAGGTCAACGATAATTGTCTTTTGGAGAATCCATTTAGCAACTTCAGAGTTGGCCAAACAGTGTCTGCGAGGATTATTGCTAAGGCTGGTCAATCTGACAATAAAAAAAGTCAGCTGTGGGATTTGTCTATCAAACCAAAAATGCTTGAAGGTAGAATGATTTCTGGAATTTTTTTCATAACCTTGTCTCCTTTGAGCCTGCCACTGGCTTGCACTAAGATGAAGCTGTGATGGGAAAAGGAGGGGTTGGTGTAATCTAATAATGACCTTTTAAGTAAAATCTTGATTTTGATTAAGCTTAAGGCACATTGGATTCTCACTGCTTGGCATTTCTAATGTCAAGGCCAACTTTCTATGGTATCATGTGCATTGCATTGTTCCTTGTATTGAAATTTCTTATAGGTCACTATATGCTTGGTTTTTGTCTGATTTGTTTTGGAGAGGCTCGAATCCAAGACCTCTTACTGGGTCTGGTGGCATGGATGCCACTTGAGCTACAAGCTCATTGGTATTATTTTCTTGACAGATTCTTTTTTGCTAATCAAATTGTCTAAATTTGATCACATCAGCTACAGCATTACAAGGACACATTTCTCAATCTTTCAGCTCTGTGTACCAAAGCATTCCGTACCATGTGTCAAACTTTAAACAAATCACTTTAGGCATGGGTGCGTATGTGTGTGTTGTTTTAGCACGCCATTCCAGTTATCATGTGAAAATACGTGTTAAAGCAATTAATAGCCATAGTGCCTTCAGATCACATCCTTTTTCTCAATCTTATCAAGAATCCCTTAACTGCTGCTTCCTTCTGCTCTGTTTCATTGAATCACAATACCTTGTGGCTTCAATCCAAACATCAACACTATGGTGCTGATTATTCTTGAATAGAGTATTTGTGAGGCTGCCTAGCAACATTTCATTGTTAGATGGAATTTTCTATTTTTATTCTTTGTAGATGCTTTGATACCCATGGAATTTTCGGGGACTTCAATCTGTTTCAATGACTGTTTTGCAACCACTTTGTTTGCACAAATGTCATTGTTCTAACTCCACTTCCTTCCTTTCCTTTTAATTCCTTTTTTTTCCATCACTGCTTTTTTCTTGGTCTTGCTACTCTCTGAAGCTTGAAACTTTGGTTGGGTGAGTGATTTGTTTATATCTATTGATTAGAATTGTCTGCTTAACTGGCGAAGACAGCTTCTTCTTTTTTAGTAGTGCTTTGGAGAAATATCTGTAGCATTAGCTGTACTTTTTAACTGTGTTTTATTGCTCTGTTTGTAATCAAACCTACTTACCTCTCATGGATCTGAAATCCAATTGCATTGCAGATTCGTGCACGATAGAGGATAAACTTGTGCCCAAGGAATACGAGTTTTCATCTGGGCAACGCGTCTCTGGTTATGTATATAAAGTGGACGGTGAATGGGCCTGGTTAACAATATCTCGACATTTGAAGGCAAAGCTTTTTGTTCTCGACAGTGCTTGTGAACCTATTGAGCTTCAAGAATTCCAAAAAAGATTCTATGTTGGGAAGGCCGTGACTGGTCATGTTTTGAACTATAACAAGGAGAAAGCATCACTACGGTTGGCGCTCCATCCATTTGCTGCCTCTCAAACTCTTGTTGATGGGGGAGCTCCAGTTATGGATGACCTACAGAGTAATGCTCCCTGGGACAATGTTACTGCTCATATTCAAGAAGGAGATATTGTAGGTGGTAGAATTTCCAAGATACTTCCAGGTGTTGGTGGATTGCTGGTGCAACTTGGTCCTCATATACATGGCAGGGTTCATTTTACCGAACTTCAAGACTCGTGGGTTCCTGATCCATTGTCTGCATACAAAGAAGGTCAATTTGTCAAATCCAAGGTCCTAGAGATAAGCCATCCAGTCAAGGGTACCATCCACATCGATCTGTCATTACGTTTATCTTTGAATGGCTTGCTTGGTCAAAATTCAGCAGAGTTCTCGAATAATCAGTAAGTCTTGGAGCTTTATGAATTCCTAATATTGCTCTCATCTTATTAGTATCAGTGTTGAACAACTGATTAGGAGGGGGCTGCTAAACTATTTTGTAATTTTTTCTGGTTTGTCTAGGTGTTGAGGTGCCTTTCACTTAATGAAAATGAAATGATGAACTCGGTACTTTTATTCCTTACAAAATAGGAACTCGCTTTGGATTGACTGCTGTATCCAATCTTTGTGTGTTAGTCTATTTAGAAACAGTGGGTCCATGTTTGTATGCATCTGTAGGAAACTAGGAATACTATCTTCAGCTAGGTTCTATTTTTGACAGGGACCACTTTGGTTGATTTTAACACAGAAAAATACTATGTATTGATATTGTCTTTGATTGAAGCTGAAAAGCTTTGTGATGCTGCTACAATTAATATAAGAGCGCACACATAATTCTATAATTCTTATTCTATCCTCTTCCTTTCCTTTTGTTTAAAGTTGAATCTAGTGCATCCTAAACCCTGCTCAGCTAGTAGCCTACATTTAAGTTCTGCCATTTCTCATGCTCATAAATTTCAACACTCAAGGCCCTAGCTACTGGAATTTTGGTGACTGGAACCTAGGACAAATGTCAGCATGACAAACCACAAAAGCTTCTGGTTCTGTAACACCGCCAAACAAAAGTTTCTGTTTAAATTCACTTATGTGACTAAACATGCAGGAGGGCTAGGCCTTTGTGATTTTAGATCTCTTAATAAGCTCCTATTCTGGTCTTCTCTGCAATCTCCTGTTTTTAATACTACATTACATGTTTGACAGGGATGCTCCCAGCAAACGTGTGGATAAGATTGAGGATCTACAACCTGACATGGTTGTGCAGGTAAGAGATAGGTTCCTCTTCTTAATATGCTCTTGTATTATATTCTTTTTCTCTTTCTGTCTCTTGATTACTTGGGCATATTGCTTGGTATCATGTTTGTTTAATCCATTCTCTAAATTTGGCAGGGTTATGTTAAGAATGTTTCATCAAAAGGATGTTTCATTTCACTTTCAAGGAAACTTGATGCAAAAATTCTCCTCTCAAATCTGTCTGAGGGATATATTGATGATCCTGAAAAAGAATTCCCCATCGGGAAACTTTTAACTGGCCGGTAATTTTTTCTCCATTCTTCCTATTTTGTTGGCTGAAAAAATGTGATGTTTTATGATGGATTTTATGCGAGGAAATGTACTTAGAAGCTTGATTGCAGGGTACTATCTGTGGAGCATCTATCAAAGCGAATTGAAGTTACCTTGAAATCGAGCGTAAGCAACGTGTCAAAATCTGAAAAGAGTGACCTGAGTCGCCTACATGTTGGGGAAATAATTTCTGGCAGGATTAAACGGGTGGAATCATATGGGTTGTTTATCGCACTTGACCACACAAATTTGGTAATTACTAACCCATTTCAAAATTGCTTATATGGTGGCCCAATAAATGGATTTAAATTTTCCAGTAACATCTGATCCATCGTGTTAGTTTATAATTTAATTGTCCCTATTTGAGGTGTATCTTCAACTATATCTTGCGTGTGTTTGCTGGTATCTTATTTTATTTTTAAGAAAAAAACAAGTTTTTTTTTAAGCAGCTATGATGCTTTCATCTCTGTGTATGATCTCTGACCTCATATGCTTATGGTTTTAATTTTATCCTATTTGTTTGCATAGGTTGGATTGTGTCATGTGTCACAGCTTTTGGATCATATTGGTAACATTGAATCGAAATATAAAGCTGGGGAGAAGGTTACAGCAAAGATTTTGAAGGTAGATTTCCCTTTTCTTGTAATAGAAAATAATTGGGTTTTTGTTAATTATATTCTAGTTAGACCGGTAATTACTGGATCAGTATTAATATCATTTCACAGATTCATATGACTGATATCAAAAGTTTCCTTCCCAGTTAGATCATGCAACTTTGCTACGGACTTCCAACAAGCTCTTTTAATAAATTATTTTAGTGTAACAAAAAAGAACTGTCTTATTAAGCAAGTCCCGCTGTATTTTTGTTTGGAATGGAATTTTCTCGGCTTACATGCTACTGTCCATGTACTACTTTCCTCAGGTGGATGAGGAAAGGCGCCGAATCTCTCTTGGAATGAAGAACTTAGATGTTCGGGATGATATGAACTCTTCAAAAGAAGAATCTGATGAAGAAATGAGTGAAAATGAATCTATGGATGACAGCAATGCTCAAATAAAAATAATTCCGGAGAGCAGTTTGCTTGGTATCCATAACATTGATGTTGAATGCCAGAATGAAGGTTCAATTCTTGCCCAAGCAGAATCCAGGGCCTCAATTCCTCCGCTTGAGGTCACACTTGATGACATGGAGCACTCTCATCCAGATGATGTCCTTTTTCAAAACCAAGGGCATATTGACGAGGCAGACACTATGGTTAAGAAGAATAAACAAGAAAAGAAGAAACCAAAGAAATTGAGGTCCATTTAACAGACACTAGTTGATTTCCCTTCCATAATAAAAGGCTAGTAGGCTGGATGTTTATCATTTTCTTCTGCTCAAATTTGTCATTATTGTTGAAAACCATCTGTGCAGTGAGCAAGAAATTAGTGCTGCTGAAGAGAGACGGCTAGAGGAAGATGAACCAAGGACTGCTGATGAATTTGAGATGGTGATTCGAAGCTCTCCCAATAACAGTTTTCTTTGGATAGCATACATGCGCTTCATGCTGTCTTTGGCTGATATCGAGAAGGCTCGCTCTATTGCTGAAAGGTATTACTGAAAAAGCAGATGCTGACTTCCCTTCTGTGCATTTATTTGATTTTAAATTTCTGTTCTCTTTTAATGAATAGGGAAAGGTTTCTAGAAGCTTATAGGCAGTGAGAAACTGGAGTTTAATAGAAAACAAAATTTTAGTGAAAATGATCGTTGTTCTCATATGAAATGGTATTTTTAACTTTCGTGATGCCTTCTTGTTTTTTGAAGGGCTTTGAATACAATTAATATTCGAGAAGAGGATGAGAAGCTAAATATTTGGGTGGCTTACTTCAACTTGGAAAATGAATATGGAAATCCTCCTGAGGTATTCAAGAGAGTTTAATTTTTTCTTGCTAATTTTATTATATATAATCTTTAAGTTTGACAATCTGGAGTTTCTCTTCAGGATGCTGTTAAGAAAGTATTTCAGAGAGCATTGCAATATTGTGATCCAAAGAAGGTCCATCTGGCACTCTTGAAAATGTATAAGAAGACTAATCAGAATAAATTAGCTGAGGAGCTTCTTGACAAAATGAGCAAGAAGTTCAAGCATTCATGCAAGGTATATTTTATGCTTCTATGAATCTTGCCTTTATTTATTTATTTGAGATTCTATCCTGGCTCTTTATTGAACATTTAAGCTATGGAAATTCTAGTTTTGGTTGAAACGGGTAAAGTGGCTTCTCAAGCAAAAGCAAGATGGGGTTCAGTCTGTTGTGCAACGTGCTCTTTTATGCCTTCCTCGCCATAAGCACATCAAGTTCATCTCGCAGACAGCTATCCGTGAGTTCAAATGTGGGGTTGCTGATAGAGGGAGAACCCTGTTTGAAGAAATTTTGAGAGAATACCCAAAGAGAACAGACTTATGGAGTGTTTATCTTGATCAGGTAAGATTCTTTAGTTATTTCCAAATATAAGAATGGATTTTTAGTCATTAGGTAAAGGCCAAAGATAAGACTTCTACTACATCTTTAGCACATCTTTCTAGTGATAAAATGCTGGACTGGATACATATATTGAGCAGTTGCCAACCACTACCATGTTTTTCAAATTAATTCACAAGTATCCAGGGTTTGAATTCTGATTGCTTCGTCAAATAGGCTTCCTTATCATTTTGATTTTTATATTTAATTAACAATATTATTTCACTGTACACACCTTACATCCTGGTGTCAAACTGACAGGAAATTAAACTTGGAGACGCAGATGTGATTCGTGCACTTTTTGAGAGGGCAATTAGTCTGAGTCTTCCACCTAAAAAGATGAAAGTATGTGTTATTTGCAATTGATTGACTCCATTTTGCATAAATGTCCTGGTTTTTCCTTTCATGTTGGTCCTCATTCATGTATGCTTCCTTGTCTGGATTTGCAGTTTTTATTCAAGAAATATCTGGAGTATGAGAAGTCTTATGGTGATGAAAAACAGATTGAGTCTGTGAAACAGAAGGCCATGGAATATGTTCAGAATACCCTGGCCTGACGATACTGATTCTTGTTTCCAGCCTCAGTTTCAATTTCAACCCAACATGCACTGGGTTCAGTTCATAGGTCTAGGTGTATTCCAAAGATGCTACCGAATGCGTGGTCTGGTTTTGCTGCTATTTTGATGGAGGGGAAAGGGCACAGGTTATATGCAAGCTAATTGGATCTAACTCGGGGCAATGATGTCGGTGAGGTCAAGCTAACACTATTTATCATAGCGCCATTTTTCTACTGCACAATAGAGTTGCAGATGGCAGTGCAGATGGGCATTGATGTCCAGATTGGTTATTAATGAAGGGTGTTTCGTTATATTGATTGAAATTATTTCGGCTACAACAATACACTTGTGCGGAATCTAGCCCTTTTTGCACGGGCTTCTTTTATCTGTTAAGAGGAGTTGCATTAAGTACTGTAAAACAGATGGGGAAAAAGCTTTCCTGTTATGATAAGGTCCAGTCAGAAGCCAATTTTCCATAGTAAAAATAACGCAATTATTCTCTTCGGGTGAGAACGTACCACAAGATAGAAATTATGTATCTTTCACTTCTTTCCAGTGCTTATTAATAACATCACTTTAACTACTATTTTGGATATATAGCCAAAATCTAAGGTTCCATTATATTATTCAATTTACTGCAAAATATAACAAAATGGAAAACTGAATAGTAATTAGATGTCTAACACTATCCCATAACTAGTTGATGTGGTAAAGCCTCACGCTTTTAGTTGCTACAATCAAGCCTTTGTTGATCAACCCCATAACTAGTTGATGTGGAAAAGCCCTCACCCTTATTTGCTACAATCAAGCCTGTGGATCAGGTTTATCCTGGTTTTACACTTGCACTTCATTGCATTTCACTATACTTGGGATTCAGCTTTGTTGCTCTCCCAGATCTCTGTGGCCTATCAATACCCCTCCTAGAAAGTGGAATCTTGTCCTCAAGGTTCTCATGGTTCAAGTGTAGAAATTGATGACTCAGTGATTCAGTCACTCCTAAGGTAGCCTCCTAGGAAGTGATGGTAAGTGCTTCCATTTTACTAGACTTTCTGCAAGAAACTTACCACTTTGCTTCACCTAATGATGATCAAGGATAGCCTCATGTTTATAGACAACCTCACTCTCATTTGAAACAGGCGAAAGATCTATGTATGTGTCGGTTGCATCTCCCACATATTTCTTCAATAATGACACATGAAAGACATGAAAGACATGATGGATACGTTCACCCACTGGAGTTTGTAAGCCATGTTGCCAACCTTTTGTAGAATTGGATAAGGGCCAAAGAACCGGCAGGCTAATTGCTGGTGTACCCTTTTGAATGCAGAGCTTTGATGATAAGGCTGTAACCCGAGAAAACCATGTCACCTTCTTGAAAGGACACATCCCTACGCTTCTTGTCAACAATCTGTTTCATGCGATTGGTTGCAGTGGCCAAGTGGTGTTTGCGCTATAGCAAAAGCGCATCACGGTATAGAAGAGTCTGTTCCACTTCGTGAACTAGTGTTGAGCCATTCAAAATATTCTGGAAAGAGATGGTGTGGTTCGACCATAAAGTGCCTGGAATGGTGTCATGCCAATGGATGCATAGAAAGTAATATTGTACCAGAACTTTGCCCATGACAAGAAAGAATGCCATTTACGCAGCCATTGATGGACAAAACTTCGTAAATATTGTTCCAGATAGCGATTGACTACCTCTGATTGGCCATCTGATTGTGGGTGCCAGACATTGTAAAAACTTCCTACCAAAATTTGCTGATAAAGATAGGATCACGGTCATTGATAATAGACTTAGGCATTCCATGCAATTTGACCACGCATTCAACAAATTTGTCCGCCACCACTTTAGCTGTGAAAGGATGAGATAATGACATAAAATGAGCATATTTACTCATTCTATCCACCACCATAAATATTGTATCTTTACCCTGTGAAATTGGCAGGCCTGCAACAAAATCGATAATAATATTATCCCATACCTGGCATGGAATAGATAAAGGTTAGAGTAGTCTTGCTGGTGGCAATGTTTTTGATTTTGTTTTGGCATATGTCACAGCACTTCCCGTAGTCTTGAACAGATTTGTGCATTGAAGACCAATAGAACTGTGTGGCCACTTTCTTAAAAGTGCGTAAGACTCCAGAGTGACCCCTCATTTTTGTATCATGGGCTTCATATATCAACTTTTTGTAGAGTTAGATTGGAAGGAACCATAATTATGCCCTTAAAAAAAATTAATCCATTTCGTTGAGTAAAGGGCCCTTCCGGTTAAGTTTGAGCTAGATTATTAGCAGTAGCCATATAGTCGTCTCCTGTGGCAACTTGTTTAATTTCCTCCCAAATATCAAGTTTTGGCACGAACAAGTGATTGACAGTGGGATTGTCAGGTCGACAAGATAGTTCATCCGCAACAAAATTTTCACGACCTAGCCAGTACTGAATCTCATAGTCATACCCTAATAATTTAGCAACCCGTTTCTGTTGTTATGGCATAGTAATTCTTTGTTCCAATAGATATTTAAGACTTCATTGATCGGTTTGAATAATAAATCATCTCCCCAGCAAGTAAAGACGCCACATGCGCATGGGTTCCACAACAACAAGTATTTCCTTCGCATATGTAGACCATGATTTTTTTGAAACATCAAGAGCTAGACTCATAAAAGAAATAGGCTTGCCTTGTTGTTACAGAACTTCCCCAATTCCATCACCTGAAGCATCGGTTTCCACGGTGAAAGCTTCATTAAAATTTGGTATGGCTAAGATAGGCATTGTGATCATGGCCTTTTTAAGTGTATGAAAGGCATCCTCTGCATCTTCATTCCAACCAAATTTCTCTTTTTTAAAAAGGTTTGTGAGAGCTCGACAATTAGACCATAATTCCCAAATAAACTTGTGGTAATAACCTGTTAACCCTAAAAATCCACGCATCTCAGAAATATTAGAAGGTCGTGGCCACGCCACCATGGCATCAATTTTTTTGCTATCGACCTTCACCCCTTGATGAGAGACAATGTGACCCGAATATTCCAGCTCTTGCTTACCAAATGGACATTTACTAGACTTGAGAAAAAACTGATGTTGCTTTAAAATTTACAAGGTTTGAGTGACATGATGTAAATGCATTTCTCAAGTAGGGCTATAGATCAAGATGTCATAAAAAAATACCAATATGAACTTTCGTAAATAGGGCCGAAAAATAGCATTCATAATAGCTTAGAATGTAGATGGTTCATTACTAAAGCCAAATGGCATAACTAGATATTCATAATGACCGTTGTGTGTACGAAAAACAGTCTTATGAATATCTAAAAGGAGCCTTCATACCTGATGGTACCCAGCTCTTAGATCAAATTTGGTGAAGTATGCAGCCCCATGTAGTTCATCCAACATATCTTCCACTGTAGGAATTAGAAACCGGTCTTTGATAGTAACTACATTAAAAGATTAATAGTTGGTGTAAAAACACCAACTGTCATCTTTTTTCTTCACTAACAACATACGAGATGAGAAGGGACTGGTGCTAGGTCTGATGAGTCCAGAATTAAGCATTTCTTGGACTTGTTTTTTGATTTCTGTCTTCTAGAAATAAGCATATCGATAGGGTCCTTCCTTGAGGGGATTGTTATGGTTGATTTCACGATTGGGTGGTAGTTGTGTAGGTTTTTTGAAGATCTCAGTATATTTATCTAAGATCTGGCGCATCCTTGGTGATCGATTGACTCTTTTCGTGTTCATGTATGGTTGACTGTGGACAAATTGCAAATACTGAGTGTCCTTGGAGAAATTCTTTTGAAATCTCCTTCAGTGAAGCGACTTGAATAGAATGGTCATAAAAACCTTGCAGTTGTTGGGCCAAGTTCTCCCAATAAAAGTTCATGGTGAGATTTCGCCAATTACATATCACATACCCTAACATTTCCAACCATTGGACACCCAGAACAATGTCTAAACTTGCTAGGAGAAGTGAATAAAAGGGAACTTTCTTTGACACTGTAGCCTTGCCCCATTAGCAACCCGAACTATAAATGCCTTTGTTGGTACTACTAGTAGCCGCGACAGATCAGCCATGCGAGTACTCATAAAATTATGGATGGACCATCTAGTTAGCACCACTACTTCAAATAATCCACTTTGGCATCTACACACATGGTTTTAGGTGTAGACCATCCAGTTAAAGCATGCAGAGTGATCTCAGGTTCAACATTTTTCCTTATCACCTCTTCTACGTTAGCTTCTTCATATGTGATTTCATTGAACCCGGTTGGGCCCTCCAGAAGCAAGAGCTGCTTTCCTTGACATTTATGGTCGGCGGTGAACCTCTCATTCCAATTAAAGCATAGTCCTTGGGCTCTACGTTTCTACATCTCTTCCCATGAAAATCTCTGAAAGGATGCATTTGGTGTTGCATGTGTTGTTGTTAGTAATGCCAATGGTGTTCGATTGACTTGAGTTGGCCGCAAGAACTGACGTTGTCTTTTCATTTGTTCATCCTTCATATGAGCTAGGCTAATTGCTTCATTCAGTGATTGTGGTTTGAACATATGAATTCCTTCTGTAATCTCTTGTTTAAGTCCTTCAATAAAGGTCCCAACTAAAGCCTTTTGGGTCCATCCACGAACTCGGTTTCCCAACTTCTCGAACTCACTCTGATAATCATGAAAGGATCTTATTTGTTTTATACGTGATAAGGCTTCATCAAAATCCTCACAACTGTAGTTTCCAAATCTAAGCCTATAATTCATCTTCAAAAGCCTCTCATGTCATCATTCGCCCTTCCTCTCTGTATGTCCGATGAGCCCATTGCCACCACTGATTTGCTTCTCCTTCTAGATGGAAAGAAGCCAAGGACACCTTTTAGCTGGCTGGAGTATTCTGAAATTCAAAGAACTGGTCCACGCAATTAAACCATTATGTCGGGTCTTGTCTAGAATATCATGGAAATTCTAGCTTGGCCATTTTAGAAGAAAAGACTTGTCTATTCCCTTCATTCTCCTCGTGAATTGTATGAGAGTTGCCTTCTTGGTTTGTGTTTCCATGGCTTGATTCTCTTTTGCTTTATAACAAAGCCTTTAAAAGTTTATTGATAGTTTCTTCTAATAGATGCATTTTACCAGACATGGTTCATCTCCATTCTCTGTACTTCCTCTTGCACTCCACTTAGCCCAGCTTCTAACATTTCAATTCGTTCTTTGTTAGTCGCCATTAAACATGGCTCTGATATCAATCGATAAGGTCCTAGTTAAAAGCTAATTTTCCACAATAAAATAACACAATTATTTTTTTCAGGTTAGAACGTACCACAATATAGAAATTATGCATCTTTCATTTATTTCCAGTGCTTATTAATAACCTCACTTCAACTACTATTTCGGATATACAGCTGAAATCTAGGGTTCCATTACAATGATTACATTATTCAATTTACTGCAAAATAGAACTGAATAGAAACTGATGCCTAACACTACCCCATAATTAGTTGACGTGGTAAAGCCCTCATGCCCTTAGCTGCTACAATCAAGTCTTCGTGGATCAACCCCATAACTAGTTGACGTGGTAAAGCCCTCACTCCCTTAGCTGCTACAATCAAGTCTTCATGGATCAGGTTTGTCCTGGTCTTACGCTTGCACTTCACTATACTTGAGATTCGGCTTTGTTGCTCTCTCAGATCTTGGTGGCCTATCATATTATTAGCATAGATTTTCTTGATTTTCCTTTTTTTGTTTAATTTTATCATTTTGCGTCTGTTGGGAAGTTCGCACCCAAAAATATAGGGCTTATGGCAAGCAGCTTCGATTAATGGAAGGTAAAATCGAAAAGAGAGCCAAAAGGAACTATTTTGGCTACCGTCAGAAGGTTTACAGAGAAGTTAAATGGGGAATACTCCCTGTAAATTCCTATCAACAAACCGCAGAAATCTCTGGAATTGTTTCTAGCAATTTTTTTCAAAAAAAAAAAAAACTAGAAAGCTGTTTTTTATTCCCTACAAAACAAGAGATTTCAGCTAGTCGTTCACAAGAAATCTTTTCAGAACTTTCAATAGCAAACTGTAAGCTGTAAGCTGAGGAAAATGGCCTCCAGTGTCCAGAATTTGAACCCTGGCATGCCCGTTAAGATTTCTCTTCATGTAATAGGCCACGGAGTTTGGAACTATAGGATCTCTTTTGGACTGGATTATAGTGCAAGGCACCGCAACTTCTGGAAGAATGCTTCTCCAATCACTTAAAAACACTGCTTTAGCCACACTGAGCGCAATCCTGGGTTTCATTCTCCTCAGGCTGTTTCTGAACTCCGTTGTTGCTGGTGTGTTGTTCATACCAATAGCTGTTGGAGCAAAAGCTTGAACCCAGCTCGTGTAATTCTGATGCATGTGCTTTAAGATGGCGTTGATCTCTGATCTCGTAAAGCCCCCATTGTATCCTTTTTCATCAAGGTACCTGCAAATCGACAACATCATAGTTCAGGCTACGAAGAACAAAAGATTGTGGTTGAAGGAAGAACACATAGCTCTAGAGAAAAGAGAAGACACCTCGGAGAGCCACCGAGTAAAACAAGGTGCCGGAAGAGTTCAGGACGCTTAATTGAAGCAATGCATCCGATCATGGCAGACATGGAATGGCCTACGAGGATTGTCTCGTTCACTCTCAGTTCATCAAGAAGGTTCACCATGTCACTTGCATACCCTTTGAAACTCGAGTATTTCTTTGGATTATAAAGGGCGGGGCTAACATTTGCAGAGAAAACCAAGTCAAAAACCACCACCTTGAAGTAACAAGCAAGATAAGGTATCAGGTGATGCCACACGCTCTGGTCTGCACCATAACCATGAGCCAGGACCAGGGTTTCAGTGCCATTGCCGTAGATCCTACCATTTAGGGCTTCAAAAGTACCTCCTCCATAACCATGTTCATGATATAGCACATCCATTTCTGTGCTTTTTGATGCAACAGCGTAGCAATGCCTAAAGACTAGAAAGATTTGTCGAGGTGTTTTGTCTTCAATTTCCTCTCCCGTATAAATACTAAAATATGAAATACATCACGGGGTGATTATTTTCAGTTTTAATCATTTTTTATTAAAAAAATAACCTAAATCAATTTAAAAAAAAAAAAAAATTAAAACCGAACCGAAACAGGTTATGAACTGGCCGGTTTCGAGTTTCGTTTGGTTTTTTAGGACAAAAACCGGTTTCACCGGTTTAACCGGTTTAGCTCGGTTTTGGCTCGTTTTTTCAGTTTTGGCTGGTTTTTTTTGTTTGGATTTGGTTCGGTTTTAGGTTTATAAAATTAAAACCAAACCAAACTAGTCGGATTTTTTTAAAATTTTAATTAATTTTTTTTTATGGATTTGATTTTTTTTTTTTTTAATTCTTGGTTTTATAGGTCTCACCGGCCTTGCCAATCCCCTCTAATATTGCGTGCGAGTTATTATTGATTTACTCTTTGACTGGCCTGCTTTGTTGTTAGTGTAGGATGAGAAAGCTGAACTCAATACCCTTTATAACATAGGATTCAACATGTATCAAATTTATTTTTCCCTGCAAAAATAATTGTATATGTATGCTTTTCCGAAATGTTTTTGTACATGCAAAATTCTAAACATAGATAAAAAAAAAAAAAAACTATGCATATATATAATTAAATAAACCAAGAACTATATATGTTAATAAAAAAAATTTATTAATGATAACTAAAAATAAAATTAAAAAAATCAAGAGACAAATATAAATCAAGTTATTTAATCTTGCAAGATGAAACATTTAACTGGTTGTGCTTACTGAATTTTTTATTTTTTAAAATTTTTTTTTCATTCAATTAAATGATAATAAAAATAGATGTACATATTAAATTGATTGAATATAATAATAAAAATATTATACAAGACTGTACATATTAAAAATATTATTATAAAATAAATATTTTTTTATTTTCTAAAATAAAACTATCTATATAAAAGATAAAACAAAGAGTTATAAAAGAATCATAATACTCTTTTCAGAAATTAAATACAACTAACACTGTGTTAAAAAGTTTTTATCTAATAACTTCGTTATCCATATATTTCTTTTCCTTAACAAGACTAAGTTCTTCATCCATAATTTAGCACGTTCTTTCCTAGCATTTAAAATGGAATTTATTAAGATACGTTGAAAATAACATCAACTAATAATGGATAAATAAAAAAAGTTAACTTATTAGGGTGTATGGTGTAAATATTGTCTGACATGAGTATTAAATTCAAGGGTATATTTAAAATGTTTTGAAAGTTGAAGACAAGGACCCAGGGCCCTGGCCACAGCGTGAATCCGCCACCAGACACTCCATGCATCCACGCTCGGACTGCCGTGTCTCTGTAGAGATTTCTTTCTTCGCATTTAGCCTTCGAATCTATTCCAGTTCAAGGAGAAATAATAGCGTAAATGAAAGGTTTATTTTTTCTCTGTTTATAATGATAATAACCATTGGTGTGGAAGATTCAAGCTTTCAAAAAATTCTTATTGTCTAGCTAGGGTTCAACTCCCCATTCTTGCTGGGAATTAAGCCTTGCTCATGCGAGGTGTGAGTAATGGCGTTTGAGCTCCAGGGGATGCTAAGATCCTATATCATGCCCTATAATCCTCACAAAGTCATCGAGTTTTTTCATACATATATGTGATGAAATTCAGGCTCCTCAATCTCTCAAGATTAGATTGGTCGAAATGTTGACTAAAGGAATGATACGAATCAATGCAGCGATCCAGATGATTATGGACTAGCTAAGGGATTTGCTGTTTTTGTGATCTTTTTTCCAACAACTACTCCATTTCTTGCTTTAATTTGATTTTATGGCAGTTTCATTTTCCCTGCAACAGAGATGTATACTTCTCTCATGCACGGGAGATCGATACCTTCGTCATGTTTTATTCCACACCAGGACAGAAACACAGAGTCAAGAACACAGCAATTAAAGAGCAAACCAGCTCGCCAAATTTATCGGGCTAAAAGTTCCATCTGCCCCGGAAATATGACTGCTGAAACTCAAAATGCAAAAGAAAAATAAATATTTATGGATGCTTTACGCAGCAAATCAGCCTCACAGGCATTATGATCCACTAGAAATGGAGTTTTTCTTCTGGGTTCTTTCCTTGCCCCGTTTGATATCAACCAAACGATGAGAAAGACGTGTGTGGACTCATTAAAATCGCGAGCGAGTGACGCAAGCAATGCTGTCAGCAAGAAGCAGTAGCTGTGCTTTTATGGGCACACGAAGAACACCATAAATACAACTCAACGAACTTGCCGGCCCAGGGTTTACTGCTGGCTGTTGCGAGAGCTTTTTGAATTGAATGACGCTGCTAGTAAAGGGATGCTTTCTGCTACTACTGTACCCTCCTCATTCAATATCTTGGGTATTCAATATCCTTGCATTTATTTCTTGGTGGCTACGTGCAACAACCAAGACAAATTCGGCAACTCGTATTCAAAATGAAAAGAAATCGAGAGTTAATACTGCAGCAATAACTTACTTTTAGATTTTATGTTTCGATATGATATTTAACTTATTTAATTGATGTTGTTGTTGACATTAATTAAAATTTTATAAGAGAGGCTATTGTTTCCCCGTAATAATTAAATTTAATGATATATCGTGTTTATAAAACACAACTTTTTAGGTTATTATTATTTTAAAAATAAAATAACTATTTTATTGTTTTATAAAAATCGTTTAATAAGTATTGTGCTTTAGAAGGGTGAAAATATGTTAATTTACAGAATTTTTTATTAATAGTATTATTCATACAAAACTTTTAACTTAATTAAAAAAAAAAAAAAAAACCCAACAACCAACGTTATCACTATTTATTTGTTTTTGCAAATGATCATCAACAATAAATGAGATTTGATTCAATGTTAATGTCAAATTTGTTTGCGGTTTGGCGTTGTCAGTTATCTTGATGGAAGGAGAAAGCAGCGTTGAAAGAAGCCACTGGAAGCTGTATCTATGTAGGAAGATTGGTCTAAACTGTATCCATATTTACAAGTCTCCAACTGTCTTTCATGTCATTAAAGTGTTTGCGTTTTTAAAAATATTAATTTTTTTATATTTTTAAATAATGTTGATATTAAAAATAATTTAAAAAATATATTATTTTAATGTATTTTAAAATAACAAATATTTTGAAAAACAAGCACCATCACACACTACAAAACACCTTTATAGATAAAAAAAAAAAAAAAAAAAAAAACTTAGAGGACATGAAATAATTTTGTACAATTTTTAATTTTTTAATTATTATGTTTATTTGTAGATATTTAAAAAAAAACATTATATTTTTTTAATTCATTCTGGTTATCATAATTCAATTTTGATCACGCTTTAACTATCAAAAACAAATAAAAAGAAAAAAAAATTCTTGTCTAAAGAAGAAACAAAAATTGCTACAAAAAAGTGTTTTTTTTTTATCACACTTTAACTTTGATTTCGGTAATTTTTCTAAATTTTTATTATTTGGAGTGTTATTATAATTTGGGCATATTTTTATTCTTGCAAAAGCAAGCATTAATTAAAAAAACCAATAACAAGAAAAAAGAATCTGAAAAAGAAGAAGCACCAAAACAACACCGTTTTAAACTGAAAAATCAACAAACTTGGAGGAACAACTTTTTTTTAAAAGAAACTTCCTCCTTTAAGAGAAACGACGCAGTTTTAAAAAAGATGAAGCACCAAAACGACACCGTTTTAGTGCATGTCCAGCTCATCCTCTTCCTTTTTCTCTACTGCACCCCTTCCCAAACGATGGAATTTTATACTTCCGCGTTCCCCACACTCCCTAACATAGCCAAAAAAAAAAAAAAACCCATTCCCTTCCCTGGTCGGTCATACTTTGTTCAACGACAAGTTATATTAAGGGCTAGGATTCCTCCTCATAGACCAAGGGTCGTAATCAAGCCACCTAGGAGAGTTTCTAGAAGACTTTCCCTATACATAAATAGTGAAAGAAGAGACAAAAGAAGGGGACTTGAGATTGAGAGAGGGGAAAAAAAGAGAGTTTTGAGCTTGAGATATTGAAGTTTGTTTGAATAAGAGCTAAGAGAGGGGAAAAATAATAATTCACATTATAAAATTAATGCATTTTTGTTTCATTTTTATAGTTTTCGTATTTACATTAGCTTGGTTTTTATAAAATTTAGTTTCTTTTCTTTTTACGTAGTGTAAAAATTTATTTTCAAAGCAGGTTACTATTAATAATGAAAATAATCTACATTATACTATTCATTTATTTTCTTTTGACTTCACATTCACGTATTTTCGATTGGTAAAATTATGCTTTTATCTTTTTATGTGCACATATGTGTAAAAAATTATTTTATGAAATAGGTTAATATTCACCTATGCATTTTTTTTTTATTATTGTTTTTGTATAAATGTTAGTTTTACTTTGTAAAACTGCACTTTTATCTTTTTATGAATGACCATGTGTGTAAATATTTATTAAAAAACAAATAAACATATCATATACCAGTTTTTATAATGTTAAGGTTATGTTTTGATAGAGAATGCGTTTTATCATTTAGGTCAATGTGTGTCATAGTTTTTAGGGACCAATATAGACGTTTTAACCTCAAAACGATTTAAAAAATGAGTTGACGAGTTTTCATAACATCATGTTTTGATTAAATTTAGATTTTAATAGTTAGGTCAACATGCATTCTAGTTTTTAGGGATTGACATAAGTCCAACGCAATGTTTTTAACCTAAAATAAGTTTCGTGATGAGTCAATGAGTTTTCGTTAAGTTATCTTTATGTTTTGATTGAGATTAAATTTTAACAATTAGGTTAATATCTTTTCTGTTTTTCTAGAAGTCGACATAAACCTATCATTATGTTTTTAATTTTAAAACAAGTTTAGTAATGAGTCGATGAGTTTTTTTCCTGAAATTAGAGAGCAATATAGGTTTAGTACAATACTAGTTTTATCTTACTTTACGAGAATTTGTTGAGTTGTGAGACTCTTGATCCATGATTCGACATTAGCTCAATAATCATTTATCAACAATAAATAACTTATAAATAAATTTAAAAAATAATTGGGATAATTAATGGCATGCTTAAAATGAATTTAGAAAAACACATGTCTAAGATAATCTTTTATTTAAAAGAATTTAATAAAAATAATTTTTATGTTTTTTAAAACATAACCAATCACTTACTCGAGTAGCTAGAACTAATGCATACCGTGAGATTATTAGTCTCTTTAAAGAACTACATGGCAACTCTAGTTTTTTTCTCTCCATACATCCCCAGACAGGCAATTTGAAGATTTGCTTGCATTGCATGCAGTGACAATTCGTGTTCTTAATGTTTTGAAATTGGGATATAATCGTGTTTTCAATGTTTTATTAACACAATTTTTTTTTTTTAATTAAGCTACGGAATTGATAAACTATTAACAAAGAAAAACTAAATCCCTAAGAAAATTAATGTGCACCAAGACATAAATTATTATTCATTATAAAAATATAATTATGAATTTGCCCTTGAAAAGAAAAAAGACAATGCGATAAGCTTTGAGGGAAAGATTGTTTTTTTCACTGTAACATAACTGTCCTTTTAAATTATAAGGGGTTAGATTGGTAATAGTGTTTTATTTTGCATAGTTAAATTATTTAACTCTAAAATAAAAATAATCTAATACCTACTACTCATGAATATTTTTTTATTTTCATTTCCTTTAGAATAATATAATTATTTTCATGTCCTTCAATGACAAAACAAATTAAATTCTTATCCAAGGGCTTTTTTCCTCATTTTACTTTAGTTTTTTATTGTATTTTTTAAAGGAATTTAGGGATTTTTTTTTGTCAGTTATATTTATTAAATTCTCATTCTTTTTGTTTTTTTTTTTTGCCTTCTCGAGTTTTTTTATTAATATTTTTTAACGATTTCATCCTTTCAAAATTAAATTAGTTGACAATTTAGTTTTTTTAATTGAACTCGAGCTCACGATTCATCTAGTCACAAGTTTTTAAGACTATACTAGATTTAAAAAATTTCCCTGAGTTTTCTTGATTTGTTTCTGTTTTTTTAGTTGAAGTTTAATTTTATTTTTATTTTCTTATGATTTTTTCTCTATTAGGTTAATATTAAAGTTTGATAATCTGGATAGACTCAAGTATTGTTTCTTTTATCTTTGTTTTGTTATTTTTCTATCATATTTATGTGTTGTTATTGTTTTTTTATATTATTTAAATTATTATTTAAACCAATAACTCTGAACTAGATTTTTTAGCTTAAAATTTTTTTACGCCAAATAACAAAATTATCAGCCCGCGGCTGGCAAAGTATCTAGTGAATTGCTAAATTCTTATATTGAGACTTAGATTATCACATGTAATTTAATAATCAATTTTTTTAACAAGATGCATTAAAAAGGAAAGAAAATATTAGCTAAAAGTAAATAAAAATAATAAATATTTTGAAAGCATCTTATTGAAATAAACAATCACATAAATCATTTAGATTTTCATGGACAAATCCCAGCGTATCATTTATCATATTTTTTTTTACTAGTTTGCACTAATTTATACATAAAGGCTATATTGAATAGATCCGGAGTTTATAATTAAAAATGAAAAACCTTGTAAAATGGGGAATATATCGAATGGATTGAAGTTAATGCTTGACTTGTTGGTTAAACATTATTTCATATTCAGGGACTAGGTCGCACATATTTGAAATTAAGGGATTAAAATGAAAATATATATTTTTTAAATTATCGATTCAAAGATTTGAAAAGGTGGACAGAAGAAGTGGCACAACAGCATTCACTGAGGTAAGGATAGCAGCTTAGAACTTCCAAAATGCAAAAATCATCCCTCGTGTATAAGTCTTCATTAATTTTGCCCTTCATATACTGCATCCATCAATCTCACCCTTAACAACATCTAACAGTATCAAATCTAGCTTTCTTTGCACTTTCCACCCAAATTGGTTAACATAACAGTTTAAGATTCAAAGATTTAAATATATAACTAAAAAAAAGAGTGAAATGAACAGAAAAATAATGTAAGAATTTGAAAAAATAATTTGATGCTTGAAAATTTTCTTTTTTTTTCTTAATCATTGAGTTTAAAATGCGATTTGATTTTTTAAACTTTTTTTCTTCACTCTTTTTTTTGGTGTTTTGATTTTTACAAAATCTTTGTTTAATTTAAAAGTTCTTTTTTTCTTGATTATTTTTTTCAACTTTTAAACCATATAAAATAGATTAATTTAATTATTTTTTAGTTTCCATGCGGATGTTCAATAGATTTTATTAACGGACTTGGATGGGACAGGGAGTCAACAACAGGGTAAAATTTAAACCGTTATAGGTAACTTTAAGGGTAAAATTGATAGAAATCGTTGATGAAAGGTCCAATCTCATTTTATTAAAATAATATATTTTTTTTTTTAAAAATTTATTTTTAATATCAAAACAATCTAAAAATTATAAAAATTAATTTAAAAAAAGACTCAACGCTCCAACCGCGGAGACCGCTCATGGAACTTCCATTCCACGGGACAACAGCAATACCTTTGATTGTGCCGAGTAAAGGTTTCCCTTATGTTGCCTGTACAATCCCATCTTCCCCTCTTATCGCCAACTCTATTGACGTCTCCAGCAACAAAAATATTAATATAGATATATAAATAATCCAAACCCGCAGCACAGAAATTTAATTCTATCTTCATGATTAATAATAATAATAAAAGATTACAAAAATTAGCAAATTTAGTTCATTTTCCTTGCACTAATAAGCTAAAAAACAACTCAAAATTCAAGTGACCTAAAAGGAAAGGTCTAAATAATGTGTAATTAGTGTCTATTTAGCACTTATTTACGAAGCAGCACACAGTTAATTCAACTAATAGGGTAAAGGCGAAGTAGGTAAAACCTGGAAATTTTATCGGGAAAACAAGAAAAACTAAATTAAGTATGGTTAAAGTTGATCAAATGACTACTTAATTATTTTTTATACTATAAGAATTAGGTTATGATCCACATGAAAATGTCAAAATAATTTCTGAAAAATAACAATTACTCTACTTCCTTTTTCAAAGTATCATCAAAATTTAATTGAATGTTTCGATCGAGTCCAAATTGAAACGAACATTAAGGTTTTGTTCGGTGTCATTAGTTGACTATTGGCTCTTCATAACTGGGTTTAGAGAATCTAAGATTTGATGAAATGTTTGATTGCTGACATCAATGTCAATATCTTACTGCAGAAGAATTAAACGCTTCTCGAGTCAGTGAAGGCAATCTTTTACTTGTTAAAGCAGCTTCTTTAGTTGTTAAACTACAATTTCACACGCAGTGCAGAAACTAATCTGTTTGCGAAATGGAAAATGGAAAATGAAAATATAAATGGTTGTCATATGAAGAGGCCCTCTTGAGATGCCAGTTGAATCTGCAATCGACGCGCCTTTTGGAAAAAATCCACATGAACAGGGCGACCCAACTAACAGGGTAGGCAGTACATGAACCCTAAAATCCATGCTCTACTGCCCAGCTAGGGTTCCGAGAGCCTCCTTGAGGAGTTTCTGCGCCTCTTCTCTCTGCCTAGACAAGTGAAGGAAGAAGTGGTAAGGAGATGTTTCAGCATATTTACAATTTGAATATCACTAACGTGAATAGAAGGACGAACCCTTGTTGGTCAAAAACAAACACTCCATATCATAATAGGAAAATAACCAAGCATGGATAATACCAGCCTAGATAAAGATAATCCACCAAATGTAGAAAACACGACCAATTTAGATCTAGTGATTTATGCGATCTTGCTTTTGGAAGAGGGCATTGTTGCAGGTAGTGACGCTATAGTTCAGACTACGATACAGGTCATCAAAGAAGGAAACCAATACGCCTAATACAATGTGGAAACATTTTTCCACCTTGATAAATGTTTCCTTGCATATGAGATAGAAACCTTCCAGCCACGGTAAAAATTGCTCAAATTTTTTTCCAACACAGCCTGCCAGATCCAGATCACTTTTCAAGAAACTATACCAGCATGTTGCTTCCCCAGTCCCATGTTCCTCGGTCTCAAAAGGATATAAGGTGGTTATGTTATTCAGGGTTAACCATGAACTAAAGATGTTAAAAGAATGAAAGAAACTCATTCAAGATGCTTTGGCAATTAATTAAAAAAAAAGGACTATTATTTGCAAGAAGCTCCAAACATTAAATTAGATATTCAAGAAGATACCTCTTTATATCCTCCACGGCTTGTTTACGACGTTGTATCTGAAGCTCTAGAATATGAATCAATGTGGCCCTAGCCTGAGGGGAAACCATTCACACAGTGAATGTAATTCTCAGACAGAACCAGAACAAAGTATGCAAGATACCTCAAAAGCACTTCACCTGATGGGGACGCAAAGAATTGAGAAGGTGATGCAAATTCTTGAAGATAAGGGAAATGTCTTCCACTCTCCTAGCATATTGTGAAGGTCTCTCAACAAGAACATCAGCAAGCTCCAAAATGTGAAGCTGCAATTCTCTATTAAGCGACCTCAGTTCTTTCTTGAAATCTACAGTAAACAAGAATATCAATCAGCCTGCAGCTTTGCATATCAAGAGACCAAAATCATTAAAAAGAAAGAAAGAACGAAAGAAAGAAACATAGAGAAGAAACAACAACATCCATTTATGGGGAAACAACCGGATAAGGAGCGGTTTTACATCCATTTCTTACCAAGAATGTCTTTTGCTGTCCCTTTGCAGAACATTAAGCAAATCCTAGACCAAAGGAGCTCGATATGAAAAGGATAATAGCAGGCAAAATACATCCCCATACATTTATTTATTTTTTGGTGAGTCCAATTAGAATTTTTTCATTTGGATTGTCCCTGTTGTATTATCAGGAACTAGAGTACACAATATAGAATGGTTATGCGCTACGCAGTTGCTTTCTAGGTGTAAGTTTTTAGCTTCAAAACTCCATAGAAATCACTCAAACAGCCATGAATAGATTCCGTCGCGCGACGATCAAACTAAAGGCCTAACATTCACCTAGTGGCCTTACAAGCTCTCAACCTTCAATAGAGAAATCTTTTTAATTAAAAACGAAAACAAACAATATTTCGCAAATACAGCATGCATTAATATTCCTCAATTGTATCATTAATATTGTGTACTTTCATAAAAAAAAATACATTCGAGCAGCAATGAAGTAGATGTAAAACATACCAACATTTGGTCCTTTTGGGTACAGTTGTCGCACTCCCTGCTCTTCTAAGCTTGGAAGCACATCATCAGTCTAAAATAAAACAACAAAATAAAACCACAAATGAGAAACCCTAATTCCCAAAAATACAGAAACAAGGAAATCCTCTAGGCACACACACAATGTGCAAAACTGGAACCCCAACATCTCCATAAACACTAAAATCACCTTCTTTTTCATTCCCTTTCGAAGCAATTCCAAAACTGGAGCAAAAAATTCGAGAAAAATGAGAGGGAAAGAGAGATTACAGTGTAACTGCTAGCAAAACACACATAAGTGCCTTCAATAGGAGGAGGAGGTTCTGGAGCTGATTTAGGGTTTTCAATATAATCTTTGTACAGTCTGTAAAACGGTGGCGGTGGTGGAAATGTAGCTGTTGCCATTGCAGAACTCTTCTCTTCTCAACCAAAAAGCACCACAAAAAAATTACTCTTCGAAAAAGTTTCTCTGAAAAAACCCAATTCCTGTTTGGTTGCCGAGAAAAATACTAGTGAAAATGTAATGGAGAAAATTCACCTTAATTTTAATTTATTCAATTTCAATCTGGACCGTCCACATGCATGGTCCCGTGATAGGAAATGTCCCTAATGCCTTTCTTTTTATGGATAGCAACCTCAGAGGCTTGGCCTTTACAGCCTAAACATGAGGGTTATAATAGTCAATTAGTAAATACATGGTCGCAACTATCTTGAATAACAGTTAACAACGTATATAACAAAAGAGAAAAGGAGGGAGAGGGAGAGGGAGAAGGAGAGGGCTAAAAACTCTGCCACATACGGTGCCAAAAATAGACAGATGGAAATAATCCTAAAATTTTAAGATCCCATTTGGTGATTTTCTCTGTTCAGATCTCTAAAGCATCATATTTGGAAAATAAATCCAGGTAAATGCAAATTCTAGTGTTTTTTTTTCTTTGAAGTATCTTACTGTGTATGTGGTAAAACTCTTGATGTTTTTTCTTCTTAACTCATCACGAAAAGTACATTAAGGATTTATGCATAGATTTTAAAGAAAGAAGAGGTGATTTGACAAGAGTGTGAAGGGTTTTTTAATGGGATATTTTTTTATTTTTCAAGTGGTAAAGTTTGTGTCTTTCTCAAATGCCAACAATTTTACAAGGAGATTTGCAGAAATTCACATTTGATTGCTTGAAATTAAACATGATATTGATTCCAGCATTTTAACATTCGTTTGGTACTGATTGGTGGGTGGGTATGATAGTTTATTGGCTTTAATTCATGGTTTGTGGAATGAACTTTAATGTAGGTGAAATCATAAGCATGGATCTTCCAACAAATGATGTGGAGCTTGTGCGAGAAGATGAGAAAGAGAGAGGAGTCACATTTCATTGTGAGCTCTATGACACAGAAATAGTTCGCAAGATAGCTCAAGCTTTTCTCCCTGGATTATCCTCGGCTTGTGTTGATAACACAACTGGGGATATGTTTAGGAACCCTGGTTCTGTGGCTGCTGATATTAGGAAAGAAATGGTTGATTATCTGACCCAGAGAAGTGAAAGTTTTGTTGCGGAATCAGTTGTCCTAGAAGGTGATCTAGATGGGGAGGTGTCCGACCATCCATTTGATATCATTTCTAACATGGTTGATGACTTTGCGAGTTTGAAAAGGAATTTGTTTAGTCGGGTTTCAGGATGGTTACTGAGTGAAAAGAGAGAAGATAAAATAGATGATTTCGTGCAAGAGATGGAAATAAATGGCTTTTGGTTGTTGGACAGGAGAGAAGCAGTTGCACAGATTTTGGTTAAGAATGTTGACTTCAAGAACATTTTTCATTGTGACAAGAAGTTCAACACTGCTGAAGAGCTTGTTGAGCATGTTGTCAACTGTGGATTTAGGACCATGAACTGCTCAAATGAGGGGTGCTCAACAGTATTTTGTGCAAGCCATTTGGAGAAGCATGATTCAGCTTGTCCATTCAAAATAATCCCATGTGAGCAGCAGTGCTCAGAAAACATCATGAGACGTGAAATGGATCGGCACTGCATAACTGTCTGTCCTATGAAGATTGTTAGCTGTCCTTTCTATGCAGTGGGTTGTCAGTCCACTATGCCTCATTCTATAATTCAGCAGCATCGTTCCGACAATCTCCATTCACACTTACTATATACTCTTAAAAGTATTCACAAGGGAGGATCAGAGGAGGATCTGAAAAAACGTGTTGAACAAATAGTGGAGGTGAGTCTTAGTTGATTATATGCTGTTTCGCTTATACAATTTTTGAACATCCATGGTGCTTTGCGGTAGCTTCCCATGTTTTTGTTTCATTATTAACTCAAAAGGCATGATCAAGAACCTTTGTCATTCCTCTTTTTCACTATGACAAATCTTGAGTGGCTGTATACACTAACTTGTACTGCCACTAGTTGCTATTTTAGTTTTTGAACGCATGTCTTTAAGCAAAGCCTTACCCATTCTGGTCTTGTGAATGGACTTGAGGACATGAATCGAGGTGTGCATTCCCACACTCATACATAATTTTTAACATTTGTTGGATCAATGCTTAAAGCTTTTGAGAATCGGTTGTTTTTGTTGTTTAGAGCTTTTCCACATTGGGTAGGGTCGTGTGGCAGATGCCGTTATTTTCCAAGCTACTTTGGTATATTGGTTTTTGCTTCTTGTTCATCAGTGGGTTTGATTTGTTAAGAGGGAACTGCATGATGAAATTTATTTTGATCATGGAACACCTACTGCAATGCAGTGCACAATTTGTTTTCTTTTATTGTATTTGTCAAACGTGGCATGTAAAATTCCTGGCAATACTTAACCGGCAGCAACTTTTTTCATGCTTTATGACAGTCATCCTCTGGTCGACTAGCAGATGCTAGGGATGCGAGATCTCTAATCCTCAAAGTCAAGGATGTTGAAGCAAAGCTTGGGCCTTTGGAAGTTAAAGCTGCTGAAAAGGTTAGTGAAGAACCCAACAAGGCTGGAGAGAACAGTAGTGAAGAACCCTTTGAAGCTTTCAACAAGGGTGGTGAAGAATCGACTGAGGTAGACAAAATTGGAAGTGAAAAGTCCAATGAGACCATAAATAAGGTTGGTGAAGAACTGTCGAGCATTCAAATTTAAGGGCTTGCATGAAAGGAAGCTGGGATGCAAGTTGACACCTAATACACTTCTGCCATGCTGAAAAATTGTTTTTGCTTTCATTAAATCCCAAGCACTGTGGAACCATCCTAGTCCTGTTGAACATCAAAAGCTGATTCTCAGGAAATCGTGCTCCTCATTGTCGCTGGATTCATCCACGTTGCACATCATTCCTTAGCAGTTCACTCTGGCTGATTTCCAGTGGCAAAACAATTTCTCTGATTTAATTCTCACGAAGAATCATTAATATATGATGGTTGTCTCCTGTCTAATAACTCCCAAATAGAAGGTCGTCTTGCAGTTTCGTCCGAGCTACCAAAATTTTGCTTTAATAGGAAAAAAAAATGGTATAATTTCCAAGCGTTTCGTTCAGATTGTCAAATATGCTTCCCACGTTTGTTATATAAAGCTACATGATAAACAATCGTATTCCCTTGCATCCACCACAAAACCAAATTCTGTTTCAAATTCAGGAAAGAAGAGCTGAACACCTCCTCCGAGAGGTGTTACCCTCATAATCACGACTTCTTTTTGTATGATATGTGATTAAGAAAGAACACAGGTTTTTACAAACTAGTTACGTTCCATATGATTAACAGTCTTGAACAGCCTTGCGCAGTCAACAAAGCAATCAATCACTAGATTTCCAGAGAAAGTTAAAGTACAACCCGAAAAAAGGCAAATATATTTCAAGGTTGTGTGGTGTAATTCACCCACCATAAGCACCTATTATTAAAAAAAATAGGCACGCATTTATCAACAAATTAAAAAGAGATAAACCAATCAAAGTAAAGTTAGAGAGAGAGAGAGAGAGCTTCTGTGCCATCCTATGGATGGAGGGTTAAACCCACAGCATGATAGCTAAAGCTCGGCTGTTCAAATGGGCCTACGGGTTGATGGAGAGGCCGAAGCCTAGTTTCTTATCGTTGCTCTGTCCTCCACATCATTAGCTGAAGGTTGCTGGAGAAATGGACATACAGCAATAAAATGTAGATGGGGTAAGAATCTGAAGTTCTGAACGCGCTATAACGTCCAATCTAGAAGCAGAGACTGTATTTCTTTAGAGTTCGAGGCAGAATCCTTTAAGATTTTGTCAAAATCTCTGTCTTTGAACAGATTCGATCCTTCATTATTTTAGCTCTTCCACTTTCTCAATTATCAAATCAAACACATTGAAACTGAAAATTCAAGGAAGTTACAGAGTCCTTGTGGAAGAATATTTAATCTCTGATGGAAGGAAAAGTATCTAGCCCGTGACCAAGTCCTTGTGGAAAATTCAGGGTTCATATTGCCTGATGACCTCATTAAATTTGTTGTGTGAATATTCCACGATCCACGTTAAAAGTTAAAACCCACTTCTTATAAAAAGAAAAACTGATTTGACTGCAAACAATATCAAATGTTCAATTCAAAAGCATTCAAAAGAACGTTTGATGCTACATTTTAATATTAAAAATAGTTTTAAATTGAGTAAAAGTGAACTAAGTTATTAATTAATTAATCTTAATATTTAGAATCTCAAGTATACATGTCATAAAGAGTTAATTTTAAATAAAGATTTTCATTTAAGAAAAGAAAAAAACAAATCTCATTAGGAGTTACATTATCTGATTCACGAGGATGGAGTGGACAAAATCTTCTTAGTTCACATGTTTAATGATCTTAGCACATTTGTCTGTTTATAGGTGGGCGTATATTTACCAAAAAATTTTGAAATGACAAAAAAAATTTAAAAAAAAATATTACTTTTGAAATACAAAACCAAATAGAATTTTGCAAAACTCAATTAAAAAAAACATATAAAAAATTACGTTTTGAACTTAATTTTTTAGTGGAATAAAATGCAGTTTGGTGTATTACCAAACACTTAATTTGTGTTTTTTACACGTAAACGCAAAAACTAAAACTAAACAAAAGGATCAAGCTTGTTTAGAAAAGCAGTTAGCCTCATGTTTTCAAAATTTTTTATTTTTTTAAAAAAAGTTATTTTTTTTTATTTTTAAATTGTTTTGATGATTTGATATCAAAAATATATTTTTGAATATATATATATATATATATATATTATTTAGATATATTTTGGAGCTAAAAATATTTTAAAAAATAACTATTATTATAATATTAAACATATTTAAAAAAAAAATGGTTAAAAACATATTTTCAAAAAATTATATTTTACTATGAAAGATATCATATTCATGAATTATCATTTGAGGTTAAAAATGACATTTATGTCTCACACTTATTTTATATATAGACTAAATAAAAACAAATTACATTGATCATCATGCCTGGCCACCGCATCAATTCAAAACCCATAAGAACACGTGTTTAGTTGTTATCAATTTAAATCAATAATTATCACTTATGTTATAAAGATTAGATAGAATTCAAAGACTTTCCTCTTGAGATTTGATGGGCAATGAAAAATGTAGTTTACCCAATGATAAACTGATGACTGATTTGATACACCACCTACCATTTCCATGCAACAACAGTAATTATTGGGATTATGATTACTTTTTATATGAAAATATTTTTATTTTTTTTTATTTTTAATATTAAAAATTCATTTAAAAAAAATATTTAAATTTTAGAGTTTTGGTAGTGTAGATATAGTTGTTTTTTAAATATTTTTTTTATATTAAAATACATGTTCAATGATATTTTTTTATTTTTTAAAAATTATTTTAATATTAGTACATCAAAATAATTTAAAAACACTAAAAATATATTAATTTAAAGTTAATAAAAAAATAAAATATATATATATATATATATATATATTTTTTTAAAAAAAAAAAAATATTTTTAAAATAAAAAACAAAATATAATTAATCAATCATACAATTCATACAGGTGCTTCGAGAGACTGAAAAGGGATGTCGGATCATGGACTCGATCATGTCGTTTTATGTTTTTTTCCATGTCCTTGCCTTTCTATCATGCTTTCCAGCTGCCCTTTGTTTGGAGTTTTATTTATTTGTTTGTTTATTTCGCAATTTGATGGTTTTCCAATATCAATATATATGTATTGAGATACGTCCTATCCATCATCATGATATAATGTTTCAAAATTTGACTTATCTTTGCATTCAGTGAGCTTCTTAATTCCTAACTCTGAGAACTGTAAATTAATTTTTACAACTTTCCATTTTAAAAAAAATCTTAAAATTCATATAAAAAACAGTGCTTCATTATATCTCGAGTTTTTTCATATATTATTTTGTAAAAAATAAAAAAACAACATTTTATAAAAATTATTTAAAAAAGTAATATAGTTTAGCTAATCACATGTAAAATCTATTACTTGCATATCGCATGCCTTATATGTGAGTCACGAATCATATGTGACTCAAAACAAATTAAAACCACACTTATTTTCTTTCTTATTTTTTTATTTCCCCTCTCCTCCTCTCCTCTCAGCTACCACCACAACTCGTGGTTTGCCTCTGCCCACACCATCTCCCTCTCTTTCCATCGTAAAACATCTTTATTACCACAATGACACCACCCCTCTCTCCCTTGCTCTCTCTCTCCAATGTGATGTGCAACCTCCCCCCCCCCCCAACGCACCCAAGCTATCCTTGCAATCTTGGCCGCCGCCGCCGCCCACATTCAAAACTTGGAGGTATATTACACACTTCCTCTTTATCAATTTAATATAATTTTGGCTAATTTATGCTAATGGTTGATTTTGATTTTTTTAAGATTTAGAATCAAGGTTTTTTAAAAAATAGGTTTTTTTTATTAATTAGGTTTAAATTATGTTAAATAATAGATATACATATGAATATTTGAAATATGATGGTTAGGGCATGAATGTCTAAATTTCTTATCTAATGTGTAATAACTATGGTATGGACATAAAGAAACTTGACCAGTAAATATTTTTGTAATTCTTATGGGTGGATTTAAGGAGCTTGAGGAGGCTAAGCGTCTCAAAGTAATTTTAGTAGAAGATGAGATTGCTTATCATGGACAAGTACATATAGTTAAGAAAGCAAGTTTGTCCACGAGTGATCTAGGCTCATCCACAAAAGCTTTTAAGACTTGTCTACGAGCTGGGATGATTTTGGTGTTGCATGCTTATCCTCGAGCTAGATGCGTTGGGATTGTGCATACCCATACACGAAACACTCCACTTATCCACTAGCATTTTAGGCTTGACTACTAGTTAAGATAAATTTTAGATACAATTTATTTATGTGTTTTAATGTTATAAGAATTATTAATTGTTAAATTTGCTGAATTGTAAAGTATTTATAAATTATAAATTGTTGGGTTGGCTATTTGTGAAAATAAATTGAGAGGCTAAAAAAATTGCATTGGGTATTTTTTTTTTTTTAGGGTCGCAGATATAACATTTAATTATTCAAACTATATTTCTTTTCTACATATTTCTATCCTTATTATTTTTCTTTTTTAACTTGCTAAATAAAAAAAAAAAAAAAACGTGTCTCTGAATTGAGTGTCCGTAAATAACAAGTACCACAGCTGTTGCATGGATCCCGAGAAACAACAGTAGGATAGCTGTATCATCACATGTCTATGTTGTTTGACTTTCAATAACAATAGCTCCCACGCTACCCAGTGTCTCGTGCATACACTCTTACACGGAGCAACTTGCAAGTTCTCGGAGCGTGGCAGGTACCTCAACGGAATGCGAGAATGGCAAGAGATAGCACTGATCGTGGCAATCTAGGTTTCGATGAAAATTGTATTTTAGGGGATAGTTTTGAAACCAGACTAATTTGAAGGCTCAGACTCGGGACCGTTGATTCCGATCTAGAACCAGTCCGAATTTAGGTAAAAATTTATTGGGAAGTTGGCCCGGTAAAACTCGATTAACCCAGTAGGTCAACTCGAGTAAACCCGGCTGAGACCCAGCCTCTATATATATATATATATATATAGACATGAAACCACGTCATTTTGGACTCTCATTTTCTATTTTTACATTTTCTCAAAAACCAAATCGAGGATATCAAACAGATAGACTGTTCCCTCGAATTAATGAAATTAGATGCAGCTGCTCCCTCTAGTTGTTCAAGAACAATAAAAGAGAGAGGCTAGCACTCCTTCTGTTGAGATCTGTTAGCTTTCAACTGCAGATGCGGCTAAGCTAGATGTGCCATCAATAGCTGTCAAAGAATCATCTCAACCCAATAGCTTAAACTTTTAGGTGAGGTTCCAGGATATGATTTATATTATTCTCTAACACACCCTCTCAAGTGAAAGCCTTTTGGGCTTGAAACTTGCACAGGCCCACATTACCTTGTGCTTAATTTTTATCAAATAAATGGAGATGGTGAGATTCGAACTCGTGACTGCTTGGTCATAAGGCTCTGATACCATGTCAAAGAACCATCTCAACCCAATAGCTTAAGCTTTTAGATGAGATTCTAGGATATGATTTATATTATTCTCTAACAATAGCGAAGGAAGTGGCCGACGAAGCTCCTCTTCATAGACACATGTGGAATCTGTCCATTTCAAACTCTGAACCTAATGAATTAATTTGATACGCTGAGGCTTCTCCTTCCCCTGAACTTTAGTAAATGGGAGACAAAAAGAATAAGCTTTGAATTTTATTTGAATTTTGCAAGTTCTTGAATCAGTTTTTTTTTTTTTTTTTTTTGCATTGACCTGAGTTAATCCATCTGACTCATAATCCGTCATTAGACTAGGTCAACCATTAAATCGGGTTTCAAAACTATGTTTTAGGGTATCATTAATCAATATACTGTGACGGTGGAGGTAATCCTTTCCGATACCATTTTTTTCATTGCAAATTTTTATTAGAATTACTTATTAGTATTAATTTGCTTTCTTCCTGCTCACATATGGGAGCAACTCTTTCTTTCTTTCTTTTTTTCTTTAAATCCTTATGAATGGCCTTGGGACTTTTAAATTTCAAAGTTTCTTTACAACGAATAAGAATTCGAGGAACTTGCAAGGAAAAATGCCCTACAAACTAGCAGTATAAATAGTGTTTAGATTACTAAGAAAATATATTTGAGAGTTTTGTTGTTTGAAAATGCATTAAAATAAATGTTTTTATTTTTTAAAAAAATATTTTTAACATCAACACATTAAAACGATCCAAAAATTTAAAAATTTAATTTTAAAAGATAAATTTTAAAATTTAACAAAAATCAAATTGAAAGGCAATTCTAAACTACCATATCATTCTCATGAAAAAGACATTAAACATGAAGGTGGTCATGGTCGGTAGGCTTCTCTTAACTCCACGTGAGTCACGTCAACCTTTGATATCTCCGATTCTCTATCAAATGCAATAAAAAATGACTTGGCTTGGAATTTGGAATACAAATTTGGTGTTTCTAGCACTAAAATAAGGCAAGCAATCGACTTTACAATTAAAAATGGTAGGTAATTGACTTGATTGATTTAGGGTTGACCAATTCCTTGAGCAAATTTTTGAGAAACGTTACAATTAATCAAGAAAATCTTTCTATCATTTTTCTTTCACAATGCACTTTATTAAAGCAGGTTATTGTCTTTACAATAAAAAAATGGTAGGTAATTGGCGTGATTAATTTAGCCGGACAATTCCTTGAACCCAATTTGAGCAATGTAACAATTTAAAAAAAAATCTTTATATGAATCTCCTTTCAGAATAATAATATTTCATATTTAACCTTGAAAATTAGTTTCAAGTAATCAGATTTTAAATTTATTTTTTAATAATCATATATTTGAATTTTTTAAAGCCACTAAAAACTAGCAAATTGACTTGAACACCTATATTAATTAAAAAAAATATCTCACATTTTGATTTATCAAATGAAATTGTGAATTAAATTAGTTCCTGAAATCATTTTTAAACCAATATATTGGTTATATGATATGCATGGAATATCATATATATATATATATATATGCCATTCTTTCCCAATCTAATCTCATTCCCTTTTACAAGTAAATGAAAAATACTAAGCTAAAATTTCAAAGAAAAAAAAAACCCTTTTGATCTAAAATTAAAAATATTAAAGAGAATGAATGAATAAAAAAATTAATTAAAATTGATTCAACATCTAAAACTGAAAACTTATTAGACCAACATTATTTTGAATTCAGTTAATAATTGAATATAAGTGTATTAAATCTAATATATTATTTTGCCCATATTATCTTGGGTTCAATTAATAGCTAAACTTAATTATATTGGGTTTAATTTATTATAAAATCTATATTATTTTTAAGCTTTTTAAAACCATAAAAATATTAAGTTGAAAATATTGAACCATCACGCATCATGCCAGTGATTCCTAACTTTAACCCAATCTAATCACATCCCCTCTTACGAGTAAAATAAAAACACCGAAGCTAAAATTTCAAAAAAAAAAAAAAAAAAATCCCATGAGTCGAAAATTGGAAATATGAAAGAGAAGGAATGAATAAAAAATTACTCAAAACATACTTTATATTCGAAAAAGAGAGAGTAAAATATAAGTTGTTAAAAAAAAAAAAGTGGTTTGAAGTCAGCACACACATGGTTGGAACATGTCTACCTGTGCTGTGACACACCCATAGCTCTCCATCTCTTTTGCTGTTTTTTTTTCTCTATATATATAAACCTCTCTGATTTGCATTGCAAGAATAGCACAGGAAGCCAACCTATTAATTTGGCTAGCATTGAAAGAACAAACACAACAAATTCCTTTGACAGAGCAAGAGAAAGAGCAAATTCTGTAAACAGTCCTTGGAACCTGCTTAAATCATTAAAAAAAACCCACATTGTTCGCTCCCTCTCACGTTTCTTAACAAATCTCCCATCTTTTATTATCCCTCCTTTCTCTTCAACATTCTTTGGCTCTCTCCGTCTTGCAAAAGATTTTTTTGTTACTCTGTCCTGCCTCAGATTGAGGTAACCCTACAACGTTCCCTTCGTTTTGTTCTTATGCTGTTGTCTTCGTCCTTTGATTCATTGTTTCTTTGAGACTGTTGTTTTTGTTTGTTAAGGTTAGGAAATGGGACATTATGGACTTTTTCTTTGTATGAAACTCGCCCTGATATTTTTTTATTATGGATTTTTCCTGTTTATGTTGTTTTAATGATAATGGGGGGCCATGGAACGTAGCTGAATGCTTTTTTTTCCTTTCCAGTGTACTGAGCTAAAGCTTTGTTCTTTGTCTGTTTAATCTGAAAGCTTCCACTTCTTTTCGTCTCCAACCTTGGACTATGTTATATTTTGGTCACTGCTGCCTCTGTCAATAGCTGTCTGGAGAAGAAGTAGAAAAAATGGTGTTTATGAGCTCTCTCTCTCTCTCTGTTTTTTTTCTTAATTAAAGGCGTGGGTGAGCATTTGAGAATGCAAAAAAGAATGGGTCTTGATATCTCTAACATACCATGCCTTTAGTCCCATGTATGTTTATTTTGAATCAATTCTCCTTGTTTTGCTTGTTTTCTAACAGTTATTGAGACCCATAGCTCTTGTTTGTTTGGAGTTTGAGAAAGATACCTGTGTTTCCTTTCCTAAAATGGGAATGGCCTTTCCATGTGCCCTTGCTGAATTCGATGAATTGGATAGTCCTTTCGACACTGTTCTTATTAGATCAATTAGTTTTGGGACTGCTTCGCAATCTGTCGGTTTTAATTTCTGTGATTCAGAACCTCATTCCATGAGATCATATGTTTCAGGAAATGATATTTGAAGGATGCCTTAGCTTTAAGGAGAGGGAATTCAGTACCACATTCTCCTTCAAAAGTACTGCCTCGGATATGGATGTGCTCGCTAGATCAATCATTAGTCCTCAAGGTGGAGAAAAGGGTAATCAGTTGACAAGAACAGATAGCTTGCCTGACCAAAAACTTCACTTGTCATTGCTTGAGTCAGGGAGCCAAAGACACCAGGCCGCGGTGACATTGCAGAAAGTGTATAAAAGCTTCAGAACCAGGAGGCAGCTGGCTGATTGTGCTGTTGTTGTCGAGCAGAGATGGTTGGTATTAGTCTAAAGTTGCAATTCCTTTTGCATCTATTTCATGAACACAAATCTTTCTTTCGCTTTCCTCTCTGTGTAAACACACACACACACATATTCCAAAAGGTTTCTCTCTGAATTTTTTGTTGTAGGATATCTCCTTTTCGAAGATTAATGTTCTTGTGATATGTTTTGTAGGTGGAAGTTGTTGGAATTTGCAGAACTCAAGAGAAGCTCCATATCTTTTTTTGATATTGAGAAACCTGAGACTGCAATTTCACGTTGGTCCAGAGCAAGAATGAAAGCTGCTAAGGTACGTTCTAAAGAAATTGATGTGTGTGTGTTATCAAATTTTTTGTACAGAATTTCTAAGTACCAGATTTTTTATCCTTTGCAGGTAGGAAAAGGCTTGTCGAAGGATGCCAAGGCTCGGAAGCTAGCTTTACTGCATTGGCTAGAGGCAGTAAGAAAGAGTCTTGAAATAAAACCTTGGAACGGAGTTACTGGTTTACTTTACCTCATATTGATCTTACTCTTTCTCTCTAATAGATTGATCCACGGCATCGTTATGGACATAACCTTCAATTTTATTATGTCAAATGGCTTCATTGCCAGAGCACGCAGCCTTTCTTCTATTGGTAAATTTTCTTGAAATTGAAGACTTGCATACGACAATGTCATCTTTGCTCCAGGAAAGACATCATACACAGTTGATCTCAAACCCTTAAACTTGCAGGCTCGATATTGGAGCTGGGAAAGAAGTCAACCTTGATAGATGTCCTAGATCAAAGCTTCAACAACAATGCATCAAATATCTTGGTCCTGTAAGGATCTTCACTTATTATCAATCTTTTATTCCAGTAGTCATGAGTTTAAAATCTATTCCAAAGCCTGAAACTTTAAATGGACCGTCGATATTTTTATATATTCGGCCATCTTTTTCGGCTTCCCCAGCTATTAAAATCTGCTTACAAGTATTGTGTCCATCTTTCAGGCTGAAAGAGAAGCTTTTGATGTAGCAGTGGAGAATGGGAGATTATTATATAAACAAAGTGGGAAACTTCTCCATACAACAGAAGGACCGAAGGATTCCAAATGGATTTTTGTTCTCAGTACATCAAAGACATTGTATGTTGGTCTGAAGATCAAGGGAACATTTCAACATTCAAGTTTCTTGGCTGGTGGAGCCACTCTATCTGCTGGAAGATTAGTCGTGGAAGATGGTGTTCTCAAGGTAGCGTAGAAACTGTCTTTGGTAGCTTCACGAATTTCCTCCTTTCTGCCTAATTTTACTTTCTCTATATGTTTATAAGGTTCTTTCGATTTGACAGGCAGTTTGGCCTCACAGCGGCCATTATCTCCCAACAGAAGAAAACTTCCAGGCATTCATGTCATTCCTCAGGGAACACAACGTAGATCTAACCGATGTAAAGGTAAGAAACTATTAAGTTTGCTCTCAGTAACATCAATGAAGTTAGCCTCTGCTATAAACCCCGTGAAAAAAAGATTTTTCAAAAGTACACTATCAGCTGACAGCATCCAAATTAGTACCATTTTCCATGAATTAGGGTTGTTCTGAATATGGTGGTCTCTACAATTGACATTGGTAACAATTTCACCTCTGTAGGAAGCCAAAGGCTCATGCCTTGCTTTTATGTGGAAACTTTGTGCTCCAGGGTTCATAGCAGATCGGTCATTATTTTTCAAGCTGTCATTTATGCATTTTCGGAACTATAGTGGCGAATCATTGATGCACTTCTCTTCTTCTCTTATATATTCAGGAAAGCCCAACTGATGAAGAAGATGAATCTGTTATCAAAAAGGACATTCGTAGTAGTCTCCGAGACCAACCTGATGCAGATTTACTTGAAGACACCAAAGCAACAAATGTTGAAGTCTTGTCTCTAAAGAACATAGTTTCAAGGAAACAAGATTCTAACGTGGCAGAAAATGCTAATCTGCACACATCAAAGTTCTCACGTGGATTAAAATTTAAAATTACTGAACTTCAAATACCAACAAGAGGAGATGTGTTCAACACTTTCAAAACAGAACAACTTGGACCAAGGTGCCAGGCTGAAGATCCTGATTCTTCTGGAGAAGATGGCTATGAAACGGCAGAAGATTCATTTTTGACGGAGGAAGATTTCATGATTACTAAACTCAACTTGTTTGACGAAGATAGCGAAGAAGAAAACGAGGAGCCCGTCCCCAAAGAAAAAATCCTCCAAAGGATAGATTCTCATAAAGGAATGAAGTCATATCAATTGGCGAAGCAATTACCATCTTCTAAATGGACTACTGGTGCAGGGCCACGGATAGGATGCATGAGGGATTATCCATCAGAGCTTCGATTCCGGGTTTTAGAGAATGCAAATTTGTCGCCAAGAACAAGAAGTGATAACTCATCACCACGGACCGCTCCCCGGCTTAGCCCGAAGGTTTCATCACCAATGGTTTTGACACAAGCTTCATTATTTAAAGAAACATCATGCAGAAGTCCCCTTGCTCCAGACCAAGTGTTATTTTCACAAACAGCAAACCTTTAGACACTGTTGGATCAAGAATTTTTCTTTTGCTTATTTACTGAGATAGAATAGAAATGATATAGGGCATTCTTTGTATACGCCATTATCAATACCTCTCTTCTGTAGACACACAAAAATGAAATGAAAAGGAAAGAGTTAAGCAGGCACTTAGCTGTCCCAATATTTGAGACTTAGGGTTTCTATATCATTCTTAAAGTTTCTTGAAGTCATCTGCAACATCTAAAATACCATTGGCCAGGGAGACGAGGGACATCTCGTCTTGTGAGGGAGAATGTGAAGTCAGTCCTAGCCTTCCAGCTTTATCAGGAGAAATATTTTCTTTCAGAACTCAAAACATGTACCTAGTGATCGCAAACCTAAAAACTGAACCTGGGAATCCTGAGATCAGCCCTTTCAAGCAAAAGAGCTGCAGAAAATTACCGTGTCACCAGGTTCCACGAGTTCCGATGTACTTTTTATAGTTTGGTTAAATGCAGAACCGTCATCTTTATTGAACTCTTTTTTTAAAATCAATTTATTAACATCGTAATCGATATTTTTTAATGAATAAAACATGATTGGTTGGATAAATTCTCCCTTCTCATTCGTTTATGATGACTTTCTATCTCACTTAACTTTCAGGAACTGAAAATTAATAAAAATAAAGTCTTGGATTGAAAGGTAATAGTGTAAAATAATATGGATCAAATAATGGATAATTTGAATCTTCAGGGACCAATTTGAAGTTCTCCATGCCTTTTGGAACCATGGGCACTACGTTTTAGTTTATTTTGGCACTTTTTAGAAGAAAAAAAAAACTATAACGTTAAATTTAATTTTATAAAATTAATCTTTGATTGAACATCATAATTTTCTCAAAACACTTTGCATACTTGAAACCTTAAAAAAAAAAAAAAAAAAAACAAATCATAATTTCTAAGGCCAGCTAGTTCGATGCTTGTCTTGAATCGAAGCTTCTCATGTATTGATGTCCGTGGACCTAGTGAGAGCTTGCTCTTGTGTTATATCTTATATTTTTAAAAATGTTTTTAAAATTATTTTTATTTAAAAAAATATTAAATTAATATTTTTTAAAAAAAATTTAAATAAATTTTTTTTATTATCAGATAGTAAAATTTTAAAAATATTATTTTAATATATTTTTTATAAAAAAATATTTTTTAAAAATATCATATACAAATTTTCCATAAAACTCAATATTCCTGTAGCACAGGTCTACTGTCCATTTTCTCTTTTCGTTTTGTGAATTGGTATTTTTGAACAATTTATTAAACCTAAATTCCTAATTACATAAATACCCCAAACTAAGCCTACTCTTCTTAACACAACCCTAACTCTAGGCATTCATATTTTCTGCCTTCCACTTTGCAAGAACCAGAAAACCAGCTACAGGCGGCTGCTGCGCTCCTCTCAGGTTCTCTTCTGCACGGTTCCTTACATTTTTCTTGTATTTTTTAGCCATTAAATATTTTGTTATGACTGGTTTGATCACAGTAGATCCCTTGAAGTATCTACGTCTCTTGTTCATGTATTTACGGTTTAGTGAATCAATCTTGTTATTCACTTCTCTCTTTATTTTTTGAAGTATCGTGTGTTTTACTGGGAAAATACATAGAAAGGAGGTAGGTCTGTTTGGTTTCTGGGAAATTCTGTATGAAAAAATCTCAAGGTGCTTTATATGAATAGAGTTTTTATTTTTTTCTTGTTGTTACTGTTTGTTCTTGTGCGGGGCAAAGAGTAATGCCATGCATAATGTATTAGATAGATTATATGCTTTCTATTTACAAAACAAATTTAGGTTGTGGTTCTAGCTTGATAGTTAGACATATCTTTCTTAACATCAGATGGCTGATGTTACATTGCATTTGCTGTATTCGGGTTATGTTGTGTTGGCTGATGATTTGATTGCTTTCCTTTTAATTATTTTATCAACGGGAATTTGTTGTTGCTCTTTATCAACCCATTGCCTTACTGTTGTTCTATCTGGTGGATGTAATCCGGTAATGAACATTGAGCTGGATTTTTGCCTTGTACAAGTCTGGTCCTCTTAGCCCAACTCCTGGTTTCTTGCAGGATGGATTCTCAGATTAAGCATGCGGTTGTGATGAAAATTATGGGTAGGACTGGATCGAGGGGGCAGGTGACTCAGGTTAGAGTCAAGTTTCTTGATGATCCAAATCGGTTCATCATGAGGAATGTGAAGGGACCTGTGAGAGAAGGGGATGTCCTCACTTTGCTTGAGTCTGAAAGAGAAGCAAGGAGACTCCGCTGATCTGCCAATGGCGTCAGGAGCTTTCTTTTAATTGAAATATAGAAGTATTTTCTGTGTGGTTGATGTCAAAAGACTTGAAAGTTTGGTTCTTGAGTTGCTCCCTGATGGTTTTTTTCTTTCTTCAGAGTATTTTCTGTTTATTGTTTTCAATGCACCGACCTTGCTGAGGAATTTTGCCTTGTTGTGGGATATATGGGTCTCATTTGCCTTTGTCGCACTACTCTGCTTGCTTGATGCAGTAAAAATTATTGTTGCAATTTATTCTCCATTCAACCCCATTCCTTGTTCCTTGAAAGCCATTTTTGTGGTTCTTTGAATCTTTAGAGTTTCTAGTGGTTGAACTTTTTGTTTAAGATGCACATGATCCTGTTGTAGAGAGATTGATTTAGGCGGTTTGTTTATTATAATTATTATAACGTATATACTAAAACGCCAATGACAAACACTTTAAAATGTTTTTTTTTTTTTGTCTTCAATTTTTTTTTCAATTTTATTCTTCTAAACTAAATTGATTTTTAATTTGACAGATATTATTAAAAAAAGATATATTAGAAGATTAGGGACCAAAATATTTAAGTCAGAAAAATAATGGCCAGCCTATTCCGAAGCAAATTTCAGTTTGGTTTAATATTTTATTTTTCTTATTTCTCATTCCTTGGTAGGAGAAGAGAGAAATTCTTTGAATGTTAGCGAAAAGATGAAATCATCGGCTAATAACGATTCAGCCATGAAAAAAGATTGCTATTGGTTTCAATTGATTTCTCTTAGGAGTTGGATTGGCGTGTTATTTGATGTATCTATTCAAAAAAATATTGTCTTGAGCATTGAGTTGTATTTGATGTATCTATTAAAAAAAATCTTGTCTGGAGAAGTTTTTGGTATAGAGTTGAGTTTTGTTTTTTATAACAGTTTTTTGGGTTTTTTTTTTTTTTTTGGTGGCTATAAATTGAGAGTATTTGGGTAAGTTGTTTTGTGTGTTTTTGGATAAAATGGGTTTTAGGGTTTGAAAGTTTTATTTTCTTCTTTAACAGGTGATTGGTTCTTAGAGTTGCCTACCTTTTTTAAAAAATAAATAAATAAATTATTTGCTTATATAAGAAACCTAGGCGTAAAGGAACATAAATATTTAATGTTTTTTATTTGTTCATAAAAATATTGTTTTTTCTATTATATTATTTGACTGTGGATTATAATAATATAATATTTAAAAATTTTCAATTTGATTCTTAATTTTTTTTTTTTTTTTTTGCATAATTGAACCCTTTTGAGATCAAATTAAAGTCCAATTGTATATATTTTTTTTTTTAAAGAAGGGTTAGATTGAAAGAAAAAGGAATAAAATGAAAAAAGTAGATAATATAGGTGCAAATTAAAAGTTTTGGTCAAAAATTCATTTAAGTCCTTATTTTTTAATTACTAAATGACTGGTCCCTTGAATTTTACAAAATTTAATTTTGATACCTAACTTCATTTTCCTTATTTTTCAATCTTTTTTTAGTTTGAAGAGGGAAAAAATCGTTAGTGAGGAATCCAACCACCAAAGCAGTTTTTTTATGTCAAATGGTTCTATTTTATGATAGTTTTTTTATGTTTTTCATAGCCATGGATTGATTTAATATGGTCTATAGGGTAGGTGCTTTAGGCTAAAAATGGGTTGAAAACGAGTTTTTGAATAAAAAAACAAAGAGCTTGTTTTTTTTTTTTTTTGCCATTAGTTTGGGATGAACATATGACGTGTCGTCTACTGATGCAGGCAACATGCCCTTTTTTTCTTGATGCATGCATCGTCCACCCATTAAACTTAAAAAGAATATAGGCCCATGTGATTGGGCCTAGCCTTGTAGGCCCACGTGCAAGCCGTTGCTTGATTGAGCCATACGCTAGGGCTGGCTTATCAGGCCAGTAACACCTATCCTGATTTTTTTATTATTATTATCATTTATTTTTTAAAAAATAGTGCATTAGTTGATTTTTTTTTTACAAATAAAATTTGGGATTATGTTTTAATTAGTTTGTAAAGTTTTTTTAATGATATTGAGTGTATTTAATTTTTAAATATACAAGTATGATTCATCAATAATTTTTTCTTAACTTTATATGGATTATTTTTTTTTTAATATTGATTTTTATATAAGATTTTTAATGTGTGCAGCATTACATTTTTATTTTTATTTAATAAATTTTATGTGTGTGACAATATCTATTACAAATTTTATTTTGATAGAGAAATTCATTAAACACTACAAAGTAAATTACTCGTATAACGATGTTAAATATTTTGATCTTCATTAGTCACTTAATTTTTTATATCATCTTAGTATTAAGTTGATGTTTTATTTTGTGATCGTGTTTATATATATATATGTATGTATGTATTTATTTTATCATGTAGTTAAATAGAAAAAAAAAAATAGTTGTGAAAAAAAAATTATAATCCTACTCGAATCTATATAACCGGTTTATAGGTTTGGTATGTTAGCCCTGATTACCCAGTTCATAGGTTTAACGAGTTCACCTACTGGCTGGATATGTTTTTTTGGTTTTTGGTTTGTTAATTGTTTTTAATAATTTTTTCTCGATTTTATCTTTTAATATTAGATTGGTTAAAAAATAAATTGCATGATTTATTTATTTTTTTTCTTTAGAGTTATCACTGTTTCAAGTACATTTTTTTTTTTTAGGTTGATGCTCAATTTTTTTACCATATATTTTTATCATATAATTAAAAAAATATTTTATAAAAAACAAATTATTAAATTCAATGGAGTACATAACACTATTTGCTTGGGACTAAGATCAATGTAATTTGTCATAATCTCTATAGTTTTTTTATGAAAAAAATTATCATCCTTAACTATCCATGTTTTTACTAGTTATTAAGATTGAATTTTGATCAATGAAATCAATCAATTTAATTCGAGTCAACTTACGCATGATGCAGTTTAAAACTCGAGTTAAGTAAAAAGTCAAGGTGTAAGATTTCAAGATTGATCTATTATATTAAGTTTAACAATATAATTAAAAAAATTATCCATGCTCTTAATTATTTTTTTACTTCTTAAAAAATTTAGTTGACATGTAGGGCGTGTTTGTTTACAGGAAAGTGACTTTTCTTGTTTTTTCATGTTTGGCAACAATATGGAAAAGAAGTAAAAGAAAACTGAATTCCAGTCAAACTAAAAAAAACAACGTTACCAAAAGAAAATGTTTTCTTTCTGTTAAAAAAAAAAACACTTTCTTTTTTTTCCAGTTCCGTTCATTTTCTCATATATAGTCTCTTTTTCTTCAAAATCAATTGGAAGTTGAGTAGGAATAAGAGCATTTTTCTGAACTAATTAATTTCAGTATTTTATTTTCTCTTTATTCCTTTATGTTTTTATCTTCTTCTTTTTTGTAGATATGTAGCTAAGCACGAGCCAATAAACCAATAAATAATATTTGTTTTAAGTGGACAACAATTCCACATGGCTGAGGAGATGGGTGATTTTTATGTTGCAAGTTCAATTCTTGATGCAGGTGTTTTTCCATTTTACCGGGGTGATTTAAGGGGTAGCATTGGAACATTATGTAGACTTTTGTTCACAGAGAGTTCGAATCCCTCACTCCGCACCTTCACCTAATTTATCAATATTACTGAAATGCCAACTAATTTATGTTTTTTTTATAAAGAAAATTACTGAAATGTTCTTTCTTTGATATTAATTACTAAGCTTAAATAACTAAACCAGTTAATTAAATAAAAAGAAGAAGCCCAACAAGCTAGAGCCCAAGATACCACAACCCGCACCCGCTTTCACGTCTGACCAAAACCCTAATTCCATTTGAAGCCGCTATATATACCTAAAAGCCTTGGTCGTTCTAGCTTTTCTTTAATCCCCAGCATCGAGAGCTCAGTGCCGCTTGCCTCTCTATCTCTTCGATTTCCAGGTCTGCAACTCACAGTCTCTTTCTCTATCTCTTAAAATATAACAAACAGCGTTTCCTCTATGAACGTATTTGTTTGTGCAGGTAACCAGCAAAGATGGCAGCAGCTGTGGTGGCTCCACCAAACCCAGAACCTAATCAGGCTATCTACGATGTCAAGCTCTTCAATCGTTGGTCTTTCGATGATATTAATGTATTTTTCCTTCCTTTTTCCCTAATAGGCTCACCATTAACTGTTCTGTAATTCGATTCGTGGTTGATTTATTAAGTAGTTATATTTGACCTATCTTTTCTAGGATTTGAATGTTTGGTCGTGTTGGGCTTACTTCCTAGTGAATGTGATCTTTTAAGTAGTGAAATTTGAAGAGATTTGTGATTGTTTTCTATTGTTTTTGCTTTTATTTTCTTGTGTATTGGATTAATAGAAGAATCCTTGGTAGACTGGTAAGATTAAATAAAAAAATTGTACTAAAAGTTTTCATAGTTGGGGAATCATGTAACGTTTTTGTGGTTTTTATGGTGTGTAGAGCGGCAGGTGAAGTTGGTTGACTTTTAATTAGTGATGATGGTTCCTGTGGGTTAGTTGTTTTTGTAGCTAATTGGGTCTGAAGTGTACATATTTTCATAGTCTTGAGAATCTTAGCTTGTCTATTTCATGGCTTTGTTTGTTGAGTAGTTAGTCTTGGTCATTCTGATCAGTAGTTGCGTCTTAAGTTGATGGCTAATTCATTCTTGATTTGGAACTGATGGGTGCCATTGGGATCTCTGAAATTAATAGATTAAACATCTTAGAAATTGGCTTATAAACTATTGTGCTGTATAATGCTACTCCTGAAATTTGGATTTGATTTGATTTTATTCCGGTGGTCAGGTAAATGACATTTCTCTTGCTGACTATGTCGGAGTCCAAGTTAAGCACGCAACATATGTACCCCATACAGCTGGAAGATACTCTGTCAAGCGTTTCAGGAAGGCCCAGTGCCCAATTGTTGAGAGGCTCACAAACTCTCTTCAGATGCACGGCAGAAACAATGGGAAAAAATTGAAGGCTGTGACCATTGTCAAACATGCCATGGAGATCATTCATCTTTTGACTGATCAGAACCCAATCCAAGTTATTGTTGATGCTGTGGTCAACAGGTCTGTGATCAAGTACATAGTTTTGCTTCTTATAGATTGGTCACTGTTAGTTATCAGCGGAAGATTAGTATTTATTGTGTTCTTATCTTGACATGGTATTTTTCTGTTATTGCTCCCTTTCTGTTCATCTCACAACTTTTTTGTTGGTTTATAACAGTGGGCCTCGTGAAGATGCCACTCGAATTGGCTCAGCTGGTGTTGTCAGACGTCAGGCTGTTGATATTTCACCTCTCAGGCGTGTAAACCAGGCCTTGTATCTCCTTACTACTGGTGCTCGTGAGGCAGCTTTCAGGAACATCAAGACCATAGCTGAATGCTTGGCTGATGAACTTATCAATGCAGCCAAGGGTTCGTCAAACAGGTGTTTTTCCTTTCTCCTTGATTGTTTTTTATTTGATAATTGCTTTTCTGTATTTTTACCGAGTAGTTTTTTTTCCTTCAGCTTTGCCGTTATTGAGTAGTTTTTTTTTTATCTTCAGCTATGCCATTAAGAAGAAAGATGAGATTGAAAGAGTTGCTAAGGCCAATCGTTGAGGAATTCTTTCAGAATGGTGGAAGGGAGTTTTGTTATTTTCGGACAATTTTTGTCTTTTGTTTGTTTTAAATCTTCAGCCAAGACATGATACTTATGTTTTGTTTGTTGTACGACGGCAGGAGTAACTCTTTTTATGTATGGAGTTCCATTATAATGTTAAGAATGTAGCAACTTCAGTTCCATTACTTTTTACTCGCTGGGTTTTTGGTTTCCTTCGATGGCTGGTTGTTTATCTCTAATCTTTTTTCAGCTAAACGGGTCTGGTTATCTTAGGATACTGCCTTGTTAATGTGTCTCCCGAGTGTAGGCCTTTGTTTTACACCCTTTGAATTCCAAACCCTTCCTTTCTTAGTTCAAATGCTGATTTGGAAATCCGGCGTTTTAGTTTGCTTATGATAACATTGCCAAGCCCGGCTGTAGCCTGTAGGACTTTAACTCTGGATACTGCCAACAATGCTAGGGTGTTTACCTATAATTATTATTTTGTTGAACTATTTGGTCAAGGACTTCATCCTTGACACACTTTTGTAAGGAGCAGCAATGGCCTCTCTTCTCTCCCTTTTGGAGGACAAGGGATGTTTCTGGATGGTGGACAGATGAGTGGCTTCAATGACTTTTAAGGGTAGAAGAATTGGAGAAGTTTGGAAAGTCTCTGCCCTGGTTAATCTTGCTGCTCTGTCTTTACGTTTATGGTGTCAGAATTTGCAGTTCTTAATTGACTGTAATTTACCGAAGGATCATGCCAATTGATACTGGAGGCATTCGATCTGATGGAAGTTGGTAAATGGAGCATGATGATTATAATTGTGAAAAGGTAAGGTGCTGCTTGATTATCAGAATTCTACTGTACCGCAAGGTTATTTTTCACATCCCATGGACCTTCGTAGAATGATTCTAAATTTTAGCCCACGTTGTCCTCCCAGACGGTTATTTTTTTTGGGATGTTTGTTTGTCAAAATAGTTTTTTTTTTTTTTTAAAAGTAAATTTTGAGAAAAGTGAATTTTGAAAAAAAAATATTTTTTAATGTTTGGTTATGTCATGGAAAATGAGTTGGAAAATAATTTATTAATATTTTATTTTTTTAAATTTATTAAAATAATAAGAAATAAATCTTACAAATTAAAAAGTTGAATGAGAATAAAATTGAAAAAAAAATATAATTTTATAAATTATCTTAAATAAAATAAATAATAATCAAAATAATAGAGATCAAATCTAAAAAATTAAAAAAAATTAAAAGATGAATAAATTAAAATAATAATAATTAACATTTCATAAATTATTCAAATAACATAAGTAACAATTAAAAGAATGAGGACCAAATTTGATAGATAAAAAACTTTAATTAAAAAATGATAAGGAAAAATCAAATAGCAATTATAAAAATAAGAATCAAAGTTAATATAAAAATTAAATTCTAAGAGATGAAATTGAAAAACAAATATTCAAAACAAAATATATATAGCAATTCAAAAGTTTGAGGATCAAATTTGATATAATCAGTAAATAATATGACATTTCTAAATTTTTCACAACTTCCGGAAAGTGTTTTTCCACCTAAAATAAAAGGAAAATACTTTCCTGGAAACCAAGCCAAATTTTTCTTTGACTATAAAGTATTTTTCGTTAATCGGAAAATATTTTTTATTAACCAATTTTTCTAATAATAAATAAACACAAAAAAATTTAGATTTACCAAAAATCACTTTTTAAAAAACAAACACAGCCTAAATCTCAAAGGCAAGCGATTATAGAAAATGTGCTGTGCTAGTATTTTTATAAAGGTTAAATTTGATGACTCCTGGCAAGTAAGTTTTGATTTTCAGATTGACTCCTGTTAACAAGTATTTAGAACTCTTTCATCTAACTAAAGTATTTATTTTTAATTTTTAATTATTTTTATCATGAAATCTTCATTGTGATAATTAAAATACAAAGTCTCCAAGATTTCTAGTTTATAACTAGATTGATAGTCTATATTATACAGCGGGTTAGATTAATTTTTTTAATATAAAAAAATGATATTAAAGTGATTGTAGGATTTTAAAAAAGTAAAAAGAAATTTAAAACTCCTATTATTGACTTGATTTCATTCAATAAATTCAGTTAATTTAATAATATGATAAAAAATAAATAATAATATAAGATAAATTGAAAAAAATTGCATTAATTAACTATAAATAATAAATTATTAATTTCATGGAAATATATTCTCTAATATTCTTCAACGAACTTCATGATCTTATATGATAATAAAATAAAAATTAAATGAGAATAAGATAAAATTTCCTAACAAATCATGAATTCAAGTTCCTAATTAACAAAATCACGATTAATAAAAAAATCGAGAGATGAAATTAAAAAAAAAATATCTTAACAAAAAAAAATCCAAAACAAAATAAATAGCACGATTGAAAAAATGAAGTCAAATTTAATATAAAAATAAAATGATACCAAATATAGAGGGATAGAATTGAAAAAAAAAATCAATTTAAGAAATGATTCAAAACAAATTAGGAACAATTTACAATCACTTAATAATAATAATAATAATAATAATAATAATAATAATAATAATAATAATAAATTGCTCAAGAATATTCCTTAAAATCAAAATTTGATTTTAAAAATTTTAAAATAGATTTTTTCGATATAATTTGATCACTTATTATTATTTTTATAGCCTTCAATAACATACAAAATATAGACATATTATTTTGATATGTATTTTCTTAACTTTCTTTGACAATCATGAATATTTTTTGAATAGTTATTCCCATTAAAAAAAAACTTTTACTAAAATAATCAAGATATGCATTAATAAAAAAATTGAGTTTAGAGTTGAAAAATATATTTTTTCAAATTATTTGAAATAGCTTAAATTTTTAACAAATTTTATTTTAATTATCGCTCATTTTATTAGAAAAAATATGTTCCTAAAAAAATAATGTTGTTGCTTTTAAGAAGATTAAATAAAATTTACAGAGATATTCTTGATTGCTTTATGAATAATTATATATAAATAGGATATGTGAAAAACAAAAAATTAAACCGAAGCAAACAAAAATTCCCAATTCCATATATATATTTTTTGGGGCTACATGAATGGTAAAACAACATCTCATGAATGAATCTCTCTTGTCAAGATGAATTTATTAATATTAAGATTAATTTTCTCAGTAGTTGAAATATAGTTGGCGCATTAATTTCTTTCTCCTCCTCCATTTTCAAAGGTCCTCTATCTCCTATGAAATTTCAAGGGCTAAAAGATAAACAAAAGGAAACTAATCTATTCAAAAATTAAATATTATAATTTCAAGGCCCATAAACTAAATTTTTTTAAGTATTATAATTTTATTCAGAAATTAAGTAAAAATTAAATGATATTGTATTAAAAAAAACATAATTTTTTATTAATTAATTTCAATTTATTTAAATTAAAATTGAATACTCGGCAAACCACATACATATTTAACTAATCTATTTTAATTAATCCAAATTTAAACCAAAAAAAAGAAAGATAAAAAAAAAAAAAAAAAGAACTGGACACTTGAGCCTAAGTGACCCAACAAACTTGATCTTGTTAAACAAAAAAGCACATGTGAGCCAACAATGTTAGACCCATGAGCCCAACTTTTTATATTTTTAATATTAGAAAGGGATATAAAACTTGTCATGTGCCTTAATTTTATTTTATTTTTGAAAAACATAAAAATAGATGACAGCCTACCTACCAGTTTCCAACCACCACAAAAGTGATTGAAAAATTAATCTCGGTAATTTTTACCCAAATAAACTAATTTTTTAAAAAGAATCTATTTTTACTTAAAAACAATTGAAAAACATCATTATAACCTCAAAAAACCAATCCCATAAAAAAAAAACCCTTATCAATATAATAACACAAAATCAATATGGAAAAAAAAAATCCTTAATCATGATCTTTTTTTTATAACATAGAATCTTGAAAACACCTCAATTTTTTTTTTTTCAATCGCCTCTTGTCAAGGGGAGTATTTTGATATCAAATTTAATTATTTTTTATCTATGAACTTTGACCAACCAACTCTTTTTATCTTTTTTTTTTGTAACTTATTTTTAACATAGAAATAAAAAAAATGAAGGTTTGGATACAACTTTTTTTTTTTTTAAAAAAAGCTATTTATCTTTTATCCTTTTTAATTTTAGTTCCCTAACTTTCAATATGTTCTAAATAGTAATGTTGATTTTATTTTGTAAAATGCACAAAAATAACACTTTTTAAAGAACATGATAACCTATTAAAATTAAATCAGGAAATTCAAACACTAACAAATACAATATCTAATAATTAATTAAAAAAATTGATAAAAAAATCAAAAGATAAAAAACAAGTCAATATACATAGGACTGAGCATTTTCGGTTCGGTCCGGTTTTGGACCAAAATAAACAACTAAACTGATTTGTTTTTTTAGTTTTTGAACCGAACCAAAAACCAAATCAAACTGATTAATTTGGGTTCGATTCTTTTTCCTTCCAAACCGGTTCAACCGAAATGCATTTAGAAGCTTTGGAATTGACGACTAGATAGAGGCTGTCTTGCCGGAGGAACACCTTCTCCATCCACCGTTGGATCATCTCCAATTTCAGATATGTTATGTGCCTTAACCCCCACTAAAAACTGACTGTTCGGATCTTTGAAATATATCAATGTTTGAAAGCTCTCCTTGATCTAAGTACCGCCCTTAGAATATCTTTCTAGTTATGTTATGCTCTCATCCCTGTTCTTTCTGTCAGCTTCTACTTTTGACCATCCATGGCCACCACCAGTCGTTTCACTGCCTCAAGGCTAGTCACACATCCTCTTTCCACTCCTAAACTATCACCCATCCCTCAGTCACCCGCCCTTCATAAACAAACGAACAACCCTCTCCAGACACCCACCCTGCTTGCCAGATAGAAGAATCATCAGCAATTTGCCTCTGACATTGCAAGTTTGAGAGATGAGAGACGAGGGAGAAGGAGTATGGAAGATTGGAAGAGAAGAAGATAGATTTGACTCTTATGTTGAAAGGAAATATTAAAGCTTTATCTATAATCAATTACTTTTCCTTTACATTGACCTTTAGAATCCAATCTGTGTCTCATATCTAAATCATTTGAGAGATGAGAGACAGAGAGATGGTGGTTGATGGGCTGAAAATGCATTTAGGTTTAGGATTAGAAACTATTTATACTTGTTTTTTTTTAAATGCTGGTCTAATTAAACCGGTTTGTTTTGGGAAACCGAACCAAACTGAAATTTTTTATAATTTTTTAATTAATTAATTAATTTTTTTTTATTTAATTTTCTCGATTTAATCCATTATTGAGTTTTTTCTCCTTCTATTGGTAATAATTCTATTGGTAATAATTCCTTTATGTACAACTTCACAAAGACTTGTGTGAGGATGAATAGTAAAATCAAGAGCCCTCGTAGATAGGGGTGAACATTTCTGGTTCGGTTCGGTTTTGGGCCAAAATAATTAACCAAACCGAATTTTTTTTTCTTCAAGTTTTTGAACCGAACCGAATCGAAAATCGGTTCGAACCGACAATATTCGGTTCGGTTCGGTTTTTTTCCCTTCCAAACCAATTTAAACCAAAATTATTTTAATTGAGTTTTTATTCTAAGTTTTTTCACTGACCATATTTTTTCAGGAATTCTATCTTCGTTTTGTTCTTAATTTCACAGATCTATGCTTATTTTCTGAGAAATCTTGGCTTTCTCAATATGGCTTTTTCTTAAAATGACTGGGCATGTATGACAACAAAGGAAAGAACATAAGTCATTCGACTAGAAAAAAAACACAAAAGGAAGATCAAAAGATAGTTTACATAGATCCTTATATGCTCATCATCCATCGAGTGCCAAACTTGATTTTGAATTTTTTTTCTCACAATACCAACATTAAGGAGAACACAGGAAAGTGTTTTACTGGTTCAACATGATAATTTTCTTTGGTTACATGTGCATGAAAAATTATACAATAATTACATAATTATGTGAAAAATAGAAAGAAGGATAAAAAAATTAAAAGAAAAAATAAAGAGGGATATGTCTCCTATAGAAGGAATAAAACAATTAAATGTAAAATTGCAAAAGTGAAGAGGGTGGCGTGCCTTTCAAATAAGAGGAGCATGGAGCAGAGCTTAACAAATAAAGGAGCATGGAGCAAATGGAAATGAGAAATGGAGAGATGCAGAGAGCAAGAGAGGGGGCGGCTGATTTTGTTTTTAGAGGAAAGCTAATTTAGGTTTAGGATTAGGAAAACATGCTATTTATATCCTTTTTTTTTTTTTTTTAAGTGGTGGCTTAGTTAAATCGGTTCAGTTCAGTTTGGTTTAATTGGTTTTAGACTTTATAAACTGAAATCAAATCGAATCAGAATTATTTTGTAAATTTTTAACCGGTTAATTGAGTTTTTTTTATTTAATTTTTTTGATTTTTTTTTTATTTTCTTGGTTTAATCGGTTTGTTTAAATTTTTTTACTCACATCTACTCGTAGATTTTTTCTTGATCTTAACGATGGCAGACACCTTTAATACCTCACTCACCTCAAAAATAATAAATAATTCATTAAAAACCAGGCTCACTCTCTCCCTCGCTTCCTCTAGCTAGCCATGTCTATGTCAGTCTTCAAGACGATGAAACTTGTTCCATTAACCGTTAAAACACTGCACCACAGGATCATCAGAAACACTGTAATGGGTCCTCGAAGACAGCCACTTATCATTAATCGTTCGTACTCGACAACCCCAACTGGAAGAACAAAAAAGCCATGGACAGATGCAATGAACGTGCTGTACAACAGAATATCGTCACTTGCAGATCAAACGATCACCATTTCACTATTTCTCAATCAATGGGTCCTTGAAGGACAACCCGTCAACAAAAATCAACTCCGTGAATTCATCAAGGAGCTCCGGTTCCACAAACGATATGCTCATGCTCTTGAGGTATATATATATATATATATATATATATATATATATATGTTTGTGTGTGTGTGTGTGTGATGCGTGCATACGGAAATTGGTTTTGATTGAACCCAGTGGGTTCTTGAGAACAAACAATTTGATTGCTTAATGAGTGTTTGCTATTTTTTATATAGCTTTCTGTTTATGTATTTGGGGTACCGAGAAGAGGACAATGAAGGACAGAAACATATTGTCTGAAGTTATTGATTTGGCCCCAAATGTCTAATTATTGATTTATTTGAAAAACAAGTCTAATAATCTCAATTTTGAATTAGTTGTTGGGGGGGGGGGTGTTCGTCCTGTGCTGGTTTTAAGTATCTCTGGGTAATGTCACGTTGTGTTACTGTGTTCAATCAACTCAAAGTATGTTCATCCCACTAGCAACACATTTGGAACTCACTACCGTTGCCTATTAGGTAGAGCAACTACTGCTTTCCTCCAAGTTTTGGTGGTGGTGGTGCTGATAGTTAAATTTATCCAAGTCGAAAATGTGATAGCAGGAGCTTGCTGTCAATGGCCCCTTCTTGGTATGATGTGGTCCTGCTAGACTTGTTGATTATGGCTGATTTATAACAGCAAAACTCTTATCACGGAGAGCTTATGCTTCTTGGTTGATGAAGTGGGGGTGGGCGGAGTCCATAAACTGATATTTGGACACATTTTCAGTCCTGACCAATATGGCTTGATATTGCATGTTAAATTATGCTGCTGATGTGCGACTACAAAAGGCAGATTGATAGAGCACAGGATATCATTATGGAAGTAATGTGTAATCGTAATATTAATTCAAGAAAACAATCAAGATATTCTGCTTGAAATTTTATTTGCAATTTATGCTGGATTAATTCCACGTTATTTCCTGTTGTTGTGCCTTTCATGGCAATTGACGCATAAAAGCTCAACTATGGTAGCATTCTAGCTTCTATGGCCGTGGGGAATAAGTTCATTATACTTAACTTGATGGATAAACTTTTAGCTGATTCTTTCTTTCATCTCTCAAAAAAAATATTTTTTTTTTTTATTATTTCACAATCTCTTTTCCTGACAAGCATGTCTGATTAAAATTCTCCCAGATTTCAACGTGGATGACTGACAGTGGGTACTTTGAACTTGCATCACAAGATGTCGCTGTTCAGCTGGACTTGATCTCAAAGGTTCATGGGATAGAACAAGCACAGAAGCTCTTCAATAACACTCCACAACACTTAAAAGTTCTAAAGGTTTATAGTGCACTCCTCAACTGCTATGCCAAAGCAAAATTGGTGGAAAAAGCAGAGTCTGTCGTGCAGGAGATGAAGAACCTAGGTTTTGCCAACACATTATTGGTTTACAATGTCATCCTTAATTTTTATTATCAGACTGGAAACCCTGAGAAAATTGACAGTCTGATGCAAGAAATGGAACAAAATGGTATTGGCTGCGACAAATTCGCACATTCCATACAACTGAGTGCATACGCCTCTGTTTCTGACGTTGTAGGCATTGAGAAGACTCTGGCAAAAATGGAATCTGATCCCAACGTGTTTTTGGACTGGACCTCGTACACTGCTGCTGCAAAAGGATATATAAAACTTGGACTTGTTGACAAGGCTCTGGAAATGCTGAAGAAATCTGAGAGACTAGTTACAGGTAAAAGAAGGGGAACAGCATATGATTCTCTAATCACCCTATATACTGCAACTGGGAAGACAAATGAAGTCCTAAGAATTTGGGAACTTCACAAGAAAAATGAGAAGGTTTACAAAGAGGCATATATTAGTATCATAACCTCTCTATTGAAGTTAGATGACTTTGAAAATGCAGAAAAGATTTTTGAGGAGTGGGAGTTCCAAAATCATTCTTGTTATGATATCCATATTCCAAACTTCCTTATTGATGCCTATTCGAGAAAAGGTCTCGTGGAGAAGGCTGAAACATTAATTGATAGGGCAATATCAAAAGGAGGGGAACCTAATGCAAAAACATGGTACCATTTGGCAACAGGGTATCTTCAAAATGGTCAAACACTGAAGGCTGTGGAAGCAATGAAGAAAGCAGTAGTGGTTTCTGGACGAATGTGGAAGCCAAGCAATGAAATTTTAGCTAACTGTTTGGGGTACTTGAAAGTGGAGGGAGAATTGGGGAAACTGACGAATTTCATGGACCTACTTAGGGACAATGATATTATTTCCTTGGATATTCAAGAAAGATTGTTGAATCACATTAAGAATGCGAAGTCAAGCTCAGATGTGCTGGGTGCTTTGAATGACAATTAACTTGAATTCTATGATCAGAGGGGGTTGGCAATTATTGCAATGAGGTAGAGAGATAAAAGGCACACAGAAATCTGAAAAATTGGGGGATGATGTTTCTTCTGGCAGTCTTTTAGTTAGCAGTGATTTGGTCCATGATCAAGCAACTTCTTGCAGATTTGCTGGGTAAACTCCTGAGTGAACTTAACTCCCATTATCCTGCAAAAATGATTTCTTTTACCTGTTCTTTTAGAAAAGGAAATCCTTATCAACAAGCAAATGTCAAGTACATGGAAAACTGAAGCATGTTCGTGGTCTTATTCAGCAATAAGGTTTCTTCAATGGCGAGCGAAAATGATCAAAAAGCAACCCTGGTTTCTAGGCACAGCTGGACCCCAGGTAATGACAGTGTGTAGGCCTGTCTGAAAAACTTGGAAGCGGAGACCACGAGGAAGCCGTTGAATTTGTGAACCGGGATATAAGGATATCATCTTTGTCAATGTTCAGGATAATTGAATTATAATACACATTTGATAACAATCTCAGATGCACCATGTTCTTCGAATTTGGATTGTGATTCTTCAGTGCTATTGAAGCGAAACTAAAGCCAGAGATTGTTACAGCAATTGCAGACCAAATAGGACCGCAACGAGGAAGACATCAGATACAATTCCAGGGAACTTTATGAAGTGAAAGCTCCAACTAGCACATGGACCATGGATTTAGTTGGGGAAGTCCATTTACTGTAGCCCAAGTTATACTGCAAATCAAGCTACTTGTTTTGTGCTATATAGATGGTTTGTTTCAGAATTAGCTCGCAAGCAAATGCATTTCATGGTTTGCTAGTGGTCAAATGAAATGCATCAGATGTCCATAAATGTGAACTGGGGGCGGAGACCATAATCCCAGTCAATATCATGGTTTAAACTCATCCCATCAAGGATTATATCATCTAGGAGAACATTAAGATAGACAGAGGGTGTTACTTTCAATTTATATGCATATAACAGTAATTTTATTCCTTCTTTAGATATTCAAGACAGATCTTTGACTTGGATTGGGACTCATATTTAGATGTATACAGGGCTCTGAAAGGCTTTTCTCTGGACGCAAACACCACCACCCTGGAGTCCTCCAGTCCGGAGGAGGATAGCAGTGATGACTGATGTGCATACCAAGCTGATCGATTTCCCCTCCTTTTTCCCCTTACTCAATTGAATATTGACAATTAAATTGGAGTGGCTTATCCAGTATCTTTGTTTGAAAAACAGAAGCGTTCCTTAATCTTACTTGGACCAAAATTAGTTAAGAGAATCAAATGCTGTGCAGTATAAAGATGCAAAAGGGAAAAGGGTATGGCAACTTATATGCCATGCTACGGTAGTGATGGACGACACTCGAGCAATCCACATCACAGCTGCTTGCCGAAGATACTATAATGCCGATGTCAGATACCTGAATCATCTTATATTACAGATAAAACTAAAACTCTTCGGTATTCTACCATGAATTATGCACAATGCAATCTATATTAAAATAATTGATGAGCCATACGAAGATAAAAAAAAATATATTTATATATATTTTTTATAATGTAATTACCGCATAATCTCTCTTTGAGATCAAATTTTTTTTGCTCTAAGGTTAAAGGGCATTTTATTTCTTGAAATTATAGGTAAATAATATTCAGGTCTTTCTATAATAAAAAAAAATAGCCGGTGTGTGCAGCGTTTTCCAGTAGCTGTTGGTAGCCTTCCACTGCGGCACTCAAAGCATCTCTTCACCTTTTACATATAGGAGCTTCTACGATAATATTTTTCCTTTCTTTCTTTCTCTGTTTTCTCCACCTCAAAAAATATGCTCGACTTGCAAAGTTGCAAGGTGGTTTGTAATCATTTAATTGTATCGAATTTAATTTATTTGTTTTTTAATTTTTATTATTTGACATTTAATTTTTTATGTTTTTTTTAATCAAATTTGATCATTATTTTTTGATTCCTGTTTATGTTGTTTTTAATATTTTTTATTGGATTTTATTTTTTGATTTAATCCCTAATCATTTAATTTAATTTAATTTTTTGTTGAATTTAATCATCATTCTTTGATTACAATTCCTTTTATTTTGAGTTCTCTTCTTGATTAATTGTTTTTTTTATATATATAATTTATCCCTTATTGTTTAATTTTATTGAATTTTTATATTATATTTGATGTTTTTTTTTTTAATCATGCTTTTAAAACTTAGCCGAGAGTTGACCCCCATCATGTCCTGGGTCATGGGTTGGGTTGAATAATCAGGGTCATCGGGGTCAATCGGATTTTTTTATTGTGCAGGAAGTAAAAATAAAATTATTTTCATAAAAAAATAATGGTAAAAAAAATCATCTGGTATTGACATGATTTTTTCCTAACTAATGCTTGATTTTTTTATTTAGCTAAAAAGTAAAAATTATATTATTTTGATAAAAAATAATGGAGAAAAAAAATTCAATATGATCCTCTTTTTTATTGGTCCTTCTTTGTTTTGGATTTTTTTTAAGATTTTTTTTATCAGTTTCATCTCTTTTCATTTGATTTTGTTTTGTTTTTATATCAAATATAGTATTTATTCTCTTGATTGTTGCTTTTTTATCCTTTCCTTGTTATTTTTTTCTTTTAATTTTTCCCATCAACATTTTATTTCATTTTTTTTTCAAGATTTAGTTTCTCATTTTTTTAATTGCTATTTTTGTATTATCTTTTTCTTAATTTGTTTTATCTTTTAATTTTATCCCTTAACATTTTATTTATTTATTTTTATCCAATTTTGGTTCTCATTATTTTAATTTCTCTTTTTCTATCTTTTTTTTATTAAGTCCCTCATTATTTTTTTTCATTAGTTTTTATATCAGATTTGGTTTTTCATTTTTTTTTTTATTATTATTGTTTTAACTTTATTTTTTTGAATTTTATTCTTGACATTTAGAATATTGAATCTTGAGTTTTCAATTTTGTTTTTGAATTATCTTGAATAATAAGTTAGTCAAGTTAACTTGAATTCATTTGTGTTATCACTATTTAAATATATTTTTTATGTTAAAAAAAAAGTTGATCCTATATCTTAATAGCGTATTAGCATGTTGACTTGCTGAATATCTATTGACATGATATTTGATATGTTGGCTTGTTAATCGTTTATATATGTTAATCAGGCTCTCAAAAATTGAGGTAGGAAAATGACTGAGGGGTGCCAGTTTGTATGATTTGATTTTTTTATTTTTATTTTGTAGAAATACAAGATATCCCTGTGTTTTTTTTTTTAATTTAAAATATATTTTTTTTTACTTTAAATTAATATTTTTAGATTATTTTAATGTTTTAATATTAAAAATATTTTTTTTAAAAAAATATTATTTTAATATATTTTCAAAAAATAAAAAACATTTAAATTTTTTATTATTATAATCTCAAGTAGACCCATATTCATTTGTAACTATAACATTCAAGTTGGGCCAAAATCATCAGCCCACTATCTTCTTTAAAACCCTCCTTGAACCCTTCTCTCTCAAATTCACAGTTGCTAACTTGCTATTGCTATTGTTTGCAGCAAATGAATCTCCTTCGATTAGCCTATATATCCTCTACGATCAGTCGCTTGAATACCAAAAACGTAGAGGGCATTCGATTTTTTTACTCAAAAATACAAAACCCAAGATCTAGAGAGCCACCGTGGAAAGGCCCCTTCACTCGACTGTCACGTCGACTTTCAAGAATCAGAGACCACAATGTCTCAGTGATTCCAGTTCTCGACAAATGGATTCAAGAAGGAGAAACTATTTGGGAAGATTTAATCCATGCCCTAATCAAGGAGTTACGTCATTACAGGCGTTATCATCATGCTCTTGAGGTATTTAATCCCATATATTTTTTTGAAATTTTCTTTTTATAAAGTTGGAACCTTTGAAGTGTAAAGAAATGAATTTGATTGAAAACTTTTTTTTGGGTTCACATAATTTTTTATGATATGAAAAGGGTTTGCTTTTGTTTGTTGAGATACCATTGTGGGTCTCCTGAATTAAGCAACTATTTAAAATAATTTTCTTAGTGTTTTTTCTTTTATAGATTAGTGATGACTGTTTTGCTTTTAGGATGCTTATGTTGTTTCATGCTTGCGAAGTAAATTGGAATTTTTTTTTTTATGAATCTTGATCCATTTCAGGTCTCAAAAATTAAAGTTACTCGCATACAAGTTACTCCAAGTTTTTTACTCAAATTATGGGGTAACCAGAAATTAAGAAATATATATATATATATAGTGACGAAATCCCAAATTTTGATTTTCTCAAATATTATCAGGAAGTGAATTATGAGTTAGATAAATTGTTTATAGTATTGTCGTTTTTTTTTTCCCAAATGTTTTCAATAACAGATGATGACTTAGAAAACTTCTTTATAGCATTGTCATGAAGCGCATTTCCACACTTCTATTAAATGGTTTTACACAAATAAATAGTAGTTTTCTACTGGAGCTTTTAGTGTCATCACTTTATCTGATTTTCAGAGAAGCAATTCTGTGTTTACTTTTATTTTACTATCCCATAAGAGAAAAATGCTATTACAAATTCTTCCTTTTACTAATATATTCATCTTCTTCTTCTTTTCAAAAGAAGTATTGTTCTCATTATGATCAAAGTTACATCTAAGTTGCACCACATGAGTTCTTCGGGTAAACCGGAATCTTATCATGATGTATTGTTATAAACTCAACATAAATTTCTAATTATTTTTTGCCCAATTAAGGTTTGGACTAGTTTATGTTATTTATGGCAGGAATGTCTCTTACCATATGATCTTTCTCTTGTTTTTATATTCTTGTGATTTGAGAGCGTGACTTTTTAAAAATTAGAAATGAAATTAGTATATACCCCTTGATTTTATGTTTGAATTCAGTTGTATGTCAGGTAAAACTCTGCCATAAATGAGCTTGCAGCCAGCATGCTAATGGTCATTGAATAACATTATTGTGCCAATTCACACAAGTAGTATAAGGCTTTGAAGTTAATGTACTTAATGATTAATTGCATTGTCATGCTTGACATTCTATATGCATGTGATACTGGGGATTCTGACACTGCTTCTTTGTTGTCCTTCATTTCTGCTTATCTTGGGTAACAATATATTCATGTTAGAGATTCTAATGTCTGTTAGATAAATGATGATATATTGGATGTTATCTTTATTTTTAATGATATTATGATTTCATAATGCGGGTTACTAATTTGTGGATCACACTATTTTATCCCAGATTTCGATGTGGATGACTGACAAAAGATATCTTGCTCTGACATCACGTGCTGTTGCAGTGCGGCTGGACTTGATCTCGAAAGTTCATGGGATAGAACAAGTAGAAAACTATTTCAATAACATTCCAACAAAATTAAAAGGACTTGAGAGTTATGGTGCACTTCTCAACTGCTATGCCTATGTAAAATCCGTGGAAAAAGCAGAGGCTGTGATGCAGAGAATGAGGGAATTGGGTTTTGCCAGAAAACCCTTAGTTTTCACAGTCATGCTTAACCTTTATTACAAGACCGGGAACACTGAGAAACTTGACCCTCTGATGCGAGAAATGGAGGAAAATGGCATTTCCTTAGATAAATTTGCGTATTGCATACGTCTAAGTTCATATGCAGCTGCTTCTGACATTGAGGGAATGGAGAAGACTCTAAAGAGGATAGAATCTGATCCCAATGTTGTTTTGGACTGGGCCACTTATGCTACTGTGGCAAATGGCTATTCAAAAGTTGGGCTTTTGGACAAAGCTCTGGAAATGCTGAAGAGATGCGAGAGACTGATTACTGGGGAAAGACGAAGTACACCATATGATTACCTTATGACACAATATGCCACAACTGGTACAAAAGAAGATGTCTTGAGGGTGTGGGAACTTCACAAGAAGTATGTTAGGAATCGGAAAAATATTAGTGTCATAACCTCTCTGTTGAAGTTTGATGACCTTGAAAGCGCAGAGAAGATTTTTGAGGAGTGGGAATCCCAAGAGTTATGCGATGACATCATCATTCCAAACTTCCTTGTTGATGCTTATTCCAGAAAAGGTCTTTTGGAGAAGGCTGAAATGCTTCTGCAGAGGGCAACATCAAATGGTACAAAACCTAATGCGAATACATGGTATTTATTGGCAAAAGGGTATCTACAACATAATCAAACTCCAAAGGCAGTGGAAGCAATGAAGGAAATGATAGTCTTATCTGGACCAAGGAGCAGACCCAGCACTGTAAGTTGGGTTGCCTGTTTGCAGCACTTGAAAGACTCCGGAGACATGGATAATGCAGAGGGCTTCATAAATCTACTCAGGGAAAAAGATATTATTTCTTTAGATATTCAAGACAAATTATTGGATTATATTAAAGACAGGGACTCGAGGTTAGATGCACTTAGTGCACTCAAAGGTAGTTCTTTACATGGAATCAGGCCAGATCAGGCAGAGAAGGGTAGTAGTGATTCGGTGTCAGGTTGAGGAAAGCACCGAGGCTTCAAGGGAGGGCTCATATTTCTGCCCATAACCCTTGTCAGCTACGAACATTCAGACCAGAAAAGCTTCAAAATCCATCTTGTTCCAATCTAATCCATCAATAACAGATACTAGTGTGTTCGTATTGTTAGTTCTATGTTTCTGTCAGAAGTTTGAGACATCAGGTAATACGAATTGAGAAGACAATCAATGTACTATGAAGAAGACAAATATTATCACCATAAAAAAATTTAATGAATCTCAAAATAATAGATTAAACAACTTTTTCTATAACATATAAGGATATGATTTCCATTAGAACGTGTTTCAACTTTCATTTAGGGATTGATAGTTTTATAGTGTCTCGTTTTGTTGGTCCACATTAAGTTCCATTAGAACGTGTTTCAACTTTCAACTCTCCCTTTGCATTTCTTAAGAAATTTTAGGGTTCAAGATATGCTTCAATAGAAATTTCTTGGAGCGAGCATGTGACACGTGTTAATTTTTAACTTCTAGTAATATTAATCGACAGAAGGTGTAATGATAATAAAAATGTCACGCACAGGAGTGATAATAATAACATAGAGATGTCTATTTTTTTCTGGGTACAGTGGAATGAAAAAAAAAAAAAAAAAACACTAGCATCTCCTAAAGTAGCTGCACCTGTAGAATAAGCAAACAAAAGAAAAGAAATCTCTGAAGGAGAATCCCAAATAAAAAACTTAATCATCTGTTTAGCTCTCGTCTTAGCTGAGAAATAAACACAAGAATTAGTTTTTCTGAGCGTATGGTGGATAGAAGATGCTTGATTGTTGGATTTGCGAAAAGGGGTTGATGGTGAGGCTGGATTCAGTGAAAGGGTCCTTTCCTTTTGGGAGAAGGAGATACGCAGCCGTGGATAAAAGATGGGAGGCTCTTATAGTGAGGGTGTATTTGTAATAGTGTTCAATATTTAAGGATGGTTTTGTCGGTTAATAATTTGTGGACATAGACGACCCTTAGTCCAAGTTGAATGACACGTCAGTCACCAAGGAACGAATAGTAATTGACCTTGCGTTCTATGGTGGTTTCTCTTGTAATTTTATATAAAAAAACAATTAAATCAGAAGTCAAATTTACTGTATTCATACACATTTTTATATTCACCGCTGGCTATAGTAAAATAATGCTTTTATCCTTTCCAAGGAAAACCACAAGTGGGGGTATTTTTTTTTTTTTTTACACAGTTTATTAATCATTTAAAGATTGTGTGTGTGTATTTCTTCCATAATTTTTAAACAATTAAATAATTTAATTATCCTTAATTTCATAAAAAAAATAAAATTATACCTTTTGTTTTCAGTAAAACAATAAAAAATCAACAAAAGTCAACTTTTCCCTTGTAGCTGAGGAAAAAATAACAACGGATCCAGGAATCTTTTATCTTTTTAAATAGGTTTTATGGTAAATTTCAATACATAGAGGGTAATTTGATATTTTCTTTTAAAATATTAATCTTTTAATCAATAAAGTTACTAGCGCTATCTTTTGAGCGGTGTGTGGCTGTGTGTTGTACCTTCTCTGGTTATGTGTAGTGCCTTCTCTGGTTAATGAACAAGCTCTTTCATCATATCATTGAGTGCGCCATTATGTTTTTTTTTTCACCTAGTACAACACGTGTCATCGATAATGTGATAGTTTGTTACCGGTTGACTTTTTTTCTCTCACCTCACAATAAATTAAAGTTTTTTCTTTTTTTGTTTGTTATTTCAATTTTAGTCTTTATTCTTTAAATTTTTCTTTGATAGTTTTATAGGAGTTTTATTTGTTTAGTCCTTCAATTCTAATTTTAGGTATTTTATTTTTTCTAGTTTGGTCCTTAACGTTTTAATTTCTGATTTTTTTTTCCTTGATCCTTTTGTAAAACCTTTTTTATTTTCAATTTAGTCATCAATTCTAATTTTTCATATATAATATTTTTCAATTTGATACTTTTTCTTTTAGTTTCTAATTTTTCCTTGGCCTTTTTGTCAAGATTTTGGTAGTTTTTAATTTTATCATTCAATCCATGTTTGTTGTGTTTTTTTTTTTCTCTAATTTGGTCCTTATACTTTTTTTTTTTCAATTTAACACTCCAATCAAAGATTTTTTCTTGCCCTATAATTTATTTTTTGTTTTTTATTTCACCTTCATTATTTTAATTACTATTTGTTATTTTAAATTCTTTCATGAGATTGTTTTTTTTCTTCAGATTTTATTATTCAGCATTTAATTTGTCAAGGAATGGACTTCTCGGTTTTCTCATGTATGGTAATTCTGATGTAATGACTCATGTCACGGGTTTTAAAAGTTATCTATGGCATAACTTTTAAACTCAATCTAGAGATCGATCCAGGGTAAGTCTGCGGTCACATGTCTAATGAGTTAACCTAGGTAACAGGTCAAGTGGGTTGATTTGTGTAAGGTTGGTTGACCCATGTCAACCTATTTTTTTTTTTTCTTATTTTTTTATATAAACATATAAAAATGAAATTATTTTAAAAAAAAAAAGAGAAAAAAAGGTCAAAGGGTTTTGAATAAGCTTTCTCATGGCTTATTGGGTTGTAGGTCAACCATAATTTTTAATTGGATGATATCAGGTTAATCCTTCTATTTTCGTTGGAACCCGACCCAACAGAGGCCTTGGATCACCTGGTTCACGATTTAAATTGTTGGGTCGAGATTGTAATTTTTTATTTTAGATTATTTCATTTTATTGATTTTTTTTCTCAATTACATTCTTTAACATTTGAATTGTTAAAGATTAGACTTTTATATTTTTCAATATATGGTGCTTCACTTCTAATAACCAGTATCTCAAGTTTTAAAATTCATCTATCACATACTTTCCAAACCAAATCCAAGGATGAACCCGAAGCAAGTCCCTAGTCACGAATCAGGTTAATTGACTTGAATTAACTCTAGTAAAATTGATTGATCCAGGTCAACCCTCTTTTTTATTTTATAAATATATAAAAATAACATTGTTTCTCTTTAAAAAAGAATAAGATCAACAAGTTTTGACTAGATTTTTCCAAGGCTAATTGGTTGGTCGGGGCTATGATTCGAGTTATTAGATTTTTTTTTTTTAAAAAAAACACTTACAGTGCCTGATTATTTTATGAAAAATTAGGGGTGGACTAGCAGCGTAGCTTGAGCCCTCGTTTAGTTAGACTACTACACAAGCAATGTAGCCCCTTTACTATAAACATTATAGACTCAAAATTATTTATTTATACATTGTGTTTTTTTTCTTTCTTGAATTTTATTTTTTATATTAATATTTTTTTTATTTATTAAGGATTTTATTTTCACGTTACATCCTCTTATATATGTGAGATGTTGAATAAAATTATGATGTTAAATTAAAGATTATGTTTTGAAATAGAATTTTGGGTTATAATTAAAAGAAATCAGAGAACAATGATCAAAATAAACAAAAAATTGAACACATTGTTCAAAAGACACCAAACTATTCTATTTGGTCCTTGAAGTTTCAATTTATGTATTATTTGGTCCTTAAAGTTTTAGAATTTTACATCTCGACCCTAAATTTTATTTTTCACGTTTCAGTCATGGAGTGTTAAAGAGAAGAGAGAAAGTCATAAAAAAATAAAAGTTGAGAGAAAAGGTCGATCAAGCATATTTATACTACAAAAATAACTTATCTTAGTGTTAATATTTTTGTCTTGTAAAGAAGGGTTTCATGGAGGTTGTTTGTAGTATTTGGTCCTTAAGGTTTTAAATTTTTATGTTTTTGTCATAAACTTTATTTTTTATTTTTCAATCATTGAATGTTGAGAGATAAAAAATAAAGTCATTTAAAAATGAGAGGAGAGAAAAAATGAGCACATTCAGGCTACAAGAAAGATCAATTTTAGTGTCAATATTTGTATCCTATAGAGAGGAGTCTCATGGAGGCCATTGGAGTTTTTCATCATGTCAAAAAAATAAATTAGGCCTCTGGAACATTCTTTTTATTTAATCTAATTTTGAGGTTTTTAAGTGATTGGATTGTGCTTTTAAGTTTAAATGGTTTAATAGGTTCTTAAAATATTGTTTAGGTGTTTAGAGAAGAAAACAAGTTGAAAAATAGATTTTTGAATTTAAAAACTATAACTTTGACAAGCCACTAGAGGTGGCTGAAATATGAACCATAAGACATTGCATTGCTTGTTTTATTGAAAAAATTAGGGCACGTGAACCTGATCTTCTAGGACATGCTTAACCAGGCCTTGTCTTTTAGGCCGAGCGAGCGAGCAAGCATATGCGCTTGACCTGTTTATTAAACAATATTTAACCTTATTTTTTATTTAAATTTTAAAATAAAAAAGGAAGTCTTTTCTTATTATTAAGAAGACATGTTTTTTTACCTATTTAATTTAAGTCACTATAATTTTAATGAATATCTTTTTTTAATTGCCATCTATTTTTATTCCATAAATCATGTTGCTAATAAATGGACATATTATTACTAAACCAAAAAAAAACTACATAGATAATAAATGACAGTTTTGACTTAAAAAATATTTTGTGTTGCTACCCTTAAATAATTTGGTCTCATCTTTCATCTATCTTTCAATGTTGAGATGTCATCAAATCTAAAAGAGAGCTAAACACCATCATACAAATTAACACCACCAAACCATATATTCCAAGAACAAATTGTGACGTATTAGGGATTAGATTCAATAGTTGTTAGAAAGAAAATCAAAGATAGTTTGTCAGGTTATAAGAGAAAGGAAGGAAAAGAAAGTAAAGGAAAGAGGGCTAAAGCTTAAAATGAGTGACTAAATTGATAAGTATGCATAAATCCTATAGTTTCAGATGCTTTTATGTATGAAGAAGTTCTTTAAATGTTTAGCTGGGTTTTCATAATATAAATGTATATAACCTTAGTTTTCAATAGAAACACCATATGATTGTTGCTAAATAAGAGTGTGATTGTGAAAGATTGAATTATGATGTGTGTTCTTCTAAAGTAGAAGATATGTTTTAGCCCAAATATTGTGTTGATATAATTGCACATGATATGTGAAAAGAGTAAAGCTTGCTTTAAAAGAAATCATGGCCACCTATATATTACATATGCTACCAATGTTGGAAACTTCTTATTTCTTTAATCATTCACTAGGTTATCTCATTAGCAGTTGATGAATTATTTTCAAAGAATCAAAGCGTGATTGAAAGAGGGCTCAGTGTGATGGTTTCCCAACCACAGTTTCTTTGGAATCCTAGCTTGAAACTTAAGTGGTGCAATTGTATCTTTTATAGGTTAGTTTTTTAGTATGGGTCACTACACATGTAAATGCATATGTAAACATATATCATGCATGAACTCTTATAGTGTGTGATAGTTCGATACGACAACTATGTGTAAAGATGTAAAATATAAGTGAATGATCAAGACAAGACAACAAGATGTCATATAAGTTCCCAAGCTATGTATATTTATACATACTTGTTTTAATTGAGTAGGTAACAATAAGAAGCAATTAGAGAGGTTGGTTTACTTAGCTAGCACTATTCTATAGTGAATATATCAAAGATACTAGGTAATTAGGAGAGGGATGTGACAAAAACTGGTTGATTGAAGTACAACCTGTGAGTTTTACTCGGCTAGAGCGAGAGCACATCTGAAAGTGGTTCCAATTTAAAATCTCAAAAATTCTCTCTAGACAGTTTACATTGGACTAATTCACAGATCCAAAATTACAAACTAAAATTTCCCAGAGTTCAAAAATTAAAATAAGCAGAAGATATCCTGGGGTTCAGGAGGATGCTGAAAATTTTGCACCATACACCCACGTCAATAGTGTAAGCATTCTTAAATGCATCGATCTACCTCGACTTTTCCATTTATCATTAAAGGAAAGGCTCCTGTTATAATCATTCTCTGCATTGAATCAATGGTCCAAAGTCTGCCCACATACGATGAACTAAGCCAGAGTTAAACTTTGAGCTTGGACAATGTACAGTTCACATATTCTGCTAAGTTTTTAGGCAATGTGAAATGCGATGCGGTACTCTACTAAATAGTACATACTTGCAAGTTTTCAAAAATATTAACTCACCAGATCTATTGAGAGAGATAAGATCTATTTCTCCAGCTCCCACCCTCCTAGTCTCATTCCAGGGTCGTAGTTTGTGAATAGCCTAAATTCATTCCCAAGTTTGCTAGAATGTTGAGGCCTAAAACCACATGAATGCAATCCTAAGAGCTCAGCTGCCTTATCCTTCTGCACGTCTCCTACAAGTCAAGAATATACAATCCATCAGATTCACCAGAAAGCTGGAAAGAAAATACAATGCAACTTCATTGGGAGTGCTAGCAACACTCGCTCTAACACTTGCTTTTCAATACTCTCGCATCTAGAAGATCCACATCACATCTCTTCATTTTAATCAAACTAATTAATTGCGAGAGGAAAAAGATACTAAGAGCTAGTGACAAAAAATTTCCATCATTACAAGCAGTCCAAGACCAAGCAAGAAAGAGATTACACATTAAAACAAGAACAAATACCAGTAGATTACCGTCTCCTAAATTAAATACATTGCGAGAATCTTCTCCAAACCCTCAATTTCCATCAACAAAGAACAAGGTAATTTCTCTTTATTGTTTCTTCTTGTTGTGATCAATTATACCAAAGTGATCTATAAACCAGCTAATAATCCACTTAATGGTAGTTCCATCAACAGATTTGAGCAACAAGAACGAGACTAGCATCTCCAGTGAAAACCCACGTGTATTTTATCCCAGATTCAAGACATCCCATGTATTATTTGAGATCAGGTCCAAAACTCACATATTCTCTACCAAATAAAACTAAAAATCCCACAACTTTCTTGCAAAAGGTCCAAATCCAATTGTCAACCAAGGTAATATCACATAAGTAAGTTTTGGTGCAATAGAAGGGATTCTAAAAGAGAGGAAAATGACAAAAAATAAAGAGACAGGAAAAACGAATCAAAGCTAGGAAAATCTGGAACCCTATAGGCACTTTGTCATTCCAAATAGAGTAAAGAGATGTAAAGTGGATGTTGTAAACAAGCAAGTGCTGGAGGGAGTGCTGCTAGCTTTGCCCTTGCTCTAGATATCTAATTCTATAGAAAATCTCAGGTCTCAACAAATTTACAGATTGCTGAGATTGGACTAGTGGCATTATATAGCAGAATCACCAGAGCTTGCAAATGAGAAAGAGTAGGACGGAGAATGATCAATGTTTACCTGTGAGTAGAAGCAAATATGATTTTCCTGGTATTGCAAGAAAAGAAATTGCTTTAGCAACCTTTTCTAAGCACTCCTGACTCTGCCATCATAAGCATCAGTTAAATGAGACCATGGCCTTTTCACATGACTATTGAACAGTTTGCAGTCTATCAACTAAACGGAAACAAAAAAAAAGAAAAAAACAGAGGGAAAGATCCATGGCACAATGACAAGAAACAAGCTTCCTTGTATAAATATCCACCGGGGACTACAAGACACAGTTGAACAAAATTGAAAACCTGTAGCTTACTAAACATGTACAAGGAATTACCGATCAAGTAGAAATTATAGCACAACAAAATCTGTAATAAAAAAAAAAACAAATATTAGAGATCTTCTAAGTAGGTCATTATGCCTGAACAAAGGATATCTAATTATTCAACCAATAATCCAACAGTTCAAAACCGAATATGGCACAGACAGGTACCACAAAATCTTCTCCTTGGCAACCTTAACATAAAACAAGTAAAACAGACATCCTCAATCTTTCAGTCAAAACAAAAAAAAGATACCCCATTAAATAACATTCCATACATCTTGCATTAGGAATCTATAAAATCCTAATAAAATAATCCTTGAAACACATTTTTAACTCTATACGAATTTTTATTATAGGCACTAGTAAACTAGATACTAATTACATGGCAAAAACAACATCAATGAAAAAACACAGATTTTAGTTAACAGAGGGGCAAACTTTATAACTAACCAAATAAGGAGGATCAGCAACAACAACTTGAAAAGCATGCTTAAATTGACCAGGCAAATCTTCTGGTTTATTATAATCGTAAAACGTGAAATCACTCCCATATTGCTCAAATCTCTTGTCATACTCCAGTAATTGCACATTCACACTCGGATCAATTTTCTGCCAACAAAAAAAAAACCCACTTACCCAAAAACCAAGAAAATTAACATCAACCCATAAAAAAAAAGAAGCAAAACCCAGTTCAAAAGTTTCAATTTTGTGTACTACCTTGATGTAAGCATAAAGAGTTGGACAAGCGATACAAACTGCGAGTGAACTGGGATTGGTTAATAAAGCAAGAACCTCGTTTGCTACAGTCTCTGCGGTTAACGGGTCGTACCAAAACTGGCTAAGCCTCCAGTCCTCTGCTACTAAGGCTACTTTCTCTCCGGTTTCAGAACCTTCTCCGTCGGTTTGTGAAGTTTGGTCAGTGATGGGTTGTGGTTGTTGTTGTTGGAGGAACTCTTTCAAAGCAGCCAGAGCGTGTGAACTTAACGTTGGAGGGTCGTCGTCGTCTTCAGTGAAAGCGGTGTCGTTTTGGGGTTTCACTTGCTCTTCTTCCATTTTCGAGCCCTGCAAAATGAAATTGAAGGGACACGGTGCCGCTTTTGTTATTTTATGGCATTGATGAACCACTGAAGTAGGAAAACGAACTTCAGGGAAACAATCACTCCTTGTATTATACAAGGTGTATTATACAAGGGAAACAAGAATTAGGCCTAAGCTAAATTAAAGGGCCCATGATGAGTAATTATCCATTAAAAAAAAAAAAACACTAACCCTGTCATTAAAACACCCATTGCCTTGTAGATGAAGGTTGTAAAAAGTATTTTTTTTAACATGATATAAAAAATATAATATAGACTTGAATTGGTAAATCATAAAATTATAAGTAATTTTTTAATTAATTATATATTGATAATTTTAGTCAAGGAATTAAATTACATTAAAATATGATAAAATGAGTCAACAATATTATAATCAATGAGTGATGTAAATAAAATGAGAAAGATAACTAGTATCAATTAATAAATTAATGACATGGAGAAATAAAAAGTCTTAAAATAAAATTTCTCAATACAAGGGAAATCACTAAAAGGCAGGAAGCACATATAAACCTAATGACAATCTAGTTGTTCCTATAACAATAAGTCTTAATAGACCCTTTTTGAGTTGCAAGCTAATGAGTTTAAATTAGTAATTAATTAACATAAATTTAATAATGAAATAAACCCCTAAATAATGTTTAATGCGCTAGAAAAAATTAAAATTAAAATTAATTATTTAAAATTAATTAATTAGTTAGAATAGAATAATAAAAAAAATCTTCATGTTAAAATTCCTTTATGTAGCTTAAATTTTTAATTTCTGTATATTTTTGACAGATTTGAATCCTAATTTCAAACATATCATTCTCTCCTGATTTCAAAAATATCGTTCTCTCTCATTTGGATGAATTATTGGACCTAAGATATATATAGTTGGAAAGTTTTAAATGTCTAATTTCTATCACAACTTTAATCGAAATAAAATTCCACCAGTAGCTCTAGATATATCTCAAACAGTACACAAATGTATTGTTTGACATATATGACAATATTAGTTTACTAAATTTAACTCTCTAAAATATTATGTTCCTTAACTTTATTTGACCTGAAAATTTACCACAATATATTTTTCATATATATAATATTTCCCTGTAAAATTTTAGCTTTATTCCAATATATGATTTGCAAGATATGCTCAATTTTACAAAACTAGTCAGTAGATATTTTAAGGTTAAATTTGGACCTGACTTGATTCATATCATAAATTTAGTAAACTCGTAAAATCTAACTGAGTTTGTGTTAGCTTTTGTGGTTGTGGTTTAAAAAAATTTGTTTTATAAAAAACATTTTTGGTTAAGGTTGGTTTGATATTTATATATGTTTAGTTAAAATTATGGTTGAAATTGAGGTTGAACAAAAAGTAGTTTAATGTGTTTGGTTAATAATGCTTTTCAAATTGAGGTTATAAAATAACTAAAAAAGATATATATTAATATTGATGGTTTTTAATTTAAATATTATAGATTTAACTACTGCTATTACATTATGAAATAAATAATACTTTATATAAAATATTTTTTTATTGTTCCATTAAACTATTTGCAATTCCATTACGTATGAAATCCATCCGACAAGGACTACAGTTTTCGTGGTTTCCTAAAGCGTACAATAATATCAGGTAAAATATCATTAGGAACAAAATTGGGATTGCGATCAAATTCTGCAAATGCTATATCATCATGAGATCTCCTTTTAATTTAATTATGTAGTGTCATTGAATAATGATAAATATTAGTTTTTCGAATAAAACACAATTAAAAATAAAAAAATAGTTTTTTATTTTATTTTACTAGTTCGATTCCAGTTCAATGCATTTAAATTTAGGCCAGACCCGTTCTGATTATGAACAATGAAAAAGCTCTTCACTTTTCATGTGAACAATGAAGAATGAATTAATTCACTCTCCACTTCAAGTGGAGACAACAGAAAAAAAAAAAATAAAAAAATAGCTTCAACTTGCTTTTGATTACCCTATATTTTAAATACAAATTATATTAGATCTTACAAATAATAAATTACATTTAATAATTAACAAAATGATTTATTTAGTACGTTTAGAAGAAACACAAAAATTATCTCAAATACAAACATGCTCTAAGAGTTGTGATTGAAAAGTTGATATAGTGAACTTCTGATGCAAAGTGTAGCGTATGCATATCAAATTGAGATGTCAAGATTAACTTAAAAAAACCAAAATTTTGGGAACCAAAAGAATCGATATATTATGTCGAAACAAATGCGTTGGGATTGGTTCAAACGCAGGGAGAAGTTGCGATTTCAGCTGCTGATGGAGATCTAAACGTAGCAGTTGAAATTCTTACGAGCCGCTGATGTATGTATGTAAGTAAGAGTCGCCATTCTTCATGGTTCTCATGTTTGTTTTTTCTTGTACTTACCCAAGAAATATCGCAATTGGTGTGCAGGGATAATTTCTGAGGCAATCTTTTCCTTCGATTCTTCAAAGAAAGATCCCTCGTAGTTTAATCGGCCTAATACCACTACTCCTTCAACGTCTATATATGATGCCATGATGCCATGGTCTACTTTGACATCTTTGTCAGAGAAATTGGGCTGGGAAGGGAAAATGTTTTGAACAGAAAAACTAGGAAAAGAACAGTTACTGACTTCTGTTTAAGAATGTACAAGAATTGGATGTAAGAAATGTTGTTGCAAAAACCTTGAAATTCAATTGTCCTGAACATAATTGGTTCCTTTTGTAACAGCTTGGTGCGATAGCAAGAATTTTGGATCTTCTGCTGCCTTGCCATGGTTGTTATTTTCCATGTTTGTAATATCTGCATAAATTAAGAAAGATATATCATGTTTGAGTCCACTGTATGCACATAGCTGTGTTTCTTAACCTCGGAATCCTTTACTGCTAAAACCTACTCAAAAGGCTCCATCACTCCTATTTTATTCAATTGACTTGCTCAAGGCAGCAATTGCTAGCTTGTTGCAAGTTCTTAAAATTCTATGGTCCTATTAATGCCATAAAAATATAATGCCAAGTTTTGCTTTCATTTTTTTCATTTGAGAAGATATAGCAGGCCTGGAAACCAGTAGGCTGTTGATCATTACATTGCCCATACATGGATTGGCTATGTCTATCATAAGCTTGATCATTCTTTACGATCATATCATATGAAACATCTAGTAATGTTGCCTAATGCACCATAATACAAGCTGAAACCCAAGGGTTTCCATGCAGACCCAAGAAGGTTTTTCTTTCGGTGTTTACAGGTTGGCTTCAAACTGAGGTATCTGAATAATTTGATTTTCTGGTGCATAGAACGTACTGATTCAACTTGTGTGCCACAAAAATTCTTATATCTTGAATAAGTTGAAATCTGCTTATACATGTGAAAACACAAATTGTAAGAGCTCAGTGTAATGCAAAGAAGAATAACTTCACTGTTGATTTAATAAAGAAAGGAAACAGAAAACTGCTTGGAAAGGCAGCTCCTGCTGAAGAAGATGTGAAATATGGTCATGTATGTAGGATTCTGCAAGTCAAAATTCAACTTCCTACTCAAAATTCAACTTCTATGTCAGGGGCTTTGAAGAGTGTTGCACATTCCAGCGATGATAGCATCTGTGTAAAACGTACAAAAGAAACAATGATATGTTAAAAGACACAGACCAGGGATGCGTCGGCTAAGGTGACGGAATAGGCAAATAAATACAGCGGAAGCAGGCAGCTGATGAATTACTAGTCTCTTCTTCGAAGATGAGCTTTCAGTACCGATCAATGGCTGAATTCTAGTTACTCCCATGAGATACGATTGAAGATACAGATTTTGCTGACACAGAAGCAGTAGGACTTGTAACATCTCGTTCCACATTTCCAAAATTTGCTTTCCCAGTCAACATTTTAATAGCTATTTGAGCAACTTCGGCAAACCAGTCATCCTCCGGCAACGTACTGGCAAGACAATTTTATTATGGTACACATTTCTCTGAGGTTGATTTGTCGATAACGTTTGTAAAGTAAATTGAAAGGATATTTTTTTATTTGGAAAATAGGCATACCAGCCGTAACATACAAAATAGTATTATGTTTACTGCGAACAGGATGTAATACCTGTAAGGATCTACACCAGTAGCAGCCACAGCATCGATCGCTCTTGCTATGATGTTTTTAATAACTTGATGTAGATTTCTAGACAAGTAACGTCCTTGAGACGAGAAGAGCAACACAAATTCCATATCCAAATATAACTGCATAGAAATTGAACTAGTTAATTATGGCAGAACTGCATAATCTACCGCGAAAAATCTACGTCAAATATTGGCAAACGATCATCCTCTTGAATATACATACCTGTTGAAGGCCAAGAGGACCAAGAGGTTTTGGTCCCTCCTCTATCTCTTCCCAAAAGGTTTGATCATCAGAAAGCCAAAGGATCACTGTCTCTGTGAGCCTCATTAATAGAATGGTCGCAAATCTTTCCCGGCCTATGAACATATCGGTTGCTATGCTTGCCATCCGGGTCAATTTCATGAAAAGTTCCTGGAAGAAATTGCAGTCAAGTAAATCTGCATATCTTGATACATTCATTTCTAAGAAAAGTATTTCCACTTAAAGTTAATAAAAGAAACCAGAAATAATCATCAAATATGTATTCAGGTGTCTTTGATGGATAGAGCACAACCTATAATCACTCCAAAACAGACCTGCAACTCAGTCTAACTACCTGGAAAATTAGAGATGGGAACCATTCAGGCTCCTCTACGTTGTCATCCAGACTTGTGTAAATGTATGCATTGAGATGAGTGTCACCATCTTCTGTGAAGATGAGATCAAGAGCATGCTGTCTGCAGAAGCTATCTCGCAGGCGATCAACTGAACGTTGAAGCTTCTTCTTCCACTCCCTTTGTTCCGGAAGACGGGATTGCCTTTCAGAAGATCTTTTAGGTTGCTCGTCCATTCTAGGAGGCAATGGCAAGAGCTTCATGGCAGCATATGGGAGCAGTTCATCTGCTAACAATGATGCATTAGCTAGTAAAGCTAGTTGCTGGGATTCAGTTTCTGCTATCCTGACAATTTTACTTCCTGAACCCTCCAAGCTCTCTTCAGTCTCTGCTGAACTCGGTAATGCACGCATTAACAAATTGACATAGGAGTTGAACACTTGAAGAACGCCTCCCAGTGCAGAACCATCCAGCTGAAGGCTCTCAAGGGGGCCCGCATCCTCAAGAAAGTCCTGAATTGACAATACATGATTGGTGAAGTGAAAGTTTCTTGAGTAATACAGGAAGGAAAGGGCAAATTAAAGCCAATTTTAATAGTGAATATGACAACAATCATCAGGATTATGGAGAGAAGAAAAAAAAGAAGAAGCCAAGAAAGATTCTAAAAGCTTTCCATTTGTGAAGGAAAAGATCTCATAGAGGAAAGCACTAATAGTCACCTGAATCATGGAATTGAACCTATTAGCGCTGCTTGAAAGCTTTGGCTGTGATGCCATTGCACTACCAAGAGATGCACTTGAAGAGAAAGAACGTCCGCCTGCTGGTGGATAAGTGAGCAACCAGTCATCTGCAGCAGCAAGTGCAGCACTGATCTCTTCAATTTTCTTTAAATTGGCTTTCAATGCCTGCTCAATAATAGGCTTAAAAAGTCTCAATAAGACGGTAGCAAGGGACAATCCACGAGCTTCCAACAAAGAACAATGACCCAAGCATATATGAATGCACTCAGCAGCAACCCGTAGACCTCCTGAAGCAGCTGATGAAGCTAGGACATGCCTCTTTAGAAGAAAAGCAAAAGCCTCAGTCTCTTTGACAGCCCAAGTTACAAGTTCAGATGTATATGCAGGTTCCTCCCCGTAAACTGCCAAAGAATCACTTGCTGCTTGTGCAATGGTGGAAAAGACAACTTGTGAAAGTGCAATAGTATATGAGCGTCCACATGAATTGTTGGATGAGCGAAGACTCGGCAAACTAGACTTCAACTTCTGGTGGTGAGAATTAAGCAACAATGTATGGGCACGGGGAGCATCTCCGAGATTTTTTAGAGCTAAAACAGCTGAACGAAGCTCTTGTCCACGAGTCGAAGGTTGGCTAATGGTATCTGCAAGCTGATAAGCTAGTTTCTGTCGCTGATCTCTAATAGCTGTCTCCAAAGTAATGAGTGCAGTTGGGCTCAAAGAGTGCTTCTTCCTGGATTCGTTAGCTAATCCTTCTCCTTTCTCAAGGGCTTTCATAGCTTCGTCCACTCTCCTTTCTGCCAATAGAACTTCAAAGGTGTCCAAGAGCTCAATCAACCAATCTTCTGACTCAGAAAGCTCCCCATCGTCGAAATTGGACAAGTCATCTGCTACAGAGTCTTCAGAAACAGCCCACAAAGAATCAATGCGAGCATGTTCGCTCAAACCGTGAACTAGAGCTGCTTGAGTCGACAGGAAATTTCTCATAGAAATAAGCTGCCCCTCAAGATCAGAAATCTCCCTTGATGTCCTACGTACAGAAAATGAAAAACAACAAATGACAGCAATAAGGATGTTTTTTTCCGATGTAAAAACGCAAGCAGAAGAAGCTACATATATAGACAGGGTGGTCGAACCAACCGTATAAAGGCTGCATAGTTAGCATAAACACTTTTTCTCATTTCCTCAGCAGAAGCCCTTTTCAGGTCCACGAGGTATGAACACAAGTGCCTTATTTCCTATTTATTTAATCAACAACGCAATCATCAAAATCCCTCACATTCTATATCCCAAGTGATGACATAGCCTGTAAATACATAAATAAAAACATAAAGCATGAAGAATAAGAAGAGACCTTCTCATTCATAGTCTGGCATTTGGAGGTGACAAAGGCATTGGGATCAAAATGAGAGTTCTTGAAGACCTTTAAGCGATCACTTAGCGTTAGATTTCCTTCCAGCTCCGCTGAGTCTCCTATGCTCGACGTTCTCGACATTATTCTTAATTTTGTTCTTGATCACAATCATCTTATTTCGCTGGTTTTTATTGCGGGCATATTTTGTCCTTGTTTCCGCCTTCAATGAACACGCATGACTCGCTCTCTCTTCATTTTAGCTGGAAGGTCAAATAACCAGTCACTTCTCTCTTTATTCATTAATCCTTAACCAAGTCTCCAAGTTACAAGTTTCCTCAATTGGGTCCCTATATGCTCCTCTATTCGTGTAACCCCATGTGATTAAAGATGCTTACTCTCTCCATTAGTTTCTTACTTTTAGAGCCAATACAAAGGAGAATTTATTCCTATATGCAACACATTGATATGAAGATGCACTTTTAAAATTATATATATAAAAAATTAAATCTTTATTAATGACAAGGTAATTCAAAAATGTCTCTTATCATCAAATAATAATAATAATAAAGATTTACATTCATGTTTAATAGTATTTTCTATCTAAATTATATAAATTGAGTAATAAAATAAAGTGATGTCGGAGAAAAGTGTATTTTTTTTCTTCTAAAATAAGGGAAGTATTTTAGATCAAAGAGCTAGGCCCTGTTTGTTTGCTAAAAAGTAATTTCTATTTAGAAAGTGATTTTCATAAAAATTGGATTCCTGAAAAGTAAATTATTTTTTAATATTTGATAGTATAATAAAAAAAAATAAGTTAAAAAACACTTTCTTGTGTTTAATATGTCATGAAAAATAAGTTTAAAAATAAAATTTTAATGTTTTAATTTTTTTTCAAGTTTATTAAAAAAACGAGGATTAAATCTAGCAGATAAAAAAGTTGAAGGAGAATGAAATTGAAAAACAAAATCCAATTTTATAAATTATTTTAAATAAAATAATAGCAATCAAAAGAATGAAAACCGAATCTAACAAATAAAAAAGTTGAAAGATGATGAAATTAAAAAAAATCAATTTCATAAATTATTACAATTAAAATAAATAGCAATCAAAAGAATATAGACCAAATATGACAGATAAAGAATTTCAATTAAGAAAATGATAAGAGAAAAAAATAACAATTAAAAGAATAATAACCTAAATTGACACAAAAATCAAATTCTAAAAAAATGAAATTGAAAATAAAAAATAAAAAAATGATTCAAAATTAAATATATAGCAATCAAAAAATTAAAAACTAATTTGATATAATCAACATAACAAAATATTTTTGAATTTTCATAATTTCTAGAAAATATTTTCCATGTGAAATAAAAAAAATTAATTTCATAAAAATCAAGTTAAATTTTTCTTTGATAAAAAAATATTTTTTAATAATGAAGTTTTATAATAATAAACAATCATTTGAAAAGTTTAGAAATAAATTTTATAAAATGACTTTTCATGCCCTAATCAAAGAAAGTGACATTTGGAAACCAATTGGAAAAAAGTTTAGGTTAAGCACAATCCTAGTACTTTAACTGACATAACCTGTACATTAACTACCGACAAAACCACCTCCTTGTTTGTCTCCTCACACTTTTTCCCAAAAAGCCTGAGGAAATGAAGAAGAGAGGGAAGTGACAGAGCTAGAAAGAAATGGAGAATACTGTAAGAAATGTGGGATGTGAATGGCTTAGATCCAAACAAGAAAAGCATGGAATTATAGCTGATTTGACTGGCTTTGATAACTTGAAAGCCATGTTGGGGGCAGAGGATATCACAAGGAGAAGGAAAGGAACACTGAAGACAAAGAAGAGGAAGAACTACGGTTATTTTCAGTTTCAAGCTCAAGAGGATATGCCTGTATGTGCCACCTCTCTCCCTCTCTTTTATTATTGCTGAATTATTTACTACTGAAATCTTGATTTTCTTAGTTAGATTTTATTTCAACTGTTCTTCACAACTTTGAATTCGAATCTTTGATTATCTTTTTTTAATAATCAGCTTCTTTTTGTGCAATAAATGGAATGATGAGTAGAGTAGTTGCTAATCATATCTGGCACCTCTGTTGTATATGGTATTGTTGCCTCTGCTGACAAAGTCTTAGGTTGTAATGATTCTGTATAGCACAAACACCTACTTCTTCTCTACTTATGAATCTTGTACTCCTAGAGAATCTGACTATCAGTTGTAAAGTTACAGTATATATTAACATCAATAATATGCTGTTTAAGAATTAAAAAGGCAAAACACTTTCTTTATTACCTTTTTGTATCTTTCAATATCGAGCTGGGCTGGAGGCATAGATTAGTGTTTTACCAATGATGCCAAAAGTTGCTGGAAATTGATTAGCTTGTGCATTTGATGGTTCTCTGTTCTTTTTGGAAAGTGAGCACTGCCATTTGCAATTACTTTAGAAAATAAATCTTGTCTCTGATGAATCCATGAAAGGATTCTTGACTTGTTATATTAAAATCTGTTACCTGAAGTTATATCAGTTTCCTTTACTGCTTGGCTTTATGTTGATGCTGTAAAAGAAAAGGAATAAGGAGCGACAGTAGTGGAAATGACTAAAGCATTAACAGCTGTTGATGGATTAAATCATGGTGAAGTGATCGATCTATTTTTTCCATTGTTAGAAGGTGATGGGGTGATTTCAAATATGAATTCTTGCAGCAGTGCGGCAGAAATGTCACCAGCAGATAGTTTTATAGGGAAGGAAACGGAGTTGAAGTTGATAGAGATAGAAAATGTAATTAGGTATTTGACTTGGCTCTTATATTCGTTCACCCCTTAAAAACCCTTGCTCGGGTTTTAGATTGAAAATGTTCAATTTCTCATATTTATGCTTTTGCCTTTTGGAACTGCTCTGCTTTGCTGAAAAACACGCTGCGAGTATTCCCTTTGAGCTTCCTAGATACAGTTTCAATGGCTATTATTAATCGCATTGAGCTGGATTGGAAGCATAAAACGGGTAGTAGTTGCATCTAGATGAAAGAAGTTGAAGAAGTGATTGGGTTCCGTATCTACTTGTGAATCGCGATCTCTCCTAGTAGTCTTACTTATTAATCAAATATAAACACTTCACTTGATGGTTTTCTGTTCTTTAGGTAAACAGATGAATTACAGCAATCTCAACTCCTAGAAATGGTTCTTCCTGTATTGAGGGCTATTGCCCTAAAATCATCTCCCTTTTTTCTGGATTTTAGGTTAATGTTGCAAAAGTAAAGGGACGAGAAGCTACAGTGGTGGAAGGGGAAAAGGCATTAACAGTTGATTGTACGGTCAACTCTGCTGGGTTAGTGATTTCTTGCAGCGGTACAGCAGAAATGGTGCAGGTGGAGTGCTCTGCCACAAAGGAAACAGAGCAGAAGAGGATAGAGAAAGAAAATGTAATTATAGTTCTAGCTAGGTTTTGTACTCATTCACTCCTTAAACCTTTGCTTGTATCCTAGACTGGATAATTTCCATTTTCTCATAGTTATTGATTTTTCACACTCTTACTAGCACTATGATATTGCATCTAAGATTGTTTCAAGTACAAGACAGAGATTGAGTGGATACCAGTATTATGCCTTTTTACTTGTCTAGTGACATTGCATCCAAGTTCTTTCCCATACTAGAACTCTCATATCCAATGAAGTTTTTTTTCGGGACATAAACAGGTGGATACAATGGTGGAAATGACACAAGCATCAGCAACTACAAATGGGGTCAACTCCTCCATTGCGATTGGTGTCTCTTTGTCTTCTTTGGAAGGTAATATTAGTTTTTGTAGGGGTGTTGCTGAAACAGTACCAGTAGAGACACTCACGGTGAATGCGATGAAGCAGAAGAGGAAGGTAAATGTAATTTGATTTCACCTCCTTTTCAATACATGTACCCTTATGGCTTATACCATTTTCCTGGTCTTAGATGGGTAGTGACGCTTTTTTACACACATATTTGACTGTTTTTAAATGCTATGATGTTGCATCAAAGTCCCCCCCACCCCACCGTTTCACACATTGAATGGAGATTAAACATACCCCATGACAAAGCCTTTTGTGAAAGTCTATTGATAATTTGCTGCAGTCCAGACTTCTAAGTCTTACCAAAGCCTATAAGAACTACAATCCAAATAGCCCCTTATAGAGTATGCTTGATCAAATAGTTCTTGTTCCAGTACAGATCCCTCATGCATTATGATGTGGTTTCTGCTTGCAATGGGAGTTTTCCAGGTAATATCATCTTCGCCAGTGTTATAACTGGAAGTGGAAATAGGGGTCGTTGAGTTTCTTATGTCATAGTTCATTCCTCTAGATTTACATCTTGCATCATTTCTTACTTTGAATAGTTGATACTTCTAAGTTGTTATCCACCTTTTATTTGGACAGGGAAGTAATTGTAAGTTTTAGTGTTTTTTTAGAAAGATAGAGATGAGATTTCTCTTCTATAGGTTGATAGGGCAAGCAAAGAAATGCAGGAAGATACAGCAAAAGGCATGGAAAGAGAACAAGTTGAGTTTACAGACAATATTGTGCTTCGTCAGCTTCTTGTGAGTTGAAATTTCTGTTCTCTGATTAAAATTTTGAAATGTTCAATCTTATTATAAGCTCATCCCCCCACCTTTAGCGGAGACCAAGGTACTTTGATGGTCCTTCATACAATAGTTGGGAGATGTGCTCCAATTGTGGCCAAGAAGGTCATACGGTATGCCAATGCACGATGCGGAAGTGGAAAAAGAAGAAACTATGCTTCCTTTGTGGGAGTTTGGATCACGTTAAGAGGCGTTGTAGAAAGGTATATTACAGATGTATTATAGAGATTATAGTTAATGCACTCTCATCATACACATTTTACTGGAAAAGTAAATCCAAAACTAACTACCTTATAAAAAGTGCCAGGCAATAGTAGCCGTGTTTTTTTCTGGGTAATTTGCAACGTCTCTAATCTAGATGAAAGTCTTAGTGGCAATTTATTTCAGAAATTTGGGGGAAAATGCAATGAAGGTCTGTCATGTTTGTTTACTGTTTTAGCACACGTCATCAGTTTCTTTTCAAAACTTCTCCACTGAACTATAAATTACCAATAATACGTTAGTTTGTGCAAAGTTTATGCAAATCCTTGTCAACATGGTTTATCACAGTTTATATACGCTGTGATATCCTATCACAGAATCGATACTGCTCTGTTTGCAAAGGAAGAGGCCACCGAGCCAGATACTGTCCAGAAAGGGACCAAGAAAGATCAAGTCATGGTATTTGCTTACAATGCGGAAATTCAGGGCATGATATGTTTTCATGTACAGCTAACTATTTGCCCAGTGATCTCAAGGTCCGTGTACAATCCTGATGCTTGTTCGTGATAAAAATGGTTCTGGCATCCTGCTCAGTGCAAGTGTTCTTTCTTGCATGCAGGAAATTCAGTGTTATGTTTGCAGAAGCTTCGGTCATCTCTGCTGTGCTGACTTTCCAGACATAGATCCAAGAGAGGTTTATTGTTATAACTGTGGAAATCGAGATCATGCGAGTATAATAATTTGTTTTCTGTAATGAGAAAAATGACTAATCAAATGGGTGTTTTTCTACATTTGATGCACAAAGTCATGTGGAGCAACTGGCAGCGGAAAAGCTTACACTACATGCTACAAATGTGGAGAGGAAGGCCATTTTGCAGGAAATTGCAGTAAGCAAGGGAAGGTTAGTTTCTTGCCTCTAGTTGCTTGCTTTTGTCCAAGAAAATCTCTCTGTCATGCACATACAACACACACATAGCACGCATTATTTTCATGATTTAGCTGTCATGCAAACCTTCCTTTGCTTGTATGTTTCAGGGTGGACAGGGAAGAGAACAAGCGCGCAATTAGCTTCTGTTTCAAGGACTTGACAGAAAATGAGAAAGTTCATGGGATCTTTTAACGAGGACATGATAATCTTCATAGACACCAGAAAACAGAAAATGAATTGCAAGGAAAGGGTAATTATGACTACGGATAAATCAAGGTTGAGGGTAACTTGATCATCGCTACGGTCAAGAACTTGTTCAATAGCGAAGCTGAGGAAGAATAATTGGATGCCACCACAAAATCCATCATAAAGGCCTTCCCGGAAGCCTCAGCATTCTCGTGAACAATTGAAAATCTCGGAACTTCTTTAGGCCTGAGTTACCATTATGTATCATACATTGGCAAATAATTCCTTGTTCATTTTAAATATAAAGGTACCCTCTTCGATTTATCCAAGTTTCTCTTGCCCTTCAGGGCACAACATATCATCAACTACTATATCAACACCATGTATGTTTGTTTTTGCTGCTGTGTTTGCTTTTAGTGATGGATCCATCACTAAAAACAAAAAATATAACAGCAAAAAGCATGAATTTGTTGCTTTACTCTGTTATTTTGCTGTAGAGGGTTGTGTTTGAACCAAACACAACCGATTCATCTTTAAACTAAAAAAACAAATTGTATAACACCAAACTCTATATACATCTAAGGTGCCTAGGTCTTGATAACATCAATTCTTATTTCACAGTTGGAATCGTAGTGGATGAACTTGGTTGAATTTGTACAAATTTATAGTCGGGGAAGCAAGCTTTCATCCAAGAGGAGATGAGAGAAGATTGTCATCCATGATGCTATCAAACAACCCAATACTTGCGCCCGACAAGGCTTACAAAGCATCCATGACAACTTTACTTGAGTCACTACCCACAGGATCTGGCACACCCTTGAACAATCCAAAGACTTCACATACACCCCCATGAATAGAGATCCTACTACTAACACTTAACTTGAATAATGGGTTCTTGATAGAATTAAAACCCTGCACAAAATCAGATTTATATTCTTCCACACCAACATCCAGAAACAAACACAACCTGAAGTTCTTCATGTAAGAATAAAAGTTATAATATTCTATATGTGGGATGGAATTGCATGCCATTATTAGCGAATTGTATATATGCAGAAATAAAATAGTATGATCCGATTGTGTACCGTTATTAGCCATGATATCTGATGAAGCAGTCACTGTAAAAAAATATTCTTGACTCCCTTCTTGTCTCTACCACCTATTCTTTTAGTGATGGAAAGTGTATATGAATTTTCTTATTATTAGTCTTAATTATGATTTAATTGGTGCTCTTTTATAGAGAAGAAAGTGGGTTAAGAAGATAATCACTAGGGATGATCATCCATCATGATCCCTTAAATTCCTCCATGTGGTTATTTTAAACATATTATTTAGTCCATAATAAATACCTATTTATTCTTCACAATTTGTAAACTATTCAACAATTAATTAATATATTATTTTATTTTAACCAGTAAATATATAAAATAAAAATTATAAATTAGCATGCTTGACCCTTGGATTAATTAATGTTAAATAGTCTATTAAAATTTAAAGAAATTTATTTATTATAAATGATGAAGTAAGATTTGTCATTGGAATTCATGGATAATTAAAAAAAAATCATATACTTTGAAATTTATTTATCTTAAAGTTTCGACCATTTTGGTGATTAACAATCTTTCATAATATAAATACCAAATTGTAAATATAATCCTAAAACATAAATATTCTAACATGATTCATGACCTATAATGTTCTTAATTTATCTTTAGAAACAATCAAGAGCATATAAAACAAGAGTATGGAAAAGCTTTCACGTTCTCCTCACATCACATTTATCAATAGAGTTAAATCCACTTCTCCAAAGAAGCACCGACACTTTCAAAAGGCTTGAACGAATTCATATATATCAAATAAATTGAGATTTAAAAAAAAAAAACTAAAACAATCTCAAAAAAATTAAGAGGAAATGACACGCTTTTAAAATTTTAAATCACGATTATTAAAAACCACTATTTAAAATAACGATTTAAATAAAGGTACAGTGGCTGTAGAACAATTTTACTTGATGGGTTCCTTGTTCCGGGACACTCAGACAGGTTCCTTCTCCATCTTAAAAGTTCATGTATGCGTGTTCCTCCAGAAACCTGAGAAACATCGCCAGAGTTTCCCTCTGAAATAAAATTTTGTACCTCTTCAGCAGCTTCGGTGAGCAGGAACATACTACATCATCTATGGTGATTTTATTATTTTTTTTCCCTTTTGAGAGGATCACACTTGAGGAATATGCTCTAATATCTGCGGAAGCCATTGCTTTTCCGTCTAAAGAAAAATTACACTGAAAATTTACAAATATTAACAGTCATGTCACTGAAAGCTGCACTGATGCTTATTTTAACAAACCTGAAAATTTTCTTTCAATTTTTAATGTTTCAAATGAGAAAGCAAAAACAAAGAGTAATTTAAGTTGCAGGGATGGAAAGCACGTTCTGGAGGAAAAGGGAGCTGCTTCAGATGCTTCTTCGCCACGATCTTCCCTAAAGGAATTGCAAGATAAAAAGGAGGACATATAAAATTGCAACAACAAGAGAAACTGAAGTCACCTTGCACAGTGACAGTGACATTGTATATATCAACTGGAGTGAATGCTTCACCGATCGATGCTTTCTGAGGAGCTCAGTGGTTACAATGAGGTGATTGCAAAAATAAACCGCAGCATTGATGCGCCTACTAGCAAGCTCCGTGAAACTGTTCTGGATATGAACAGTGGCAGAAGCCTGGATGGAGAGTCGGATGTTGAATCAGATGTTTATAAAATGAATCCGATGTTTAATAAAACGCTAATTTACAATTGTTATTATCATTAACGTTAATAAAACCGCATTTTTTTTTTTTTATCAATATAGGTGTTTGGACTAACTTGCGCATACCTTAACTAATTTGACGAGTTCTAAAATTAACAACTAAATAGTTTCTAATAATTTTGAGATTTATGAAACTCGAACTGATAATCTCTAAAAAATAAATTTATAATCTGATTAATTAAATTATACCTCTCATAATTAAAACAATTAAGTTAAAATTGTGTTATTTTTGTAAATATTTTTTTTCCAGTGTTATTTTCCAAAAACTTTTATTAAACTATACTAATATAATAAAAGACAGGTAAATTGAAGAGCCCAGTAATTCTCTTACAGACAATGATGAATGTTTTGAAATTGCATGACTGTTAAATCATATTCATGAAGATCTCTGCCGTGTAGCAAGATCACATGCATATGCATGCCACTAATTTAACATTCAATAATCATGCAAAAAAATAAAAATTAATTTTTAGATTCTACTTCAACTTCAAGACTATAAATTTATATTTTTAGAGATTATAAGTTTGAATTTCTATAAATTTTAGGATTATTGGAAGTTTATATAATTATTAGTTTTAAAATTTATAAAATTAATTAAAATATATGTAAATTGGTTTTCACATTAATAAAATAAAATAAAATAAAAAACAAAATCAATGATGTATTCTGTCCTTCAAATATGTCCCGGACAGTGGTGGGTACAACAAAGTTACCATGAAAGAAATGTGACTTGAAAAGAAAAAATCGTGCATGGAAGAACACCATGATTTACAAGTACACGCATGGGAGAATTTTCTGCAAGTCTTGCTAGCTAGCACCATGATTTACAAGCACATGTCTTCACGGATTGGATTTTTTTTTTTTTTTTTTTAAAGACATGCAAATTATTATTTTTTTAATTCAGTCCACGCATAATTTCCTTGTGTGGTGGACATAATCTTTTAACATATCCATGCATTAAAAGGTAGGTTGTTGCAAAAATCTTGAACAACAGCAATGGAGTCCCCACTGGATCCATTAGTAAATTGTTTTTATTCTATCATCAATTACGAGAGTATGAACATTTATATTATCCAAGAAACATTTAATAAAATAAAATCCCACATTAAAATCCAGGGCTCATAAAAAATGAAAAGAAAGAATAATCTTTGAATGGAAAAACACGAGTTCTTGAATCTAAAGCTCTCGTAACAATTATAAGAATAAAAGCTATAATATTTTGCATGTAATGATAATAGTCTGTATCAATCTGTCTTTCATCTACTAATAAGCCAATGCAAGCATGATTTTTGACAAAAGGATGAGAGCAACGAGCGTGTAAATTTAAGAATAATTGCAACGACATCATGCAATCCTTTACGAGAAACAAAAGCAATGATCCATGCAAGTTCAATGGCGACAAACACATCACTCTCTATTTATTTGATCATCCTCTTGCAAGCAGATTGATTGCATCAGATGCGAACCACTGATTATTCAGTTCTTTGCAATGATCGATGATGATTACCTGAACTCCCTGAAAGTGAGTTTAATGGAAGCTAGCGGCCTCTGTATGACCTCTTCGGCCCCAACAATGCTTCTTCTCACTGGGTGCTTGATGGAAAACCAAACCATCGTTCTTGAGAGCCTCCCGAAAACGAAAGCAACCACTCAGTTCTCTACCTGGTATGTGCCAGAACTAATGACTTCGAACTCCACTACCTTTCCCTTAAAATTATGTAAGATGATTACTACACTCCAAATTGCTCTCTAATCCTTGCTGGTTTTTAATTTTCCGTAAAAAAACATTTTTGCTGTTCTGTCACATCAAACTCTCTATCTCTCGCTAATATTTTTCTTTTTATATCCCCTGCAGCTCCAAGTTTCTCTCTCATGTGTTCAAATCTTCCTCCAGATCCACATAGTTGATTGATGCTTAAAAAGTTCCAAGTCTCAGAAATCGGAATCATCAAAATCAACACACCATAAAAATCGTGAGTTTTTTAAATGTTAAAATATTGCCACGTCTCTATCATCGCCCATTTTCCAGAAACTAGCATTGGACATGAAAGTGACATGTATTGCAAAGCTTATTACACACACATGACAACCATGGCAGCGATGAACACAAAGTCATTTGATCACAAACTTGGCATTGTTTATCCTCAAAATTGTACCTGACCATCGATTATACCATAGCATACTGAAGCGCATTTTGGAATATCGAATGCGCCAGATATCTCCCATGTCACCCTGGCTCTGAGATCCCAACGATCCACTTTTCTCGTAAATATCTCACTTTTGTTCATGTCCTTCAGTTTATTTTTTCATCGTCTCTATAAAAGCACCACCAACTTCCAAGTTGCTCATTCAAAATCTTAGGCACTAGAAACCAATCATATATAGTTGCAACAATGGATAGCTTTCCAACTGTTGACAAATGTGCATCCATAGGCAGAGAAAAGCACACTGTGGTAGCTGACATGGATGGAACCCTGCTTAGAGGTCGTAGCTCATTCCCTTACTTTGCTCTACTTGCCTTTGAAGCTGGTGGGATTTTTAGGCTGATTTTCTTGCTCTTGGCCTCACCGCTAGCAGGACTTCTATATTACTTTGTGTCCGAGTCTGCTGGTATTAAGGTTCTTATATTTGCTACATGTGTCGGAATGAAGGTTTCCGATATTGAGTCTGTGGCTCGTGCTGTGCTGCCTAAGTTTTACTCTAGCGATCTTCATTCTGAGTCGTGGCGTGTGTTTTCTTCTTGTGGAAAACGATGCGTTCTTACTGCAAATCCAAGGATTATGGTGGAAGCATTTTTGAAAGATTTCTTGGGAGCTGATTTGGTTTTGGGGACAGAGATGTCTACATATAAAGGCAGAGCAACAGGGTTTGTTCTTAGCCCAGGAGTATTTGTGGGGAAGAACAAGGCAGATGCCCTCAAAAAGGCTTTTGGAGAGGCACAGCCAGAGATTGGACTTGGAGATCGTCATACAGATGCACCCTTCATGGCTTTATGCAAGGTTAGTTAATTAGTCTACTGGTCTTTTTTTTTTCTTCTTTTTCTTAACCGTTTTCCCTTCATATATCACCGGGGCAGTAGCCGAGAGATTGACTTGATAAGAAAAACTACAGGATGGCTACATGGTGCCACCCAAGCCAGACGTGAAAGCAGTGACAACGGACAAGCTCCCAAAACCAATCATCTTCCATGATGGCCGGCTAGTCCAGAAACCAACACCATTATCAGCACTGCTCACAATTCTCTGGATCCCCATAGGCTTCATTTTAGCCTGCTTGAGAATTGCAGCCGGGTCACTCCTGCCTATGTCAATGGTCTACTATGCTTTCAGGGCACTCGGTGTCCGTGTCACCATAAAGGGAACCCCACCTCCCCTGGCGAAGAAATCAATCGGTCAATCTGGTGTCCTTTTTATTTGCTCTCACCGAACCTTGCTTGATCCGATATTTCTCTCCACTGCCCTCGGCCGTCCTATCCCAGCAGTCACGTACTCAGTTTCTCGTCTCTCTGAAATTATCTCACCCATCAAAACTGTTAGACTCAGCCGTCACCGTGCTACAGACGCATCCATGATCAAGAAGCTGTTAGAAGAAGGTGACCTAGCTATATGCCCCGAGGGAACTACTTGCCGCGAACCCTTTCTTTTAAGGTTCTCGGCTTTGTTTGCTGAATTAACAGACCAACTTGTTCCAGTGGCTGTGGTGAATCGCATGAGTATGTTTCATGGGACAACAGCAAGAGGGTGGAAAGGGATGGATCCGTTTTACTTCTTCATGAACCCTAGCCCAGCATATGAAGTAACTTTCTTGAACAGGTTACCACAGGAGCTAACCTGCACTGGTGGGAAATCTAGTCATGAGGTGGCAAACTACATACAAAGAGTGATTGCTGCAACCCTGTCCTATGAATGCACTTCCTTTACTAGGAGAGATAAGTACAGGGCACTTGCTGGGAATGATGGCACTGTGGTTGAAAAAACGAAGCTCCAAGCCAACAAAGTAATGGGGTGTTGATTATATTTGTTCCACAATTTGAGTTTAATTATACACCTCTGTGAGTCAATCACCAAGTGTCCTGCGCCCTTTGGGGTCACAACCTGTTTCAGTTTTCAAGTTGGTAGAAATGATATTTGCAAATAATAAATGAGCAAAATCAAGCTCAATAGCTTATTCAGGGAAGATGTGTTCCAAATATAGCTACCTCTGGTTTTAATGTTGTCACTGAAGTTGAGTGTCAGCCTTTCAAAATGAGCTAACTCGAACAATAAACGATTTAGTATATCACCAGAGGGAGCTAACAAGAGAACCGGAGGCTTATGGATGGCTAATTGTGTTACGAATTTCACTAGGCGCAGATAATCCAGACTTGAGACGAATGCAGGCAAATATATGGATGTGAACAAAAACATTGCTGTTAGCTCCACTAGGTGCAGTGTCAAGGATCTTCAGAAGGTTATTCCATTTAATTATTAATCCCACATAATACCTTGTTTTGCATTAAATCGTTTGACAGTACTTCGGATAAAACAACAAAATTGATGCTGCTTTAGATTCTTTCAGATAGTTTTGATGTAAACCTGCACCATATTACCACACACATACTATTTATCCATGCCAAGATATGGAATCATCAGCCATAGATTCTGCGGATTATGTCTCTAACATGTTGACGAGCGAGTAGATAAACTCAGCAGTTGCATAAAACAAACTTGATAAGAAAAATATACAACAGAGCACACGAGAGTACATAGCCGGGAGGTACAAGTAGGTTTTTTTGACTCGTTTACAAGGACACTGCATAACACAACAAGCACGCACAATCACACAATCATAGCTGCTCGGAGATCTCTGAAACGGCAGCGTTTATCATTTATCAGCGTTCCATTCTTTGCTCTTACTACTGGCCTCCTTAGTGATCTCCTTCGGCGGCTTGACAATAAGAACGGGGCATTTTGCATGGTGGGCGCAGTAGTCACTTACACTTCCTAGGAATGCTCTGCAACAAGCAAAATTCTATCACCACTATCAGACAAGTAAATAGATAGCAGCTATGTAATGTACTGCTGACTAGAGAAAAATATAAATTATATCTTGGATCTTACCTAACAGTTTAAGTTATTGGGTTGAGTTTAAGCTATTAGGTTGAAATAGTTCTTTGATATGGTATCAAAACCTTGATAACCAAGCGGTTACGAGTTCAAATCTCACTATCTCCATTTATTTAATAAAAATTAAACACAAGCCCCAAGTTTCAAATCTAAAAGGCTTTCACTTCAAAGGGTGTGTTAGAGAATAATATAAATCATATTCTAGGACCTTATCTAATAACTTAAACTATTGGATTGATCTAAAAATGCTCTCCAACAAGCAAAATTCTATCACTATCAGAAAAGTAAATAGATAGCAGCTATGTAATGCACTGCTAGTAGTGATTATTTGGACATTGTGAAGCATTAGAAATTGAGGTGAACAGCTCTAGAACTATACTTGCTTGCAGTGGCCTGGTATTCAAGTTGGGAAATTAATTAACAACGATCACCTTTTAATCTTGCCCAGACCACGGCTACCAAGAACAAGGAGATCAACCTGCATTTGTTCTGTAGCTTGACAGATTTTGTCTTTCGGCTCCCCTTCAAGAATAAGACTTTCTGCTTTGATCTACACAACATTTAACATCATGATTTAGAAGAAGGGTCTTGAATGGCCTTGACGTATAGGACTAGGAAATAATTATATTTTTATTTGCAGTAACGTTAAGGACAGGAGAAAGGAAACTATGATCCCTAAACTTCTATACCATATGATTAATTGCAATATTTATTTGTTTTTTGGCTTACCATCTTGTCTTTGCACATCTGTAGAGCACGGGACTGTAAGGCCGCATCATTTTCTGCCTGTGCTTTTCTCACAGATTCTACGATCGAAGGTGTTGCGTAAAAAGCTGCTGTAATTTGAAAGCAATCAACCTGTGCTTAACTATAAATAATCTCCAAATCATAATTAACTTGGCAAATAACAGTGCTCATCAAGCATAAAGATCTTGTATAAGGGATCTTAAACCTGCTCCACCTGGACCAGCAGGGATGATGTGGTGCTGGAAGGGCTGTTGAACATGAACCAGTGTGATCAGGCTAGATTCTTCCTGGCTCGGTACATTTGTTGGCGTGATGCCATCGACAAGATGGTCAAGAGCCCATTTGAGAGCATAGAAGCTCCCATCACTCTCATCAATGGCCACCATAATCCTCATTCTCTTTCTGATTTGCACTTCCTTCAACGGCTGCTGCACTAGCTGCTCTTGCATTAGTGCTCTTTCTAAATCTAAATTCGCACCTGTCTCCATTATCATTCCTGTCCCAACATCTTCTTCTGTTTACAACAACATCTTCATTACTATATCATATGAAACAATTGTCAAACGTTAAGGGTGTTGCGTGGTGCTTCGACTGCAAGCGTTTGGACACATGGTGTTCATGCAGGCAGAGAGTTCCAGATTTATTATGCATACCAAAACAAGACAGTTTTTCATGCATGACCCATGAGCAAATATATTTTGGACCTTTCGGTGTGTCTATTGAAAATGAAATCTAGCTAAAAAAATGTCGATATAAAAGAAGTACACAGCAAACCAACCAAACTCTAAATCATGTGAATTAAATAACCTAATAGAAAATAAACTAAGAAAACATTACAAAACTCAATTTAAAAAAGAAAAGAAAAAAAAACCTTAATGCTGGAGGATGGAACACAAACAATATATATATATATATATATATATATATATATATATATATATATATATATATATATATATATTTTAAAGCAAGTCTAAAAAAGCCATCAAGCCTGTATTCTAAGTGATGGGATCGGTATAGATGAATAGAAAATAATTCAAAGAAAATCACGATGTCCAATATTAAGAAACCTTAACCTTAAGGATGGGGAAAAAGAGAATTAAGTACTAAATGATATAATATTAAAATATAAAATTAAAATAATATTAATTGAAAAAAAAAATTAAAATAAATAAAAAACCTGAAATAACTCAAGACAGTTTAAGATTTTATGAAAACAAATCCTATAGAAAGCAAATAAAGAAAAAATAGAGTCTAATCACTAGTAATATAAATGATGAATTATGAAAAAAAATATATAAGCTTAAAAAAGGGACAAAAAAGAATAAAGTAAACTCGGACTAATATTTCAAACTCATAACTATTGAAATTCTAGACCCGGGTTAAATCAAGAAACTCAATTCTCAACAACTTTAACATTAAAGGATGAAATCGAAAAAGAATATCAATTTAAGAAATTAGTGAAAGAATGAAGATCAAAATTGATAGAAAAAGAATTTAAGGTGGAAAACATGGTAAAAAAAATTAATTTAAAAAATTATTCCAAATAAAATAAATAACACTTAGAAGAATGAAAACCAAATTTGAAAGGTTAAAAAATTGAAGAGGAATGAAATTAAAAATGAATTTTAATTTTATAAATTACTCAAAATTAAACAAATAGTAATCAAAACAAAAATAATCAAATTTGAAGAAAAACAAATTGAAGGGACTGTTTTAAAATTTTAAGGGTCAACGCAAGAATTGAGTGGAGAGAAAAAAGAAAAAGAAAAAAAAGATCATTTGTGTTAAGCTAGAGGGTCGTTTGGAACACGCACTACTTTATCATGAAGAGAAAGCTGAGACGATTCAAATACCACTATAAAAGACAGTGGTTGGTGACAAGATGGTATCACACATGTTGCCTTAATGGCATGGGGGCTACCCACTTGCTAGCGTGTATTATGTACAAAAGCTACCAAGTTTTTTTAACAATATTCAAGTAAAATAATGCCCTAAGTAGCCTTAATATTAACAAAAAAATATATTGTAAAATGACAAAAAAAAAATACAAAACAAAACATTTTGTATGAGAGTTTAGTTAATTTTGTCTTTAATGGTTAAAAAGTAATTTCACTGTTTTTAAAATTTGTAAAAGACCAAAATATCCTTGTTTGAAAGATAATCTTTTTTTTTATTTTAGGATTAAATTAATAATTTTATTATGTAAAAAATAAAATAAAATAGATAATTTATCTTTATAAATTTTGCAAAAAATAACTGTATAACGGTAAAAAAAACAATCTTACCTCTATACCTAGTCCAAAGCTTTTATAGCTCAAGAGTAATTTTATAATTATATTATTACAATAAAAGGTATTTTGTACCCTGTTGCATATCAATTTTCCTTCTTATATTTAGGAATTTGTTAATTCTTTCTCAGAATTTTCCCTTAAATTGCTTGACATTGACACGTGGGTATTCTCATCTTATTTATTAGAACTTTGGGCAATTTAGGAGCTGTAAACTAAATGTTAATTTTGAAGCACTCTAGGCAGAGGCATTTCCCACTTGGATGAGCAGATTTGCAAAAACCATAGCAGTCTTCTCCGTTGGTCGACAGAAAATCAGATAATTTGAAGTTGAGATTTTTATTTTTCTCCGATATAATTGACAGCTAGATTTCAACCTTATCTTGTTATTCAAGATCCCTGAAAATTCAACGTTAAACTTGTATGCTTTCACACCACAATTTCGCCTCTCTTTGCCATGATGATCTCTAATCTTTACCAAGTCCCTAGTGATCATGTTCAAAATGTGGAGGAGGGAATAACTTCAAATTCCTATTAACTTGTCTTCGAAACCGACAAAAAAATAACCTTGTGTTTAAAAATAAAATGGGTGCAATTTAGGAAAGGATTAGAAAGGTGATCGGTGTTATATTATAAGCTGAACTGAAAAGATATTTGAATATTAAAAAAAAAATTAGGCACCACTAGCATGTCAAAAAGAAGTGTGAAACTTGTAATCTAGATTAAAGACTCAACTAGATTATATAATTTTTAAATAAAAAAAAAAAAAGCAAAACCAATAGATGGGTTGAATTTTTTTTTTAAAAAAATAAATCTTTCATAAATAAGCCTTAGTATAGTGGTTTTAATTTTAAGCCACGCTTGCGTGCTCAAAACCAAAAAAAAAAATTAAAAAAACAACAAAAAAAACACTTGAGTCAACTCGTCAAACATGCGAAGTAGGTGATGAAACCAAGATAATCCTATAGAAGGAAAGCGAAGAAAATCATGAAGCCCAACTTTCAACAAACTTGATGTTGGAAGATGAAATTGAAAAACAAATCAGTGTAAAAAAAGAATCTAAAAAAAATCAATGTCAACTTAGGTTAACTTTTCAAACTTATGATCAGGTCACGAGACCAGAATTACCCTATCAAAACAATCCACGAAGACCAATGTCGACAAGATAACCTCACCATAAAGGCCTCACCACATTGCTTCCATCGCCACCAAGGAAGGTGATGTTAGGCTTCCAAAGTAAGCAGCATGCGCCGCTTGAAAGCGATGACTTCCTTCATATGCTGGGGCGTAGGCTGCACTCACCATATAGTTTATTCCTACCCATCCACCCTAGCCCACTATATTTGTTTTAGTGTCAATTTCAGTCTCTTAACTACTAACTGTTTTACGTCAACATTATTTTATTTTTATTTTGCCAAATTGAGCATCAACCGAGTGTTGGAAATTTTTCCTCAATGAACTTGATATCTAAGCAACCCAAATAAAATACCAAGTCAAATTCTAAATAAAAGTAATGTTAAAAGATCAAATAAAAAAAGAGTTGTGTGACAAGAAAAAAGAACAAAAAAAAAACTCTTTCCCTAGCCATGCAAACCAACCCCTAATGTTAGCAAACAAGAGGGAGTGAGGGACTAAACATTTGTTTAAGCTGCAAATTTGGTTTTTGAAGCTCTAATTTCTTTAAATCAATGAAATTGAGTTTTATATTTCTAAATCAAGCATTAATCAAGTGACAAAACATTACACCAACTCAATGAGATCCTCATACGCAAGCATAACAAAACTCATTAAGATCAATCTTAAATCAATGCAATGTTAAAGGATCAAATAAAAAATTAAATTAAATTGAAGAATCAAAAGAAAAAAAATCAAAGGACCAAAAAAATTAAGCAAAAAATTATGTGAATCCATAGTGTTTTGCCTCACAAGCTATGACACTTTTTATTGATGCCTCTTAGGTTTTTTTTTTTAGTTTTAATGAGAACTTTATCTTCTTTATATAACTCAAGACTAACTAAATGGCTACACTAAGACAATTTAATTAATATTAAAAAAAAATGTGCCAATGTTGCTAACAAGTATTTTAGCATTAATAAAAAGTTTTTTTATGAACTTAAAATTTGATGAATACTTTAATGAAATAAACAAGGATTATATACATAGATGAAGATATTCTAACACTAACTAAAATTAAGCCATGAAGTTGAGAAATATATACAAATTAAGATATTCAATCTAGTATTGTGGGAAGCCCTTTATTTATTTTTATTTAATTACATGACACCACTTTTTTATATATATAAAAAGAGCAAGAATTTAATTTTTTATTGAAACAAACTAATTTGATAGTATAAGTTTTCCTTCTCTTATTAATATTTTTAATCCCATAACATTTTGTTCCATTTCATTTATTTAATCAAAATCAATTAAAAAACATGTAAAAAATAGACAATTTAAAATAAAAATAAAAAATGATATCTCCCTAACTAAAACCACTTTGTCTCTGTTTCGTCAACACACTCATTTCTAAAATATTAATTTAAAAAACTAAAATGATAAAAAATGAATATGGCAAAATTCTTGAGATAACAATATGTTAGAAGGCATTTTTTCATAGTAAATAAAGAACAAAAAAAAAAATTTGTTGCCTCCAACTCAATTTGGTTATGAAAAGTTAATTGCTTTGCAAGCAACAAAAGCAATTTTTTTATTTTTTTAAATCGAGTATTTATATTGAAATGTTATTTTCACATTTCAATAATCTCACAAAAAATAAATTATAATAAATTATAAAATTTAATTTTTTATTAATAGATCTAAATTGAAAAATTATTATTTCATAACTAGACTAGAAAATTTTATTAATAGATGAAAAAACATATAGACAATGTGCCATCCAAAAATAATCTACGTGTTAAGTGCACAATGTTTGCACCACACCATTTAGTTTTTTCCTTAATAATAATCTCTATTCTTATTCCTGATCTTAATCTTAATTTATCAAACATCCTAAACAAAAAAAAACAAAAAACAAAAAAAACTTTTCTCTCAACAAAGTAGGATTGAGCAAAAAAATAAGAAAAATTAGAAAAACCAATCCGCGAAAAAAAAAATTAGAATTTAAAAAAAAAAACGACCGATTTAGTTCGGTTTTGGTTTTATAAGCTTGAAACCGAAAAAACCAAACCTAAAAAACAAGCAAAGACTAAAAAAAACTGAGTTAAACCGGTTTGAATCGGTTTTTGTTCTAAAAAATTGAACCGAATTAAATCTAGTTGGTTTGTATTAATTTTGATTTTAAAAATAAAAATTTAATTTAATTATTTTTATTTAATAAAAATTAAATCAAAGCCAAAATAATGACTCCTGCAACAAAGCCTCCCAGCTTGTGGTTCAATCACCCACACAATCATTGCCAGCATGACTGTCTACACAGAAGTACTCTCTTTAACTTGTGCTGGGTACCCATTAAATATCTTTTCGCACTAATTAAACTCTCAGCATGTAACACAAAAAGAAAAAGAAAAAGAAAAAGAAAACATCTCAGCATCACAAAGCATTAAGGCTGCGATTGTTTCCTCGCAAATTTTGCGTTTGCGATACAAAAAACTTAATAAAATATTTGATAATATAATAAATTGTGTTTTTTTTACTGTGGAGTCCACTAAAACTTTAAATTTAAAATATAATTTTTGAAAAGCAGTTTTTACATGTTTTTGTAACTGAGTTTTATAAAACTCTGTTTATTTTTGCGTTTTTAAAAATATTTTTAAAAAATTTTAATTTTTTTTACTTCAAATTAATTTTTTTTATATTTTTAGATTATTTTAATGCGCTGAAATCAAAAATAATTTTTAAAAAATAAAAAAATTATTCTGATACATTTCCAAGTAAAAAGCACTTTAAAAAACAATCGCAATCATATAATTACCAAATATTTTATACATGTTTTTGCTTGTATATAATCTCCAACCATAATTTTTTCTAAACACATATCTAAATTCAATTAACCATACCTAATTATTTTTTAAAAAAAAATTTACTTTTTAAAATTACAACCATAAAAACTATTTAAAAACGTGCTTTAAATATTAGCAAAACCATGTTCCATTAAAAAAAAAAAAAAAAAAAAACCTCCTCAACTGCCTCTTCGAGTTGATTAATTTGAAAACTCGTTGTTACTCGTGAGCAAATCAGTTAACCTGCATATCTTTCTTAATTAAATATTTATTAGTATACTAAAAACAATTAACCAAGTTAAAATATATTTTTGATCATTTTGTTATCAGCTGTGTGTTGTGGCTTAGTTGTTAACGTGTGGAGGAATATAAATCACGTGTTTGAATCTCCATTGAAGCAAAATATTTTAACGAAGGTATGCTCAGGAGTGATTATGATTATATTATTTTTTTAAAATATTTTTTGTGTTGAAATTATTTTTGAGATCAATGTGAAACTATCTAAAATATAAAAAAAAATTAAATTTTAATAAAAAAAATAATTTTAATAAAACCGCGTTAGTGAATGCTTACGAATGTTTAGAAGACAAAAGTAACAAGTATTTGTTTAAGTGTCTTAATACTAACTGAATGTCATAGGTAAGTGGTTAACGCGTTGAATCAACTTAATGGAGGTCACGGATCCGAATATTTGCTTGATTGTTTTTATACTAGCTCAATGGTGGACGCGTCGAGCTAGCTTTGAGTTGGTTTAGAAATATAGTGTAAATTATGTTTTTAGAAAATTTAATTTTTTTTGTTTTAAATTTTATATATTTTTAGATTATTTTGATGTGTTGATGTTAAAAATAATTTTTTTAAAAATAAAAAAAATATTATTTGATGTATTTCTAAATGAAAAATACTTTAAATTACAACCGTTATTACATTCTCAAATATACTCTTAGTTACATTGCCTTTAAAAATATAAAAACGCGGGCCTAACTCTAGTTTTTTCTTATTTTTTTAATTTTATTTTTAATTAATATGGGGTTTTTTAGCCTTTTTTTTAAATTTTATTCTATAATATAAGACTTTTATTTAATTCTATTATTGTTATTGAATTAATAGTAAATCAATTTTTAAAATTTTTTTTATCGTTTCATGGCCCCTTTGTTTATCTTCTATTTTGTTTTTCCAATTCCTTCTTTTAATATAAGTTTTTTTTTAATTCCTTTAGTTTTTTTAACCCCCTTTTTTTTTATGGAGTTTGGTTTTTATTTAATTTTTTTAGATATTGTTTTTTTCTCTAGTCATACACAATAAACAAGGTCATGCGAGACAATTTCATATAATTTAATTTAAAAATCCAATAAACAAAATAGCATCAAGATCTTTCGAGTTTAAATTGTTATACCAAGTTTCGTAACAATATCAAAATGTTTCCAACAATCTAAATATTATTTTTTTAAAAATTCAAGTTTTTTTTTTTTAATCCTAGACACGAGGAGAGCACGATTAATAAACTAGTTCTATCATATAATAAACACTTATTGTCAAATTGTTCGAGAAAAAAATATCTAGCAATCACTGCATAACAGTTTTAATTAAAAATTAATCTTGATAATCCAAATTTGAATGTCATATGACCGCACATATCATTTAGTGTGTGTATTTAATATTCTGATTTAGAATGATTTTTAATTAAAAATATATTAAAATAATATTTTTTTATATTTTTTTATTTGTAATATTTATATATCAAAACTATTAAAAAAACACTTAAAAATATCAATTTAATAAATTTTCAAATGAAAAATAATTTATTTTTTTTAAAAAAATATTATAACGCAAAAAATAAATACTCGATTAATTTGACTAATCTACTACTTGCTTTTACTCAATAAAAATCATGGTCTTTTGATATAAATCATGATAAAAAAGAATAAAAGGTTTTTTAAAAAATTAAAGATCCAAAATATATCTTATTTCTGTGATTTTAAGGAGGTTAATTATCTTTGCATGTTATCAGTATTCTCAATCAAACTCAAAATCGAGTTTGCTATTTAAGTTAAGAAATTATCGGTTAATTAATTAAGCTGCGATTTAAAAAAAAAAAAAAGTGGTTGAGAATGAAAAAGGGAAAAACAATAAAGAAGGAGCCAGTCCTTACTACTTTTTTAGTAAAAAAAAAAAAGATTATGTCACCCACCTGAAACGCACGTGACCCCCAGGATCCAAACAGCCACGTCACCAATTCCGTACATCACCAAGCTCATTCTCTGCGTCACACTTCTATTGGTCATTCTTCTCAATGTATCCACGAGGCAAAATATCGATCCTCTCTTTCCCACATTACCCCCGCTTGTTTCCTATAATCACATAAATAGCCTTCAGACACCAAAATCCACTTTCTTTTCTTTCTCTCTCTAGCCAGTGCTTTTGCGAGTGTCTCTTCTGGCTACACAGAAAAATTCCGCTTTTGCTTCTCTTCTCTTATTCTCAGTCCCTGCTCTCGTTTTCATTCTTGTCCCTCTGATTCGCTCGATCGAACGGTCCATATCCACCCATGACTATGATGACTCCTTCACCGTTAGACGTAATCTCCTTCTCTCTCCTTATTTTGTATTTTTTTTGGATCGACCAGGGTTTCTGTTAATTTCTCGATTTTACGATAGAGTTTGATTTTTGTATTTGGTTTTTTAAGGCTTGGGTTTATTAATTATTAGTTTTTTTACTAATTTAAAGCAAGAAGACGAGGAGATGCTCGTACCGCATTCAGATTTAGTTGAAGGTCCTCAGCCAATGGAAGGTTAGAGAGTTCAATCTTCTTCTTCTTGTTTTTTTTTTTTTTATAATTCGTTTTATGTGATCGAACGGATCTTCTGCTAGAGTGTATTGTACGTTTTGATTAATATGTTAGGGTTTGGTAATTTTGGTGGTGATTGTAATTTTTTGATGTGGTAGTAGTGGCACAAGTGGAGCAAACTAGTACCGTGGAGAATCAGCCTGTGGAGGATCCTCCATCGATGAAATTTACTTGGACTATTGAGAATTTTACTAGGTTGAACACAAAGAAGCATTATTCTGATATATTTATTGTTGGCAGTTACAAATGGTAGGTGGATAAACAATGTAGCTTCTTACTAGTTGGAGTTGCTTATGAGTTGCATTTGTCGGAGTTTGTATCATTTTGTGGTTGATTTCTTTTAGTGTGTTATTAACAGGAGAGTACTGATATTCCCTAAAGGAAACAACGTGGACCACCTGTCGATGTATTTGGATGTTGCGGATTCGACAGCTTTGCCATATGGATGGAGTAGATATGCGCAATTCAGTTTGGCTGTGGTCAATCAAATTCATAACAAATACTCGATTAGAAAGGGTATCTTCTTTTGCGTCCCCCATTTAATGGCTCTTTCTGTTATTGTAATTTTATTTTCAAGTTGGGCATTTTCTATTTGTTCTTAATTTATTACGTATGTCTATACATTGGATCAATTTCTTATATTTAGATTACTTGCCTGAGTACATCATTATTTTTCCTATAGAGCACTTGTTCTTTGTAACCTTTTATGACCGCAATAGATATATTATCAATAATTGCCTATTTTATAATCTTATGAGTTCTAGAGAAGTTGCCAATGACTGTTTATTTCCAAAGTGAATTGAAAGAAAAGTAAATGCACCAAGGTGGTGCAATCCATATACAAGGTTAGATTAGAATTCAGTTTGCACACAATAAACACCTGACAGAGTTTGGAATCCTTGTCACTGTGAGCGTTTTCCAATAATATGATCAATTATAGACTCGACTATCTTGTTATTTGAGGGTTTGGGATGCTTGTTAAATTATTGTTTCACTATGCTGAAAGCAGCAACTTCTACACATTGTGATCTATAAAAGCTGTCAAAAAAATTCCAGTAATTCGGTCCTGGAAAATAGCAGGTTCTGGATATCTTGAACTAGGTAATTCAGAAATTATCATAATGGAGATTGGTTGAGCTTGGATCTTGGTTAGTTTTGTTAAATGTATGGAAACAATATGACGTGTAAGGAAGATGTCAGCACCACAGCCAACTTCTTTTTGGTGTTCTCTTATTGAAGTTTATTGTGGACTTTGATATTATTTAATACCGTGTTCTCTTTTAAAAATACATTCGCAGACACACAACATCAGTTCAATGCAAGAGAGAGTGACTGGGGCTTTACATCTTTCATGCCTCTGAGTGAACTTTATGATCCTAGCAGAGGATACTTAGTGAATGATACAGTTGTTATTGAAGCTGAAGTTGCTGTTTGCAAGGTTTTAGATTATTGGTCCTATGACTCAAAGAAGGAGACGGGCTATGTAGGACTGAAAAACCAAGGAGCAACATGTTACATGAACTCTCTCCTACAAACTCTATACCATATTTCCTACTTCCGAAAGGTCAGCACATTCTCAGGTTTAAAAAAGCTCATCATGATTTGTATGAACACATTTTTCAAATGGAATTGCCTCATTCTGAAAATTATTTTTCCAGGCGGTGTACCACATGCCAACAACTGAGAATGACATGCCTACAGGAAGCATTCCATTGGCCCTGCAGAGTTTATTCTTTAAACTTCAATATAATGATACCAGTGTTGCAACAAAGGAACTGACCAAATCTTTTGGCTGGGATACGTATGATTCCTTCATGCAACATGACGTGCAAGAGCTTAACAGGGTCCTGTGTGAGAAGCTAGAGGATAAAATGAAGGTATTGAACATTCGGTGGTTTTGGTATATACTTTCATTAACTTAAAAGTTTTCAACTTCTTTTCTGCTGATCCAGGGGACTGTTGTGGAGGGCACTATACAGCAGTTGTTTGAGGGTCACCATATGAACTACATTGAGTGCATCAATGTGGAATACAAATCTACAAGAAAGGAGTCATTTTATGGTATTATATTTAGTCAGCATTTAAAAGTTCTGTGTAATGATGTCTTCATAAGACACTGATGTGTAGATATTACATGGCAGATCTCCAGCTTGATGTGAAAGGTTGTCGAGATGTTTATGCTTCTTTTGACAAATATGTGGAAGTTGAACGACTTGAGGGTGATAACAAATATCATGCTGAAGAACATGGTTTGCAGGTCAGTCAATGCTTGTGAATAGATGGGAGCCAGACTATATGATTTGTTTAAGCAGTTTGAAATGTATGCATTCACTCTCGAACAATTCTTGTCTCACGCACATACACTCATAAAAATGTGGAAGCCAGTACTAGTTAGCATCTCACGGTGCCTCATACAAAAAAACAAGAAGCTCAATTATAAGGCCATTGTAAAATGCATGAAGACCAATTATGTGTCTTACATCCTGTGCGTTCAATCATATCCTGGTGCCAACTTTTTTTTGTTGTATCATAATTATGCTGAATTTTACGGTTTCATTCAGAAAACTGCAAGTTAAATTTTTTTCATTAAAAGAGATGGTTCTGGTAATTCCCAGACAAACTGTGTGGTTCCTGGTTAGACCCTGTATATTATATTTTAGGTAGTATGAGGAGTTGCCCATAGAAGTGATGAAATTTGTCCAAGCATCTTTTTAAACTGTCAGTTAAGATGAGGCCATTGAGAAATGGTATGGGCATATTTTTGGGTTATCCGCCATGTTTCTTTTCTACTAGAACCATTTATTTTAGATCGGTTCCTAAGGTCATTCTTTTGGTGGCATGTGCTTGAACTTGTATTTGTTTCAGGATGCAAAGAAGGGTGTCTTATTTATCGACTTCCCCCCTGTTCTTCAACTCCAATTAAAGCGGTTTGAATATGATTTTATGCGCGATACTATGGTGAAGGTCAGTAGGTGTAACCGGTTGATCTAGTAAATATGTTATGTGGGATTGTTGCTTTGTGCCCATTATAAGCTAGAATATGTTTAACACCTGTAGTGGACTGGCTGATGGACAAATTGCTACTTAATCCAAATATGTTTGTTTCCACTTACTGATTTCTCTTTGCTTTTGTAGATTAATGATCGCTATGAATTTCCTCTTCAACTTGACCTGGACAGGGAGAATGGGAAATATTTATCACCTGAAGCTGACAGGAGTGTGCGAAATCTATACACACTTCACAGGTAACAGTTGCATGGTGTTTTTGGCCCCTAGAAATTCACATTCCATTGCCATAGTTTTTATAATGAATGTCTTGATTCATGGTTTTTTTTTCTGTGCTTGTATGGCTGCATTTAACTGACTGGAACATGTCTTCCTCGCTTCTCAAGGCTGCATGGTTTTTTGTAAAGTAAAATCAAACTATTAATTTTTTTTGGAGTTAAAGCAATGAAGTTGGAGGAAAAAATCTGTGTTTTGCTACTGAATCGGTCATATACACTTTACATGAAGAGTTGTAGCCTTAATGGGATATCAGATAGTCTATCTATTCCAGCTGATAGTATTGCTTGTTACAACATATAAAAGGGCTAGCATGACATGAACTAACACTACTCAAGAAACTCCTAATAGTGTGACAACTGGCTGCAGCAGCGAGAGCAACTAAGTGAAATGCAAACTACCTTCAAACCGAAGCATGCTTCTAACTTGTGGTAAACTAAAGTAATATTATAATTATCACTATCATAAATCTTTACTAGTTTTAAAAGAAAAGAAATGTTGCATTGTTTAAATATTTTCTTGAGATTTTTATCTCCTTTTCCCCTATCTCTCCATAAATAGTCATTGCTGTTAATGTAATAGCAACATGGGATGTGCATGACTTGCTAGAGTAGCATAGGAATGAAAGAAAACTCTATGAGCTTGAGTGGATGAAAGATAGACATGTTGGAGAAACATGAACTGCATGCACCTAATATAAATTGCACATAGTTCTCTTCCACAGTTTGGAAGTTATGTTTTTTGGAATGTCTGACAATGTGCTGACATCTCCTATATATGCTTGTTTTCCCTTGCAGTGTTTTGGTTCACAGTGGAGGTGTGCATGGTGGACATTATTATGCTTTTATCAGGCCTACCCTCTCTGATCAATGGTGTGCTTGTTAACCTTAAGCTTGGTCATAGGCACACATAATATGCTCACTCATAATATCGATGCTAGGAAAATGAACCCATAACAACTTATACACTCATTTATGAGTATAATAATCCTTAGTCAGAACCTTCACATTTTTACCCGTGTCTGAATAGTTGTACTTATGTTGAGAACTCGATAGTTTTTCACACCATATGATATTTGATTTTCTTGTTTTAGGTTCAAATTTGATGATGAACGCGTGACAAAGGAAGATGTGAAGAGGGCCTTGGAAGAACAGTATGGTGGTGAGGAAGAGGTAATGGTTCTCAAACTTTGCTGTAAATCCTGTGAATGGTACATGTGATTGATGGTGAATGATGTGCTCTTGTTCTGCTATGTCTGCCAGCTACCTCAGACCAATCCTGGCTTTAACAATACTCCATTTAAATTCACAAAATACTCAAATGCATACATGCTTGTGTATATACGGGAAAGTGACAAGGACAAGATAATTTGTAATGTTGATGAGAAAGACATCGCTGAACACTTGAGGGTAAATTACTTTCTTTACTTATAATTGCAATAAGTTCTGTAAATATAACAATGTTATTTAAGAGTTTCCGCATTGCAATGAAGACTGGTTATTGATTCATTCAATATCTTGTTCCAGATAAGGCTGAAGAAAGAACAAGAAGAAAAGGAAGACAAGAGAAGATATAAAGCACAAGCTCACCTTTACACAATTATAAAGGTTTTTCTTTCCCAGCTTTATTTTTTTATGATGGTATATTGTTAGCGATGACCTGCATCTACCTCAAGGGATGCTTGTAAGTCATAAATAAAGCTATTTAGTATGGCATCTAGGTTGCGCGAGATGAGGACCTTAAAGAGCAAATTGGAAAGGATATTTATTTTGATCTCGTGGATCATGACAAAGTCCGTAACTTCCGTATTCAGAAACAGACGCAGTTTAGTCTGTTTAAGGTATTAAATGGGTGTGATTTTTAAGCATTTTGACATTGTGGATGATGAGATAGCCTGTAGATTTCTATGTCTAATGTTGAGCTGGATTACAGGAGGAGGTTGCTAAAGAGCTTGGTATACCAGTACAATTTCAGAGATTTTGGATATGGGCAAAGCGCCAGAACCACACATATAGACCCAATCGGCCATTGACTCCCCAGGAGGAAGCACAATCAGTAACTAGCTATTGTTTTCTTGTTCAAAGTTAATTTATCAAAGTTGTGATTGCATTGTTGTGGAGTGACTTGTATTTCTGTTAGGATATTTGCATGATTATTTCTGCTTCAAGTAAGAACAGACTTGGGATCAGGTTTCGGGATTTTTAGACTGTGATGGGTGATGCCTTCTGGCCATGTGCTTTCAAATAACACACATTTTGGTTTGCAATCCCAACATCAGGCCTTTTTTTTGTAACTACTAGTGGTGAAATTTTGTGGCCATTGACTATGGAATGGAATGATACAATTGTTTTGATCACATTGAAGTGTTTTTTAAAAAACAATTTGCACTGTGGTGGTTTAAAATGTTTCTGGAGATTTCTTGTGTCACCTAATTTTAATGATAGCCATTTAATGTTTGTAGGTTGGACAACTAAGAGAGGTGTCAAATAAGACACATAATGCTGAATTAAAGTTGTTCTTGGAAGTTGAGCTTGGGCTGGTATTTTGTTTTTTTAAATGATCAAATTTAACATTTGCACTTATATTTCTATCCAGAAAATGTCATGCTTCTACTGAGGTTTGCAATATCTCAGGATTTATGTCCCATTGCTCCACCTGAAAAAACTAAAGAAGATATTCTGCTTTTCTTCAAGCTTTATGACCCTGAAAAACAAGAATTACGGTACTTAATAATCTTTGGCTCCTCTTTGCTGTCCTAACTTTGTCCATTGTGTTCTCTTGAATCTTGATGCCTCTGACATGACAAATGACTCCATGATCCCAGATATGTTGGTAGGCTTTTTGTGAAGAATTCTAGTAAACCGATAGAAATTCTAGCAAAGCTTAATCAAATGGCTGGCTTTGCGTCTGAGGAAGAGATTGAACTTTATGAGGTTTGTCTATATCAAGTATACTTTGTATCATAGCTGGCTAACATAACTATTCAATCAAGGAAGTTGACTTGGGGGTGTTTGGGAGTGAGTTTTAACCTGCTTTTTGTCAAAAAAAAAATTTAATGTTTTTGGATCGTTTTGACGTGCTGATGTCAAAATTTTTTTTTGAAAAAATAAGAAAAATATTATTTTGATGTTTTTCCAAGTAAAAAACACTTTGAAAAGCAACAATTATCACACTCTTAAACACCCTCTTAAACATAAAACCAAACCAAGAGCGCAAGTTAATTCAAATATTTGCCCTAGCAGAAAGATTATATTTGTTGTGTGCTGTTCAGGAAATCAAGTTTGAGCCTTGTGTCATGTGTGAACACCTTGATAAGAGAGCCTCATTTCGAACAAGTCAGGTATGTGTGTTTTTACTTAATGCTAGAATGTTATCAGATTATCAGATCAGCCACTGACCTTTAGGTGCTTTATCCTCAGATTGAAGATGGGGACATAATATGCTTTCAGAAATCTCCTCCTGAAAATGAAGAAGACTGTCGAAATCCAGATGTGCCTTCATATTTGGAATATGTGCACAATCGGCAGGTACCTTCTTCTTGAATGAGATTTTCCAGGCATCTCATTTTATTTTTATAAAAGAATTTTAGAAATGGGGGCAGATTAGGTTCAAGAGGGGCACCTTTTGTATTCCTCAACTTTTTATATAGTAGTTAGATTATATTGAATTATTCAATTTCATCAAACCTCTCTCCTGATTTGTCAATTTTATAGTCAATTCTTTTGTGTTATTTGATTCTTTATAGATAGTTCATTTCCGATCTCTAGAGAAGGCAAAAGAGGATGATTTTTGTCTAGAGTTGTAAGTAATCACATCCCAAGTAATGTTGTATGCTCGGTTGAGAAATCTCCGGTGCTGTCGTATAGACACTCATTTATACTCTTGATGTTTCTGTAGGTCAAAATTACACACTTATGATGATGTTGTCGAAAGAGTAGCTCGCCAGATTGGTTTGGACGATCCATCCAAAATCAGGTTAACATCCCACAACTGCTACTCTCAGCAGCCTAAGCCACAGCCAATTAAATATAGAGGAGTGGAGCATCTATCAGATATGTTAGTTCACTACAATCAGGTATTTGCTACATGAATTGCAGTCATTGGTTCATATACTGTTAATGAAACTATACAACATGGCTAATAATTTATTTGTTCTCTTCTTTCGACAGACTTCCGATATCTTGTATTACGAAGTTCTAGATATTCCTCTGCCAGAGTTGCAAGGTCTAAAAAATTTGAAAGTTGCTTTCCATCACGCTACCAAAGATGAAGTATGAAATCTATGGCTATGTTAATTTCATGCCTCATTTAATTGATCATCTTCATGTCTTTCATCTAATCTTATTGCAACTATTAACAGGTGGTAATTCATAACATTAGATTGCCTAAACAAAGCACCGTGGGGGATGTGATTAATGAACTTAAAACTAAGGTAATAACTTTTAAGCTCTAACCTCTTAGCAAAGATATGTACTGAAGTGGTTGTTCCTGAAGCATGTTTTCAATGTGCCTGCTTGATCTGGACAGTTATTTATAATACCGAAACAAAACATTTTAATTCTCAAGTTTCACCAATTTTTCGTTTTAGATAGTTGTTTTATAATTATTTTCTTCATAATCTATTCCATTGAATAGATTTTACTGTTAGTACATATTTTTTGTTATATTTTCCCCTTTCCTCACACCATATCCTGTCACTGCATGTGATAAATTTTCTAATGCTTGGCTCATGCTGAAACAGGTAGAATTGTCTCACCCAAATGCTGAACTTCGACTGCTTGAAGTTTTTTATCACAAGATTTATAAGGTACTAACTGGTTTAGTTAGCATATATAAGATAATGACTTCATCACTCAATTTTTTTTTCCTGCTAATCAATAATTATCCTTCCTGGTTAAATAGCAATGATAATGTGTTCAACAAAGTGTGTGAAACCTGATCTATGAGTTTCAGATTTTTTTATTCTAATGCATCGGATTTTTTAGATGTTTTGCTGGCAGCTCTTATGGGTGGTTTCTTCTGACTCAGTTTGCCATCTTGCCATTGCAGATCTTTCCACCCAATGAAAAAATTGAGAATATAAATGACCAGTATTGGACGCTGCGGGCAGAGGAGGCAAGTCTTTTTTCTCCTTGTCTTCTCTAGGAAATATCTCATCTGCCTTTTGCCTATGATTTTGTGGATAAACTTGAAGTATCATAGTTAAGCTGGGGATAAAGTTGGACATGGCCCTTAGCGGGAGAAACTCTTTATTAAATTCAAATTATAAGACAATAAAAAGATAATAAAATAAGAATAACAAACAAGTGGATTATCATGTAATTTATGTAGAAAAATGAGCAAGTCTTGATAAACTAAAATTTTTATTTCTTCATAATTTTGATACAATCAACATTTTTTTTTTGTATTTTTATGAATTAATTATTTTCTTTTTATTAATTTTTATATGCATGAAGCACAATCTAATTAATTTTAATTTAATTGATTTCGTTCAAATATCAAATATTATAAATCAAGGTTTATATCTCATCTTATATCTTATACCTGAATTTGAAGTATCCTATTTTCACCCAATTCATAGGTTCTGATATTTCACAATCAATGGTGAAGTACTATTTGAAATGTGAAGGCATAGGGCATGAATGTGTAAGCATGCGTGACTCTGGGTTTGGAGTTTTGGGAGAGTGCTAATATGAACTATTATAGGTGTGTGCCAAATAACATTATAATCTTCCATTTATAATAAACCATTGCCATGCCAAAATTTCCACCGAGTATGTGTCAAATGGCAGATATTAATCAGTGTTCTATTCTTACATGGTATGTTTCTAGAAACTGTCTCAAGTTTATTAATAAAAATGAAAACTAAGATCTTAAATTTCTGTTGAACTTGTAACTTCCAGGTTATTATGAATATATTATCTTGACTTATTCAGTTTTTGTTAATGAAACATAATTTATCAAATGTTATTTAGTAGAATATTTGAAGGTTGTTGACTGGCTACTTTTGCAAACAGCCTCTGGCATGATTGTGATTGCCTTTCTGTAATTAGTAAATGTTATGATAACTCAGGCCAACAAACAGGAAGTTTACTTTCAGTTGATTAACAATCCTGGACACTCCTTCAGAAATGAGATAATGTTTTGACACCCCATTCTCGCTCTCTCGCTCTCTCTCAAATTCTGCAGATTCCCGAGGAAGAAAAAAAGCTTGGTCCCCAAGATCGCCTGATTCACATTTATCACTTCACGAAAGAGTCTGGACAGAATCAAATGGTATGATTTATAGATACTTCAACCACAGATTTTACTTGGTTTTAGATTTTTGGCTTCTATCTTATGGCTGTTATTGAATAGGGAAATTTCCAGGTTCTTACATACTTTTATATTTGTGTCCTCAATAGCAAGTACAGAATTTTGGTGAACCCTTTTTCTTGGCCATCCATGAAGGTGAAACCTTAGCCGAAGTTAAAATGCGTATACAAAAGAAGCTCCAGGTTCCTGATGAGGAGTTTGCTAAGGTATTTGGTATTTTCTTTGCACTGTTTGGTCAAGGAAACAAGCATATAAACCACCCTGCTTGGCACTTACCAGTTATCTTGCATTAGATTGCAAAGTTTAGCTTTTGCTTCCTTCAATAAAGTGGTTTTATATCAGAATATGAATACAATTCCTCATCAACCCTCTTTCTTTTGGTTGCTTAGTGGAAATTTGCATTTCTGTCACTGGGTCGTCCAGAGTACTTGCAGGATTCTGATGTTGTGTTCACCCGCTTTCAGGTGCTGTTACAAGGCTTTTTTTTTTTTTTTCTCCCTCCCTTGTGAACCTCCTTTTATTTCAGCATTTCCTAGCATATGCGTCCATTACTGGCTCTCTTTTTTGTGGGTATTTGCTTTTAGTATTTTTACCTTGTCTTTCAGAGAAGAGATGTATACGGTGCTTGGGAGCAGTACCTTGGGTTGGAGCACTCTGATAACACTCCTAAAAGGTCTTATGCAGTAAATCAGGTTTGCATCACTCATTCAACTACAAATGAAGTGCATGTGGTTTCTGAGACCACCTCCATAACTGATCATATTCTTAGCCAGGACTGTGAGATCAGTTATTACTCTCATGGAAAATTGGAGTCATTTTGTTTGTCAATAAATGTCGGTGTTAGCATTACCCTAGTTTTTTCTTTTCATCTTGTGAAACCATGGAGTTTTCATTGATTGGTCTGAAAATGTTGCAGAACCGTCACACGTTTGAGAAGCCTGTTAAAATATACAATTAGGGAAGAGCAGATTACCCTCCACTGGCACGTAAAGCTGAGTCGGACATCTTTCATGCTACAATGTAGGGGATGAGAATGGATGGTACATCTGAAGGAAGAAGACAATGAAGCGCGAATTAAAGTGATTTCTGTAGGATTTGATAATTGGTTTTGTAGGCCATATATGTTTCTCTGAGGTGACGGGGGGAGGTGGGAGGAGGTCCCCCTTATGTAGTGTGTTGTTATGGTTGAGACACCCTGCTTGAGCTCCTGGTCCTTTCTTGCCTTTCTCCTAATGCAGACACCTCCCCCACGATATACAGCTCCAGGGTAATTTAGCAGCAGTACATAAGAAGATTTTGACTAGGGGATGTATACCGGGGTATAGTTGGTTGCGTTTTGACATTGATTCTTTCTTTTTCCCTGTCTTGGGGGATGGGCTTGTAAAATGATTGGCTTACGGTTCCGAACTTCGATAGTGTAGTGGTGGTTCAGGTTGGTTTTATAGCACCACCACCTTTGTGTGGTGGTGGTTCTCATTTGTTTCCGAAGGGTTTTTGCTGGCGCACTTGTTCTAGACAAAATCCTTATATTGTTTTACACTCGAGTTTTTGTTCGTATTTCTCTCTCTATCCAGGTCACATGTGAAAGCCCTATCACTTTAGTTCGGGGTAGTGGCACTTCTGCTGGGTGGCAATGGGACATCGCTTTATGCTGACTCCGGCCTATGTGGTGGATCTCAAACTCAGTCGTTTTGTCCAAATATTTTATCCTGGTGCGTGCGTGTCGCCAGATTCGTGTGATAATTTCTTCAATATAGATAGATATTTAACACCTTTGAAACCTCAGCCTGAATCCAAAGGGAATGCTGTGGGTTGGTTTGCCGCCTGGTGAAATAGGATTTGGTATGTTAACTAATCTAGCCTTCCTCGTCCCTTGGTGATTGGATTTTCAAGATGCACCCAGCGTCCAATCTCTTAGATCACCTCTCCTTAGCTGCTGTGAAATAACTAAAACACTCGTAAAAAAAAAAAAAAAACTAAATTTTACATCCCAGTGTCTGGGTCTTTTCACGGTGATTTTTTTTCTTGGTTATAATTAGGTTGATTTTAGGGCATTGTCGTAATTTAAAAAATATAATTAGTATTAAAAAAAAACACGCATCAGTGTATGGGCTCTTCCCGCTCCATTTGGGCGGGAGCGTGAAGGGGATTTAGGTCTCTAAAATTCTAAATGATAGTGTTTATGGAAGTGTTCAAATTGTATTGGCAGCTTCTCTTCCTTCCCTGGACAGTGCGTGTGGGTGCTGATGATTTTTTTTCTTTCTTTTTTCTAGATTTATATTTTTGACCTTGCAAAATTTTAATATACCCCTTTAATTTGTTTCTTCCTTTGAATTCGGTTTATATTTTTTTTACTATTTATTTTATTTAAAATAATTTATAAAATTAAAATTTGTTTGCAATTTCATCATCTAATTTTCTTATCAGTTAGATTTAGTTTTTATTTTTTAATTATTATTTACATTATTCAAATTAGTTTTTAAAATTAATTATTTTTTGTAATTTTATCCTCCTTCAGATTTTTCGTATTAGATTTTTTGATCCTATTTTTAGTTTGGTTAATTTTTTTAAATTAATTTTATCTTTTAACCTTAAATTAGTTGAGAATTAAGTTTTTTAATTAATATAAATCTATAATTTTACAAATTATAAATTTGAAAAATTAATCAAGGTTAGAAAATTTGTTCAAGTTTACTTTTTTTTTTTATTTCATGTTATTTTAATTTTAACTTTTAACATTTATTTAATTGAAGTTCAAACTCCATTATTTTTTATTTGATTTCTATAAAAATTTTAACTAATTTTAAAAATAACTAAGTTATGTCGAGCATTTTTTTAAAAGCTTACATGCCTGGGATTTTTTTTTGCCTTTTTGTTTTCTTTAATTTGATCCATCACAGTTGGATTTTTATTGATTTTTCTTATTTATTTATTCAATTTTTTTTTGTTGATTTTTACTAGATAATAAAATTTATTTTGGTTTGATATTTATAGAATTATTTCAATCTCAAATAAACACCACAATATTTATTTGGTTTATCACAATCTCAAATTGCAGAAAATTTTCATAAAAATTGAAGCACAGTTGGTTTAATCGACTAAACCAGTTGCATGCGAAAGGGGTCATATCTCGTCTAAAGAACTTTATAGGATATCAAACCATCAACAGTTTCAACAGCCAGCTGATTCATGCGTGTGAGCAGCAGCAAATAAGTTCTTGCTTTAGGCCCTAAAACAAGCAAATAGCACCAAAGCAAAACGTGAGTCGTCAATGGACTGCGGCTAGAAAAACCACAACTTCAAATGCTTACCCTCTATATTTCTATGGGTGAGATCTCAAGTTTGAGTCCCACCTTTGTTGATCAATCTCTAACATCGAAATAGATAAAAATGTGTGTGGCAAACCAGTAATGAAATGTATATAACAGCGATTTGACAATACATACCTAAATCCATTGATGTGATTTCATTTTGGCTGAAATAATTATTTCCCTTCGTTTTATCCTTCTTCTTCAGGCTGGAGTTAATTTTCTCAACGGCAGTAAGCAGATCCTGCAAGTTCAAGCACAGCAAAATATCAACAACGTCATAAATGGGAAAACCCAACGTTAAGTAAGCTGGAGAAATTTTGTACCAACTCCAGCTTACCAAGGACAGAAAAGCAGAAGCATTTCAAAAAGCCTACTGATGTTATTATTTCAAGTTTCAACTATGGGGAAAAATGAAGTGCTACATGGAAACTAGCTCCTCGGCATTCAGTACAGTTGTCATGAAGCAACCTTTGCAGTCAAGATTCAAAGAAAGGCTATCTTGAATATATTCAGTTGGAAAGGAAAGATCAAACAACATCAGCTCAATCTCAAGGACGGAAACGAGTCATCCATACCTCCCATGATGTTAGACTTTTCATGTAGGAAGGAAGACTTTCATAATCATCCTTTGAAGCCTTCACAGCAGCCCTAAGAGCTTCAGCTGGTTCCAGTTCACCTGGATTTTACAACGAAGGGTAACCACATACTCATTGGTGCTTGGTATTGTTTCATTGGAAAATTGCATGGAATGACATGAAAAACCTTTAATAGCTAAATCTCAGTGACAGCTTTCTACCTTCAATTACTCCCATATTTGCAGTATTTTGGTCCAGACTCTTCACGTTGTGTAATTTGTCACCATAATACCTAAAACATGAACAATTTAGAATGTGCAAAGGAAAGACTGAAAGTTCCTTGCGAAGCACAAAATACAAGTTCACAACTTACTTCTTTGTGTCTCTCATAGATATATCGGGATCATTTATCTTACTGTTAGCTGCAGAGAATGAGAGGTGAAATTAGTAGAAAGCACAAAGCAGCGATGTATTAGGTAGACTTGTACAATGTACTCGTAAGTATTTACAGCAAGAAATCCATCTAGCCATCACACATAGAGCAAAATCAGTATATGATTTTGCAATCATTCAATCTGAAATTGAATTATAACAGTGCTAAAGCATCAACCACATCTATGGGGCAGTGGCAAGAGACTACCTTCAGCTGCTAAAGTGGCAAGACAGACATCTGAAAGCCCAAGACTCTTTAAGCTCAACGTCTCGTCCATTCTAAAAAAAAGATCAAGGCAAACAAAATTCTCATCCACTTTCATGCGATAATGAAAATGACCCAGAATTTCTTCAATCAAATCCTAATAAACCCTTCTTATCAGTTCACTCTTTGCCAGGAACATGGAAAAAAAGTTCCAATCGTCCATGTTAAAGAAACAAGGAGAGAAGTAATGAAACAGCGATAGCATAAAACAAGGATACAAAGGATCCTCTTCCAAACTCTTCATGATTGAACTTGCCATAGACACCGGTTCATTATAAGCTGCAGAAGGGTCCATTTCATCCTTCAAGTTTAAATTTAGCGCCATCGATACACTCAGATCCGCTTCATCATCAATCTCAACTTCTAAAAGCAAAACAATTAATAAAAGAAAAAAAGCAATCAACACAAGTCATAGAAGTGCATAAAATTTCAGAGAGAAACAGCATTTACAGTTACAAATGCGCATATCTCAATCCAACATGTGGCTTTTTTAACTTACATTTCTTAACTTGATAAAAACTCATGAAACAAAATCCAAAACCCAAAAACACTAATTTCTACCATCCTTGATTTCTCTGCATCATTTCCAATTACATGACTATTCATTATCAGTTCTAATTTTATTATATAAAAAAAAAAAAAAACCCAAATTTTTGTTAAGAAAAAGAACTTATTTTTCGTAATTTCCTAAAGACTCAAACACAAATAATAAACAGAGTAAAAAATGAAAGTACCAGCAGGAACATAACCGAAGCTCCTGAGACGATCTTGAATATCAAGAATACGATTCTCACTGCTCTTGTAAACTTCATTGCAATGACCTAATAATTCCTCAAAAGAAACGGTACCAAATGACATCGATTCTAGTAAGTTAAGATCGCTGCTTGCGCTCGCTACCCTTCTGTTTAAGCACTGGATATATGTAGATGAAGCCGAATCTGGAAAAAAGAAGAAGAAGAAGAAGAAGATTTACTGTTTAAATTGTTGAAGGAAAAAGAAGGGGGGCGGAAGGGGAAGGTGGGAGGGGGGGTGTTTACCGAGAGGGATGGGGCGGCGGTCGATAGATTGTTTGAGAGCGTCGCAGCTAGACTGGAGGTGGTTGCAGAAGCTGCCTACGCTTTTGCTAAATTCAGATATCGTTTCTTCCATTTCTCTCTCGCACTCTCTTTCGATTTTCGTCTTTACTAGCATTTGCTTTCCCGCTTTTGTTTCATTCAAAATAAAGCCCAATAAACCGGGTCTATCGGGTTGAAAATGTTTGGATTGGGTATTTTTCGGTTGGTTTTACTATTTTTGTTTTAGGGAAAAGGATTTTATTATTTAAATAAGAATTTTGTTTGTTAACCTCGTGTAAACATAGAATGGAAGGTAACAAGACTTCTATAAATAATGAAAAATCATGATGAAAAAAGATAAATAATTGATGGAAATAAAAATACATGTGATGTATAAATAAAGAGGATGACCCCTTGTAAGTAAATTTAAAGGTTATTATAAAGTGAAAGTAAGAACTAAGAAATTTATTTTAAAATTCATAACGTCGATGAGACTAGTAATATGAATTTTGATGGATTGAAGAATTAAAAAAAATTAAAATAAATGTGTTTTAAAAACAAGGAAATAATTATGAGAAATCATAAAGAAAATAAGGAATAATTATTAAGAAAACATTAGATGGAAAAGCATTGATGTAAATTCTGGTTAAAAATCGATAATCTTATCATGAAATAATAATGAATCTGTCAATGAAATAAATGATAAAAAAGCAAACTAAATATATTTTGAAATAAAAAAATGACCTCGAGGATTTAATGAGATAATTAATACAAGTCATGTAAGGATGGAACACGGAAATTTAGATTTTTGGTGTAAAATCATCAATTGATCAATTTTACTCTACCAAATATAACTTTCAATATAACCATCAATCAAGCTGAAATTTTACGTGGTTTTCCTAACATATTTTTCTATTTTGGGTTAAAATTTTAGGTTAATTAAAGTTTGGAAAGACCATACAAAATTTTCAGTAGCTATGAGAAAATGTAGGAAAAATAACATATAAGACATGTAATGTAGACCCTAAAGAATTATAGATTGTACGCCAAGTTGGAAAAATATGATTTTTGGCTAAAGAAAGTGGTTTTTTAAGACATGTCATATCCACAGAAAGAATATTTGTAGATCCCAAGAAAGTTGAAGTAGTGTTGAAATGGGAAAGGCTTCTAAACATAACTGAAATTCATAGTTTTCTTGAGTTAGTAGGATATCATAGAAGGTTTATTAAGGGATTTTCAATTATAAAAACTTCATTGACTTGATTGACCTTGGAAGAAGGTGAGGTGGGAATGGTCAAAGGAGTGTGAAGAAATCTTTCAAGAGCTGATGAAAAGGTTTACTACCACTCTAGTGTTAACACTTTCTTTAAGAACATTCGGCCTTTTCCTCATGAACCAGCTACACTCTTAGGTTTTCTATATTATTACTTGATATTATATTGTCAAAAGATCTTCCCATCATCCAATTGACATGAAATTTTAAATCAAGATCGAATTATGTTTTAGAAGGTTCATCATAACATTTCAACCTGATCTAATGGTTTAATTAAGAGTTATGCTTGATAACATAAAATTAGATAACATGTTATTTTTACACCAAAAAGTCAAGAATTTATATTGTTTTATCTACTTAAATTTTCCAAATCTTTAACTAATTCATTGGGAAATTACATACCTACTTATAATACAAGTTTTCCTCAAATTATGTTCTCTTCTGAGTTAAAAAAAACAATGTAATTATGCGTAGGGCTTATATCACCAGTTCAAATCATTTGCGCATAAAACCATGCATTAATTTATTTGAAAATTCAAAAATTCTTTTCTAAATATTTTTAGTCCAAATTTATGAAAATTCCCTATATTATCACTAGTTTATCAATTTTTGAGTTACAGGTGTACATTGTATCTTTTATGTTTGTCAAGTTATATTTCCAAGATTCAGATGTATTTTTAAAGCCGAGTTTTAACTGACTACATCAAATTTTATTATATTGTATACTAGAACATTGATATCCTCTTGAATCTCTTTTATTTGATTTTTATATGTCTTTCTTTGTTTTTTCCTCTATTTTTCATATTTTTATTTTTAAACTAATACATAAACATTTTATTTCAAATTCTCACAATCTAAAGTTACTTTTTAAATTAAGATATTCACTTTACTCACTTACCATAGTATTTACCTTATTAATTTTATGGATTTTATTAAGAGGTTTACAAGAGAAGTTCTATAAGGATGGTGTTTCCTTATAAACATGCTAAAAAAATTAAATTGGGATTTGTTTAGTTTTTTTTTTAATTTGTTGATTTTTATTTTTTTTAGAGTGATTTAGGGTGTTCTGAGGTTGGCAAAAGATTTATCAACATTTTTAAGGTATTTTCGATGTATTTTCATGTAAAAACAAGTTGAAAATAAGTTTTTTGGAATAAAAAAACTTGGGCCTGATTTTTTAACCTCCATAAAGGTGGTTTAAAACTTGATTTCAAGAAGACGCATTGTCAACTTTTTTATATTAAAAAAAAAATATGGACAACATGTCATTTATCTTCATATTAAAAAAAAAAACCTAGGCACTCAACCCTAGGCATTTGAGGTGCTTGTCAGCAAGCTTACCCTATTAAGTCCATTAATGATTAGCTTTATATATATATATATATATATAAATTTTAATCAATATCATCCCTCTTATTTTTTAAATTATTAATCGTTTGATTGAATAAAAAATATATTTTTAAAAACAATGCTATTAAACTCGGTAAGAATTATGACCTAAATTATGAATTAACTTGATTTGACCCGAATCTATCTAAAATATCATTATTCTAATTTTTTTTATATATAAAAAATATTACATTAAAATTGTTTTTATTTTTTTAAAAAAAAGGCAAACCGGGTTTTGGATAAGTTGACAGAATCACGAAGCCACACGTAAAGATCTAGGTTGACCCATAACATTATCATATTAATAATTTTTTAAAAAAAATAAAAAGACAACATCTAGTATTCTTTTTAATCAAATTGGGTTTTGCTTGAGTTGCGGTTGAACTCATAAAATCAATTAAGTTTTTTTAAAATCAACACTCACATGATTTGAAACCAAAGCCAAACAAGGACTTGAATCAAGGGCCTCTAAATTAATTTATCAGGCCAAGCTGAGTTTAATAAAGTCACTAAAGAGTTCATGACTTGGTTTTTAGCTGTCACTAATATCTCTTTTAACTCTTATTGGCACATAGAAACCTTAATATTAAACCTATGCTTTAAATTTTGAATTAGCAATCACAATTTTTCTTGCTAGTAGAAAATGCGCCGACAATGGTTGCACTGATATTTAAAATTATATACACACACATAACTTTGAGGCCTGCAATTATAACAAGATCAAGTGTCTTGATTTATGTTTTTCAAATTCTTAACTTGTCTTTAGTTGGTGTTAACATTTGTTTTTAATATTTATTGATGAATAAAAATCTCAATCAATTTTATTAAACTTGTGCTTTAAATTTTGAATTCACAATCAAAATTATTTTATTGCTAGAAAATACATGAACAACTTTTTTTGGTATTAAAAAAAATCGATCTAAGTCGTAGCAAAGATCAGACGAGTTAACTAATTTATTACACTAAATCAAAATGAACAGTATATTATATTGCCATGTTGGAGATAGAACTATAAGATGCAAGAGAAACTGCTACTTGGAAAAGAGGAAGTAAACCTGCCATGTTTTTATCATGCAAGTTGATGCCTGTAAGGCAGCTCTGTTATATCGTGTTGTGTCACTCAAATTTATTCAGCCACCATGTCATTTTTAACTGATTTCCTGTCATTTTCCAATCTGTATATTTTTCGAACTTTTTTTTTTATGAAGATTCACGAGGGCATCAATATATTCTGATTTAAGATAATGCAACAGTGGAACACATTCAGATGTCTGCAATTTCAGATCTAATCTTTGTATCTTTCCAGCAAATCAGTAATCATGGGAGGCGATGTTCTTGATAATTGCTTTGCTTGCTGTGGAAGAGGCAAAATTTTACAGCATGGATTTTAAATTCGCATTTACAAGAGTTAACCTTGTGCATCTCTTGAGTAAAGTTCAAAATATATGATACGTTGACCACTCTTATATACAAGTTGACGGCCTCATGTCGATGCATGTTTTCTGCTAGATTCAGGTGAGATTCCCTTTAAGAGCACTAGCAGCCCTTCCAATGGCTCTGCCAACTCTCCATATCTCATGTTGAACTGCTGCTTGCCTATTTTGTTGGCTTTTGGTAGTGGATTGAGAGAGAGCATTTGCTATTCCAGGGAAGAAATCCAGTTTGCTTTCATAGCTACTCGGAGGCCCATAAATCTACAGAGATGATTAAAACGTCAGTTCTACACATAAATTGCTGTTGAGGTTCATCACAATAGTGTTTAAATCCAAGTTAATGCTCTTGAGCTGGGACGAGGAGGACACTTACAAGATGCTTAAACCATTGCCTTCCTTGAAGCCCTTCTACATCCAGGAAGCCTCTTTCAGCAAGCATCAGCCGATCATTCAATGCTCGCAACTTCAAATCTATAAAATCCCCCCTCCTCTCTTGTTCTCTCAATTGCTGCATTAAAAACCAATACACGCCCCTTGAGTACTCGAGAGAGAGCAGAATAAATGACCATAAAATGTAGGTTTTCATCATCTCCACTAAGATGTAGGAAGTCCAATAATTACTCCAAGAGCTCACCTTTACTTCATACTCCACCTCTTTTGCAGCAGAGGCAAGTTCTTGAATTGAAGTAACTAAAGGATGAAGCGATACGTTCCTGTCCAATAGTTTGCCCAAGACACCTGTATGCCCCTGCCAAGGAAAGGGAAAATGTCAGTCTGAGATTGAAAATGACAAAATTCACTATATATTCAGAGAAAATGTTCAATAATATGGTGCAATGTGATTTCGGTAACCATATTTCTTCAACCTTCAAAATTGAATAGCCAGTTTCATTTCTCGAGAGCAACAGGTTGTGGAGTTGGGTGGGTGAATCTCACAAATGCATACTATACAGCCATCATATTTAAGGAGGACAGCTTTGCAGTGAAACATAACACATGATTCCCAATCATGCTAATTGTTAGAAAGATGCATCTTCCCACGTTATTTTCCTGTCTTTTCCTCTTGTTAGCTGTACAGCCATCATGGAACAGCTTTGCAGTCAAACATAACACATGATTTCCAACCATGCTAATTGTTTAGAATGATGCATCTTCCGTGTTATTTTCCTGTCTTTTCCTCTTGTTAGATCCTATTTTCTAAAAAATTATTCTTACTTGCAATATGAATAGTTACATAACGAATTTGAAGGAAGCACCCTAGGTTTCCCATAGAAATGCATTCATCTCTATTGGCAAGTTTCCAACCATTTTGGTCACTTATTTGTGAACAGCTAGTCTAAAACATCGTTTGTTTAACTAACAAATACATGTTGGAGAAATTTTAATCAGATGCACACCTGTAACTGCTCCGCATAAGAGATGTAATCAAATGGGAGAATAGACTCATCAGCCAGGTGAAGGGCTAGAAGTCCCCAAATTCCAGCAACTGAAACAACAAAAAACAGAAAGGCCATTGAAAGCAGTTATGAATGCCCTTATAATTTATCTGACAGTAGGCACACAAGTTGACAGAAAAGGACACTAACCAGCCACATGACGATGAAATAACGGGTCTGCATATTTTTTCATCCACCCATAGGAGTCAAAAGCAGTGTGATAGACTGGGAAATCTGAACAATAAGTATAAATTTCCAGCTTTCAGTTAGCATCCCTAGCAAAGAATTCTCGCGAGTTAGCAAAGAAATGAAAGCTATGTACTTCAAATCATTTTCTGCTATTATCTGTTCAATTGCACTAATAATGTTTCTTGCAACTGGGGTTTAACTTAGGCAAAGCAAGGTTTTCTGCCAGTTTCTTCTTTGGCTTCAACCATGTCACCAGACTCTCAAGTTCTTGTACCATCAAAGTCACATAATAAAATGCTTAACTCAACACATACTGTAGCTGCCAACCTTAGAAAAGTACCACCCGGCTCTAGTAATCCTACCCAACCTCTCACTACTGCGCTCCCTCCCTCCCGCCCATAAGAATTGGGTTGCCACTGCTTGACTTTTGCCAGTAGCATGCCCTTTTCTCTTCCTTTTCAATTCTCTTTTCTTTTATCCTTTTCAGTGTGTTTTCTTCCGATCTAGAAGGTTTTTTCTAGACCTGCCTTGTTGTTTTTCATGATGCTAAATCTATCCATTTGTGCGACCACCAATACGGTCCTTATTGCCCATCATCTGGGCTGTTTGTTCATGTTTTACTGTGATTGAGAAAGCTTTGTTCCTTGGTTTATGGCATATCAAAGCCCTGCTCCATTCATCTATGAGGTTCACAGGAATCAGAATTCCCAGTGTGTAGCTGTGCTACCAGAGTCAAAGTTGGTCAAAGAGATGAAAATCCAGTGATTTATCATTATCTGTCTCTTAGTTTGGATTTTATCTACCTGGCGAGTTCTCTAGGTAGTTTTCTAATTGTTGTGGCTTTGTACCCATGATTCAAGAGAATGAAAATTCTCACGTGCTTCTCCAAAGATAAATAAAATTCATCAAATTACAATAATGTTTCTGGCATTCATACCAACAAGGTATAGATTATGAAAAGAACATCTCAGACATTCCCCGCGGCAAAATAAAATAGTCTCTTACTGTCAAGCCACAATCATGTTTGGAAATCCAGGGAACGTTTATTGTTCCAATTTGGTTCCTCTTAAACTTCAAGAACAGAGACAGTAATGTGTGTCATAATGCCAAAACATGGAGAGAGGCATGACTTGGAAGTGGGGATGATGAAAACAAATGGTGTGTCCTATGATACAATGTTCAAAAACAAAAATCCTAAAAATTATCCTTATTTCTGATCCTCTAGCTGCAATAATATTTGCAAGGCTGAGGGGAAAAAACACAGGTAAAGCTATTCAAATTCCTGAAATGATTCCATTTGAGCGCCTGATAAATAAATACCTTCATATCTCACATATGCGTGACCACAAACCTAAATGGTACATTACCGCCAGTAAATAATCACTGCAAAGGTAGGAGAGACATACCTCTTCCATAATAGATATCAATAGAAGGAACCCCTGCATGTTGCAGAAATGGAGCAAAATCAGAATCCACTCCACCGAGTCTTTGAATCTGCAAACCAAACATGATAGTCCCCGAATAAGAGCCTGATAAAAAATTTATCTCCAGGAGGCCAAAACATATCATTCGTTGAAGCATGACTACATGTAAGGATGGTAATTTCACTTGATCTGTCATGCATGGATCCAATTGGATTGGACTTTTATCCAGTTTGACCTCACACAAAATGGAGGGATAAAATCTGATCTGGTTTGATCAGGGGTGGGCGCATTCCCTCACCCCATCACCCAACCTGCCCCTTACCTAGTTTCAGTTATGCACCAGGCCCCTTCCCCAAGCTTAGGGTGTCAACACTTTTTTTTTTTGTTGTAATTTTACATTTTAATGTAATGCTTGAATTTTATATCTTATGATTCATAAATGATTTTTATTATTTTGTACATGGAAAATTGACACACTATTTTATGGTTTTATGATTCATGAATATACAAGTAGTTTGTTTTAAGCTTAGATTTTATTTTTGTAAAATTGATCTTCAAAAAAACATATTAGGTCGGGCTAGGTGGAGAAAATCCTCCATGGGGTCTTGGATTTAGATAATCCTGCAAAAAACCTTCCCTGACCTATTCTTTTGTAGATACCAAAATGGTATGCTGCTACACAACAGTTTAAGTGAAGGGCGTGTATGTGCAAACACAAACACAGACACATATGTGTGTGTGGACGTTTATGCATCTTTAAGCATTTCAAATATTAGCATTTAATAATTGAAGAAGCAGCGTCTTTGAGCAGTTCAAATAATGCTATTTGATAAAAGATACTGTTCAGTCTTACTGCATTGACTTGGTTTCTGGCTGCCCATTTCTCATAAACAGTTGCACCCTCTGCTACAGGATCCTTGACCTGAAATCATTTTTAGTATTAGTTGAAATAACTGGTTAAAATGTCATGTTTTGAAACCAAGCAACATCCAAAGAGATTAATCAAAACTACCTTAAAAGTAACAACATAATGTTCCTCTAATTTACCTTTTTTGTAACCTCAATAAGAAGATTATCTAGCTGGGGAGTTGCACTGGCAAAAAATCCTGGGCCTTGAACTGCACAATCTACATTAAGATACGCCACTGCTTTGGCACCCAAATTGACAAGGTTTTGTTCAACCCACTCGGTAGACCCTATAATATCATAGTTACACATTAATTTGGATTATTGCAATACACAAAAGCACTTCAATATACAATCTTGTTAGGTTCAGAATCCAAAGATTATCACAGATACATATTCAGATAAAACTATAAAAAGAAAAACTATGAGGCTTGACAACAACATTTAGAGAGCAGGTAAAGATTCTTTTTCTCAAGGAACCTATCAATTTACTGCATTCATGTTTAGATGCGGTAATAAATAGCAGTCCTGAAATCCCCCACCCCTCTCCAAGCAAATTTGGTATTCTGTTTATATAGAACTGTTACGGTTGCCAGACTTTGGGAAATCAGAACAGAGATCCATGTAAAGACTTGGATGGGAGGATCAGCAATTGACCACAAAGTCAAATACATTAAATTGCTGAAAGGTCCATCCATTTTATATGGAGATGATAGAAGTATCTGTCTCCCTCGTTCCAAAGTGATCACTTCCATGGACAATTGAATTGCCATTGCGTCAATAGAAGCTGCAATGCAGAATAATGAAGCAAAATATTTTTGTCAAGTGTATTCTTTATCAATAATGCATAACGAGTCATGTCAAACAGGTTCTTCAGTTTTCAACAAAGTAATCAATGGATGAGGATCAAACTTGATCCAGTACCCTTCCATCCTGTTCTATGCAAGAAGAAGATTGTAGAATCAGAGACAGAATAGTAAATGTGAGAAACTATAATTCAACAATCCTGAGGTTAACATCTTGATCCACTTCACACGCATTGCACATAAATGAAAACAAAGATGGAGAATTACCTACCATCCCGAACTCTTCTGCATCCCAACTACCAAGGATTATAGTTCTTCGAGGGTTCCACCCCTTCTGCATCAAACGAGCATATCGCCGAGCAATGTCTAGTAATGCAGCAGTACCACTATTGGGATCAACAGCTCCATATGTCCATGCATCTCTGTGATTACCAAGGATCACATAACGATCAGGCTCTTCTGACCCCCTTATGACAGAAAAAACATTGTGGATTGTCACCAACTTTTTCTCCCCCTAAAGAACAGAAGAAAAATCAATAATCAAGAAAAAATGTGTGAAAAGTGGAATGAGCTTGTCAAATAAATAGCTTTTAAAAGGTATTATGCCTTTTGTGTTTCTTTCCGTGTTTCCTCATTAATAATAAGCAGCCAAAAACATTTATAGCAAAGAGAGAGCATTACAAAATTGCAGAGAGCTGAAATTCTCATACATAAAGAAGCATGTCAGATGATATTCAATTCAATGCGTTGAAAATTACTAGGTTGGAAAAAAAACCGTCCAAATCAAATCATAGTATCCAGAATTAATATTGAGCTACAGGAAAACAAGCTCTTTCAAAGCACGTAGAAAAACAGACATATCCCTCTTCCAACATAACACAAATCATAGAGTGCGGATATGGGAAATGAATTCCTTGATAAATCGCAAGCCCCAGCCAGAAAAAAAAGGGGTTATTGGACTTAAAAAACCAATCACAACTCTCCATATCAAATAGCAGAAAAAGGAAAATCTTAATCTGCTGAATCTCATACAGTAGATTAAGTTGTCAAAACTCAGCTCGACTTCACCATTTTTGACAGTCACCCTCCATCGATCATCTTGTGGATAAATATTGATATTTTCCCAACATCTTAGTTGTGTGAAATAAGCAAGATCACAAAGTAAGATGCCAATCATAGTTGGATGATTAGGAAACACAAAAATAACAGTCACATCAATACAGGTCATATTTACTCAAATTTATTATGTCAAGACTTCTCCACCAAGAAAAAAAAAAAAAAAAAAGCTTGCAGGTGGCAGGCGCATATTCTCCAAACCAAGAAAACTCAATCACAAAACTGAAAAGCTTAAGTGAATCATCTTGAGTTTTGCCTGCAATAATCATGTTACTATGTCATTGCACGCTAGCATGTTATCAAGTTCACATGCTTCAGGGAAGCCAGTCCTTGCTGTCATGGCCGCTCTAGGCCAAACAAAAGCATTTCTAGCTCTTCCAAAACTTCTAATTCAGCTCCAGATTTTGCAAATTCAACTAGAATCATAGCTCAGGAAATAGAAAGCGTAAACAAGAACTTCAACACTCATCCAAATTTACTACTATTCAATCCTCATATACCGATCCAAATACCAGTTTGACCAACTTTAAATAGCAAACTCAACAATTCGCCACTACAAATATTCATAGATACCATAATTTTGGACCAACGTTTGTGGGCCTTTCAAAATTCTCTTTTTTGTCTTCTATAGCATTCTATCAGTACAACATTCGAGCATAAAACACTCGAAACATTCATCAAACAAACAAACAAACAAAGCAACCAACCTGGTAAGTGAAGTTGACCTTAGCCGGCCCTGGGCCGACCCGTAAGACCCTAGACCTTCCACCAGAATCCCTCCACTCCGGAGGCACGGTACGGCCACCAAGCGACCCCAAGATGACGTCAGCATTCCCAAAAGACAAGGGCAGAGATGGAATTTTAGGAAACCTCTCAAGTACTTCACTGTCCTCTAACCTCAGTCTCTCCCCTCCTTCAACCCCAGCCCACCCTGGACTAAGTGGGTCTCCTACACCCCTCATCACAGTCCCTCTCTCCACACCCCCACTTACCCTACCCTCCTCGGCGTACAACAGAACAGCCAAAGCACCTTTAGATTCAGCTATTTTAACCACTCCACCCCTACTTAAACCCTCACCTTTCCTTACCAAAACAACACATCCACTAACGTTCACCCCTAAAGCCCCAAGCGCATTATAGTCCACTTCACGGCCATAATTCACAAAGACAACCTTAGCGTACACCGTACCAGACGGCGAATACGCATGGTACGGGGAAACAATTTTACCAGATTCAGCAAGATCAACAAACTCATTCATATTAAAATCCACAACACTCCCGTTGCTAAAATGCGCGGAGAGTGAAGATTTTATAGGGTAAGAGAGCAAAACTTGGTATTCTTTCTTGTGTGTTTCTAACTTGAGGTTCTTGAAATGGGAGAAGACATAGTTGACGGTGTCAAGAGAAGGTTTGGTGCCAGCGAGATGAGGGTGGAGAGTGAGGGAGTGAAGGTAGGAGGAGATGGTGGAGTTAGAGGAGTAAGAGAGGAAGAGGGTGGCGGTTTGCTGGAGGGTAGTCTTGGGATTTTGAGAGTGGTGGATAGTGTAAAAGAAACCAATAAAGCAAAGGGCTGTCAGGAGAAGGAAAGTGCAGAGAGGTGGCGGCGGTTTTGATGGAAAAAAGATCAAGCTTGTTGTTGCTGGTTTTGTGAGCGGTGGAGACATTGTTAGAACCAAGAAAGGGTTTCTTGTTTTCCTTTTGTAGGGTTGTTGTTGTTGTTGGTGGTGGTGGTGGTGGTGGAGGAGGCGGCGGCGGGTTTCTTTGGTGTGCTTTAGTGGTTTGCTGTGGCTGGTTACAGAGTTGTGTTATAAACTAGCAAGAGAAGTTATGATTGGTGGAACAGGAAACTGTTATTTTATTTGATTTATTAATGCTACTTGTAGGGATGTTAACATGATGTGGTGTTGTCCTATAATTGGGAGGAGAGGACGAAGAAGTCTTCAGGACCTGGGAACAGAAGAAAAAAAGTCTGTCCGTGGAAAAAGGCCCTGAAACTGTCATTTCCTGAGGGGAGGGAAGTGGGTGGGGAGTGGGCCCCTGGGATTTATTTGTGCACACAAATATATATACACAAGGAGAAGGACAGAGGAGGGGTGGGGGAGAGAATGTTGGCACAGTAAGCATAGTACAACCTCAAACTGGGTCCATGTTTCTTAAGTGGAAGGAGGGTCCTACATCGAAGCTGGCTTCGTTCCTGTTAAATTTGTTTTTTAGTAAGGTTAATTTTATGAGTTTTTAAAATTAATAATTATATAAAATTTTAATAATTTTTTAAATTTATGAAATTCAAGTTAATCATCATCAAATTGAACTGCTATAATAAATTTTAAATCAATGAATCACCGATCGAACTTGTTTAACTGCACCGAATTTAATATCTATAACACCCGCGAAAGATCAAAATGGCCGACAACTTGTCCAAACACTTGGAACACTTGCTAAAGTACTTAGGTAAGGGTTATGTGTAAGGAGAAAGTCGAGCCCTTTCTATGCGACTGGTTCAAAGTAGCTTTATGGCTGCTTTAGCATGGTTACAAGTTGATCAATTGCTGTGATCATCATGAGATGCATCCTTGAAATCATCGCCTGAAAATTAATTTATCAAAATCTGATCTCTTCTTTCTTATGAAAACAAAGTTTGATTACAAATCTTCTAACTGGGATTAAGAAGAAAGGGATGTGAAGAGAGGCCACATGGGAATTGGGTGTCCACGCTAAGCAGTGAGGATGTCATTATAAGAGAAGCGATTCCCATCTCTATCAGCAAGTACTGCTCTTCCCACATGAATATCTTTATTCTGAGTGACATATCTTTACTGGATACTAAGAATACCAAAATTGTGGCTACAAATGAAAACAAAAGGAGTTGTCGAGGATTTTATTTTGGAAAAGGACGTGGAGCTTTTTCATGATCTTCGTTCATCTTTTAATATGTTGTTTTGGAGCAATGAGAATCCATGTCTTTTTGCCCCCGTTTCATTTTCACTCTCACTTCGTCATCTTTGCCAAAAGCTGGCCCTCTCTCAACAAATGGAGTGGATGCTCACTGCTAATGCTGGACTGAGTGGGGATATCATTAGTTTTGATGCATCTAAAATGTCCCTCACCTGAAAAGGATGACATATATACCAACAAATAATACAAATCATCAAAGATGCTTTATTCTAAAGGAGAAAACACAACTGGGAAGACAGCAGGCCCCGGAAAGATTTTGAAGGTCTAGTACTCTAATATTCCACAGTAGTAGATATTTAAATTTCTGATATATTATTACATATTCCCATCTTTTCATTGATTGCATTTTGTTACAGGTCATTCGCAATGTTTTCTCAACAAAAAATTAGAATCTCTGTTGCCATCTTTGCTCATTCTCTGGCAGCCTGGTCCCAAGTCTTCTCCAATGTCAGCACCTGGCTTTAAGCCTCTTCCAGAATTTCACATCAGAGTTATCTGAGTTCCTTTTCTTGGGAAGCAGAAAAGATACCTTTTTTAAGTGGTATGCAAAGTCGCAAGCAGCAAAAGATGACAGGGTTTAGGCTTACCGGACTGGAGTTAAATTTCTAATCTGTGAAATTAGGCCTACCTAACAGTATTGTGGTGCGATTGTTAAAGCATGTAGTTAGGTGTACCGTACTTGTATAGTGTACCCAACATAATTCTGGTATTTGTGATGGAGGCAGTGCATTACGGTGTTTAAAACCTTGACAGAAATTTGCAGTTTTAATTAGTTTCAAAGTTTTCCATTACCAGCGTGGAAGCCGCATGTTTTAAAAGATGCAGGAGCACATTAAAGCAACAAAAAGAGAGCCAATCTGTTTCCGTACAGACATCAAGAGTCAATTGGGTGAATGAGGCAATCTAAATTCATGGAAGACGAACTTTCCATTCGATTGGATAAAGGCAGGGCCACCAGCAGTATACAAAGCAAGTTGCTGTATTTTCAGTCCCCAAGTAAATGATCTCTAGAGATACATCCCCTTCTACCTGTTGCTAATAATGTCTCTTACATGAAACTACATTTCTCTATGTGACAATCTAGGCTACTGAAAAGGAAAAAATAAAAACATAATTCAAGCCAAAATTCCTTCAGAAACCAACGATGGAATTGTAAGTACCATGAGCAGCAAAGAGAAGTCCACCTATCAAGAAGATATAATCCAAGGCTTTCTCCCAGAATCGTAACGATGAACCAAATAATTTTAGGTGAAATGCGGCTGGCAAAACAAATGAGATTAGTGCACATACAGTACTCCCCACAAGCGATGCAAATTCACCAAAACCAGGCACAAATGATGCCAAGAGTGCCAAGACAACAATCAATATAGCACGACTCAGATATGTTCCAAACTTTCCAACTAATGTTGGATTCTCACCATCTTTATAGCAGACCTTTCGAAGCCATTCACTGTTTCTCAGCTTCCCCTCCACAATCTCGTGGATTGGGTGTGCCATGATGGGAAACGTGAATGCTAGTCCCAAGCACAATCCAACCTGTTGCCAATTAGCACAAAGATTAGCATGGCAATCACATCATGTTGCATAATATAGCAATAATATAGTAGAGTAGGATTTGCAATATTGCAGTGATAAGATTACCATGCCAATTCCACTGTTACCTTTGCAATTATCAAGTCTTATGGTAGGCATACATGCAAGATAATTACAAAAGTCTTAGGTGCAGTATAAAAATACGTGCCCACGTATCTGGTTTTTTATGCTTTTAGATAAAAATTATATGCAAAAAGACAATCAGTTCCAAATGGAGGATGACAGTGAATAACAATAATACTAGACAACGACAGAGTAGACAGGCAAGCAAGGCATCTGTTAATGCATCCAAGGCAATGGATATAAAGAACTGGTTCCAAGTTCTAAAGCTACCCTTTATTTTATTAATCCCAAAAGCTGTGTTGGGATAAATTAAGATTCCTTGTAATAAACAACTAGTGAAGCTATTCATTTCTAAATTTAATACCAGCAAAGAAAGGAAAGGGAATCCTTGAGCAAGTACTAATGCGGTATGTAAAGATGAAAAGAAGGATGCTACTACATTATAAGTGACATGTTGATATTGCAAAAAGCTGGAGCACATTACCTGAACAGCAATTGTGGACCAATTGTTGGGCAAATTGAGAGTTATAATATCTTTAGTTTCATCACCATAAGCCATATAACCAGAAAAACCAAACAGAACATACAAAAGAGTAATCCCAGAGAATGCCTTGGCCAGCAAGCTAGCAAAACCGCCCCTCTCTTTCATTGAAGCCTCCAACGACAATGTCATCCCAAACCCTTCAAAACAGAACACTGCCATCCCTGCAGCAAATGGCAATCCTCCTATACTAGATGTGATTGCCTTTCTATCACCAAACCTGAATCCACCGCTTATTACCTTATCTAAATCCTCTTTCACCACGACGGCCATCGCTAACAAATTGCATATGTCGGCAAAAATGCTAAAAGGTGCTAAAGAAGATAACGAATGGATCCAGGATAGTGCGATCTCGATAGGGACTAACAAGAATATGAAGGATGAGAGAGAAAGTCCATGGCCCTTGAATACGGATGATAGATTTTGGCCAATAAAGACTAGGTACGCCACTGCTCCTCCACATTGGGCTATGAAAATGAGAAATTCTGTGAGGTAACGGCCTGTGCTACCCATACATTTGTAACCCAAGTCACCATATGTTTCTGTTTCTGGTGTTAATTCTTGTGATGCTAGCTTTTCTTTGCATTGAACCTGCAGCAGTGGGCCAAGAAAAGAATAGTATAAATCCGTCATTGAGGGAAACGGAATTCTTCTAACATTTTTACCACAAATAAAACAACTGACTTCGAGACTCGATCTTACATCTTTAGGATCGTGAGCTTGAATTTTATATATATATATATATATATATATATAATCAAATCAGTAAGTTGAGTTAGTAACCCAAGTCAGACATGTTGATCGTATTATTGTGACCATTTCAAGTTCCCTAAAGAATTTTCTGAAGTACTTGCTGTTAATGAATTTTTGGGCCAGATAAAATAAGTACAGCAGATCCCAAAATTGAAGATAAATGAAAACAAGAAAAGCAAGGAACCAAAAAAGAAATAAAGTTTTAAAAAAGGAAATTTTGAAAATTGTAGTGAATAATAAACCCCAAAAACAAATATTGTTACTTCCTCTAAAGAAACAAATAATAAATTTTATCCCTGGATTAGATATATCTTGCTGGAATAAAAACTGCATCTGGGCAACAAGAACTATATGGAAGAGGATTAAGAAAAGAAAAGGAGAAGAGAAAACTGACTGACAAGGAGAAGCATGCAATAATAAGTGGCAGTTCCAGCGGCGAGGACACCGAGAGAGCCAGCCAGCCAGCCAGCAATTCGAAAAGCGAAAGGCAGGCCTAAAATACCAGTGCCGACCACGGAAACAATTATATTCCCTAGTGTTTGAATTTTAGAAGCTGTTCCTGTTGATGAAGATTCAAGTAGAGGAATTGTAGAGCTCTTCAATTCATCTCCCATTTCTTTTTCTTTTTTTCCTTTTTCTTGATTGCCTGATCGTCTTCTATATTTCTATGGAGTTTTCGTCTGCTTTTTGTCTTTTTGTTCAGAGACAAAAGGTTCGGAGGGTTTAGGAGTTGACGATGTTGGTGGATGTCTTTCTGCCAGCAACTTGGGTAAGTTGGAGGTGAATTTATGTCTTGGATTGTGGCTGCTAGATTCAGGATTTTCTGTAAAAAAAAATTTTGGAAACGGCTGTTATGTGCAATGAACCCTATCTGTAAAACTTGATGTGGTGTTCCTATTTTTGTTTTGGAGATCTAGAAATTCACATGCTCAAGAATTGTAAAGAAAGTTAAATAGTAATTCACCAAATAAGTCATGCCATGTGATTGGTAGGAATGGCATTCCTGTCTGTTTCTATTGGTTGGCACCAAATGAAGGTGAACATCATCAAACTTATTACGTAATAGTTAACAGTGGAATAGAAATAATTTTTTAAAATATTGTTTTTTTTTTGAAAATATATTAAAATAATATTTTTTTTATTTTAATTTTTTTTTTTAATATTAACATATCAAAATTATCTAAAAATATAAAAAATAATAATTTAAAGCTAAAAAAATTCAAGAATTTCAAAAACACGATTGAATTGTCATGTTTTTTTTTTAAACAGGGTATAATGTCATCTTAATTTGTGACATAGGCTAAGGATCAAGCTATAGGGAATGGATAAGTTAAGCCAGATTAATTTAAATTATATTTTATTTTAAAAAATTAAAAACAATACCATTTTAAAGAAAAAAAAATAGTTAAATCAGAATTTGACTAGATTACGATTGACTCATCGAGTCAATTGGGTCAAACTTAATCAACTCCAATTTGATTTCTTTGAACTCTAACTTGAGTTAAAAACCAAGTGATCGAGTCACTAGATTGACTCTTAATTCACATCGTGTTTATTGAGTAAATTTATAGTGTTTAGAGAGTAACATATAGTGATATCCTAGTAGTTATTCTTTATAACCCATTTAAAAAAAATATATAAAGAGATATAATTGGGAGAAAAAAAATTATTTAGGTGTATATATTTTTTATCATTATTGGTGGACCATGAATTTTATATTTTCTGCCTTTATGTCTATGTTTTTCTTCAAAATAGAAAACTATAAACTAACTATAATAAGTCACAATATTACATTTTAAGTACTATAAAAGTTTCTCAGATTCAATAACACAGCATGTCACGTGACAACTTCACAACAAAATAAATATATATCATGCTTTTAACCATTCATCATTTTGTTCAATAATTACAAGTTTTAATTTAATTGATGAAACATCAATGTTGAGTATATTATTTTCTAAGGTATCACTAAAATTATAGGCATCATTCAAGAAGCTTTCACAAAAAAAATTAGCATGCCGGAGAGGAGTTGTAATTTGCCCTGCACTGATTGATTGATGGAAACACAAAAATTTAATAATAGTAAAACAAATATTTCTCTTAATAAAGGTTTGATTTAAACTAGTTAAAACTATATATCATAATGTAGCAATCTGATTTAAACTCAGGTTATTTACATAAGAAATTGAATGTAAAGGTTTTGAGATTAATTTAGAGGGTCAAATTTAATAAAAATATCAAATAATTATCTATAATTAATATACTTTTTGTTATATTAAAAAAAACCCAAATTGTATCATAACTTGGTATATAGTTTTGTGTTTGGATGAGAGATAATTTATGTTTTTTTTTAAGTAAAAAGCATGTTTTTTTGAGCTTTTGAAAATATATTTGTGCTTAAAGAATATTGTACCTTTTAAAAACAATCACCATATCTCCAAGCCAAACACACTCATAAACTAGTTAAAACTATATATCATACAATAGCAATATCTTAATTATATACATATTGTCAAGGGCTTCTTTTAAACATACAAAGTGCTACATTTTAATGTTATTTTACATAAGCAAATGTCTTTTATAAATACAATTTTTTTTTGTAAAATTTAAATATAATTATGTGACTTTTTTTTTTTTTTACTGATGTGCGTTTAAGAATTAAACTGAAACTTTAAATAAAAAAAAATATAATAATAAAAAAAAAAAGTTCTAATTTTGTGGTTGACATTAAGTGTAGGATGAGGTTAATATGATCAAACATCCCTCCTAACTTATCTCCTAAACAAAAACATTACATGTTAAGCTGGCATAACAAATGGAGATCTACCTTTATCTATTTATGTCTTTTAATTTAATACTGAGTTGATTAGAATTTCTATTCTCGTACTACTATGTTACTGCTCAATTATAAAATAATGATAAACATGAATTATGATAGACTAATGCAACTTTATTAAGTGAACAATTAATTAATAACAAAAAAAGAGATGGTGTCCTCACAAACACTATTCATTGCAATAGTATTTTTTTTGCCTTTATTTTTTTTTTCAATTTATGTTTCAAATATCATCATTCAATATTTAATGTGCTAGAGATTAAGCTTCATGATTTGTTGCATTTTGCTTTCTATATGATTATTTTAGTCTTATAACTCATGTCGCGAGTTGATATATTAACCTGATTAACTCAATTTTTTTTTCAGTTTTAACTTTCAATATTAGGTAGATTATGAATTAGGTTTCATGGTTCATTTTGATTTTGATTTGTTTTCTATGAAATTATTCTAGTTTTATAATCCAAGTCATAGGTTCTGCTGGTTAACCTTGATGGACTCAGGTCATTTTATTAATTTTTTTCTTTTGAATTCATCATTTAATAATCAATTTATTGGGAAATGAGCTTCATAATTTATTTTGATTTTTTTATATGAGATTATCACAGTCTTATGACATGAATTGTGAGTTTGGCAGGTTAACTCAAGTATTTTTTTAGTTTTTTTTATGAGGTTATCTTATCTCATGATTTAGGTCATGGGTTGGAGGGTTAATTTGAGTTAACTTGGGTTTTTTTTGTTTTTGTTTTAGTTGATTTTCTTTTTATTAATTTTACCGTTCAACATTTGGTTGATTGAAAATTATGTTTCATAATTTATTTTGATTTATTTTTCATAAAGGTTATCTTGATTTCATGATTCGAGTCGTAGGTTTGGCAGGTTAACTTTGGGTAATTTGTTTTAGGTCTTTTTTTTTTATTTTTTTTTAAAAATTCTTTCATTTAATATTGGTTGATTGTGAATTTTAGTTTCATAATTTATTTTTTAAATCCTTCATTTAAGATTATCATGGTCTCGTAACTTAGGGAATGTGGATTTGATAAGTTAAACATGTCGATTAATATGTTGTTGTCTCAATTATTTTTTTTTTTATTGTTGTCTTTAATTTTTGTGAGTCAAACTATATTTTTATCGATAGTTTAGATTATCTATGAACTCATCAAGTATATTGAGTCAACTTTCATATAATTTAATTTTTTTCCTAGAAAAAAAAATAAATACCTAAGTGTCTCTTTTTATATTAAAGAAATATTGCTCCCACTCATTAGTACAGTACAGTACGAGTCAAGGAAAAGTGAATTACACTTGTCAAGTAAACTCATTATTTTAACATTTAAATTTGATGGAAGGACTTATTTAAATAATAAAGGATAAATAGAAGGTCTACTTTAAGAAAATTAATTAATGTCGGACCACGTTAATAATATTATGAAAATGAGGGACCGATGAGCTTATTAACCTGGTTTTGTGAAGATGGAGTGTCACGGACTCACGGTGTCATCATGGTTTAGCAAGGAAAATAAAAATAATGGGAGAAGGTGGCGGCGATAGCCTTTCCCATATGGGATCATTACTTTGTTTGAAAAATTTATGATTTTTTAAAGTGGATATATAATAGTTTTTTTTTAAATTAATTTAGAGTTTATTTTATACCTGCTAGTTGTTTCAGAATATTTTTTATTTGTAAATACTTTAAAATAATATATATATATATATATATATATATTAAAAAAAATCATTTTTAACTCAAAACTATTTAAAAATATAAAAAAATTATTACAAAAAATAATTAATGCTTTTATTGAAAAAAACACTTTCAATGGTCATTAATAAGGCAGCAGGAATTCCCACGACCAGAGAAGAATCATATCAGATCACATCCCATTACTACGTTAGTGGGCTGTGTGGGTGGATTCCAATTTTCTCATAAATGCATCTGGATTGTTTTTTACTTTGCTTGTTCAGGTCAAACTGTACTTCCTATTTATTTAACGTTAATGGTGCAAATCCCAAGAGAAGCGCGGTTACGTTTTTTTATCGGAAACAAATTGCACGCAACATCCTCTTGCTTGTGTCTTTCTATAGAAAAGAAACTCGTTTCCAAATCCCATTTAATTAATCCTTAAAATAAATATTATTAATCCTTCGTTTCTTTTCATCGAAACAAAGAAGAAGATGAAGTTTGGAGAGAAATTCATGGAGTATTTACACGGAGAACAAGAAGGGTGTTTGGACAAATGTGCTCATGTTGAGTACAAACGACTCAAAAAAGTGTTAAAGAAATGCAGAAGCCAAGGTCCACCATCCACTTCTTGCAACGACGAGCAGCAACAAGAAAGAGACAGTGAACAGAATCACAGCTTGTCTCAATTCTGCCATCGCCACTCTTGCCCTTGTAAGTTCTCTTTCCTTTCATGTTTTTGTTGGAAAGATGGAATCTTGATATGGGATTTCTGTCAAACTTGAAAACCTTTGGCTGATAGTTGTCAGTTACCCTTTTGGCTTATTATGTTTGTTAATACCTAGTTTAGTTTGTAAAGACATTTGATTTCGTCTCTGAATTGAAAGAGTTGGAAGTCAGGAAAGGATAGGAGGAGTTAATTATCAGACGGGTTGGTGAAAAAAAAGAAAAGAAACTAAGGCAATAAAAAGAAGAGTGGAGTAATTAGTGGTGTCTCTTCGCCACAACCATACTGTTTATATTCAGTTCTAACCAGGGTTTTAGTTTATTCATTGATTTCGTGTTTGGAAATATTTGAAAGAGATTTCGTATGCTTTCTTGTTCTGTTTTTATGTATTTTCAAAATTGCTATATCAATTTAAGATCTTAGTTGATTGCCTTCTCGAGACAATTTAGCTTTGCTTGATGTTCTTGCGATTAATCATTCATGTCTTCTGATTTATAATAAATGTGACGAGCCGCATGGGTTCCGGAAAGGTCTTGGATGCTCAATTTCTTTTGGTTTTAATGTTCGCTACAATTCACTATATAGGTCACTAAATTTAACCAACTTCTACAGGTTCGACTTAAAACAGAATAATTTGACAGCTGAATGTTTGTAATTGGTATCTGTGTTATAATCACAATAGTTTTTTTATATTTTGTAGTGTGTGATCAGATGTTCTTTTCCGAATTGACGAGGGAAGCTTCAGATATAGCTGGGTGCTTTAGTTCCAGAGTTAGACATCTCCTCCATCTTCATGTTGCCAGGGGAATGCAAAGATATAAACTTCGTCTACGTCAATGTTTCATAAATGATCAGCAGATCATGGTTGAAGAAGGGCGCATGCTGATTGAATATGTTACCATGAATGCAATTGCTATCCGTAAAATTCTAAAGAAATATGATAAAGTATGCAGCAATTTAGTCCATTTTCATCATTTGATCTTTCTTAGTAGGTTTATGTTATCTTTACATTAAAGGCATCTTTTTTCAATTTTAGGTACATTGCTCTATAAATGGGAAGAATTTCAAATCCAAGATGCGGTCTGAGCATATAGAGCTTTTGCAATCACCTTGGCTAATAGAGTTGGGAGCCTTTTATTTGAATTTTGATGGAATAGATGGAGGGGAGTTTAGTGAGTTTTGCAGTCGGTTTTCCTGTGATCTCAGTGCTACAGAACCTGTTATGACACTGATGCTTCCAAACTATACAAAATTAGAATACGGTCTGACTTGTGCCATTTGCTTGGTAAGATATCAATTCTGGTGCATTCCAAGGTACAGAAAATAAACATTTTTTTTCTGTTGGTCTCTTCTTATTTTGTTTTTTTAATCATTATCTCTCAGGAGATGGTTTTTAATCCATGTGCTTTGAGTTGTGGTCATCTTTTCTGCAAGTTGTGTGCTTGCTTAGCTGCTTCTGTGCTGGTGGTTGAAGGCCTTAAAGCTGCAAGTTCAAATGCAAAGTGCCCTGTCTGCAGAGAGGTTTGTATGTCTTTAAAGCAAACTGATGTTTATAATATGCTCCACTAGACCACCTTATATATATATATATATGTAGTATAGTTGCTTGTGTGTGTGTGAAAACTTTTCTGTGCATATTTATATGTTTTGAATTTTTGTGCTCCCAGAGAAATGAACTTTCATTTAGCCAGGAAAGGAAATACCATCCAAGATTCTGCCTGATTTACACAGGATTTATAGTAACAAGTAACCTCGAATGTGAGCGATTCAGAATTCATATCTGGTCCTTACATGCCTAGGGGAAATGAGAATCTATCTAAATGGAATATGGAAATCATGTCTTTTGCATTAAGTGTGTGTTTGACTTTCTGGTTGACTTTACAAAAGTAGATCATGAGTCATAAAGCTGGTTTATGATCTTCTCAAAACCTAATTTTGAAACCTCAATACACTTAAACACCAAACTTCTGCAACAGCAACACAGCAACTTTCTTAATCCCGTCAGAGCCTTAGAGAGAGAGAGAGTCATTCTTTTTTTTCTCATCTTTGAGTCCGAAACAATGTGTTCTTTTCATTAGATGGAAATTAAGTCACAGGTATGTTGTTACTTGAGAACACTTGTTTTAGGATCTCCACTTTTGACATCAGATGTTTTCCATGATAGTCTCTCCCATCGGAATATGAAAAGATGCATTGTTTCTTATTGAATCGGTACCCTTTTGAGATGTGCGGTTGCTCAAGGCTGTATTGGGTCGTGGGTTGCCATTAATGTCACTGCCAGCTCACTCCTTGGACCACCTACCAATACCATTTAATGTTTCTCCCTTTTTATTTCTTTAGTAGAGTACAGCCACATCCAAGGATTAGATCATTGAGAGATGACTCCATACTTATCCAGTCTTATGGTCTATCTTATTCCTGTTTTTGTTCTCATACTGATCTGGATATGAATCCTCTTATGCCATCCCCTTACCGAGCTGCGTTTATGTTCATCACTTCCTACAACGTCTCAGGCCATTATCGTATACTAACAATTGTTACAGGATCATGATGTTACAGGATTAGACAATTTCACGATCATGATGTTTACAGGATTTGAATACTGTAGAACAGTAATAGCCTATCACTCCTGGCTGATAAAACAATTTATCTAGACTCCTTGGTGCTAAACTAGGTACAGGATGATGAAATCATTATAAATTCGTTGTCCTCTCTCAATAGATTACAATACTGTTGCTCTGATCGTGCGTAAAAATTATAATATATATTTCGATACTTTAAGAGATAGTGTAATGGTGACCGTCCCACCATCTAATCTCTGATGATTGCAGAAAATTATTATTTGGATAAAAACAATTATGCCCCACACAGATTGATTCCCTGATGTGTAAGATTTTCAAGGCATATACTAACTAAGTAGGAACTTGAGGCAGCTACTTACTTGAAGGTGCTTTTGGTGTATCACCTGAGACAACGTATATTACCACAGCTACCTTGTGCTCTTCCAGGCCCTCTTTTGTTTCAACGGCTAAGTTATGCCCCACGCAGATTGATCCCCTGGTGTATAAGATTGTTCAAGGCATATTCTAAGTAGGAAATTGAAGCGGCTACTTACTCTGAAGGTGCTTTTGTTTTACCACCTGAGACAATGTGCATTACTAGAGGTATCTTGTGCTCTTCTAGGGCCTCTTTTGTTTCAACAGCAGAAATTAAGGAACGAGTCATACACCATGCATGGATGGTTTCTTACACTGGGTGCAATGGTTATAATATCTTGGTGTGTACAAAGAAAAAAGGTTTCAGTAAGTTCAACTATCTTGGGATCTTCAATGTTGCTAGTTGTCTTTCTTGTTTGCCATGAGAGGTTTGCAGGTGGTGAATCTTCCTTGGTAGCATGGATTGTTCTAACTAATGCAGTCATGAAATACCTTACCTTTCAGGGAGTGGATTGAGTCTGACAAAATTATCCTTCTTTTGTTTCTAACATCTATGTTTCTGTTTCATAAGATTAACTAATCAACCTGAAGAGATCTGCTATTTTACTTTGTTGGAGTGAACACTGCTTAATATAGGTAGCATGCTTGTTTGCTGTCCAGGTTGTTTTGTTTCTAAAGAAAAAGAATTTTCTGGCATGAATTGATCTCAAGCTTGCTTCCCATCCTATGCAGGCTGGGGTATACACAAACGCAGTGCACATGTTGGAACTTGATCTGCTTGTGAGAAGAAGGTGAAGAAACTAATACTCCACTCTCTGGTTTAAGATTTTACAATTTCTGATTCTCAAACTCTTTCAGGTGCAAAGAGCACTGGAAGGAGAGGATGGTTGCTGAACGTGCTGAGACCGTGAAGCAAACCAGGGAGTATTGGGATTTGCAGACCAAATATGCGATTGGCTATTGATTGTGGTCATTTGAAGGGAATTCTGGAAGTATACTTCAAGTGGTTGAGCTCAGAGTTGCTTGAGATGAACATCATAATTCAAGTATTACTAAATGCAGACTCTGGATTTCTTGGTGGTTTTGAGCGAAACCCAGTTAAAGATCATCTTGGAATGTTTGCAAGAGAGCAGCCTGCTTAGCTACCTCTATTGTAATTCGAGATTACAATGGAGAAAAGGAAAGGAAGACTAGAAAATAAGACAGTGAATATTTATCAGCACCGAGTAATTTTTGCCAGAGAACCTCCATTTGGTCAGCACCAAGTACTTTCTATCGAATTACTTGGGATTTCTTTTAATGAATTTTAATGATCCCCCGCTTGACTCCTTCCATGTCTCAGTTTGAACAGCTTTTCACTTTCCTCTTGTTATTTTTACGTGGTGATGTTTGCTTTTTATAATATTTTTTATCTTATGAATATTTTAAAATAATATATTTTTATTTTTCAAAATTTATTTTTGCAATTAAAACAAAACAAGAATACTAAAAAAAATTATTTTTTTCTTAAGAAACACAGCATTGCCCATAATGTAGCCAAGCCATTACACATCCTTGTACTCGCATGTTTCAAAACAACATAGTTCAATAGCATGTTTCAGTAGGCAGTGTTCGGGAATGCGGTTCAACTCGCATTCCTAAAAAATTGAAAGTTTTTTTTTTTTTGTTAAAATTAAATGCGGTTTGTACTTTCTGAATTGTTTTGATGTGCTGATGTCAAAAATAATTTTAAAAAAATAAAAAAACATTATTGACATGCATTTTGGCACGAAAAGTTATTTGAAAAGCAACCGCTATCACACTGTCAAAAACGGGTGTTATGACAGACACCTACTCATGGAAGACAGTGCAAAGTTTTGATGTTGTACATGGACAAGACACTCGCATGTAGATATACATATATGTTTGGTATCGCGGTAATTATGGTGATTTTTTATTTAAAAAAGTTATTTTTAATTGAGATTGATTTGAAAATATATATATTTAGTTAAAACTATAATTGAAATTAAGGTTGAATAAAAAAATAATTTAATGTATTAATATTGATGATTTTTAATTAAAATATTGTACATTTAACTACTGCTATTACATCATGAAATAAAAAATTTTGTATTGTTCCATTAAACTATTTGTAATTCCATCAAGTACGAAATCCATTCGACAAGGACTGTAGTTTTCATGACTCCCTGAACGTTAAATAACATCAGGTAAAATATCATCAAGAATAAAATTGGAATTGTGATCAAATTCTGTAAATGCTACATCATTATGCGATCTCTTTCTAATATAATTATGTAGTGTCATTGAATAATATTAAACATTAGTTTTTTAAATAAAACATAATATTTGAGAAATTGTTTTGGATTTTATTTCATCGGAATGACCCCAGACACTTGGCATTTAGGTTTGAGCTGGACTAGTCCGACTATGAACAATGATTACACTCTTCACTGTTTATGTGAACAATGAAGAGTGAATTATATTATGGAACTGGGTTTTGAAAATTTTGGCAAAAGGTCCATATGAAGAAGATTCACAGTGATATGTTTGTTATGTTACGAATGAATAACCCATTGATTTTTTGTAAATGCAGCTTGGCGATTCAAATGAATCTTTGGACTTTGGATGCCATCTTGCGAGATAATTTTTCACAATCCTAAATTGGGTCTCAAACGTAGGTTGCGCTCGCTATCTTTTACTTGGATTTTTCTCGTTTTACCTCTCCTGATTTTCTTCATTGCTCTTGTTAACAGATTCAATATTATTAGCAAGTGATCAACATTCAATGAACTTCGCGTTGCTTTTTTTTTTTTTTTTCCAACAAAAGCTTGCTCCTACCCTTTCTGGTTTATTGTAGTTTTCCTTTATTTTATACTATTCACGTGAATAATGGAGAAGCTATTGTTTGCAAAGCACATAAATTGTGCTTTTGTTAAACCTGCGGTGCAACCACAATTTATGGTGTTTTTACTATAAGCAGCTGCTAAGTCTCAAATGAATATCTGTGTTTTAATTTTTTAAATTTTTTTTAGATTATTTTAATGTATTGATGTTAAAAATATTTTTTAAATAAAAAAATATTATTTTATGTATTTTTTAAAAAATAATTTTAAAAAATAACAATAAGTTATAAATCCAACTTAAATATCATTACAATATTATAATGTGAAGAGAGAGAGAGAAGGAATAGCATTGGGAGAGAGAGCAAGTCTGAAGAAGAAAGAAATTAAGTGAGAAAAAAACAAAAAGATGATAGATAATAAAATACAGAGCACTATAAAAAATAAAATAAAAACGTTTCTCCATCCATATTGCCTTTTTCCACCAGCTTGGATAATGGATGACACCATGGAGTTCTTTTTGACAAGGAAGTGCGATGGGACTTGTCCATGTATCTAGACGTGGTTATAAAGGGAAAGCTTTCGTGTCTACTATTTAATCACAATTTAATTCTTTAATTGTTAAACACTATTTATTGGATGTAGGGTCCATAATAATAATAATAATAATAATTATTATTATTATTATAATAATAAGAAGTAAAAACCATATAGTCTATTTATAACTTAGCCTTTTTGTTAATTCTGTATTTTTTTTTCCATTTGTTTATCTTGAAAAATTGAAAAAGAAAAAGAAGAGTAGATAAGATGGGAAAGCTTGATAGGAAGCGTGGCAATTTCAGAGTAAAAAACTTATTAAATTGAAGATGATCAATATTAATAGAATGTTTAGAACGTGATTGATGTTATTTTTTAAAATATTTTTTTGTGGTTGTAATTATTTTTTTAAATATATATTTTAAAAAAATATATTAATTTGTTTTTAATTTTTTAAAATTATTTTTGATATTAGCATATTAAAATAATCTAAAAAATATTAAAAAATATTAATTTTTTAAAAATATTTTTTAATTTTTTTTAAAATCTTTTAAAATGTAAAATCAACCGTTTAAGATGAAAGATTATGTTAATTGTTGTTGATATTAAATAGATTAGCTAATTAGTTTTGATTAAATACAGTGACTGGTATATAATTAATTTCCAAGCAAGTGAAAAAATGAAAAAAAAAAAAAAGCATCACGTCATTTACATTATTTAAAAAAAATTTCCTCCTCCTATTTATAAGATCCATTTCTCTTTCCAGTATCCTGCGTCTCTCACTGAAATCAAATGGCTTTCACTTGCTGGCTTTCTCGCCTACGCTCCTCCTATTCAAAAACCATCACCAACCTCCGCACCTCGTTCTTCCACCATCTCCAAACTCGAGGAGCAAACACTACAGCAATCACCTCTCCATATCATTTCTCTAAACAGAATCCGTTCCGTTTTACCTGCTCAAACTCTCTCCTCCCTATCACTCTCGCTGGATCGCTCGCTATTCACTTCCAATCTCCGCCTCCTCTCTGCGATGCTTCTCTCGATTCCCCGTCAGTTCATTTCTCTCTCTTTTTTTCTTTTCTAATTTAGTGGATAATCATTTACCTCCTCAATTTTAAATATTAAGCATTTCTCTCTCTTTTTTTCTTTTCTAATTTAGTGGATAATCATTTACCTCCTCAATTTTAAATATTAAGAGTGATGTTGTTTTTTCCTTTTCCTGCTGTTTTTAAGAAGCAGAGGAATTGGAGGAAAAGGAAGCACGGAGTTTGTGGTAAAAGGATCTCACAAGCATTTACCGCAAGAGCTTATTGAAGAATTAAAAGCTATTTGTCAAGTATTTTATTTTTATTTTTCAATTTTACTTTAGAGATGCAATGACATAGGTGTCATTAAATAGATAATTTGAGCTTTGTAATTAATATCTTGTAGGATAACATGAGTATGGATTATGATGAGAGGTATTTCCATGGAAAACCGCAACACAGTTTTCATAAAGCTGTAAATATTCCGGACGTCGTTGTTTTCCCAAGGTGAGCTTGATTATTGATCTTATGTTCGCCGTGTTGTGTTCTTGATAATTTTGGTCATTCATGCTCGCGGTAACGTGCCTCGTGAAATTATGATTTAGGCCAAAAGGATGAGGAGTAAAGAGAGTAGAATGTCGATAATGTTATAAATGAGCTCTGAAATACACACCTGTTAAGTTAGGTCTACATCCAGTCGCAACAAAATGCTATAGTTAGAGAATCTATGAAGTATTCAGTGGAGAGAATGCCTCCCTTTGTGTGACTTTTTAAGTAAACAAGTGCATTTGCTTCGTCTGTATGAGTGCGTAAGATGCATAACATTGATCTGAATAAGCATATCATATACAAGAAAAGAGAGTTGATAGATCATGGAGTTGTGTGTAAAGTCCTTGTTTGCACTTATTCTTTAAGATCATCTGGATGACTTGCTTCATTACATCACCTTCTACTGAAACTCAAAATGCTCTGCAATTCATATTTCATGCATGCAGATCAGAAGAGGAAGTTTCCAACATTGTGAAATCTTGTGACAAACATAAGGTCTGAGCTCATTTTGTGTGTGTGTGTTTTGTATCCTTTTAGATCTTTGGAACGTTTTTGCTATCAAGAACTTGTATTTCTATTATAATTGGTTTGCTTCATGTTTACTTCTCAAGTTTGGTGCCTTTTCCATTTGCTTGCTCGACTCCGCTGGTGTAACCATTTAAGTGGTCCTAAGCTGGATTAGTTTTATTTAAGCAGGTTCCAATTGTACCATATGGTGGAGCTACATCAATAGAGGGGCACACCTTATCACCTCATGGTGGTGTTTGCATTGACATGTCACTAATGCAGGTATACCAATGCTTTCAAAAACTTTGAAACACGAGCTTTAGTTCATAATATTTTTGGTGTGGTGAAGCTCTTCGCCATGAGGTTGAACTATTTTTTTGCAAAAAAGATAATGTTTAGGTATTGAAATGAGGTTAAAAAACAACATGAAAAATTGTCATGACAAATGTATAACAATGCTACTTAAAACTAAGCCAACACAGGATATCCTGTCAAACATACAACCCATATTATGTGACTGGAACAATCTGATAAAAACATAAAGGGAATCATAAAGCTTTTTTCTCTTAAAAAAAAGTATTTTAACTTTTTAAATTTATAATCAAAGTCATCAGACTCAATCTAGAAAAACCATGAAATCTAATTTCCAAAAAATTAAATATTAAAAGATGAAATTAAAAAATAAAATTCAATCATACAAAAAGATTGATAAAAAATAGCAATCTGAAAAATGATGATCAAAATAATCACTACTACTATTATTAATATCATTATTATTATTTCTATTATTATTAAAATTAATACTTTTATTATTGCTATTATTGTTATTGCTATCACTATTATTATTAATATTGTTACTATCATTACCACAATTCTTACTATCATCACAACTATTAATATCATAAATATTATCACTATTATTATTACCATTATTAATATTATTTTTATTATTAGTAATAGTATCATTGTTACTACCACTATCACCATTACTATTATTATTATTATTATCATCATCATCATCATCATCATCACTAACATAATAATTATTATTATTACTCAATATCATCATTATTATTATCATTACTAATTCTTTATTATTATTATTATTATCATCAATAATATCATCATCATCATCATCATCATCATCATCATTGAAGGATATAATTGAAAACTATAAAAACTTTGACAAAAAGGCCAAGGAAAACAATAAGAAATTAAAAGAAGATGGATCAAATTGATACCATTATTATTCTCATTGAAAAAACAAAAAATCATAAACTTGATTTGAAGGATAAAATTGAAAGCAATAAAAACTTTGATAAAAAAACTAAGAAAAAATACAAGAAATTCAAAGTAAAAGGACCGAATCGAAACATATTGTATATACAAATTAGAAACCAAGGGTTAAATTGAAAACAAATAAAACTTTAACAAAAGAAAAAATGATAAAAATACTAAAATCAAAACTAAAAGGACTGAATTTGAAATACCAATAAAAATGAGGACCATAGTGCTTTTCTAGTGGTAGGAGAGAGAAATAAATGGAAAAAAGGGGGTCACCGGCGATAAACAGACCACATTTTGACTACATGCGCCACCTATTATGGAAGAGGAGATGACAAGGAATAAAATGATACCGCGAAAGCTTAGTTTTTTAATCACTGAGAGCCGTCGCACAAGCTGCTCAAAATGCGCAGCGGCTCCTATGTGCTTGCGCGTGATGTGAACGCGCCATCAACTTTTTTCCAATTAAAAAAAATATTATTTTAATGTTAAATTACAACATTGCCCTCATCTAAACCAACAATTAACAAAAAACCCGAGACCAAAAGACTCTAATACCCTTGACCCCGGCCCCTTTGAATTAAATCTCCTTGATTTAAGGGTACATGTGTAATTGCATTATGTATTAAAAACAAAAATATAAATACCCCTATTTGAAACAATTGATTTTTTTATTCTTGGGGATATTTTAGTTATTTTACTATTCATTAAAATGATGAATAGATGGAAACACCCTAAACAAATCAATAATGACAAATAAACCATGTGAAAATACCAAAACACCCCTAGTTCGAAGGCAATCAATTTTTTTAGCCAAGGCCATATACATCACTCCACTATTCCAGTGAATAGTGAAGTATGTCAATAGCTACAGGAAAATCGCTTTCTTTTTTAGTATATTTGTTATGTTGAAACAAATGTTTTCTGTCATTTGTATTAACTTTCAAATCTCTAGTTTCTATATTGTGCAAGCAACCTGTCCAAAAATTGTCATGGGGAACTAAGACGTATCTTCTCTTTTCTATTTTGGCTATTAAAAGGATGAAAACTGCCAGTATCTTCTTTTGATTTTCTGCTTTTTATATTCCTGTTTAAAGTACTCGAGAAGAAGTAAACGAAGTATTTTTTCAGTTGCTGAAAAACTTACGAAAAATAGATGTTGCACTTGATTTTAGCTAGAAGTCTCTGAGAAATTTTCTTAGATAACCCAAAATTTGAAGCTTGTTGCCACTTCTCCTTGTTGCCACTTCTCTCATCTTATCAACACTTGAAAACTTATGTTTCATGTTTGTAACTGCTTGTTCAATTTTTAGAATGTAAAAGCATTACATATTGAGGACATGGATGTGGTTGTGGAGCCTGGAATTGGGTGGATGGAGCTTAATGAATATCTAGAGCCTCATGGTCTATTCTTTCCCCTTGACCCAGGTAAATTTGTTACAAGTTCTCCCAGTGATGAAACATGTTCTTGGGACGTGTTATATTTTGGTTCCTTCATACATGAACTATGAAGTTTCAATTTTTGTGTGTTTTATGTAAGGCTGAAATTACTTTGATTGTGTATATACTGTCTTGCATGATGCATGATCTTGGTCATTACTTATGTTTGTTGCAGTTTTGGCAACTATTTGTTGGTCCATTTGGCAATTGAGATTAGCATCTTCTTTGCATTATGTTGACATTCAGGTCCTGGTGCAACAATAGGGGGAATGTGTGCTACACGTTGCTCGGGATCTTTAGCTGTGAGGTATTTGCGCTGCTTTATCAGTTGCCTTTGTTTCATTCTGATGGTTATAGTACTCATGATATAAATTAGTTGCTTGAAAGTCAAAACAAGTAATAAAACTCAAGTTTCATGTTTTGATTGAAATGCTTCAGCTAAATCAAGATAAAGGTGAATTTCCTCCCAATCTTTTATCCGCTTTCCTCCCTCTATATTTTATCAGTTTTCTTATCCATAGCAATCCCATTTGAATTTGACAAGTGGCTGTAAGTTTGTCTGCAGTTCCATTGACTACTTGATTATAGAGTGTAGGCACCCGGTTTGTCTTCTGTCACTGGGATTGCTCATAACACTAGAAACACACCATAATAAACATGCTGATTTAGCTACTTTGAGAAGCGATCTTCTGCACTAGAACAAGGATTAACGTTGCATTACTTTTTAGTGGAAATGTTAAAATATTGCTTTACTTTTCCCTATACTAGGGTTTATGTTTAAATTCAAATTGCTTATGCTTTGGCAATGAGACATTTTTAATGCTTAAAAGTTCGGATTATTTGCACCATTATTCTTGAATTCCTGAAACATGAAAATGGTACCACTTCAACTCATCCATATAGTATGGAGGTGGACAATTTTGCAACACCCAAATGATTAGACTAGAAGCCCCCAAAGGTTTATCTTTATTAAATTCTATGTTTGCCTTAAATTACTTGCTTTGACATTGAAGCTATTGCCTTTAGCACTTATCTTCCTGTTCCTGAAATTCTTTTAATCCTCAAAAGTAAGAAACTTGTTCAAGAATCAATGGTCTTATTTCTTATTTGACTTAATGATCTGGTTTTTAGCGTTCAGGTATGGAACCATGCGAGATAATGTCATTAGTCTCAAGGTTTGCTCTCTGACCTCCGGATGCATCGAGTTCATTTTTGTGACAAAGTAATTCTTATACTATTTGTGTTCCAGGTAGTTCTTCCCAATGGAGATGTGGTCAAAACAGCTTCTCGTGCTCGAAAGAGTGCTGCAGGGTGTGTTATTGTCATTTTCTATATTTACTGGTCATTTTTATCTCTGTTTTTTTTTTTTTTTTTTTGAGAATAACCTGAGAAGATAAATCTCTGAAATTTTTGATCCTCGTATTAAGGGGAGTGTTCTGGAAAATCACAGACCAAATAATTGCTGGTGGAGTTAGCTTACAGATTTTGTTTGTTAAATGGTGCTTTGCTATACCATACTCATGTTTCTGAAGCTTTCAAAATGGTTGGCCATCGTGCATGTGCAGAGGATGCCTTCAACTCTTTCTGATTTCAATTGCTTTAGAGGATTTCTGTTTATTGCATTTTTGGATGAGTCAACTCTTAATCATATTGGATCTATTATCATAGGTATGATTTGACTCGCCTGGTGATCGGAAGTGAAGGGACCCTCGGTGTAATAACAGAGGTCACTTTACGACTTCAGAAAATTCCACAGCATTCAGTGGTACCTTTGCCCTCTCTCTGTTTTGAGGCCCACCAACCCAGCCTTTTCCTTTCATTTGTTTTTGGGTGAATATCAAAAACATAGATTAATGATGGCAGTAGACAAGCGAGAGTGACAGTTCTGGTGGTTTCTTGTTATTTTTAGGAGCCTGAAGTTCTTCTTGCTGAATTCTCTGACATCCATTATTCATCAGAAAATATAAGAAGTTTCAATGAAACATCAAAATCTTACTTTAACCACCTTTTAAAGTTTCTGTTATTTTCTTTTGGCAATTGATAGTCTTGCTCTTCGTATTAATTCTCAACTACATGTTTCTATCATATGTCAAATTTAGTTGTGTTCGTTATTTGAGTTTCACAACATTACAGGTTGCAATGTGCAATTTCCCTACAATTAAGGATGCAGCTGATGTCGCCATTGCCACTATGCTGTCTGGTATACAGGTAGAACTTAATGCAAATTGTGTTCTTGCATTCTCCGTTTTATGGATTATCCATTCTCTATCATTAGGTGTCAAGAGTGGAGCTAATGGACGAGGTTCAAGTGAGAGCTATCAATATTGCTAATGACAAGAATTTACCTGAATTTCCAACTTTAATGTTTGAATTCGTAGGCACAGGTAAGGCAGGATGTCTTTTCAAGTGACTTGCTTATTTATGTGTATTGGATAAAATCCAGGATTTTAATGGATGAGATTTAGTAATTGAACCCATTCGGTATCATGGCAATTGCTAATAGTTATTTGAAATTTTTGTAATATCTGATGGAATTGTGGATATTCTTTATGTGAATGATTCAGTTCTGCTGGCAATGCAAAAAAAAAAAAAAAAACGAGCTCCATGTTACTTGATCTGTTTTGAGTTTAATTGTTATTTCTTTGAATCTCAATGCATCAATGTTGTTACTCATGAAAACTACCATCACACATGGACAGCTACTGATTAATTGAGATTTTACTGGGTAAAACACAGTTAACAATTGAATTATCTTGTACAATCAATTGTCTGTGCAATTTTGTTTTTCTTTTTCCGGACAGATTATGGCTTATATTTCAATCATTGTCTAATTAATCGCTGACTTAGGCAGCATCATGATATCATGAGGTCCTGATAAACGATGCTCAAATTGGAGTTAGAAAAAAAGAGATAATAATTCCAACATGGTTCATCTATCTGTTCCTGTCTGGTTGAATTTAAATATCTGGCTAGATTTGTTGTTTGAGGTTCAAATATCTGGCAGTGCGTATTTCTCTTGGTTTTTTATGAACTACGGACACTTTTATATCTTATGAGCTGCTTTCAATACTATCAATAGTAAAAAAGCAATATTGATATTTTAAAGTATATTACCACACTTTTCATAAGCAAATGCGATTAATATTTCAGGGACTTCCATATCAACCAGGTTGAATTGTTGTTTGGATGCCAATTCATCTAAATGATTGCATCACTTTTCCTATTAAAAAAGACTTCTTAAGCCTTGTCTTCTTACTTTATTCATTGTTACCCCACTCATCTCCTGCTTATTGTTATTAGAGGCATATGCACGTGAACAAACACTAATTGTTCAGAAGATCATTTCCGAGCACAGGGGTTCAGATTTTGTTTTTGCAGAAGACCCTGAAGCTAAAAAAGAACTTTGGAAGGTAAAGTCACATGGATAATATTAGTTGCGGGTAGTGCTTGGATTTAGTTTTGCATGTTTTGCAACCTTTTCCTTTTCTGGGGATGCTACCCCCCTGATTCCTAATGCTAGCATGGAAAATTATTTTGTTTTGAAATCAGTTATTTGTCAAATGATTAGCTTATATGCATAGTATTTTAATTTTTTGGTGTGTTGCAGATAAGGAAGGAGGCTCTATGGTCTTGCTTTGCAATGGAACCAAAATATGAGGCGATGACTTCAGTGAGTCACTTTGCCAAGCTTGTATATATACCCAAGTTTCACACGTCTTCTGTTTTAGTGGAGACATGCTTGATGGAACATTTTATTTCAGCTTTATGCTCACTTTCTCTGATTATTTTGAAAAACACATGTGGGTAATGCAGTAACTGACTAATGGAGATCATTATATGACTTATTTTCCATGTGCTCTGGGACATTTTTCATCTTTTTGAATTCTCTTATACATTGCTCGTATAATTGCTGTCATTTTTATTTTTTTTGCATTGATGCACTTGCATTGTTTCTTATGACATCCACATTATTCAATGGTAAGTCCATCCCAACCCTTGCTTGCTACCTTTAACTAGACTTTTTAAAACGTAATCCCAGCCCTTTTTAATGGACAGAACTTGTTAGTTTCCAGAAAGAATGAAAGAAAGGATACGCAAATGCAAAGTGAAAACTGATAAATGAAGAGATCATCTTCTTTTCAACGAGCCACATTATTATATGAATGACTTCATTATATTTTTTTCTTCTGCTGAGACAAGCATGGAAGGTTTTTCTTGTTCTTTTGTGATGATGTTTATCCTTGCTTCTTGCTAATGTCACCTTCCCCACTTATTTCATGCAGGACGTATGTGTTCCTCTATCACATCTTGCAGAATTGATATCAAAGTCCAAGAAAGAGTTGGATGCATCGCCATTGGTTTGGTATGTATTTCTGAAGGCATATTGTTTTCTTTTCCTCTATATGCGCTCAATTGAATTAGGCTAGTGATGAAAATTATTTTCTTGTCGTGTCAAATAACAGCACAGTTGTTGCTCATGCTGGTGATGGTAACTTTCACACTGTAATTCTTTTTGACCCGAAACAAGAAGAGCACCTGCGGGAGGCAGAAAGATTGAATCATTTTATGGTCCATTGTGCTTTGTCAATGGAAGGTGCATGCTCCTTTCTGGTGTCTGCTATTTCTGTTTTATTTGGAAAAATATTATGGAATTCTTAGGATGCTTTTTAGTTAGTCATGCTTCACATAGTCAATTCTTTCTCCTAAATATTTATCTACTTTTCATCCGTGTGTAAGATGCTGACTTCTAAGGATAAAACTCCCCATCTTAGGGTTGCAGATCTTTGACCATTTGGACACATTCTAATAAAATGCTGAAAAATTTCCGGTGCTAAAACATTTCCCTGTTTCTTTCCTAGCAGGAACATGTACTGGAGAACATGGAGTAGGAACAGGGAAAATGAAGGTATCTTATCCATTGTTTGAACCTGCAATGCATTTCATGAAGTTTGACACATACTCATTTGGTGCTTTGGCTATTTTAACAAAGGATTTTCATCAACCGTTTTGGAACTTAATGTCATCATGCACAATGCCTGTCCAACAGTATGCAACATATAAATTCAAAGCAAAAGGACACATGACACGAAATTGTGACATCATGAGCACACACACGACAGATTAACCAAAATAGTAATGCGTAATTACAGCCATGCCATTTCTTCGTTCTTGCATGATTCGTTTCATGAGATACTTATGATAGAGTTCCTGAAAACCAAAAGGACATTTCATTAGGCACTGCAACACGCACAGACTACCACATGGTGACATCATTGTTAAAGATGCCTTTATATATCATCATTGTTTGGATAAAAAATAGGCACAATATAGGGCCGCTGCACCATCAAATTCAATGCACCACTAGTTTCATTTGGCATCTTAGTTTCCCATAACTGAGCTGGAGCACATTAGCACAATGGAACTTTTCATTTGGCATGTTAGTTTCCCAAAACTGAGCTGGAGCACATTAACACAATGGAACTTATTTGAAGCTTGTTGAAATGTACTAATTTTTACTATGGGATTCACTGTTATATGTACCGTAATCAATACCGTGGAATTGCTTGTGTTTCCAGTATCTCGAGAAAGAACTTGGAGTGGAGGCCCTGAAGACAATGAAAAGAATTAAAAATGCTTTAGATCCCAACAATATAATGAACCCAGGAAAGCTTATTCCACCCCATGTTTGCTTTTAGGACCGCTCTTGCGGAGATGAGGGCTGTCCCATGCTGTCATTCTCTGTAGGAGCTGTTTTGCCTATCAAAAAGACTGGTTCTTATTTCTGTGCCCATCTGGACCCTCTTAGAGGATCTGGTCCTGCGCGTATTAGAATCTTTTTATATACACAAGGTTTAAATAGGCAGCATGCTGGGGTTAATAGGTTCTCAAATTCCCTATATTTGATGTCTTTTTCGTCCGCCTCGCATGCGAGACACGAATATTCCCTAGAAACTATGCGTTTTGTTTTGTTTGTTCCTTTCCATTCTCGTATGTAAACTATTCTAGGGAACCTTCGACTGTAATAATTATGTGTGTGCCGACATGAGATGATCATGATAAATGAATAATTTGTAATTTGAAAACATAGTTTCTAGTTTCTATTGCTTACCAAAGATTGGCAATGTTGATTAGAGGTTGAATACGTAGTTCTTTTCTTTTTGTTCTTTTAATATTAAAGTAATCTATTTCATGTGGGAAAGCTACTTTGCATTCACTGTGTATGACCTCGAATCGCTGTGGATTATAATAATGAAGTGGATTATAATAGTGAATTGGAGATTGTTTTTTAGGGATAAAATTGTATTTTTGCTAGGTTTATTTATCATTTTAGTATTATTTGGGATATCTTAGTTTTTTCATAATTTTTTCCACAGTTAAATTACTTAGTCACATCTAAAAGCAAAAAATATAATAAAAAATATAATTAAATATGGTTTAGGGTTTTTGGTGTACCAATTTTATTGCCCTTGAAATTAAAAGGTCTTAAGGCTTTGCTTTAGAGGCGTTTTGGTATTTTTATATTGGTTTTAATTTTTTTGTTATTATCAAGTGATCCAAAGGGTGACTTGTTAATTTGATTAGTAAACAAAAAAGAAAAAAGAAAAAGTTGGTGTGCTCATGGAACATCTTAACGAGTGTCCCTCTATTGTTTTTGGACGATGCATGTAATAGCTCATAGCAAGTAAAAACTAGCTTCCTTGATGTTTCTTGATTCACAACAACAATAGTCACCTTTTCATGGAGCGTGTGTAACTTAATTCCTAACGGATTGGCAGTGATTGATTTTTTTTTTTTTTTTTTTTTTTTATTCTTTTTCTTCTCTCTTTCTTTCTGAGTTTTCATGCATGCTCTCGTAACATTTCATATTAACCTTATTTTTTTCATTTCATCCTTCATTGATTTTTTTTTTCATTTTAAATTTGGTTCTTATTATTTTTATATTTTGGATGATTTTTGGAATTAATTTTTTTATTTTACAATTTCATTATCCTTCATTATATTTACATATCAAATTTTATCTTTATTTTTTTTATTGTTATTTTTTAACCTTGACAAGCTTTTAAAATTGATTTATTTTTTTCATTTCATCCTTCAATCATAAACTAAGCTTTTTGATTGATCCCGAGTTTAGAATTTAACGAATTGCAAAAATTTAAAGATTAACTCAGGTCTAAAAGAATTATTTAGGTTCATTTTTTTATTATTATTATTATTTTTAAATTCATGTTTTAGAGTTTCATCATTTAGCATTTGATTTAATTGGATATTGGGTTTCATATTTTTTTTTTCTTTGTATAGGATTTTTTCATAGCTTTTAAAATTGACCTCTTTTATATATATATATATATATATATATATATATATATTTTTTTCTATATTAGATCTAGCTTCTTTTTGCAATATGTTGTTTGAATTAACCTCCAACATAATGTAAGGTATTGAATTTTTTCTTTTCCTCCTTTCAGGTTTTTTCCGGTTTTATCCTTCAACGTTTTTATTTATTCGAAGAGTGAGCTCTTTTTTGTTTTTTGGTTTCTATATGATTTTTTTACTATTTTTAAAAATGATATAAGTTATCTCCGGTCTTTTTATTTATAATTCATTGTTATTTTTTTATCATATTATTAAATTAACCTGACTTAATAAGTCAAGTAAATTATCTGATTCTTTAATTTTTATTTCTTTTTAAAAAAACATCGTTCTAGGTTTGCTCGAGTTATTTTTTTATTGATTTTGTTTTTTCATTTCAGGCCTTTAATATTTGATTAATTTGAATTTGGGTTTCTTTTTGAATTTTATGATGTTATCACGAACTCATGTTCTAAATCAAGAGTTTTCATAAATTAAATATGCATGGTTGATCTTTACTCGATCAAAATATATTAGTATATCAATGTTTATATATATATATATATATATATATATATATATATATATATATATATATAAAAGTGTTATCCCGTGAGCCACGATATTAATATTTTAAAAATCCTTCATCCATTATACATCAAACTTTTAACTTCCTATCATTTTTACATTTTTTATAAAGTTATAAAAAAAATGATCTAAGCGGCAGCAACTAGTTTATTCTACATCCTGTCCCAGCAGAACTTAAGCGCCTCAGCCTTTCAGTGCCACCCAGGTTTTTGATGTGTCTACGTGGCTGTGAATAATAGGAGCTCACTTTCAGGCAGGTCTTTAAACAAAGCATACATAACATTACGATTGCTGTGCTTAACCCAATATCAGGTTCGCTGTTGTATTCTGTGGCGGTCGGAAGGACGAGATAAAAGAAGCTTCGCCATGGAACCTCCAAAAAGCACGTTTAAATTAGGCAAATTTAATAACGAATAAAAAATAATATAATTATTGTAACAATAAGAAAAAGTCATATCAATTACTTGGATATTTGATTAAATTACTTTCATCGGAGTGTTTTAACAATCGAAACTTTATTCTTTCGTAAGGTGAAGGAATCCGATTGGTAATGGCGGTGCTGAAGTTAGGAATCAGTATCTTTTTCTTTTCTTTTTTTGAATCTAAGAAAATCCCACCCTGAAAAGTATATTTTATGGGTTTAAGTGAATAAGTAAAATTCCAATTATTTTAAATTTTTATAAAAAATACATATTCTAATTCAAACTTAAAATTTACTGTGTACATCTCAGGTTTTTTACCATCACGTTACGTTCTCGGGAACTTAGGAATCAGTATCGTGCAAGAGCCAGACAGAAGTGAAAAGGATGGGGCTTGCCTGCTTCGTTAAAACCTTCTGCTTCCTCTGTAAACATAGCCAAAAGCAGAAATTTGTTGGTGTTAAATCCATCACAGTTCAGTTTGTAAAACCCTGATGATCTCTTTACCAGCTCGTTGTCCTCAAAATCACCAGGAAGCATTTATGATTAGAAACTAAACATACATGGTCATTGCAGAAATGAATCATCAGGGCTAGCACAGAAGTCACCAGGAAGCATGTCATGTGCAAGCATTATTTGACATTAGTACCCACAGTTTCAAACATCGTACGCGTTAAGCTATGGGTTCAAAGATGAAAAGAGTGGAGCATGATGGAAGGGAAGATAAGGACAGTACCGAGGCTTGTGCTGAAGGACAAAAAACAAGAAAGAAAGAAAGGAAGTCGGCTCCAGTGCTTCCATTTGATTGATAGATCTCCATGGAATATGGAGACAAGTCAATGGTTGTGGGAGGACAAAATAAGAGCAGGACAAGCTACAACTCAAGATTCGAATGAATAGGCTTTTATAAAGTTTCTTGTTTTTTCCCAGGCCAGGCTAATGTCTTCAAGATTGTTTTTGATGATCCATGCATCATATGATTCCTGGATTTGGATCCTTCCTCTTCTCACCACCAGCTACCTGCCCTTGTTGAAAATCGAGATAGGGTTAGACCTGCAACTAGCTAGTCAAGCCCTACCCGTAATATACAATTACAGATGTAGCTTGTTACAGCCACCGACACGACAACCAATTACCTCGTCACAACTGCCGAAACTTGAGGCAATCACCATTGGAGATCATGCCATCATCATCCACATAAATGAACGATACACTCTATCCCAGATAACTCCTCTTTTCCCTGCATAATTTATGTACAAAGAGGATGCAAATACACACTTCATAGCGGTCCAAATTTCCCCTCATTTCCCTTGTTGGCTTCCTCAATTACCAACAAGTTTAATCTAGCGTCCAACGGGCAGGCACAGTCAAAGTCTGTTCATAATATACAATGAGGAGGTATGTTTCAGAGCTGAAGCTCACATGGCCAAGGACCCCAAGGATTTCTGGCTAGCATTTTTTTATGTCTCCTTAGAGTACACGTCTAGCTAGTAAACTCCTCTTCAAATGATCAGTAGACTCAAGATCCAATTGTCTGCTAATTACAAGTATTCTCATGCATATGAGACCATTAATTTGGCGAACAACAATTGTTTATTGCTTTAACAAATATGTAAATGCAACTGTAATTTTGAGACAAGAAACATGGCCATAGCAAGGACAGACGCTCATCATCCATTACAAAACCCTAAAAACAAGCACACATCTCCACGTCCAACCTCATCTATGGTCCTTGTTCCAAAACAGGACATGTAAACTAATACCTCGATCCCCTGATTTTCCTGGTTATTTTCCTCCACCAACAAGTTGAAAGGAAGACAGTGAAAGGTCCACCTCTGCAAGATCAAGTTAAGTCACATATATCCATAACATAAAAAAATAATAATGGTGTTTTATAATTGAAACTCACATGGCTCCCGACATAATAACTTTTGTAAAACCTCAACATCCAAACGTCTGCATTCTCGAAGAAAAAGATAAATTTATTTGCATAAGAACTTCTTCATCCTCCGGGAGGCTCTATATTAGACTAAATATGGCAATAGCATGGCATGGACCGGTCATTTGTCCATTAATGAATTTTAGAGTTGACTTTGACGACATACATTATGTTTTCTATTCATTTTCTTAGTTCTTCTTGCCATTTCTTTTTAACGTATTATGATCTGTTTTGTGCTCTATTTTCTCAACAGAAGCCGGCTCCGCCGTGGATTGCTGGGGAGATTTTCATTGAAAAAATATATACTAAATGACCTTACCTATTGGCATTTTAATGACAACTTCAAATTTTGGTACTTTAGTGATTCGTAATTTCTCTTATTTGTGTTTTCCTTTCTTCATAGTTATGCCATATATATATTATATATATATATATATATTTTAAGAGCATTTTTTCTTTCTTTCGTCAACAACGATGGATAAAAGATCATTTCATTGAATACATCACAAAAATACATCCTCTTTACATGATAAAGTACGTAGGAGAAATAGAAACTTCAGTTTTTCCAAATGATTTATTCTTCACGTATGCTGCAACAGTAAGGAAAAACTAAAACATGCAAATGGGGAAACAGATTATCGACTTAATTAATGGAAAATGGAAGCAAGTCACAAGTTACTGAACCATCAACTATCGAAATTTGAAACTCGATCATTGAAATGAAAATAAACCACTGAATTCAGATTTATTTTTTTGGCATTTACTCCTAAGATTTCGGATAACCTCCTATAAGTATTAAAATTGAAATTATTATTATTTTTTTAAAAAAAAAAGAGAGAGTGAAGGAGCTCAGTACTATGTAATGTGAGATAGATTACAATAGCGTTTTATATGTTTTTTTTTTTCCTTTTTGTTATAGATTTTTTTTTATTTTCAATTCCATTCTTCTTTAATGTTGTGTTGATTGAAATTTAAAATTGATAATTATTTTTATTTTTTCTTTTATATACTTATATTATCGAGATCTTGGAAAAACAACTTAATATCAGATTGGTGCTTTGATTCACAAAAAAAAAGATTTGATTTAATTGTTTATAATAATTTAAAAGGGAGCGGACAAAAAATGAAGGAAATGAAAAATAGCATGCCTTTTAATTTTTATGAAAAAAGGTCTCAATTCTAGCCCTTTTTCTTTTTTCAACCTCCAATCATTTTTTTTTTCAATTGGATCCTTTAATGTTGTGTGATTGAGACTTGAAAATAATAATTTATTTTGATTTATTTTTAATATCATTATTTCGATCACAAAAACCTATGTCACTATTTTTCTCAAGGTTGGATTCACAAAACATAATTCAGCTTTATTGTCCAGGAAAGATTGAAAATGATAGGACTTAAATTATATTAGTGAAATATTTTAAGGTCCTATTTTAAAAAGAAAATGTGTATGTGCTTTTTTCACAATATTTGCCATTGGGTTTTGTCAAAAATTATGTTTGGTCCCTTTAGTTTGAAAATTACATGGTTAGGTCCAAAACTTTATTTTTCTTCCATTTAAGACCCCCCGAGTTTGAGTGAGAGGAGAGAGTCACTGGATTATGGCTAGAAGAGAGAGAGTTAACAAACACTCATTTTTTAACAACAAAACTCATAGTTATTGATGTCAATGATTTCAATTTGCTTAGAAGAGTTTCATGTAGGTCTTCCTTTTTATTGATTTTGCCCCTAAAAAAGTAGATTGAGCTATAAGATTTTATTTTGATTCAAGTTAATTTTTATTTTTTTAATTGATTAAACCATGATTTAATATTAAAACTATATTTTTTGAGGTCACTATGGTATTTCTTAGGTTTCTTTGGCTAAAAAAAATGGATCAAAATGGGCTTTTATCCTTAGGAAGCGACTACCCGACTTTCGGCCACATGTTGTGGTTAGAATCTGTGACAATAAGCAAACATGCCCCCGTTATTTATTTTTTTAAAATGAGGTAAGGTGGATGATTTGTCATCTACTTCTATATATATATATATATATAACAGACTAGGGCTCGTGGGCTGCTTTAGATCAACACACCTAGGTTTTTTTTAGGCTTAAATACCCTTGGGTGACTTGGCCCGAGCGCCTACTCTTTTAACTTTTATTTTTTTCATTTGATTTTTTTAATTTTATTTATTTTTCATGTTGTTTTTTTTTTTTAATTTTATCTTTCAAAATTTTACTTATTTTGAATTGGGCAATATAACTTGTTTTAGTTTGATAATTGTGAGTTTATCATGATTTCAAACAAATACATATATATTTAGTTTGCGTTTAATTTTGCAAATATCTATTTTTTATTGTATAATTAAACAAAAAATAGTTTTTTAAAAAAAAAGAAGTTATTAAACCAAATTGAGTCCATTACTCGACTCACTTATTATATAATTAAATAAAAAATAGTCTCACAAAAAATTTAAACATATTGAAGTCTATAACTCAGGTTTCGGGTTTGATGAATTAGGCAGCAAAACCCAGATCAATCTATTATATTATTGTATCAATATTTTTATCTAGGAATTTTGGTTCGGTTTTTTTTTTGGAGTTCAAGAATTTTTTTTGTTGTGGAAATTCTTCTCTTTTGTTTTTAAATTTGTTTTGACAAATTAAGCCTTAAAACCCAGGTGAATTTTTATTTTCTTGAGTTAAAAAATTTAGTATGGCTCGTGGCATAGTATAACCACCTATTTAGTAACTTATTAATTTGTTTCAGTTTGATATTCATAAGTTTATTAGAATTTCAAATAAATATCTAGATATGTAGTTGGTGCTCAATATTTTATGAATGTCTATTTTCTTATCGTATAATTCAAAAAATATATTTTCATAAATAAAAAAGTTACTAAACCAAGTTGATAATATCACCTAGCTCACTTATTATATAATTAAATAAAAAATAGTTTTTTAAAAAAAATTAAAAAATGTTGGAGTCTATAATCTAGATCGCAAATTTGATGAGTTAAGTTACAAAACTCGAGTCGAATCAATATATTATTATCTCATTATTTAAAAACAAATTATGTTATCTTGGAATTTTATTTTATTTTTTTAGTTCAAAAAAAGTTTGTTGTAGGTGAACATTTTTTTTTCTTCTATTTCAATTTATTTTTTATGGGTTAAGTTATAAAATCTCATGGCATAATAGTGATCACCTATCTAGCAAACCAATTAATTATGAAAAAAATAATTTACTAATTACAACTTTGAAATCAGTTAGCATGTCTTTCAAATTCTAATATATACATCGCATTGGGACGGGAGAATAACTTTCATTTATCTTGTTAGGTTTATCCCAAACGATGCATACATATTTTGCTATTACAAATATAAAATTACTAAAATGTAAAAATACATTTGTATTATTGATTTTTAATCACAATTTTATATATAACACATAATTTTTTTGGCTAATGAATTAATACAATTTACCACCAAAATTTACATCTCTGTTTTATGTTTTGCTTGTGATGCAAGTTTGGAATTAATAAATGTTATATTTGTTGTGAGAATATAGTAGATTATAAATTGAAGGGAATGTATATTTATATGATGCATTATATTTGGGTGTATATAATGGAGTTTGAGGATTAATTGGTTTACGTTTCCATTGATATAAAAGAAATTATACCTTTCACATTCCTTTTTTTTAGATAAGTTTTTGTTAAAGACGGGTTAGTGATATGATTAATTAATTTATTTAATATCAAATTAAAATTAGAGTTCACTTATTCCATCTCCATTTATGAATAGTCAAGCCGACATAATAAGTATTGTGAAGAGCTTTGCTTGGAGAAATAGAAGAGATATGTATCACACGTGCAAAGTCTAAGAAATTACCTCATGAATTTTCTACTATAATAGATATTCAAGAACTAATACATGAAATTTTAATGAATTTAATAAAAATTATATTGAGAAGCAATTTATATGGAACTTGTGACACATCTATATATGTCAAGGATCCTAGAAGTGTAACTGCTTAAGACATCATTGTCTATTTTACCATTGTCTATGAAAATAATTGATAATATATAACATATAGCTTAAGGGAAACAATTGATTTGCATATTGGATTACATATCGAGAGGGTCTATGGCTATTGTATGAAACTACCAAAAAACTTTCAAGATGAAAGTTATTCCATAGATGATGTATTAATTCCTATTCAAAATGCGAATTATAATGTTTATTTTTATGGAAATGAAAATAAAAAGAAAATGATATATTTTCTCAAAATATGGACAAATAGAAGTTTAGCTCCTAAAATAGCACTTCATGAAGTCTCCTGAAATTTGATTGATTTATTTATTCTTTTTCTACATGTACTAAGGGAAAAAAACCACCGCGAGATTACTTTACCTTCTTTTGCTTTTCATGATAGATTAGCTAAACTAAAGAAAAATAAAAAAAGAAATAGCATTGAAACATATTTTTATTGACAAATTCAGATTGACTCCTAAGATTTATAATTACCTAAACATGTTGAATATACATACATTGTGGGGGTTTCTTGGAGAACAATCAAGAAGACCTTATAGAAATTAAATATTTTTGCATAAAAGACATAAAACATATATCTGATATTCTAAAAATAGAAAAGCATGTCACAATTAATTTACCAAAGAAAAATTATAAATCCAATATTTTTTTTTTCTAAATCTTTTCTAAATATAAAGAATATGAAAATGAGTTTTGAATCATTAACACAATCCATATATTCATAAAATATATAAATAATTTAATTGAATAAATGTTGAAACAAAAATATTATTTGATTTATCGATCATCAAAAGAAAAAAATAAAGTTCCTTTGTTGAGTGATAAATAAGAAATTAATGGAAAGTTACAATCCCTACCGTTAAATTGTGTATCAATATGTCTTTATTAATGTTGTTTTTTATTGGAAGAAAAATTATAAGAAAGTTACAATCTCCACCGTGAAACAAAATTTCATTGTCTTCATTTACTTTTATTTAAAAATTACATGCAAATTATAAGAAAAATTGACCCCTATCTCAATTTTTTTTATTAAGATTTTGTTAAAAAGTAGTTTTCAACATAAATATTTCAACCTAGAATAAGTCCAAAACTAATTATGGTGAATGAGGAATTGTTAACAAAAATATTTTCAAACCGAAGACTTTAATCTTACATTAAAATATTATAAATTTTTAAAATGGTTTATGTAGTGATATCTTGTGAAGTGAAAATTGAATTGGTAAACATTTTCATGATCAGGTTATATTAACACAAAACAATTATTTTAGCAATAAGTTATGTGAGGGAGAGAGGAGGAGAGTTATCTTCAACAACACATAAGAACAAGAATTTTTTATTTTTTATTTTATAATTCATTGGTCTTTCACTATATAAAGGAAACGTTTCCTTTAAACGTAAAATCCCCCAACCTATCTTTCTTAGAACATGGACTTTAATTTAATTTTTAAAAAGAGAATTCCAAGTCTTAAACGGGGAAGCACATTTCCACAGCCACCAACCTCATCTATGGGTCCTTCTTCAAAACAAATAAGATAAACCAATGGCCATGAATTCATATGCAATCATCCTCCACCATAATATCCCTCATGAAATGACACAATCACCCTTCACATTTCGAAAAAACTGGCTGCCTTCTCCACTCCAGCTCACCCATCCTTCCCCCTCCCCTTTCCCCTTTCTAATTCTGCCTATATATACCTCCCATATGAGGCCATTACCTCCATTGCCAACCATCATCGTCTCCTATAGAGAAGAGAAACCATAGCAGAAATGGGTTCCCTCCCTCATGTAGTAGAAGATTGCGGGGGTGTTGTCCAACTCTTCAGTGATGGCACCATTTATAGGTCCAAGGACATAGGGTTCCCCATCCCAATCATCAATGACCAGTCCGTCGTCTTCAAGGACTGCCTCTTTGACAAAACAAACAACCTCCACCTCCGTCTCTACAAACCCACTTCAATGTCACCGTCATCCCCTGCAAAGAAGTTTTCTGTCATTCTTTTCCTTCATGGAGGCGGCTTTTGTGTAGGCACGCGTGAGTGGCCTAACTTTCACAACTGCTGCCTTAAACTAGCTTCTGGGCTCAACGCCCTCGTCGTGGCCCCGGACTATCGTTTGGCCCCAGAACATAGGCTCCCGGCGGCCATGGAGGATGGATTTAGTGCCTTGCAGTGGCTACAAGCTCAGGTTTTGAGCGACAAAGGTGATGCATGGGTCAATGGTGGTGAGGCTGACTATGACCAGGTTTTTATCTTGGGTGACTCGTCTGGTGGCAATATTGCACACCACTTAGCCGTTCAGATCGGGGCTGGTTCGACTGGGTTGGCTCCAGTTCGGGTAAGAGGATATATCCTAATGGCACCATTTTTTGGAGGGGTTGCCAGGACAAAATCAGAGGAAGGGCCTAGTGAACACTTGTTGAACTTGGAATTACTGGATCGGTACGTTAACATACTACTCCAATTAATCTCTCTCTCTCTCTCTCTCTCACAGTTAATTCTAATGGTATACGTACGTAGATCAAACTATTTTGATGTGATGCAGACAACAATTCCTTGTACCATACATTACATGATATATACTTGATTTATCATATTTACAAACATATGATCGATGGATCTCTGGGCTGCAATTAATTTTATATCTACCTTCACTTTTATACAATTAATTGCCACACTTACAGTTAATAAGAGAAGTAGTGTACGCACAAGAAGAGGCTTAATTTGGTGGGATGAGTGCTGTATTTTCTCTGCTTAGGGCCTTCCATCCTGAATCAATTTCTCCTTCAGAGTGATGCCAGACCAGACTAAACGAAATTGGTCAACCTTAATGTGATATCTAATTGATTTGAAAAGAGAAAATAGAACGAAAAAGGACGGCAATAGAATCAAATTTGTGGAAAGTAATTTAATATCATAGGTCGGAGTCAAAAAGATACGGCTTTTTCATTAATCTTCACAAATGACAGCCTTGTTTTTGCCTGCCAACTAGTCTTTGTAGAGATGAAGACAATAAGTATTGTTTGAAATTAATTGAACCGCAAGAGTAAAAGGAAGACACACACACACGCTATACATAATTCCCATCATTTCTTACCATATACATAAATCATTAAAGTCCCATGTAAGAATTGGACCACACCATCAATTTCACAAAGGGTTTCTATTGATGCATGGTGTGTATATATATATATACGTGTTTGCCCTCCCGATGATCCACGCCAAAAGAAAAGGAAAACGCAAAGCACACACCCATCTTTCTCTGGCTCTGTGAACCATATGGAATAAGTACTGAGGGGCTTGGCGATGTTAATTATTGTGGTCAATTTCTTTTCTTCTTGTCTCACTTCTTGTGGCGGTAGTTTCCTCAGATTGATCCTTCATTCCATCGTGCCTTCTAAAGTATATTTCATCGTACTTTTTCCACCTGAAAACCCCATGCAATAATGGAAGATCATATAATTGGGGTGAACGGTGAGCAGTCAAGTAATATATCAATTTGGAAACATATCATTTGTCTAGGTTCAATAGCTTAACATGTCTAGTGTATATAGGTGAAGAATATTAATATTAGTTGCTTGCTTGCTTGATTTCCTGTTCTCCTAATTGTTACCTTGAATCTGATTGCTTGATGATGATTCCGAGGATCTACAAATGATAGCTATAGATGACGCAAAAGTAGGATAATCTAAAGTATTCCACACAACAAAAATCAAAAGCTAGGATATCTGCCATGATCAAATGAAAAGGTTGGCAGGCTTTCTGGATGAGGAACGATCTTAATTTATATTTTTAGTACCTACCTTATGTAGCAGATGGTGGTGTTCAATTCATGTATGCGACATGTGTGCCCTTATATATCTATGAATAATTTATTATAGCTAAGAGGACCGCAATAAAAAGTTTTTGATTGAGTTTCAACTTTTTTTAAAAAAAAATAATTATTTTTTAATGTTTTGTTAATTGTTTTGATGTTTTAGTATCAAAAATATATTTTAAAAATTATATTTTTATATAAAAAATATTTTAAAAATTAACTTTTACCACACCCACAACAAAGAATAAGTATCTCAGCTAACTGAGCAGCTAGATACTGATTTTTACGTGGCTGATATCAAATACAAGGGAACATTAGGGCCAGCTTCTATGGAAATTCCTTCATTGAAAAGTTCATGATGGAGCCATGTCTCCGCTTCGCTGTTATCTGAGTGTGCTCCGGTCGAGTCATGGCCAATCTCTCTTCTTTGACGTACGTGCACTAGTTCTTTTTGAAATTTGAATGGGTCAGCCAAAATTAATCAAATTGTCTTATTCGCAAATAATCGAGTTAATTTCAATCTTTTTGAAGGTCAAACGTTACCAAATTCAAAGTCACAATTATTGTTTCAGAGGCCAAAATGAAGTAGAGCACATGAGAGAGGTCAAGCTCAAGGAATTAAAGCACACCACTTGGCTTTCTTTCCAATCGTAAAACACACCATTTGGGTTAGATTGTCCTCGGTACAGTCTCATCTTCATGGTGCCAAAAAGTTTCCACAGCTTCTTTTATCAAGTCCCGCCACCTGATATTTCACTTGGACCATGGTCCCATATAGCTCGATGCCCTAGATGTATGTTCGTAGCTAGTAGCTCTACATACATGTGTTCGTGGTCAAATTGCAAGTATCTCCTGTTTTCTGTGGTCAATCTACTCTAATTTTTTAATAATTTTGATAGATTTTATGGAAGTATTTTAAGAGGTCTAAGTCTACGCTTAGGTCTTGCTCCAGCGCGGTTGTACTGTCGTTCCAACGACTCTCACGTACACACATTGATGGCCAGTGAGCCTATACCCGCAAGCTACATAAGAAAAGAAAGGGAAGTAACTTTTTTTTTAAAAAAAAAAAAAAAAAAACAGACGAGGATGAAAGAAATTTGAAAGTGATGACATGAGAAACCAAAAGTTTTGCTTAGCACGTCACATGCTAGCTATGAGATACATAGTCGTAGTAGTGCCTAATCCAATATCAACAGAACCGCCTCCATATGTATTAGATAGTGCCTCCTCCAATAACTCTCTCTCTCTCTCTGGTATCCTTATCTTGTGAAAAGCTCTCCACTAGACTTGATGTTCCTTACATCAAATTAATATTGTATTTATTCTAATGTTCCCTCGTTTATATATATATATATATATATATATATATAGCAATTAATTACACTTAACCCTGATTCTTAGAGATATTAATCCATTTCACACACATAGTTTTATGTTCCCGCTTCTTCCTTTTTTGTTTTTTGACTAATTAATTTGAGCTAAACGAGTACAGCTTTTGGAGGCTTTCTATGCCTGCTGGAGCAAGTAGGGACCACCCCTTGGCTAACCCATTTGGACCAGGTAGCTTGAATATTGAACTGGTGGCTCTTGATCCAATCTTGGTGATTGTAGGTAGCTGTGAATTGTTGAGAGATAGAGGTGAGGATTATGCGAGGAGGTTGCAAGAGATGGGGAAGAAAATTGAGTATGTTGAATTTGAGGGGAAGCAGCACGGTTTCTTCACCAATGATCCTTACTCAGAAGCTTCAGAAGAGGTTATTCAAGACATGAAGAGGTTTATGGTCGAGAACTCTTGCTAAAAGAATAATATCTCATGTCTTCATGATCCAGTCATTACTGGCTAGCTAGCTAGCTAGCTTTATATTGTTAATAATTACTTTTTTCATTATCGCAAGGGCCTATAATTATATAAACTTATTACTCATGTATGGGATTATACCATAAGAAGCTTGCTCGTAAATCTTCTTCCCTTTGATTTCTTTTTGTGCGATTCTCGCCTAGGGCTATATATAATCCATTTTCTTGGACTTGCATCATTATCTTCTTAATTTCAATTTCGAATAAATTAACCAATGCCAAGTGCAAATTCTTCAGCTAATCATGGCTTAAGGGACTTGTGGGCAGTCATTATCACGATCACCATATGCTGATATATAGTAAAAGGCACCAATCATGATACCTGGAAACCACGAGCCAAGCCCATCATATTTGCAGAAAAATGAATCAAAATGTGATCTCACATGTTCGTTTTAATTTTCTCACTGTAATTAGCTACCTAATTAATCATAGTACTTGAACTTGTATTGCCAGCTAATCATCATGTATTATACAGATTCACTTCCTTTCACAAGATTTGATGATGGGTCCAAGATCGGCTCTATGCACTCGTGACCCGAATCAATTATTGATATGTTGCTGCATCATCATGCTACTTAATACCTTGTCTAGTCAAGTAGGAATATCAGTAGCAGTCCCAAATATATCCCTTGTTAATTAAACTATACTATAAGCGATAGCAGCCATGAAATTAAACTGGGAAGGAATAGCACGTCTGGCTGGTCACGCACGATGATTTCTCTGCAATATCATACAACAAAATCCAGAGAGTTTTTGCTTACTAATTAACTAATCAGTTGAGTTTAAGAAAAACTAATCATATCAGACAAGTAAATGACGCTGTGATTAGCATGTTTCCTCTAGTAAATGACTTCATGTGAAGCTTTACAAAGCAGTTTGTGCTCTATCAGCAATATGGCAACACATTCATGTGCTTGGTTGCCTCGGGCGCAAGCAGACGACATTAGAGCAAATGAATTAGGATTCGATCCCTTTATCTCCAGCTATGGACCTCTCGAGGCAAAAATCTTGTTCGTAGAAAATCTGAGAAGTTAGTGCAGTGCCGCCACATGATGCAAAACCTTTCCACGAGATCTGGTGGGTCCGAGATCGGCTGTGGACCTCTCAAGATCCATCATAGGAGGTAGAACTAGTAGTAATTGCTCAGATAATCGAGTGATGTGATCCTTATCCTCTATTAAACAACAGTTAAAACGAAACTATAATGGCATCTTGATTCTTTAAAGCTTGGAGAAAAGGTGAGTCTGTTCAAGATAATGCAATTTAGTGGTTGTATTTTCTCTTCTCGCCGGCCTCCATTAACCCCTTGTATGGTGGCTTTATCACCATACAGGGTAATGAAATTTCTGACGTTAAGAGTCGATTGGTCATGAAAGAATAAAAGGAGATGTTGCTGCTTCGTCCATTTCCAGGTCAATGAGACACGAGCCCTCGTCCCATCAAATAGTACACGCTAGGCTGTATGTAGCCGCACCTGCCCGGCACTTAGCCTAGGATAGGATGGTTAGGACCCCATTGAGGGCCCGAGCTAATAATCCAGCAGCTCGGGGAGAACTGAAAATGATTTGGGCCTTGGGCTGACACAGGGCGTCATCAAATTAAGCCTCTCTACTTGGGAGTTAAGTTTTGGACTTGAAGACTAACAGGGCGTTTAGAAACATGTGAATTCAATTCAATTCACATGTTTTGAGTTAATTCTTGTGCTTTGAATTTTATTTTATTTTAAGGTGAGGATTTGGATTCTAAATGGAATTTAATTTTTAAAAATATATTTAAAAGCAAATCAGAATAGACCATCTTATTTACTATAGTAATTCCTTTTGAAATTGACATTAAAAATAATGTTTCAAAAATACCACAGTTTCTTCTAACACCGTCTTGCAAATTAGAGTGAAACATCTTCTTGATAAATGAAGAGAACAAAATCTCAAACTTGATCATCAGAGGAAAACTTGGATTGTCGTGTTTGAGAGATAAAAAATATTTAAAAAATCACTCATTATTTCTCTTTTTATTGCTTCATTCATAAATTCATTTAATCAATTGGTTGTTTGTTAATAGCTTAATTAAATAATTAATGGTGCTTGAAAATTAGGGTTATTTTAAATAAATATAAGGTTTTTCTAACAAAAAATATTTTTTTGCAACAAAAAAAAATGATTCCTGAATTAAAAACAAAGTAGTCAAGATTGATAATTTAGTTTATTTTTACATGTATTCCAATTATATCATTGAATTCAATTATACGATCTACTTTTTCATTTCAAACATAATAATTATAAAAAAGTGAAGTATTTTATAAATAGTTTTCAAATGACATCAGTTAAGTATAATCTGTATCATGAAATAATCTTTAACGTTAAGTATAACATGATACTTATGTATATCGGTTCAGTTCCTTACTTGTTTGAATTTGTTTTATGATCTTGACATGCAAATTATAAACTTTATATGAAAATAATTCAGCTAACTCAAATATCTTAGCATTAAGATACATGGATAAAAGATCTACAAGTTTTTAGGTTTGTAACTATGAACATTATAAAACTGAGAGTATGAAATTAGACAAACAATATTCAAAACTTGTATAGTATTGGTTTGGACACAATTTAATAAATTATGATTATCTTTATCTTTTCTTATTACATGTATGGGGTAAAAGATCAGGGAGCTCAATATATTGGTCAAAAATATTTATTACATTCTAATTATCAAATATAAAACATAAGTATTAGGTAGTTCGGGTGGACAAATATCTAGAAAATCTTCTAGCATTACGCTTACCTCTTTAAGTGGTTTCATTAGAGAGTCTCCTAAAATTTCCTCTACCACTAAAGCAGAATCATCATGATCTTTATTAACCTCCATCTCAAACTCATTTGGACTTATCATATTAGGTTTTTTTTTTTTTTTTCACATCCTCTTTATCTAGGTCACTAAAATTTTTAAGATTAAGTTCATACACTGACACACAATAATTTTTCATTTTCACCTATATCTTTATACTCTTGGATGACTAAAAGTTTAGAAATATCATTGAAGACACATATGACCGAAATCTTGACATTTAGTACATTGAACATTTGAACTCAATCTAGATATTTCATTAACAACTCGTTTTCCATTGTCTTCTTTATAAATTTAGGCATTAATAGGATTAGGTCATAGGATGAAGCACCTAAAAGAGAAATATTATTCCTAAATTGAGACCTAAAAGTTGTACTAGGCGAGTTTTGATGTTTTATCTATCGATTCTTTGTAAGAAACACATAGTCTTGCACTACATTATATGCTTGTTCAAGAGTGAAAACACCTGTAAGCATGACCTTCATTCAAAAATTATAATTTAAATCTTTACAAAATTTACACAAAGTCATGGCTTTATTTTCTCTTGTGACACATCATGTCATTATTAAATTATATTATATAATCATTGACTGACATGTTTCCTTGCATAAGATTATTTCATTAATCTAAAAGTTTATTCCTATAATTAAGACTGGGATAGGTACATCTCTTGTAATTTTGTTTCATTTTAGTACAATCAACGATGAAAGATTCACCTTTCCTTTCTATATAATCTTTAAACATTTTTTCAACAAAGTTAAACTTCACTAATTAGTTGTATCTTAGCAAACTTAACTCTCCAATTATCATACAAGTAGTATTAATCAAAGAAGTTATTCATGTCATTAATCCACCTATTAAAAATTCAAGGGTGATGTCGACCATTAAAAATAGTCTTTTATTTTGTTAGGATTCATGACTCTCTTATCGTGTCTAGAATAATCTAAATAATAGTTATACTGTTTGCAATAACAAATTATTTTTACAAGTAAAATTACAATACAAAAATAAAGTTATTCTTATTTTTTCTTAACATGGAGATCAATAAAAAAAAAATAGAGTACAATGGAAAAATTATAAGTATACAGCGCTAGTAATTAATCAAATAATAATTATAATATCTCACCATTTTTTTTTACAAGTTTTGCAATTAACAAAAAGAACTAGAAATTCAATATAAATGAAAATAGTGGTTGTTAAGCAAATATATATATATATATATATATATATATATATATATATATATATATATATTATTTTGCTTATCAGCTCTTTTTTTCATTTATTTACATATTAGACACAAAAATAATATTAATTGCAAGTGCAAAAAATAGAAAAGTAAAATTTGGCGAGTAATTTATCGATGAAGATTCTAATCAATTTCTATCGCAAATTAATGGACCTCGTAGTTTTATACCTGTCTCTTTTTATTTTCTGTCACTGTTTTTTTTTTTTTTTTTTTTTCTCTTTAATAAATAAATATATATGAAAATAAATTAAATTAAAAAAATGAGAACAAAAATAAAAACAAAAGCTACTGTGAATTAGTTGTTGTAGCAACTAAAGAAAAAAAAGATTTCTAATCCCATGCATGATGCAGCTGCCTTGACTGTCTTACGCGAGGGATTTCATTGACTGGAGCATGATGCTGATCTCTGACGTCTGATTTGCTGTTACTGGAGCTGCCGTGATCTGGAGTTGCTGGCCGAGTGATGTGGCTTTTTCGACTGAGATTGAACCGAATCTTTCTATACTGATTAATATGGTATTCTATGTTAAGCGGCTGAGATGGGCTGCGTGGTAGCTGTAATGGCGGATGGGTTCAATGGCGTGGCTGTGCTGTCGTTGTTTGGGGCAATGGTTATGTCTGTGGTGATTTTTGGGCAGGGTGGTTATGGTGGTTGAGGATGGATGTGGAGTGTTGGGCTGTTATTTTGGACAGTGGTAGGGTGGCTTGGTGTTGGATTCTGAGGGCTGTGGTCATCAGCTTGGTGGGTGGCTGATGGGCGTAGGCTATCTGGCCGGTTGGTTCCTGGGGTGGTTGATCTGGCGGTTGTTGCTGGTTTTGGTGGCTGGAAGGTGTTTGATGGTTGTGAGGCAGTGGCTATGCGTGGTGGCTAGTGGAAGAGGGTTGGCTGGAGTGGTTATTGGACTGGTGGTTGGCCTGTTGTTGGCTCGGTAAAGGGTCGACCAGTGGTGGCTGGTTGGTGTGGAGAAGAAGACTAGGCTAATTTTTTTTCAGGTCACGTGACTGCTGACCTTGATGCACTTTTTTTAATCACAGGTTGATAAAAGCTCTCGAAGATCATTTAATTGTAACAACTAAGAACAAAAAAAAATCATGCTACGATATCAAAACTGATGCGGGGGAAAAACATTTAAAGCTAAAAAAAAAAAAGAAGCTAAGAAGAATAAATCAAAAGAAAGAAAAGAAAAGGTTGAAGAAAAGAAAGAAAAGGGAATGGAACTCTACAAATTTTATTTAATTTATCAAAAATTATTTAACATTTAGAAAAATAACATATGAATATTAAAATTCTCTTTAGAACAAACAAGGCTTATAGCCCACTAAATAATATATCTAACAATAAATATATCTGATGTCCCTGTTACTTGATATTAATTCTTTGCTTTCGTCTATGTTTGTTGGTATTAAAGTCTAATAATTTCAGGTTATTTATTTGTTATGTGCTGCTAAATAATCATTATTAAAAAAAATTAGAGAACATGACATGCTCGTATAGGAGAGGATGCATGCGAAGGTTTCTTATTAAAAAAGAGATGTTCAGGACTTAATTTGTTGGTTTTGTCTGCATTAGCTGTTGTTATTGAAAATCTTAGTGATGGAACTCACGATTAAGCAAAGCGCACAAAAATATTGTGTTAAGAATCTATGATGAGATGACCCACACAAAGATATTGTGCTAGAGACTTATAATGAGATGACCCTTCATAAAAGTATTAATGATCCATTATGGGTTGGCCCCTCACATAAAATAATATTTTTAATTGAGTATTTTATAATTGAAAAGTAAACTCGATGATGAATTTTTTCTAACCTAAAAAGATTAATGTATGAACTTTTTTAGGAATATATATATTTTTCATGGTTAATTTTATCTTTTCCTATTATTATGTCCTCATAATATATTATTATGCTTTCTAGTTTTTTTTATTTATTTAAAGGGAATAGTTTTTCTAATTTATTTCTCATATTCATTATTAGTAGTTTTTTCTAGTATGTTTTATATAAAGAGTTGTAAAAGCCTTTCTGACAAGTAAAAACATGAATAAATTAAATTAAATATTTTAATAGTATTTTTATAATCATTCTATGTTTTTTGAAAGTTTTAACTTATAACAAAACTTATTCTCTCGAATGCATCTGTTCAGCTCAAAATAAAAAATAAAAATCATTATTTCAATTACTTGAATTACTGTTGATTATTTTCAGCTACCAATGCAAGACTACTTCTTTGTATCTAGAAAACGACTGAGGCGAGCGGATTCCTTCGACCTCCGTTAACCCAAAAAAAGAAAACCCTAACAAAAATGAGCGCTCCGTCAACTAAAACAAATCATAAATAAAAGAAGGAATAATTGCACGGTCATAACATCAAGAACATATATAGAATGGCTTTCCATTACTATCTTCTTGCTTGAAGAGTAAGAGAGAGATTTAAGATTTTTCAAAGGCGATCGAGGAAGGTTAAGCCAATAAACTAGATAAAAGTGTAAGGTCTTAATTATAAATAAATTATGCGAGTAAAATAACACCCCATAATTATTGGATAGGTGAAATCAATGGCATTAAACACTCTATAAATTGTATCATAAAATGAAAGGTCATATAAAATATTAATTAGAAAAATTAAACTCAATTAATATTCATATGGTAATTTTTAGATTCTCAAAATAATCAAAGCATATGGGAAAATCCAAGTAAAAATCGAGATACTATGTGTTTAAAGCTTTATTTTATTCCTTATAATTTTTTAAAAATTCATTGCAATTCCTACATGTTATTTTTATATACAAATTGGTTCTTATTTGAATCTTTTATCCTTTTATTTTATAAAAAACTGTGGTTTTGATACTTATAATTAAAAAAAAAATTGCAATCAGATACTTGGATGGTCACTATTAATCATGTAATAGTTCATTATATAGGTTTTTTATGTAATACTTGTAATTTAATTAGTAATTACAATTATAATAATCTAGTATGCATATTATAATTTTTAAAAATTATACAATTAAATATAATAATGCAATGAACTAGTTCATTATATCCAACCAAATATACCCTTATAATTTAAGCTATTAATCAAATCTTTTATTTAGCTAAAAAGACTTCGTGCATATTTGAGAATGTAATAGCAGTTGTTTTTTAAATTTTTTTCAGAAATATATCAAAATAATATTTTTTTAAAATATTTTTTAATATCAATAAATCAAAATAATTTAAAATTTAAAAAAAATAAATTTAAAAAAAAAAAAATTTAAAATTAAGTGAAACGATATTATATAAATTTCTAGTCTTTTAATCATTAATTTCTCCATGTTATATAAATTCAAAATCCTGACTTGAATATTGTTATATAATCCCAAGATTTGACTAGTTTTTTTATTGAGAGGAGAGAGAGAGAGAGAGAGAGAGAGAAGTTCATGGTCGTTGTTCCAACTTCCAAACCATATATATATATATATATATATATATATATATGGGTTTCTTATTTATTTCATGCAAGTTTAATATTTAACCTGTTCTTATGAGTATTTAACTTGCCCCTTGTAAATTTCTATAAAAAATAATGAGATTGAGAATAGGAGACCCTTCAATATTTAATATTTTCAAAATTAATAGAAAATAATAATCTCATTGATTATATTTAATTTAGACTAATTTTTTTTCTCATGAACTAAGTATTAAAAATCTGAAACTCAATTAATTATAATCTCATAAGTTTGTTTCATGTACGTTAAATATTTAACCTGCTCTTATAAGTAGGTAAGGGGAGTGCTGTCCATTAAAACCATGCATAAAACTAATCTTAAAAATAAATTTTAAAAAATAAATAAATATTATTTTGATGCATTTTAAAATAAAAAAAACACTTTAAAAAAACCGTAATCATACTCATAAACAAGCTCTAAGATGAAATGAGCTTATTATCTATTTAAAAACCATTAATTTAGTTGTGGTTATGATTTTTAGTTGTGATTGTGATTTTAAGTATTTGATAATTACATAATTTTTTATGTATTATTTTTAAAAATTAAAATTATAATTTTTCAAAAAAATATCATCATCACAGTTACAACCACAACTTTTCCAAACCAATTCTTAGCCAAGTTTAAGCTATGCTCATTTATAAAACATTACAAGGTAAAGAAGACCATTACCAGAAATTGATATATTAATATGATTTTATCATAAAGTCTATAACAATTTCGTTAACATAAATCTATTGATATGTATAGCATCAATACTATAATGTTATTAATTAATGTATAATATAATTTCATTTTAAAAAAAAAATTATATTTTAAAAAACAAATACACAATTAGCCTAATCATGCGTGCTGGGCAGTCAATGAATTTCGGAATTGAGTGATGTCTTATCTAATTAATTTCTACATCAAACAATCTTAGAAATAGAATTGGTCTATAGAATTAGCTGTAGAAATTCCCTAATTCCAGTGCATATTTTAATCAATCACCATGCCCTGTCTGTTTCTGTTACCCAAAACCACAGATAAAATTAAAAAAATAGCAAAAACCAAAATAAAATAAAAAATAGTTATGAGTTGTAAAAAGTAAAAAAAGAATTGCTAACTATGGTCCCACTCCACCTAATCTTTTTTATTTAATCATCATTTAATTATCATAAATCTCTATCCCCCGTACACTTTTCTGCTCCCCCAAATCTCTCTCTCTCTCTCTCCCCGACACGGAAATCGAGAAGGATAAAACCAACTACCCAGTCATTAACGGGTTGTATAAGCAGGAAAACAAAAAAAACAATCTAGGGTTTCCAATTCTCTCTCCCCTCCCTCTCTCTCTTCCAATTTCTTTCCCTCCAAACGCTATTTCTCCGTTTTCTGTTTTACTCTTTTCCCGGGAAAATTTGATTAGGATTCTCATTCTTTGCCGCCGCCGGTGATCCCTTCACTTTCTCGTTTCTTTCGCGGTAATTTTTTTTTTTTAAATGTTTTCTCTCGGGAAACTTCGCCTCAAATTTACCCGCATCGGTTTTTCAAAGCCCAGGTAACACACAACCCCCCTCTCTCTATCGCGCGTGAGATTCTGTTTGCGTTGATTGGAATTATTGTTTTTCCAACCTGTCTAGGAAATAAAAATGTGTCCTTCAATGCTCAATTTTTAAAAAAATTAATAATACCAAAAAGAGTGTTAATTTGTGTTTTTTTCGATCATATTTCAAGCTGCAAAATGTTTACATTGCAGAAAAGAAAGTGATTTTGTGATTATTTTTTTATTGTTAGCGTTTGTGCTTTGGTGTAATTTTCGTGTAATTTTTGTTATTTTTAGGAGTCTTAGGTGTGATTGAGGAAGGAAAGGATTTGCTAACTGACAGGATCTGTAGATTCAATTGAGAGAAGAGAAATTGAGAGCTTCAAGGGAAAAGGCTCTCATTGATTGTTATGTGAATTGGGATCGTTTTTTGTTGAAAGTAATAGTTTTGAATGATAACTGGTCTATGGATTCGGAAGTATTTTCTACCCAGGCTTCACCGTCGAGGGATTTGGTGAAGTGTTGTAATTGTGACTGCAGTTGTTCTTTAATAACCGGTTCATCTTCAGGGTCTTGGATCAGGTCTGTTAAAAGAAAACATGATGAGTTTGAGGAGGGAAATCGGTTTTATATACCTGGCTTTGATTCCTTCTCGAACCCACGAGTACAGATTGAGAATGAATGTGCTGCTTTGCGTGAGATGGTTTCTAGCCAGCAGCAGACGGTGCAGGATTTGTACACGGAATTGGAAGAGGAAAGGAATGCTGCTTCTTCAGCCGCAAATGAAGCCATGTCAATGATATTGAGGTTGCAGAGGGAGAAGGCAGAGATCCAAATGGAGGCAAGGCAATTTAAGCGGTTTGCTGAGGAAAAGATGGGGCATGATCAGCAGGAGATTTTGGCTCTGGAAGATCTTTTGTACAAGAGAGAGCAGGCAATTCAATCACTTACTTGTGAAATTCAGGCTTATAAGTATAGGATGATGAGTTATGGCCTTACAGAGGCAGAGGCAGAGGGTGATAAGGGTGAGAGGGGTGGGTTTAGCCGCAACACAAGCATAAATGAAAGTTTGGATGCGGCTCAATTAGAGTTTCCAGCTTATGAATACCCACCCCTGAAATGCAATTTGAATGAAAATCCAAATCCCATGGAGGGGGAAGATGATATTGTGGATGTTGAGAAATATGCATTCAGTGAGACCCCACATGGTCGGGAGCAGTTGAAGAACTTGGAATATAGGATCTATCAGATGGAGAGAAGCCCACGCAACATTCAGCAGGATGGTGATTTTTCTGGTTCAAAGAATATTCTTGAGAAGGTTGTAGTTGGCCACTCTCCTAGGCGATCAAGGCACAGCAGGAGGTTCTCTGCAGATAGTTCAAGTTCATTGATGGGGATGTCTAGAGAAGTTGGTCCAGATTTTGTCACTGAATCTCCAAGATGCAAGGTAAGCAATAGCTTTAAGAAGACGGATTGTGCTTTGCAAGTGGAAGATTACACGGATTCAAGAAAGAGGGATAATTCATCAGAATTTGGAGATGACATGAGTGACAGAGTTTATACCATCGATTCTATCCATAACGGGGTCTCACAGAATGGTGTTACAGAACCAAAAGCTGGAATTGGGATTTATGAAGAGTATCTTTCAACTCCCAAAGAGACATTGGATCAACCTGATGTTAGTGATCCTGACATAAAAAAGCTCTACATGAGACTTCAGGCACTTGAGGCTGACAGGGAATCTATGAGGCAAGCAATTATTTCAATGCGGACTGATAAAGCACAAATGGTATTGTTGAAAGAGATAGCTCAACATCTGTGCAAGGAAATGTCTCCAGAAAGAAAATTGCTGCCTGTGAAGAAGCCATCTCTTCTTGGAAGCTTTTCCTTCATGTCAATCTTTAAGGTAGTTCTTTATGCTTTGTGTAAATGAATATGCTTTCCTGTATATTAGAGATTTCCATTCAGTTGATTGCCAGGCCTTTCGATCCTGAGACCCAGCCTTTTTTGGTATTCAAAATATATCATCAAATCTGCTGTTCCGTAATCACTTTGGTGATTGTTCTTGTGTTATAGTATTTGTATCGGTTATTCTTTTGTCCTATACTTCAAACTCTCCTTGACACCCCCCCCCCCGACCTTTTTTTTTCACTTGAATCTTTATTCTTCATTATTGTGGGTATGGCTTGAATTTGAATAAACTGAACTGCATTGTAGAAGACTGTCTATTGAAATCTGAGATATGATGTAAATTGAGTACTTGAACATATAGAAGATAAAATTATTGAAGGGGGTTTCTGATGTTTTCTTTATTTTCTTGGATTGTCATTTTCTCTGTCCTTAATTCTCCTGACTTCCACATGTCAAAAGCTCTCAGCTGCTCACTTTTTTAAATTCTCGTATGCATTAATGACTACCTGGCTCTCTTCTCTCATATGCCCACTTTTTAAGCACAGTGCTGTGTGTTATTTGTTGTACTAGCATCAATAACTCCTCATTCATTTTGTTTGTTCAGTGGGTTGTGTCCTTTGTTTTCTGGAGAAGGAAGGCTCAACGAAGCAAGTAAGTGTACTGCTATAAACTTTTGACATAATATAGTTTCTCTTTTAGTGCTCCCATTTAATTGTATATACAGAATTTCCACTGGGTTTATTTGCTGTGTATTTTGCAAGATAAAAAATGAACCAGGGGTAGAAATTTTTTTCCAAATTTGAAGGTAAAATCCTTGTAATTTCTGAGAGTAATTGCGTGGAAATTGGAGAAAGAGAGGGGAATGAATCCAGGGGTAATTGTTCTGGCATTCCCAGTTTCGAAATTCGTGATTCAACTATTTTACAGAAGCAAATGCATATGTTTACAGTATTCCTGAACTCTTAAGTTTCTCAGTTAATTCAGTTTGAGAAATAATGTTTTAAGATTCGTATTTTTAGCATTGGTGGGATTATTTGTGGTCTAAATCTGGCATTGATGTTTGATCTCATCAAATCTCGTAATGGCAGGTATATGTTTGGGCTTTCCGCCACCAATGTCGGTTTGCTAATGCTGCTAGACAAAGGCCCCAGCACAAGGCAATGGAGATGTCTCATGAGCACACAAGTGTGAAACCATCAGTCAAAATTCCTTAACCCATTTGAAGCCAATGCTCTTATTGTGAAGACGCAGTCACGTTGCTGCCCTGATTTGTTATGTTCTTTTCATGGATTCGTTGCTTCCGCAAAATTCAGTGTTTTGTGCAGTGTTTTTGATTTCATGTTATCTGGATTGAATATATTCTTTTCTGGGTGATTAGGGAAGCATGAATTTAGAATGGGCATGCCTGCCTGTGTAGTTGAAATCTAGCTTGAATTGAGGTATCTGTCCTCCGACATCCAGCCCTCTACTGTATATTTCAGAATACAGATTCCTGTACGATTTCCCATTTAAATACGCAATGGCTATTCTTTTTTTCATTTGAGCTGCACTCTGATGATTTCCTTCTTTAATTTTATACGCTGTTAATCATGGTTGATTGCTGTAAATAGCGGGCTATCTGTTTGTAAATTTTGTTTCCTGACAGATTATTTTCACATAATTACAAGCTAGTTTTGACAGCTACTCGGACATTATTAAGCTGTAAGCTCTGGTTTATCCCTCAAGATTGCCAATCCAACTACTGCTCAGTCATGGAATGAATAAAGAGGCTACTCTAAAAACAGGAAACGCTGTTCAGCCTCTTTTTTTTTTTTTTCCCTCTCATTGTCCGGTCCTTTGCCGTACCTTAAAAAAATATGAAAAAGTGTTTGGCTGCTGCCTTGTACGACCTCGGGACGTTCAATTCCTGTGTGCCTGAACTTGAGGAGTAGACTAGGAAGGTCTCCTTCGAAGGCGTCTTCCTTAGAGAAGCTAGGTCAGAGTCTACTTTGGGCAGTTCAGAAATGACTGCTTCTTCGTACCATGATTAGGCAACCTCACATCAATCCAGTTATTTTACCAAATGCTTTGTTCTCTGACTGAATAATAATAATAATAATAATAATAGAGTAATCGACAAGCTCACGATGCAAATCTTGTCCTTTTGCACTCAGTTGCTCTGAAGAGTCTTCAGATTACTTTTGTTAGTTTAATGGTGTTATGGGCCTCGTGGCAGAGCAGCCCTGCGCACGCATCGACTGTCTTTTTAGATAACAGTGTAGATGATTTGTCGGATTCCGGGATCTTTCCTCGCCCATGCCAGCCAAGAGCAACGAAAGAGGAGATGAAACTTCCACTGCAAAGTACTGGTTCACAGTCATTTTCTCCTTCGGTTGGTATAAAGAATGTCTCCAAAGCAAACTAGTCGCCCACCAGATGCTGTGAAGCCATGTTCGAGATTAATTTTTGGTGTGTTTTACGGTAGTTAAAATAAACTAGGCGTCATACCCTGCCGCGGGCTTATAAGATGTTATGTGTTATTGTGAATTTGTAAAAAAAAAAAAATAATAATAAAAAATATATATATATATATATTAAAAAAAAAACTGTTGCAATTCATAATGTTTTCAAGAAAAAAAATATAAAACTAAATTCTTAATCAAATTAATATTTAAAAAATAAAATGAATAAATAAAATTTTAAAAAAATCATAACAAAAAAAAAAAAAGGAAAAAAAAATCATACAGGGAAACACTGTAGCAATCTATAGTGTTTCATGAGAAAATCTACAGTTGTAATTCTCAACGAGCTCAATATTAAAAATAATAAAATTGATAAAGATAATTTTAAAAAAAAATCATAACAAAAGAAAAAATCATGTGGAAAAACAATGCAGCAATCCACAATGTTTTAAAGAAAAAAAAACTATGAAGCTAAGTTTTTAATCAGCTCAATATAAAAATAAAATCAAATCAACAAAGACAATTTTGAAAAAATAAAAACAAAAAAATCATAGAAAAAGGGAAAAAATCAAATGGGAAAACATTGTATCAATCCATAATGTTTTAATGAAAAAAACTACAAAACTAAAATTTCAACTAGTTCCATATTAAAAAAATTAAAAAAAAAACACAAAAAATGAAAAAAAAAAAACATGTAGAGAAAATTAAAGCTGAATTCTCAACTAGTTCAATATTAAAAAAAAATTAACAAAGATAATTAAAAAAAAAATATATGAGGAAACATTATAGCAAAACAAAAACTATGTGGAAAAATATTGTAACAATCCACAGTGTTTTAAAGAAAAAAACCACAAAGCAAAATCAACAAAAACCATTTAAAAAGATATATATATATAAAAAAAAAAAGCCATGTAGGGAAACATTGTAGTAATTCATAATGTTTTAAAGAAAAAAAATACATAATTAAATTTTCAATCAGTTTAATATTAAAAAAAGTTAACAAAGATAATTTTTAAAAAATATAAAAATAAAAGAAGAATACAATTTTGGGGAAAAAAAACATGTAAAGCCAAAAACAATTATAGAAAAAAAAAAAAAAACATGTGGCGTGAAAAACTATAGTACTTTCCCCATTTGATTATTCTTTTTCAATAGCAAGCCATAAGGACTTTGTAGATCTGGAGAATGCATGTTCTGATGGCTTGGATCCATGATGGGAACATGAGGTGGGCTGGTTTCGGATCCACAACTGGTAGAATAAGCTCCCTTTTTTAATTGAATTTAGTACTGGAGCGGAGGACATAAAAATGAAAAATAATAAAAAAAAAAGCATTTGGCGTGGGGAAAGCTAAACGTCTTTTAAAATATTAGTTAATATTTTTAATGATTTTAAAAATATATTTTTATTTATATACTTCATATTTCTCTACTAAAACTTTTTTTTTTCATGATTAGCAAGGTCTTTAAATAAAAAATTATTGGTTTCAATATTTTTTACTCGAGAATATAAAAAAAAAATAAAAAAATATTTTATTTCGAAATAATTATATAAAATATTCATAATAAAAAGAATGACTCTTGATTGATTAATAATTTGTCTATTTTTGTATTTTAAAAACACTTTTTAAAAAAATTATTTTTTTTATTTAAATTAATATTTTTAAATCTGATATCAAAATAATTTTAAAAAATAAAAAAATATTATTTTAATATATTTATAAATAAAAAATAATTTAAAACATAACTCCAATCACACTTTTAAAATTAGGAACAGCAAAAGCTATACCTTCTAATGGAGGATGGCCACCCATACCCGACCTGTCGTCTACGTGCTAGACATGACACTGGCTATGTCCTCTTTGATGGGCCCCGGCACGTGTCACAGTTCAAGGGAAACATCATCATGAGTTCGGGATGGGCTAGTGGATTTATGGTGAATTCTGGAGATGGGCTATTGAAATGGCCCACTAGTTTGTACTGAAAGGTTTCGAAGTATTGGAAACTATTATTGTTTTGTAAATTTGTAAATCTTTGGTGCATGAAGAATTATTTATATAAAATTTGATATGATAATATAAAAATTTACATGCATAAAATTTTAAATAATTAAATATATAATTTATATTATAAAAATAAAAAAATACATGCAACTTAATAATTTCTCAATCAAATGAATATTGAATTGATAATAATAGAAGCTTTAATACATTATTTTTAGAATATGAACTTAATACAATATTTTTTTAGAATATTTTTGCATGGAAATACATTAAATTAATATATATTTTTATTTTTTAAAATGTATCAATATATCAAAATAATAATAAAAAATTAATTAAAAGCAAAAAAGTAGCAAAGCAATACTTCATCCACTGAGCCAAACATTCCCGACGACACCAAATATAGTTGCGGACATGCATCATGTAATTGTCAACCGCAAAATATATATATATATATATATATATATATATATATATAATGATGAAGGAAAAATATGTGGACTAAAGTGCTGTGGCTGTGAATATTTTGATTCCTTGAAGTAATATCTGCCAATACGTCAGGCGCCGATGCATCATGCTCGAAAGCTCCCGGAGTTACACCACTCACCTCACCGTGTGTGTGTGTGTGGATATACACACGCGAGCTTGTAAAATTGTATTGGTGTTTGCTGCATCAGGAAGGCAAATCATGGTTTACAGTATTACATACTATAGAGAAAAATGGTAGATAAATTGCCAGAGGAAGAGCATCCAAAACCGGGATTTGGATGGGCTGCGAGAGACCAGTCTGGGGTCCTCTCTCCCTTCAAATTCTCCAGGAGGTTCTTCCTCATTCCCCATCACCTTACTTTTAGTCTCGTATTATTTGCTTTTTAATCTCCTTTGTGCATTCTACATGTTCCTTAAATCGGTTTATATATTAATTTAAACAGAAGGGCTATTTCTAATTTCTTGCAGAGCAACAGGGGAGAAGGACGTGGCATTCAAGGTGTTGTATTGTGGGATATGCCACTCCGATCTTCACATGGTCAAGAATGAATGGGGCGTTACTCAATACCCTCTTATCCCTGGGTACGTATATCCGATATTGAGTAGCCTGTGTGTTTGTTTTCATTTGAATTGATTGTTTTGTCTTAGTAGTTCTTAATTTGGAATGGAAGAGGATGGGATTTAGCCATAAGAACACAATTAATTTCATTTGAATATATTCGAAGAGATTTAATCTGGAAAGCGAGTAATTGTTTGGAGATAACCCTTACAGAAGGGGGGAAAAAGGAGAAAACAAGGTCTCGTTCTTCCCAAAATGCTTTGCTCCCATATAAATTGTCAGGATCCTAGCTATAGCAACCCTTTTCAACTGTAAAATGGCTCTTTGAATTTCCTATCATGAATTTTTGTTTCCTTTTTGTGAATGATTAAGATCAGAAATTACTGTTATTGATGATATTAAAATATAACAAGAAGCCAACAAGTAACTGTGGCTAAATCAGTTAAACAACGAGCAAGACAACATAAAAGTTTAATTAGCCAGAAGCTGGATTTCTAGGAAGGAAAACAAAGAAGCATTTAACAGAAAATATGTTGAAGATGCTTACTAAATTTAATGATTCCAATGAATTTCCATAAGATTCTAGGATCAGATCAACTCCTTTTGCTCATTCATCTATGAAGTTAAAGCGCTATAGCTCTTAGAATCTATAAATATTGAAAATCTAAGAGTAACGAGTTAATTAACTGTCTGAATGCAGGCATGAGATTGTCGGAGTAGTGACAGAGGTGGGGAGCAAAGTAGAAAAATTCAAGGTCGGAGACAAAGTTGGTGTAGGGTGCATGGTTGGATCATGCCGCTCTTGCGATAGCTGTCATAGTACTTACGGTGGCAGGTACCATGACGGAACCGTCACATATGGAGGCTACTCAGATAGTATGGTTGCCGATGAACACTTCATCGTCCGTATTCCAGATAACCTACCTCCCGATGCTGGTGCTCCTCTCTTTTGTGCTGGAATCACAGTCTATAGCCCCTTGAGATATTTTGGACTTGACAAACCTGGAATGCAAGTGGGTATTGTTGGCCTCGGTGGTCTAGGTCATGTAGCAGTGAAATTTGCAAGAGCTATGGGGGTCAAGGTGACGGTGATTAGTACCTCTCCTGATAAAAAACAGGAGGCTCTAGAAAATCTTGGAGCTGACTCGTTTTTGGTCAGTCGTGACCAAGATCAGATGCAGGTACAATTGTTTTCTGATCAATTTATTTACAAATGTGAGCTCAACTAATAATCACCTGGGTTTTTTGTATACTGTGTTAGGGTTTTTTATTTTCTTGTGTAGGCTGCAATGGGAACATTGGATGGTATCATTGACACAGTGTCCGCAGTTCACCCTCTGTTGCCTTTAGTTGCTCTATTGAAGTCTCATGGAAAGCTAGTTTTGGTCGGTGCTCCGGAGAAGCCTCTTGAACTGCCCGTCTTTCCTTTGATCGCCGGTACGTGTATGCATGTCTCCCGGAATAATTCATCTTGCCAATCGCAACAAGGACACCAACTGCATATATTTATTACCTTTGTGGATTAATAACAGGGAGGAAGACAGTGGGAGGTAGTTGCTTTGGAGGAATCTAGGAGACACAAGAGATGATTGACTTCGCAGCCGAACATAAGATAACGGCAGATATTGAAGTTATTCCGATGGGCTACGTGAACACTGCCATGGAGCTCGTGCTAAAACCAGATGTAAGATACCGATTTGTCATCGACGTTGGCAAGACACTGAAGCCTGCCGTTTGAATCATCGTACCTGCTGGGGTATTGTCTGGATTTTGTTGTCAGTGTACTCGCACATGAAGCCGTTTGGATGTGCCAGCAAAATTGCTGAAAATTATATTTTTCAAATAAGATTGTGCATAAAAAATATTTGAAATATAATAAAAATAAGTTTCGGCATCCATGTTTCATCCATTAAAACAGGATACAATATAATAAGTGAATAACTTTCCAAAATGGTTTTTCATATTTAAAAAAAGGTTGTATGATAAACTTTATTATTTTTTTCATATACAAAATAATATATATTATATTACATGGATAACTATATTAATGATATTTAAGAATTAAATTATATTCTATCAAGTAGAAAATAAATATTAGAAAGGTCGACGTAATATTACTGGCCAGGTTTAAATTTTTCCAAACATAAAAAGAATAAAGTTACAGTGATGCTAGGAACTTATAAATAAGTAAAAAAAAAATTCAAGATTCATATATCATTGAGTTGATTGTGTTTAATAAATTGAGTTGATTTAACAACATAAAAAAGATTATTAATTTAATAACAATAAAAACAAAGTAAAATCAGGTGAATCTTTTAAACTTAGGTTAATCTCTTTAAAATTATAATATGAGAAATCTCATACTAGAGTTTAATCAAAAACTCAATTCTCAACCAAAAAATAAGCCAAAAAACAATGTCAACTTGCATTAACTTATTAATCTCGTAACTCGAGTCATTTGACTAAAAGTATCAAATTTAAAAAAATCACAAAACCCAATTTTTCAACTAATCAAATATTAAAAGATGAAATTAAAAAAAAACAAAAAAAAAAAGCTCGAATTCACCCGAGTTAATCTATTAAACTCACAAGTGAAGTTATGAGATTGGGTAACCTAATAGAAAGAAAAATTAAGAAAATCACAAAATAAAAGAGTTAAAACTCAAAGTATTGCAATCTCTTTCCTAAAAAAGTTTAAGAGATTTCTCACTCATTGGTTTCTGTAAATTAGACCGGATATTTAGACGGCTTGTGGTTTAACAATCTAATTTTGATACAATATTCAAAGTCAAAAAGAACTTTTGATTTCAAGTAATCTTCATATAAACTTTAAATAACTTTAAATTTGTCTATGGAGGATATTTGAGACTTTAAAAAATTTAATTTATTATTTTCATTACATGTTTATGTTTCAAGAAATCCAATAATGATAATGGTAACAACAATGATAATAATAGTGCATGAAGGTCATTGTAGTGGTGGTGATTATGATAGTAGTTGTTGATATTATTAGATGATTTTAAAAATAAATTACCATGAGAAAATATTTATAAAATTTATAAATTTTAAAAGTGATCAAATTGATTAATTTTTTTATAAAATATGAAGTATAAATATAAAATATATATATATATTCATGTCAAAGTTTTTTACATAAAACAAACGCGATGACATGTTTTCCCAATGTAAATTAGTTTTCCTTGCTTGATGCTATATTTTAAGTCTGGTGTTTAACTCGCGAAAATAAGGGGAAAAAAGAAATTTTAAAAGAACAAAAACGTTTCTTTCCATGCTTGAGAAAACGGACACAACGAAACGCCTAAAGCAACCAGTGGATCCTTTACTAAAAAACCCTTGAACGTCTTCAATCTTTGCCTCCTTTCAGAACCTGAAGAAGGCGGCCACAGCACTCTATATTCTCTCATTACAATGCTAACTTCCACGAACTTATTGTCTCGAATCATAAAAAAGAACAGACACAAAAAACCCAAAACGAAAACAAGAAACAAAAGACAAGAAACCAAAGAAGAACCTGTTGAACAAGATGAACTAGAAGAAGACACTGAAGGGTTTAATCTAAAAACCTCAGCTCCATCAAATACTTATGGGGTTCAGCCACTTGGCAATCTTTACTTCGATCCAGGCTCTATTAACTCAAGAAACACCGGTTTAGGTAATCTTCAAATTTTGACTGATGAGTTAGTTCTTGATATTTTAGGATTTCTTGATGGAATCCAGTTAGGAGTTTTAGCTACTGTTAGCAAATCATTTTACGTTTTCACTAATCATGAGCCTTTATGGAGAAAACTTGTATTGGATAAGTTAAATGGTGAGTTTCTGTTTAATGGGTCATGGAAGTCTACTTATATTGCTGGCATTTACCCTTTATTTGACGTTAATGGCTGCTCGAGTTTGAAAGTTAGAGATTTTTATTCTGATTATCTTTTTCAAAGTTGGTTATGTGCTAGTCTTGAAATGAAACCTGAATGGCTTGAGAGAGATAATGTTGTTAGAAAGAAAGGTATTTCTGTTGAGGAATTTGTGATGAATTTTGAGGAGCCAAATAAGCCGGTATTGTTGGAAGGGTGTATCGATAATTGGGCTGCATTGCAAAAATGGGACAAGGATTATTTGGTTAGTGTGTGTGGTGATGTGAAGTTTGCAGCTGGGCCGGTGGAGATGAGGCTTCAAGAATATTTTAGGTATTCGGATCAGGTGAAGGAAGAGCGTCCATTGTATCTTTTTGACCCGAAATTTGCTGAGAAGGTTCCTGTTTTGGGTTCTGAATATGAGGTTCCATTGTACTTTAGGGAGGATTTGTTTAGTGTTTTAGGTAATGAGAGGCCAGATTATAGGTGGGTCATAATTGGCCCTGCAGGATCTGGTTCATCATTTCACATAGATCCTAATTCTACATCTGCTTGGAATGCAGTGATTAAGGGGTCTAAGAAGTGGATTTTGTTCCCACCTGATGTGATACCTCCTGGTGTTTATCCAAGCCCAGATGGTGCAGAGGTAGCATGTCCTGTTTCCATAATGGAATGGTTCATGAACTTTTATGGTGCAACAAAGAACTTGAAAAGGAGACCTATTGAGTGCATCTGTAAGGCTGGTGAAGTGATCTTTGTGCCCAATGGTTGGTGGCATTTGGTAATCAACTTGGAAGAATCCATTGCTATTACACAGAATTATGTCAGCAGGTACTTTTCTTTTCTTCTTAATTATCTATAATTTAGATAGTTCTTAGAATTTAACTTTAGAAAGTTCATCTGTGGACATCATTGGTTGAGTAAAAGGTTTTATGATAGCTCTTGAATAGACTTTTAAAAGAATGAAGTTGCTCTCTCATAACACAACTTCTGAAGCTGACAAGTAGAGATATGATTCATGAAACTGAATGACAAAAACTTACCACGGCAAACCCAGTATTCATGGATAGGAAGTGCAATGTTGGTAGGTCGGTGACAAGAATCAATTGATATAGTTGAGACCTCGGTTTAAGAAAATGAATTTATTTTAGCTTATTCAGTTTTATATGTTGGAGCCAATTTTCAAGTAAAGTCTTTGATTCTCTGGATTGAAAGTAATGAATTTCATTAGATTATCTCATCCTTTGCCATGTATACCTTGAGATGTTACATAAACTAAACAGTAGAAGAAACTATTCTCTAGAGGGTGGGAATTCATTAATTTCCGTTGTCACTGTTTAAATAAGAAGCTGGTGAATCAGTTACATTGGTTTATCCATACCTGACACACAAAATAAAATAAGAAAATCTATTTTAATTCTTGTCTTGCACTTCACTTCAATCTCCTTTCCCAGTCCTCGTCTTTTTAACATGGCCTACCCATTTCCAAAGCCCTAGCTCTACCCTTTATTTTTTATATAGAGAAAAGACTGTTGCTTCATATTTTAGGAGATGAGAAACCAATACCCATTGGTCACAACTGACTTATCGAGTATCTTGCAGGAGAAATCTGCTGAATGTTTTGGATTTTCTTAAGAGGCCAAATGCAGGTGAACTAGTGTCTGGAACTCGAGACCGTGTGAATTTGCATGATAAGTTTGAGAATGCTATTGAGTCCACTTTCCCTGGAACTATCGATCAATTGGTGCAGAAAGCAGAGGAGAAAAAGGCCCAAGAGAAAAAACTTTCCTTCTGGGACTCAGTGACTGATTCCCATGCTGGTGCTTTCAAGTTCTCTTTCTAAACAAACCCCACAAAGGCTGGATGCGTGGGAAGGGGACAACAACTTACTCTGGAACAAACACAGGCGTACGTCATATTCCTGCTCCTCGTTAAACCATGATCTTGCAATAGAATGTAGATGCTTGAAGAACATATTTTCCTCTCAAGAATTCAAGCTTGAGCTTCGCTCTTCCTTCTGGTGGAAACGGATCCTTTTCCCTGTTCAGTTTTTTTTGCGAATGAAATGTTGAATCATTCTTTCTATTGTTTTGGTATACATACATTCAGATGCTCAGAATTGTAGTAATTGAAATGAATGGTTATTTGTCAATCTCAGGTCTCATATGTGAATGGGAGGGAGTTCAGGAATCAAAAATGGAAACGAACAAAATGAAGGTGGTGTTTAAGATTATAGTAGTAGCTTGCTTTCTAAACAACATCTCTCTTAATTGGATATATATATATATATCTGCTGAATTTTATTTTATTTTTTTAAAATGGCAGTAACATTCATACAACTAAATCTGTATTGGAAAATAAAAACCAAAAGAATTTGTTGTCGTAAGAGTCAAGACTGCTAAATGAACATAACTGCTGTCCTGGTTGAGAACCCAGCACCTGCTTATTTAAGAAGAAAATTAAGAGGGCTTAATATTTTACTGTGCTCTGGAAAAAAAAAAAATTATGAATTCACACAGTTATTTTTAACTTTTTATTTTTTGTTATTTTTTTTTTTTCAGTTATTTTTTTTTAAATATGATACTTCAACATTTAATTAATTTTTTAAGGTTTTTGAGGTTTTTGTTTTTACTCGGTCAACTTTGCAATGAGAAATGTTAAAAAACAAAAGTTTTGACATTAAATTGATAAAATTAAATTTGATTTTTTAATTAAATATAATTAAGACTTTGAGGACTAAAAATTGACATTGGAACTATTGGGTGATGTGAAAGTTGCAGCTGGGCCAGTGGAGATGAGGCTTCAAGAGTATTAGAGGTATTCGGATCAGGTGAGGGAAGAACGAACGTCCATTGTTTCTTTTCGACTCGAAATTCGGTGAGAAGGATCCTTCCTGTTTTGGGTTCTGAATAGGAGGTAGGTTCCAGTGAACTTTAGGGAGGATTTGTTTAGACGGTTTTGAGAGCGTGGTGTAAATCGTGGTTTTATAAAATTTAATTTTTTTTTTTTATTAAAATTTAATGCGGTTTGTATATTTTGGATCTTTTTGATGTGCTGATATTAAAAATAATTTTTTAAAAATAAAAAAATATCATTGCATGTATTTCGACACAAAAAGTTATTTGAAAAATAACCATTACTATATTTTCAAATACGCTCTTAGTGTTTTAGGTCATGAGATGCCAAATTATAGTAAGTAAGAGGGGTCCTAATTGGCCCTTCAAGAATTTCACATTCCATTACAATTATGATTTAAAAAAAAAAACTATCTCATGATGAATTTATTGTCCGCCATGAAACAAATCATTATAAATTACAACAATAATAAATTCACAGTATGGCACTTAAATTTAGTTATATATATATATATATATCTTTTGATATTGCAATAACTTGAGTTTAGACTTTACACATTGTTTTAACCATCTACAAATATGAACCCTGAGGTGTTGAGAAAATTTTCCATTGCTAAGTTTTGCAAAATAAAATTTAACTTTAATAGTGTAAAGCAGCTAAAGATTGGGGGGCCGAATTCGAGGCTTTGAAAGAATTTGGGCACCTTTAATTTTCTTCCATTAGGGACTAATTTGCAAGGAAAATATTTTATTTTTATTTTGGTTGTTGTTCTTTCTTTTCTTTGATCCTTCCTTGTTTATGGGGGGTTGAAGTTAATGGGTGGTGTAAAAAAAGCTGGCTCATGCAATGCAGGCGTTAAAGAGTTAGGGAGGCCGCAACAATTCGGCGATGCATATGACCTTTTTTGGTGGCCTAACCCGGTCATCCACGGTGGTGTTGGATGTGTCATGAAATGCTTTTTCATATAAGGGAACACATGTTGGCTGATTCATGGTGATGTGTTATCGATTTTTTTTTTTCTTGTTTCTCTTACTTTTTCTTAAAATTTGCATTCATCATTTCAAATTTTAGAGTTGCCCCTCATTTTATTTTCATTTCTAATTTAATTATTGTTTTTTTATTGTTAATTTTTTATTCTCGGTCCTTTTTTAAAGTTTAGAGTTGTTTTTTATTGCATGTTGTCTTTTATTTTTCAAATTTGATTTTTTTTTTTTAATTGTAATTTTTTTATCCTTCTGTGAAATTTTTTTTTTTTTTTAATTTTATCCTTGAAATGTGTGTTTTTATAAATAGATTTTACCGTCCGCAGCGTAGCAAGCACAAGAATCTAGTGTGAAACAATATAATGTGAAAAGAGAAACCCACTGGTGAGTCCTCCACTGTATCATTGGAACAGAGGGAGGTTACACTTTCCCACACAATTGAGTACCACCACTGTATCATCCCTTTTAGACCAGTTGATCCTAATTCGACATCTGCTTGGAATGGGGTCTGAGTCCCACCGCCGTGAGAAACAGGGCCCAAAGAGTAAAGACCTGTGTGCTATCTAAGACAGACACTAGATTGCTTAGAAAAACATGTGTGGTTTTAGTAACTTAGTTTTAAGGAAACTAGAGCTAAAAAATCCGAAACTTTCGTTGTTAGAATCTTGCACCACTCTCTCCCACCTGAAAATCATACATGCCCACTTGATAAGAGCACACACAATCTTTGATGTTTTTGCCGCAAGTTGCTTAATCTCCATTAGCATAGATAAGAACTTGCTTGATTATGCAGCACAAGTATTTTATCAAATCCAAAACCCAAATATTTTTATCTATAATTCATTTATAAGGGGTTTTTCTGGAAGCAAAGACCCGGATAAGTCCTTCCATTTTTATGTCCAATCAAAGAGAAATGGCTTAGTTCCTGATAATCTTACGTACCCATTTTTAGTCAAGGCTTGTACTCAAAACGGTTCTTTAGATATGGGTATACAAGCTCATGGTCAAATAATTAGGCATGGGTTTGATAATGATGTTTATGTTCAAAATTCACTTGTTACTATGTATTCTACTTTAGGTGATATTAAGTCTGCTAGCTATATTTTTAGGAGAATTTCATGTTTAGATGTTGTTTCTTGGACTTCAATGGTAGCTGGGTATATTAAATCAGGAGATGTTACGTCTGCTCGTAAATTGTTTGATAAAATGCCTGAAAAAAACTTGGTTACTTGGAGTGTAATGATTAGTGGGTATGCGAAAAATAGTTTTTTTGACAAGGCAATAGAATTGTATTTTTTACTTCAATCAGAAGGGGTGCAAGCTAATGAGACAGTGATGGTTAGTGTTATAGCTTCATGTGCTCATTTAGGTGCACTTGAACTTGGAGAAAGAGCACATGATTATATTTTGAGAAATAAGATGACTGTGAATTTGATTCTGGGAACTGCACTAGTAGATATGTATGCAAGATGTGGAAGTATTGATAAAGCTATCTGGGTTTTCGACCAACTTCCAGGGAGAGATGCACTGAGCTGGACAACTCTGATTGCTGGATTTGCAATGCACGGTTATGCCAAGAAAGCACTTGAGTACTTCTCACGAATGGAGAAGGCAGGATTAACACCGAGAGAGATAACATTTACTGCTGTTTTATCAGCTTGTAGTCACGGGGGATTAGTTGAAAGAGGATTGAAATTATTTGAGAGCATGAAAAGAGATTATAGGATTGAACCTAGGTTGGAACACTATGGGTGCATGGTTGACCTGCTTGGTCGAGCAGGGAGGTTAGCAGAAGCTGAGAAATTTGTTAATGAAATGCCTATGAAGCCTAATGCACCAATTTGGGGAGCGTTGCTTGGAGCTTGCCGAATTCATAAGAACTCAGAAATTGCAGAAAGAGCTGGGAAGACTTTGATTGAGTTAAAGCCAGAACACAGTGGTTACTATGTGCTTCTTTCTAACATCTATGCACGCACAAACAAGTGGGAGAATGTTGAGAACATCAGACAGATGATGAAGGAAAGAGGAGTTGTGAAACCACCAGGTTACACTCTGTTTGAGATGGATGGGAAAGTTCATAAATTCACCATTGGTGATAAAACCCACCCGGAAATTCAGCAGATTGAAAGAATGTGGGAAGAGATCCTTGGGAAGATAAGACTGGCAGGATACACTGGAAATAATGATGATGCATTGTTTGACATAGATGAAGAGGAAAAAGAAAGCAACATACACAGGCACAGCGAGAAGCTTGCTATTGCATTTGCTATTATGAGAACTAAAGGTCATGATCCCATTCGAATAGTGAAGAACTTGCGGGTATGTGAAGACTGCCACACCGCTACAAAGCTGATTTCTAAGGTGTATGAACGGGAGTTGATTGTTAGAGATCGGAACAGGTTCCATCATTTTAAGGGGGGAGCCTGTTCTTGCATGGATTACTGGTAAAAAAAAAATGCAGTTCATATAATTATGGTTTGAATGATGTTCATGGAACTGTATGACAAATTTAGAGACAACTTGAACTTTTGGCATAATCTCCCAGAACAGGAGCTTTCTCATTTTCATGGTTAGCCCTTCGGGGACAAAGTATAGTTACAGGAGTTGAGAACACAAAAGGCATAAATCATCTTTGACTAGTGGATGTTTGCTTATACGTTAAAAGGAAAACAAGTAAATATTGCTCTTTGAGCAACAAGAAAGCAAAATATGATAACGAATTGACAAATGGAGCCTACGGAAATTAAACCGAGCCAACATTTTTTTTTTTTTTTTTTTTGTTAGGCAATTAAAGCTTTTATTTTTTATTTCATATATAACCCCTTCATGAAACAAATAATTCTGTCCAGCTCCAAGTTTCATTCAAGATCACAGGATTGTTTACTTAGTTTTCCAGCTGAACGATCGAGTTTCAAAGAGAATAATATTATAAAAAATAAAATAAAAAAACATTGAAAATGTTGAATAAATAGATTAGACTTGAACGAAAGAGCAACATTTCTCAAAAAACAGAGAGGGAATGGAAGGAGATGAAAGTAAACGGCACACAACATAACAGGCACGGGAAAAGGCATAATGCCAGCTACTTTCATAAATATTTCAAAGGACTACACAGTGTCAATCAGTAACTTCAATTCTGTTAAAGAAACAAGATTACATTGGATGGAAAGACAGGGAAAGGATCGATTTTAATCGGCAAAATATAGAGTGCTGTGTCTCTATCAGAGACTCCACGAGTAAAATGTTAGACAGGTGAGAGGGAAGCCACATAAGAACCATCGCTGTACTTCAAGCCTTTTAAGAAGCCTGAACGCAAGCAAGGAGCAACGGAGGCTTCTGGAATACCAAAAGAATGACTACTTTCTTGCAAGCCTTCAACCGCCGCAGCTTGATCAGGTTTTTCAGAGGCTGTCTCAAGAGCAACATTCAAGCCAATAGAGGTGCGTTCTGTTGTAAAGCTGAAAATTACCCAAATTAAATCAAAACAACAGTTGAGCACCGAATAACTGTGTAATTGTGGTGATACTAAATAAGGGCCTCGATGACAAAAGCTTATGAGAAATTTATCATACCTTGCCTCAAAGCTTCTCCCATCAGAGTCCATGAGTGCACATACACGGCAAACAATCCATGATGGAATATATGCATCCTTAATTTCAATGCTGGATAAGAGCCCAGTGGATGAACCTTGACTGGATTCGGTATCTTTAACTGTAGATTCTTTAGGGGAGGCAGCAATATGGTGAGCTCTTTTTACCTCCACGCATTTTATCTGTGAAACAAGATCAATACTCAGCTATGCATACATGCTTCTGACATCATGAGGCAAGAATCATGTATCATTTTGAATAGATTCATATTTTCAATATTAAAAAGACTGGTGAAAAGCACAGATAAATCTTCAAAGAAAACTATTTAAAAAGAGAACATAAAAGGAGAACATATTTAATAGAACACTTTGCAATGGATAATCTAGCTGCCGATACAAGGGCACTAATGTTCTGTAAGTGAATCAGATTTGATTGTGAATGAAAGTTTCACCCTTGAGGTCCTGTCATGAAAGATTGACGAGAGTGCAAAAATTTTGGTTGGACTATGAGAAAAGACTCGGCAATAGAGGCAAATATAGGCAAAATGGTAACAGAGATGAAAGTATGCTCTGACTTTTAGCTCTATCTATTGAGTCCAAGATTAACTTTACGATACCCACCTCTGGAGAAGAAAGAGCAGCATTCTGAAATGGAACAGGGGAGTACAATACAGGAACATCTACTCCGGACAAAAAGGTAAGGGAAGATCTGAAGGCAAGGACAAGGAAGCGAGATATAGTCATAACATTATGCAGAAAATATGGAATTAATTTCTGAACTATACAGCTAAACTCAACAGAAAGGTATTTTTTTCAAAAAACTTAAACACTGCACTTACCTGTAATTTAACAAAAAATCATACAACCCATTTACATTCTTATTTCCACAGAAAGCCAGCAGCGATTGTGGGCTATTATCAACATCAGACAAGGAACTAAGGCGACGAGTCTGCATCATGTTAGCAGGAACCATATATTAATTATAAAGTACAAGCAACGGGATTAAAAGTAAACATCAGAGGATCTTGACAAGAGAAAATTGCACAGAACTCTCCAGTTAGGTAATGTAATTATTAGAAGACAAAAGTAGGAGCTTGGGATGTACAATCATCACAATCCCAACAACCGTAATAATCATACATCATTACTACAGGTTGCTAGATATCCTTTACAGCCCAAACTTTCAAATCTTAAATGATCATGAACTAAAGAATACTAAGCATTTAACTAGGACCATTAATTCATTAAAAGAACAAAAGGAGGAATAATTGTTGGATTATATTAATTCAAAGTATTAACTAATCAAAGAGCTTAATGAACCATGAAATCAGGGAAGGCAACTTATTTAAGCCCAGAGAAATGCAAGATGGACATATATGGAAAGGATTCACTTACCTGGCCCAAATTTTGTTTCTCAATCTCAGAAAGCTCAACTAAATCTTCAGTGGTGACTTGCTCTACTTTAGAATAACAAAGTGGCATGGAGAAACAAACGTCCTACACAACAAATTAATAGTGTTACATAATATGACAAACTTATAGCAAACATACATAAATTAAAACATCTGGCAAAATTATCAACAACATAAATGAGCAAATATTAAAATATCAACAGAGATCTTACATGTTCTCTCAACAATGACCTCAGACCTCTTGTCGACTGGGAGATGTAAGCATTGCATAGGTGTTTGCTACATCCTGAGCCATCACTACCAGTGAACATCACCACAAATTGTGAAGTGCACACTACAAAAAATTCCCATGAAAACTCAATGTTAACTTGTAGTTTGAGGGGAAAATACTTTCATGGGCTATAAAGAAATGGTGAGAACCATATCACTTCAAAATAATAGCTTTTGCATGATTGCCATGTTACAAGCAGCTCTTGGTATGCAATGTACCAAATTAGGAATCACAGAAAGGAGGTATGAGTTCTAATTATTGATATGCAGACACAACCTCTGACATCTACTAAATCCAAGTAATATGCCTCGATGATAATGATGCCCAGAAGCAACAACATACTTATTTTGCACAAAATATTCCATGTTTGTGGAAAAAGAACCAGAATTTAAAGCAGGACGAGAAAAGAGATAGATTAATAGAATAAGAGCAGAAACATACCATAAAAAATATTGCAAATGTTCTTTCGAAGCATGTAATAAAGACTTCGAAAAGAATCCTCCCATGCCAGCTGCCGTTTTCTCAAAAAATCTATACCCACAAAATAAAAAGCGAGAACATTAGAAAGGGAAAGGAGGAAGGGAATAGAAAAGGTCTCGTATGAGTTAATGTTTTTATTTGACAACCTCCCTCAATTGCTGATGAGGTTAGCACTGATATAACAGCAGGAGGCAGGGTAGATTGAGGGTAAACCCATGAATGCAAAGCTTTAGAACTAAGGATCTGAGAAGTCATTGCCTGCCCAGAGCTACTACTGTCCTTGGAATCACCAAATTGGGATGCAAGCTGTGGCATGCCGTTGTAGGTGCTGCTCATAATTGACCTATGAATCCTAAAAATTGCAAGCAAAATATTAACTGCTGATTAACAACCTACAGCATGGAACTTGCTAACATATTGATTAACAGTTTCCAATATGGTGTGCCATATCAGATAAGATGCAAAATAGTCATTGAGGAAACAAAAAGACCACATATTTCATGATTATTTTCATGAATCAATAGCTGAGGAAGTCAGAAACAGAACATTTATCCAGATTGAAAACAAGAGCATAAGCCACTCATACCTTTTCAATTATTCATGAATGCATTTAATTGAGATTTTCAGGTGCATGGTAAAGTAACAACAAATTTTTATCACAAATGAAAATAGAACAGTATGACTGAAAAATTACCTTGAGAAAGAAAATTAATTAGCTGGAAGTTTAAAACACTCACATGATGAAAGATCAACCAACCATCAAATAAGTTCAAGGGTTGATATTATCTTAATTAGAGGCAGCAGAACAAACTAGTAAAGGAATACTAACTTTTGAAGTACTTTACAAACTCACCAATTAACTGAAAAGGAGGATGCCACCCGCATTCTAGTTTTCAAAGTAAAATCAAGAGGAGCCTTTTTGCCAGCTATATGGCATTCAGAGCAGAAATTGCCACCATGATTGCCAGCTTTTTCAGAAGAATCAGCATTTAAACCAGAAGTGTCAGGCGGTTCATGGGCCACAAGTCCTTTCAATGCTTTATCCTATGTAAGCAAGTCAAGTCAGAACAAACATGACTTTGATTAACAAGAAAGAAAAATTGCCAGCAAAGCATACCATTTCTACAAATGCCAAGCCAGATGACCTTTCACCACTAGATGAAAGCTCAGTAACACTGCGAAATATACTTTGACTGCAGTTTTTGATTGTTTGATGAGGTTGTACCACATCATCTTTCAAAACTTCGTCAGAAGCAACCGAATTCTCTGTACTGCCATGAGATGAAAAGCAAACCAGTGAGGAAAAAAGGAACTGTCTATATATTGCAGATGAGATACACTGTGCTAAAAGGAATACCATGAAAGTTGCTGTCTCTTGGTAGCCAGAGTTGAAAGCACAGAGATATTCTTCAGGCTATTAGTTTGTTCAGTTGATGTATTTTCCTGAGTGTAAATGGAAATATAGTGAACAAATGAATAAAGTATTAATGATAACATAATCAGAGCCAGAACATCGGTATCCTAATCTGGAAAATACAATAACCTTTGCATTGTCTTTTACAGAAAGCATCCTAAGCCTGGATTTTTTTATAGGATAAACTTCATCCATGCGGGTGTTAATGTATCTAGGAGTCCTTGATGCATCTGGTCTCCTAAGCCAATTATCCATCTCAATACCATTACTGGAAGGTAAAAAGGAAATGGTCATCAGATCAACAAAAAATAAAAATAGTAGTTCAGAAATAGAAAATTAGAGTAATTTACTTCTTTGAACCCAGTGGGGCTGGAGATTCATCTACAATCTCTATAACCTTTTTCCTCCTCAGCTGCTCTCCCTGCATGCCAACAATGATGACAAAACTGAGAGGTTTTCCTCCACTACAACTAAATAGATTTGAAAAGATTCTTGAACTCAAATTTAATGCAGTTAATAAACAACAGTCCCAATTACATTGAGGTAACATGTGATGTATTATATATAAATCCTCAGTTCTTGCAATTCAAAATGAAAAGTAATTCTCAATTACCCCCACCCTCTCCTCAAACACTTCGTAACATAAAAATGGAAGTGTTTATAAAACAAACTAAAAGCATTAAGCAGGTATAAAATGAGAGAGTGAGTCAAGGAATTATGAGGAAACTGGTCAATTAACCCATTTCCACACACACATCCAAAAAATAAAGGAAATAAAGAGGTTCAAACAAAAAACAAAACATAAAAAAGATATCAGAAATTGATTAATGAACATACAAGTAAGCAGAATATCAGTCTTCCACCCCTTCCTATCCAACATTTACAAGGGAAGTGGACACATAAGACAAACCATCATGCGCATGAATCTAATCTCACTTGGTTGAAAATGCCAAAATTCAACCATTCAAAAAGTGATAAAAACTTCCAAGTTCAAGACCTTACATGCTGTTTGGAAACTTAAGATTTGAGTGGAAATGAAGTCATTTAAACACCATTTACCCAATTAGGGATGATGATAAGTAAGGTAAATGATGTATTTTCATTAACACAAGTCAAATAAATTTCACAACTTTAAAACTTATTCCAAGCAAAAAACTTCAATTAGCAAATCAAATCAATTTAATCTACTTAAATAGTTGAAATCAATTCTAGCATAGAATTGATTCCATACAAGCTGTAAAACACATAATAGACAGTTGAAAACTTACTCTCAGTTCGGACGGAGTCTTCCTTTTAACCATTGTACCATCAGTTAGAGCAGCAGCAGCGCCACCAATTTGAACATTAGCAGAACCTAAAGAACCTCCCGGTAGAGCAACCTTTGCCATAAATTACCCTCACAAACACTTCATAACAACCAACCCCCTTCCCACCAATCAACTCACCACCTATAAACAGATATTCCGTAACATTTAAACAAGTAATTTGCAATCAATAAATACATCTTACTCATTATTAACAGAAACATAACATCAAACAGATTAATTTCTTATTAACCTACAAATAATTTAAAGAATCCAATTAATGCTGAGGAGAATCAGTTTCTGACAATCTAATGTCGTTTCAACTATAACTCTAGCAGCAGCATTAAACGCAGATTTACGGAGAAATTGCCGGGAGGGGGGGGGGGAGAAAAGGGAAAGGATGTGTTTTCAATGTCACCTCTGCGAAGCAAAATTTGAGAGAAACCGATTTTTGAATCTCACAATTAAAAAATGGAGGTAGGGTTCAATTATGGGGTTTTTGATCGATTTGCCCCAAAAATTAAGAGTGTAGTTAGGGCAAAATTTGAATAAAAAAATAAGAGCAGGTTAGTGAGAGAGGGAGAATTTAAAAGTTGCGGTAAAGTTTATGTTTTGGGTTTGAACATTTTCGTAGTTTTCATTTCCCCCCTGTCCCTTACGCCGTTAGTTTGAGGAGTTAACTGTCAGAGATTTGATTGAAAAGTGACGTTTAGCAGTAGGAGTTTGATGATTGGCGTTATTAATTCTACTGCTCGCTAGGCCTTTCTCACGCGTGTGTCTCGGGCAGAGAGTCGAAGCGTCCATTAGTTACTCCTTGATTGGCCAAGCGTTTGGTAAAAGTGTTTTAACAAAAGCCCAATTAGGCCCATTCACTTATATTTGGAATATTAGTTTAGGATAGGCACTCGGTCTGCTGTGGGTAAATTTTTTTTTTATTAAAAAATATTAAAATAATATAAATATTTAAAAAAAAAAATTGAGGACCTAATCATTGAATCAAATAGTTTAATTTAATAGAATGATTAGAAAAAAATATATTGATAATAAATAAAGTAGAAGAAAAAAAACCAACAATAATTTAATACAAAGATGTACACTTGTCAATATTATAAAAATATATATTTATAATATTATTAAAAAAATCTCAATGATTTTATTTTTTTAACAAGGTAAATATTAAATGAAAACAAGATAATTGTATTTTTAAAAAATAAAATAAAATAATGTTAATCTTGATTTCAGGCAAATAAAATATCGAATGAATAAATTAAAAAGAAAATAATTTAAAAAAACAAAAAAGAAATCACCCAAGTCTGTCCGAGGTAACACTCCAAATTTATAACCTCGTTGTAGGACTAGGATAACCTTATTGAAAGCAAATAGAATAAAATTACGAATCTAAATTTTTAAATCAATCTAATATTAAATGATAAAATTAAAAATAAAAAAAGTCTAAGTCAATCCCTGTGAACCTACTTAATCCTATGACCCAGAATATGATATTGAGATAACTCAATAGAAAGAAAATTTTTAAAAAAGATCTAAAAAAATTGAATCCAGCCTGATATAATTTTTAAAACTCGTGACATGAATCATAAGGTCAGATCATAGCATAAAAGTCAAACTCAAAAAAAATAACAATATCAAATTCTCAACTAGCCAAAATAATTAAGGGTAAAATTAAAAAATAAATTCAAAAAAAAAGATCAAAAAGAAAAAATATAGATTTGAAAATAATGATGACCAAATTTTAAAAAAAATGGTGATGGATGAAATTGAAAAATAATTTTGATAAATAAAAAAATAAGAAAAAAAATCCAAAGAACAATAAAAAGAACAAGGCCAGACTTTATATAAAAACAAATGTCAAATGATGAAACTAAAAAAAATATAATTTAATGAAGGATTTAAGGTCAAATACATCGCAATTAAAAGAACAAGGACCTAATTTAATTCAACAAATAAATAACTAGACTTCTTTGTTTTTTTTTCAATGCCCAATGTATTGTTCAAGGAGAAGAGAGATAAAAGACACAAGGAGGGAAAACATGTTGGCAGAGCTCAATTATAACTTGTTTGGTGGTTTTTGCCTCACCAACATGACATGAGCAACGAGACATATCCAACACCATCCCAAAAAGTAGCATTTAAAATTTTTATGGCGTTGCACGCCCTATCTGAAAGGTGAAGGAGGCATCTACTTACCAGTTTTCTGTGAGGCGCGTGCTAACCAGTTTTTTATTTAAATTATATTTAATCCTGACCCCACTTGAAAATATACGATATAGTTGTGATATCAGAATAACCCTATATAAAACAAATTGAATAGTACCTCAATTATTCAATAACTTAATTTTGAACAGCAAAATTGAAAAAAAAAATCTAAATCAACCCGGGTTAAATTGTTGTGCTCGTAACCTAAGATATGAGATCAGGATAACTCCATATAAAGAAAAGGGAATAAAAACACAAAGACCAATTCCTAACATTTCTTAAAGCTTCAAATCCGATTTTTAAAACTCTAATTATTTTAAATTAATAAAATTTTATTTTATTTTGTCTAACCAAGAATTAACCAAGCAACAAAATAATGTCCTGACGCCTCAAAATCCCATACACACGCATGGCAAATAAATCACTAAGACCATTTGCAAATCAGGGCAATTTTAAAGGGACCAAATAAGAAAACAAATAAATTAAAAGACTAGAATGTAAAAAATCATAGGAAAAAATTATGCATTGTTCAAATGAACAATGCATCCCCTTTACAGTCTACGATGAAGACTGAGGGGATTTTTTTTTTTAAGTATATAATTATAATTGAAGTTATTAATAATGCTTACTTACGAGGTGCATAATCTACTTCTTCGGATTTTTTTTCCAGTTTGTTTTTACCAAAAACACCATAAATTTAATTAAAGAGGTGCTTTAAGAGTATAATGGAAGTTGTTTTTCAGATTATTTTTTACTTGAAAATGCATTAAAATAATATATAGTTTTTTTAAAAAATCTATTTTTAACATTAACATATTAAAACAATTTAAAAACATTAAAAAAATTAATTTAAAACAAAAAATAATAATTCAAATTTTGACAAAAAAAAACTTTCAACCTTTAATTCCAAACGAGGTTTAATTTTTATCACCATCACTCGCTTCTCTATTTAATTGCTCGTATTAATAGCTTAGGTAGGTAAAACGGGAAAATAATTGTCATCAGCTGGGGTGTTTTCTTAGTTTTGCTGGTTTATATTCTATACATTAATGTGCTTGAAGTTTATAGAATATTTTATGAAGATATTCAAATCAATAAACTATATATATTTTTTATTAAATTGTCATAGGTAAATAATTTTTATAATTTGGGAGATGACAGGGTTCCCCACGCACGTGTGCAAGCAGACTCCCTCCCGCATGCCGCGCGCCCTTTCTAGTTTTTACCACTCTCCGACGGTCCACGAGTCCCCGTGCATGCATGAAAAAACATGGGTTATTATATGCTTTAATCACGTAATTATGGATTTCTTCTTTTTCTTTTTTTTCTTTATTAATCTCCCTCGATTTCTCTTAAAACAACCATCCGTCTCTATTTTTGAACAATCAAATGCAATGCTTTGCATCTCTCTCTTTGCTTTCCTTTTTCTCAAGATAAGTACCTTTTTGCTTCATTCATTACTCTCTCTATTTTTTAAATTATTTATCTGATTCTTTATTCTAGTTTTGTGCATGGATTTTGCTTTTGTTGTTGCAATTTGTTGATTTTTTTTTTTGGGATTGTTATTGGTGAATCTGTAGCCATATTTTGATTATTGTTTCCAAATTAATGTCGTTTGGAGCCAAATTGCAAAATTACGATTTGATTGAAGGCCTGTGATCTGATCACCAAGAAATATCAAATTGTTTCTTTTTACTGTTAATGGGATAAAAAAAGATTCAATCTTTATACTGCGTTTAATTCATAGAAGAGAGGTGGTAATAAGGACCTGAAGATTAATAGGACTAGTTGTTTTTGATGGGGAATACATGTGTAGGACCAAATCTAGGCAATAAGGGATTCTTAAATAGTGTTACTGCTGCGATATGGCGTTCCCGGCCACCAGAGGACAGGTTGCCTCCTCCTAAAGGAGAGGATGGTAGCAATAACAATGGTGACTCAAATGCGGGTCTGATTGGTGGATCAAAAAAATCTGAGGGTTCTAGAAAAGGATCAACTGATCATCCATCAATGCCGGTCCAGAACACCCCACCTGAACCAGTTAAAATGTTCAATGAGGCGCCGCCGCCACCTAAAGTCATTGAGCATGAAAAATCCATTAAGCCGGAAATGAGAGATGTGGGGATTGGTAAGCCTGGGGAGGAGCAGAAGGAGAAGAAACCTACTCATGTTAAGAGGGCTTCGAGTATAGCGCTTCAAATGGAATCCGTGTTGGGGAGGAAAACTGGGAATTTAAAAGATATTTATAGTTTAGGGAGGAAGCTTGGACAAGGGCAATTTGGGACTACGTTTCTTTGTGTTGAGAAGGCTACTGGAAAAGAGTTTGCTTGCAAAACCATTGCAAAGAGGAAGTTGACGACACCGGAGGATGTGGAGGATGTCAGGAGGGAGATTCAGATAATGCATCATTTGGAGGGTCATCCTAATGTGATAAGAATTGTAGATGCTTATGAGGATGCTGTTGCAGTCCATGTTGTTATGGAACTTTGTTCAGGCGGGGAGCTTTTCGACAGAATTGTTCAGAGGGGACATTATACAGAAAAAAAGGCGGCTGAGCTTGCGAGATTAATTGTTGGTGTTGTCGAAGCATGCCATTCTTTGGGAGTAATGCACCGGGATTTGAAGCCTGAGAATTTTCTGTTTGTCGGTCAGGAAGAGGATTCGCCGCTTAAAACAATAGACTTTGGCCTCTCAGTGTTTTTCAGGCCAGGTACACGTCTGAGCATCACTTTTTTGTTGCAATGGTTAGATCTAGGACCCCTTTACTTGAAGCATTCTAGAGCTAGAGCTATACGAGCCTTCTCGTTTACTCTATTGCTTTAGAGTTCTTGAAAATAGTTTCCCCTACTATGCTTTTGCTCAGTTCTATTATCAGGTGTTTGTTGAATGAATTATGTTTTGGTATGACTTCCTGCTTTACGGGAACTAATAATGCACTTTTAGATATATACCTTGCTTGTAGATTGATTTTGGAAATGGAGCGTGAGTTACAATGCCTCACTTCATCTTGTGTTTTTCAGATAACTGAGAGCGGCCATGGAAATTCCACTAATAATTAACATGACCTCCTTCTGACAAGTATAGCACCAACAATTTACTGACTAAATGGATAAGAATATTAGCTCAATTACACGTAGCTTCTCTTAATTATGAAGATTTTCATATGCTATTTGCTTGTACTATGAGAATAGAACAACGTGCCCCCTTTCTGTGCCCCCCCTAGGGGTTGGGGGGGGGGGTTGGCTGTAGGAGATGTTTGCATGTTTCGAAAAACGATGCTTATCAACTGTGGAAATAATTATCAAAGAAGAGGTATGGTCACTGCAGTGGTCACAGATATCGTTAATGGCTAGGCGAAACGTATGATTGGTTTCGTAAAGTCTTCTTCCAAATTTAAGGAAGTTATAGTTTGTTGTTAGATCTGAATTTATCCCCAAATAATTGCTTTGAATATTTTTTTCTTGCTATCGAGACAAGGATAGACGTTTTGCTTTAATAATTTGAGGCAGTCATGATCAAAACCCTTTCTCTTCATATTTAATATCATCATCAACTATGTGGTATGGGCCATGGAGACGTGGTAATGCTCTTCTCAGGCCTGATATTCCACCTCTGGAACTATAAATCCTTAATCGAGTCTTTTGCAACGATCTCTATCTGACTGCCTGTCATATGCAGAGAACAGTGTAGGTTCATTTTTGCTTGAGGTTAGATCAGGTAATTGATTCTTCCCTGAGAAAATTCTCTAAGGCCGTAACCCTCCTGAAGATTTTGTTTTACTCCATCATCTTCACCATCTAGCATCCTGCTACTGAGACATTCTTGCTTATCAAAAGCAGAGAATGTGTTTCTATGTTCAAAGCATACCTTTTCCCTTTGATTTTGTTTGGGAAAGGAGACATCACACAAAACCAGACAACAACCAAGAACCACTTAACGATGCATGATTGCAGAAAAATCATATCCATGTGAAATTAGTGCACGAGTAAGTTGAGTGAAAGAGATTCTTAGATCTACATAGAGCTATGATCAGGCCTGACTGGACACTATGAAACAAATCACATCATTCAAATATTATTTAGAGTGCGAGCAGTAAATGCAAGCAAGCTGTGCGACACACACATAGGGCCATCGAAGGTTCAGGATCCTGCTTTTGATTTTGACTCTGAACAACAAAATATGTGTATATTTGCTTTTATTTTGGTAGCCTGCCGAGTGAGTTTCGATGGCAACATCTGAAAGTCTGGAAATGGTTTTCCATTTTAAAGTTGTAGGTCTGGAGCTGATAACTGTGGGCTATACAAGTGCTAGAGGCCAAATGTTAAATTTCTTAAGTTCCCAATACTTAACTGGCTTCTCATTAGAAGCTATTGTAAGTTGTTGCTTAAGATCTATTGATTGCAACGCACACTATGGTTGCAAAATATACTGTTTCCTTGTAATATCTTAAAAACACACATTAGACTGTGATTTTCTTCGTTGACCATGCTAGACGTTTGCATAATTTAGTACATGAACATTTCAACACCCACGCCTATAGATTACTTTAGCATGCCTCCTATGGCTGTCGCTTTTGAATGGATTTATTTGCCTGCAGTCTGCACATGGTCTCTTCATTGCTCATGCTTATTCAAAATTTAGTCAGCATTAAATTGTTTCCTCCTCACTAAGCTTTCCCATTTCTGAGAATTGGCTAATTATTTCATCATCTCAGGTGAAACTTTCACTGACGTAGTTGGCAGCCCCTACTATGTAGCTCCAGACGTGTTGCGGAAGCTATATGGTCCAAAATGTGATGTTTGGAGTGCTGGAGTGATCATCTATATTTTGTTAAGCGGGGTACCTCCATTTTGGGATGGTGAGATTCATGATCTAGGAATTTGTTTATATTTAAGTTTTATCTAATGATTCTAGACATTCTTTGGCTGAATCTAATTTATGTTCTGTCATGTTTGGGTTCAGAATCCGAGCAAGGAATATTTGAGCAGGTTTTAAAAGGGGAGCTAGACTTTGAATCAGAACCTTGGCCTAATATATCTGAAAGTGCAAAAGATCTTGTTCGAAAAATGCTAGTAAGGGACCCTAAAAAACGGCTGACAGCCCATGAAGTTCTCTGTGAGTATGCTTACCACTATGATCTAATCTTTTGTTATATCTTTGGCAGATAAACCAGTGCATTGCTTATTATTTGGTTAGTTGTGTCTCTTTTTTAAGTTGTGTATGTTTAATGATAATTCTAAATTTCTTTTATCATGATTCATTATAGCTTCTAGAAAGTTGAGCATATAACAGAACTGAATGGAGGAAAAAACTCATACATTGAGTTGAGTTTTTGCTTAAATGGAGGAATGTTACAAAATCATAAATTAAGTTCCTGTTTGATGCGAAGATAAACCATAGTACTAAGCTAGATAGATAATGGTTTAGGAGTCAGACTAAAAGTAAACAACTTGTCTTGATATTACTGGTTTCTTCTGTCGCCAAGGAATAGCAATCATTACACGATGCATTTGTTCTTGTGCAGGCCACCCTTGGGTGAAGATGGAAGGTGTAGCACTTGATAGACCTCTTGATCCAGCTGTCCTAAGTCGGTTGAAAAAATTCTCAGCTATGAATAAGCTCAAGAAAATTGCCATTCGGGTGAGTTTTTCTAATCCCTGAAATCTTGAAAATTTGTGCACGCATGGTAACTGTGGAAAACTTAGGTTATACTTCGATGCTGTATCATAATAATTGAAACACCGAATTCAATGAAGCGGATCTGTTCCATCATTGGTTGCTGGACTTATTTTGAGTGGAGCTGCAATACTAAAACACAAATACTAGAAACATCATTTTGTATTTGATTTGATGATTAAAAGGTATTATGGCAGTTCAATATCGCCTGCAGCTTTGTTTCTTGCACCTGTTAATGAAAAGATGTTGCTTGTCTTTTCAGACAAGAAGTACATATATCATAACCTGAAAATTGCGGTTTTAAACCTTATGACTATTCCATGTTTATGCTCATTTTTCTTCGTGATGCAATCATCTTTATGATATTTATTACTATTTTTTCATTAAAATTTTTAATCTAATGTGCTTTGCATTTATAAATACAAATATGACATTACAAGTTGAAAATGTAAACAAATATCATCATAAAGTCATCATACAATTAAGGTCTCATTACAATTATAAATCTCTAATCACAGGTACTTAAGCATTTCTTATTAGCTGAAGAATTTGCAACAATGCATTTTTCATTTGAGTACATTGTTTCAAATAGTAAGGAAAACTATTTTTCAAAGATGTCGTCAAAATGTTAAATGTGTGATCATGTTCTACAGAATCCCTTTCTCCTAGTATTTACTCTTAAAAGAGACTTCTTGGTTGAATTGCTTCAAGTTTCATTTAATTTTTAATACAACAATGCAGGCTTGGAGCTTTAATTGGTATGGCTTGTTCTTTTATTTACTAGATAACTTCCTTTTCATCTCAGGTCATTGCTGAAAGCCTCTCTGAAGAGGAAATTGCAGGTCTGAAAGAAATGTTCAAGATGATAGACACAGACAGTAGTGGACATATAACTCTTGAGGAACTGAAGACTGGTTTGGAAAAAGTGGGTGCTAATATCAAGGATTCTGAACTTGCTGGCCTAATGCAAGCTGTAAGCAGATTCGTTTGAAAGTTTTCTTTCTTTTTAGAGAACTCTTTATCTTGAAATTTTCTGCTGCAAACCATTAAGAGATTTCAGACAACAGAATGAAATTTATTTCCAGGTCATCTATGGTTAAACATGATGAAATTTAGTCGGAGTCTCTTTGAGCCAAGCTGAATCTTAGAAAATTAGTGTGACCAAGATTGAAGTCTTG